>NC_091951.1:271624748-272268795 GCF_031021105.1 Erythrolamprus reginae | reverse complement strand
CAAATTTGGAAGAGTCTACTCAGTAAAACAACAACAACCACCACCAAACCTACATATCTGTCTTTGTTCTAATGCAGTGATGGTGAACCTTTTTTTCCTAGGGTGCCGAAAGAGTGCACATTTGATTTATTTATTTATTTATTAGATTTGTATGCCACCCCTCTCCGTAGACTTGGGGCGGCAAACAAATCTAGTAAGTAAGTAAGTAAGTAAGTAAGTAAGTAAGTAAGTAAGTAAGTAAGTAAGTAAGTAAGTAAGTAAGTAAGTAAATAAATAAATGCTATTGCACATGCGCGAGTGCCCACACCCATATTTCAATGCCTGGGGAGGGCAAAAACAACTTCCTTCACTCCCGGAGGCCCTCTGGCGGCTGGAAATGGCCTGTTTCCCAACTCTGGGTCCAGTAGGCTCGTGTTTCACCCTCCAAAGGCTTTGCTGGAGTCGGAGGAGGGTAAAAACGTTCTCTCCCCCATCCCGGAGGCTCTCTGGAAGCCAGAAATGCCCTCCCAAAGTCTCTGTGCGAGGCAAAAATCAGCTGGCCGGCACACACTTGCATGTTGGAGCTGAGCTAAGGCAACAGCTCACGTGCCAGCAGATATGGCTCCGCGTGCCACCTGTGGCAACCGTGTCATAGGTTCGCCATCACTGTTCTAATGTGTCTGCTAAGAAAACAAGGATTTATTTCCTCAGGAGATATTTCTCATCAAGATAGATCATTGTGATAGACTAAACTTTAAGACCACATATCACATGGGAGCTCCTGAAAACAATTAACCCTCCATCCACTACCCCTTAATGTTTAGACATGGAAATGCAGTGATGCCATTGACATCCCTTCTCCGTTTTCCACCAGATCTCTGCAGCACTGGAGACCAGAAATAATCCCACATCGACTTAGTATTTGGTACAAGGTCTCACAGTCATTTATGTCTTTTGTCGGTAGTGTCAGGAACAAAAAGGAAGAGCATTTCTATAAATCAGTGTTTCTCAACTTTGACAAACTTTAAGATTCATGGACCTCAACTCCCAGAATTCTTCAGCTTTCAGGCTAATTGGAGAATTCTGGGAGTTGAAGTCCAGACATCGGTCCAGTTGCAAGGGTGAGAAATACAGCTATAAAATCATACATTTTAGCATAATCAGCTGGATTCTATAGCTCCCCCCATCTTCATTTTTCAAATTACATCGGTATTTAAAATTTATCTGTTGCCCTATGGCTGCAATGGTGAACGTATGGCATGTGTGCCACAGGTGTCACGCAGAGCCATATCTGAGAGCAGCAAGGGTTGCTCTATGTCAGCTCCAGTATGTATGGGCATGCTGGCCAGATGATTTTTGGCCTTCTGGAGGGCAGGGGGGGTAGTTTTCACCCTCCCTAGGCTTCAAAAAAGCCTCTGGAGCCTGTGGATGGCAAAAAACAAACCCAATGGGCCTACCAGGGGATCAGAAACCAAGTTCCAGTAGGCCCGTTAGGCCCAGTAGGCCTGTTAGGCCTGTTAGGCCTATTTTTCAAAGGCTCCAAAGCCTTTCCTGAAGCCTGAGAAGGGTGAAAAAAATAGGCCTACCGGAGGTCTGGAGCTTCAATGAGGCCTGCACACATGCACAGGGGGAGGGGTTATGCATGTATGTATTGCAATATGAGCAGTGAAGGGCTGCTAATCTTCGGCACTATCGGTGCGACCTCTGAGGCCATCTTGGGCACTTGCGCATCCAGCAGGCGCATGTGTGCCCATCAGCATGAGATTTGGCTTCTGTGCATGTGCCACAAGTGAAATCTTTTGAGAGGACATGGGCGCGAGCGAGATTTCAATTGCCGATATTTTTGCTTCTGCGCATGCACAGAAGCAAAAAACCTGGTCAAAATCACCAAAATCTCGCTCGTGAGAGGGTCCTCACACAAGATTTCACACAAGATTTCAAATCTTGTGTTGGTGTCCAGAGGACAGTTGAGAACGTTGGGAGCCAGGTTGGGTCTCTGAAATAACCAGGCCTTGTTCTTATAGGATCCAACTGAATGACAGATGGACCTGGCGCCGGCACGTGGACCAGCTGTGCTGCCGGGCGTTGGACCCTGCCATGCTGGCTGGGGAATTCTGGGAGTTGAAGTCCAAATTTCTTCAAGTTGCCAAGGTTGGGAACACTGTTCTAGAGCAGTGTTTCCCAACCGGTGTGCCACGAGACATGGTCAGGTGTGCCATGAAGAAAACAGCTCAGCTTCTGGTCTCGAAACTTTTTGCGAAGAGCAAAAAGTTGTGAGAACGAAAGCTGAGCTTCCTTCTTTGCGCCTTCCAAGTTTTCCGGCAACTGCAGCGCCCCGCCCGGCTGGAGCTTCCTTGGCGGTGGCAGCAGGTGAGTTTTTGGGGCCTGGGTGGGAGGGTAGCGGCAGCGGAAGGGCGGCGTGCAGTGGGAGGGTGATGGCGGCGGGCAGCGGGGTAGTAGCCATGGGGCAGCAGCAGAGTGGTCAGCTGTGAGGTGGAGCTCCGGAACAGAGGCACCGACGGTGGCGGCTGGACATGCTAGAATTGCGTGGCTGGCACTTGCCTGCTGTCTGGGCCGGGATGGAGGCTCCATCCCCACGTCCATGCCCAGCGCAACGCCAGCATGTACGGCGTCTAGCAACACATCTAGCCACCGCCGTCAGTGCCTCCGTTCCGGAGCTCCATCTCACAGCTGACGACCTTGCCGCCGCCCCATGGCTACTGCCCAATGCCGCTGCTGAGAGAAAGAGAGAGGGAGAGAGGGGGGGAGAGAAAGAGATAGCAAGAGAGGGAGAGGGAGAAAGAGAGAGGAAGAGAGGGGGGAGAGAAAGAGATAGCAAGAGAGGGAGAGAGAGAAAGAGAGAGGGAGAGAGGGGGGAGAGAAAGAGAAAGAGATAGCAAGAGAGGGAGAGAGAAAGAGAGAGAGGGGAGAGAGAAAGAGATAGCAAGAGAGGGAGAGGGAGAAAGAGAGAGGGAAAGAGGGGGGGAGAAAGAGATAGCAATAGAGGGGGAGAGAGAGGGAGAGAAAGAGATAGCAAGAGAGGGAGAGAGAGAAAGAGAGAGGAAGAGAGGGGGGAGAGAAAGAGATAGCAAGAGAGGGGGGAGAGAAGAAAGAGAGCAAGAGAGAGCAAGAGAGGGAGAGAGAGAAAGAGAGAGGGAGAGAGGGGAGAGAGAAAGAGATAGCAAGAGAGGGAGAGGGAGAAAGAGAGAGGGAAAGAGGGGGAGAGAAAGAGATAGCAATAGAGGGAGAGAGAGAGGGAGAGAAAGAGATAGCAAGAGAGGGAGAGAGAGAAAGAGAGAAGGAGAGAGGGGGGAGAGAAAGAGATAGCAAAAGAGGGAGAGGGAGAAAGAGAGAGGGAAAGAGGGGGGAGAGAAAGAGATAGCAAGAGAGGGAGAGAGAGAAAGAGAGAGGGAGAGAGGGGGGAGAGAAAGAGATAGCAAGAGAGGGAGAGAGAGAGGGAGAGAGGGGGGAGAGAGAAAGAGAGGGATAGAGGGGGGAGAGAAAGAGAGAGAAAGAGATAGCAAGAGAGAGAAAGAGAGAAGGAGAAAGGGGGAAGGAGGGTGAGGGAAAGACATAGAGGGAGGGAAGGAGGGAGAGAGAAGGAGGGCAAAAAAGAGAGGAAGGAAGGGAGCAACAAAGAGATGGAGAGAGGGGAGGAAAGAAAGAGGAAGGAAGGGAGAGAGAGAAAGAGGGAGAGAGAGAGAAATAGAGCGAAAGGGAGGAAGAGAGATATTTTTTTTGTCCAAACTTTTTTTTAGCGCCCCCCCCCCCCCCGCTCAATGTTCCCCAGGATTTTCTAAATGTGAATAATGTGCCGCGGCTCAAAAAAGGTTGGGAAACACTGTTCTAGAGGACATTCCATCACTAGACAATCAAGTCCCAAGATTGGTACCCGCAAACTCCACACCAGGAACCTATAACACCAGTAGTGGGCGATCCCCTCTATGGAAACAAAAGTAGAAGACAACCCCCAGCCATCATCTAAGGGAGCAGTGACACTGCTCCAAACACCACCCTCACCAGTAGGAACCGAACCACACAGTTCCACAAGACCACACAAGCGTCCCTCTTATTTAGGGGACTTTGTGTGCTCAAACCAGGTGGGGAGGGGTGTTGTGTCCAGAGGACAGTTGAGAAATGCGGCCCGCCTTTTATCCCTGGGCGGGAAAAATACAGAGTCTGGATTGGTTGGCTCAGCCTGGCAGCAGCAGGTATAAATAGCTGCTAGGCGCAGCCATCTTGTTTGTTGTTGTTCCAACTAGTTGGTTGAAGTTGCTGTTACCCTTTCCAATAAAGCCTGTTAATGATTGCCAGGCCTACTGTCCTTTCTGGAGCAGATCAAATATCTTGTATGAATGCTTGCGTGCGTCAGGGCGTGCAGCACATGCACAACCAGTCTTGAATTTCCTACCAGGACGGAGCACCTGACCACACCGGCTGCTGCCCATCACTGATTATGGGTGTATCCATAATCCAAGCAAAGAAGGTTCACCATCACTGCCCTATGGGATCGATTGAAGCACATTTTAATGCAAGAGTGAGCATCCCCGAGTCTTCGGAAAAGGTCGGCATACAAATCTTAATAATAATAATAATAATAATAATAATAATAATAATAATAATAACAACAACAACAACAACAACAACAACAACAATAATAATACAGTCCTAGGTGCTTGGGAAGCACCCGACTGGTGATGAAATACAAAATCCAGCATAAGTGATCTCATTTGCTGTGTTGAATTGACATGATAATAATAATAATCATAGTAATAATAATAATAATAATAATAATAACAATAGTATTAATAATAATAAACAGCAGAATTGAGGAGAAGCAGCTAGAGAAACTAGTGAAATACGAAGATCTAAAAATCAAGCTGCAACGACTCTGGCATCAGGCAGTGAAAGTGGTCCCAGTGGTACTTGGCATGCTGGCGCAGTACCAAAGGATCTCAGCGGACATTTGAAAACCATCGGAATTGACAAAATCTCCATCTGTCAATTGCAAAAGGCCGCTTTACTGGGATCGGCAAACATAATTCACCGCTACATCACGCAGTCCTAGGTGCTTGGGAAGCTCCCGACTGGTGATTGAATACAAAATCCAGCATAGTGATCTCGTTTGCTGTGTTGTATTGACATAATAATAATAATAAAGATTCCGGTCCCAGTGATTTGTGTAGCACGGCATGGTTGGCTGCAAAGGCAACTTGCAAAACCTGAAATGCTGAAAAGATTGCCAAGAGATTCCTGACGTTTAGCAATACAAATGGAATTGTGGATATCCTAATTAACATCACTATTCCAAGCATGACTAAGTCTCGGTAATGGGATAAAATAATCTCTCCGTCGTGAGCAATCGCATTCAGAACATGTGCGTGCCCTCACTCTTTACAGTCAACATGACTGCTAAATAATTAATACAGCCCTGCCCACAAAATGTCTACAGCTCAGAGACAAACATCATCATAAGAAGAAAAAATATACCAAAAACAAAAACAAGGTTGACCTCAATGATTCAGAAGGAAGACATTTCCTGGCAGGGAGAAAAGTTCATAGAAAAAGCAAAAGTGCTGTTATCTCTCAGGTGGAACAGTTTGGGGAAGGTTCTCCATTTTAAAGCCTATTCACACTTGGCAACTGGAGCTGTTTGCAGGAAATTTCTCTGGTCTGGGACACATTGGCAACATCTGGGGAAAAATATTGATTGATTGATTGATTGATTGGTTGGTTGGTTGGTTGATTGATTGATTGATTGATTGATTCATTTATGACTGATTAAGGGACTTGTACAGCCGACAAGGTTGTTTTGGGGAAGAGTGCTCTTTGCAATACAAAAAGGGTGCTTTGTTTCTTTTGAATTTTGTGATAAAGGACATTGTTTTGAATTTTCAAACGTGTGTGTCTGAAATTTGTACCCGTGAATTTTTGGCAGGCTTCTACCAGAGAGCCCGGCAGAACAGTTAGTTAGTTAGCTAGTTAGTTAGTTAGTTAGTTAGTCCAAGACACAATGAAGGTTACAGAGCATATACTCATGGTAAAATATGACAATAAAAGAATAGAAGAAGAGATATAGGAATAGAAGAGAAGATATACCGTGTTTCCCCGATAGTAAGGCAGTGTCTTACTATCTTTTTACCCCCAAAAGCCCCACTGTGTCTTACTTTGGGGGTATGTCTTACATTGTCCCGGGCACCGGGGGCCGGCTCGTCTTCGGGCGCGGGGAGCTGCCGGAAAGGAGGCGGGCGCTGACCTCGACGTTCGGCGGGTTGCGGGGAGCATCCCCTCGCCGCTCCCGGCAATGTTTCTCGGCAGGGGAGGCCAACTCCGCGGCGACACGGGACGCTCGGCTGGCTGGCTAAAGGCAGGTCAAGGGGTGGATGGGCAGTCAAAAAGGGTGAGCCGCCGCCGCTGTGCCCTCCTTCGCCCGCCTCCTTTCCGGCAGTTCCCTGCGCGCCCCTCGCCTTCGCTCGCCGCGGCGCCACCCGCCTCTTCCCCTGCCGAGGCTCAGCTGCAAGCGGCTCCGAGGCGAGCGGAAAGGAGGCGGGCGAAGGAGGGCGCAGCTCCGGCTCGCTCGCCTCGGAGCCAAGCGGCCTCGCTGGCCGCTTGCAGCTGAGCCTCGGCAGGGGAAGAGGTGCGGTGGCGCCGCGGTGAGCGAAGGCGAGGGGTGCGCAGGGAGCTGCCGGAAAGGAGGCTGGTGAAGGAGGGCGCAGCTCCCTGCGCGCCCCTCGCCTTCGCTCGCCGCAGCGCCACCGCCTCTTCCCCTGCCGAGGCTCAGCTGCAAGCGGCCAGCGAGGCCGCTCGGCTCCGAGGCGAGCGGAAAGGAGGCGGGCGAAGGAGGGCGCAGCTCCGGCCGCGCTCGCCTCGGAGCCGAGCGGCCTCGCTGGCCGCTTGCAGCTGAGCCTCGGCAGGGGAAGAGGCAGGTGGCGCCGCGGCGAGCGAAGGCGAGGGGCGCGCAGGGAGCTGCCGGAAAGGAGGCTGGTGAAGGAGGGCGCAGCTCCCTGCGCGCCCCTCGCCTTCGCTCGCCGCGGCGCCACCGCCTCTTCCCCTGCCGAGGCTCAGCTGCAAGCGGCCAGTGAGGGCCGCTCGGCTCCGAGGCGAGCGGAAAGGAGGCGGGCGAAGGAGGGCGCAGCTCCGGCCGCTCGCCTCGGAGCCGATCGGCCTCGCTGGCCGCTTGCAGCTGAGCCTCGGCAGGGGAAGAGGCGGTGGCGCCGCGGCGAGCGAAGGCGAGGGGCGCGCGGGGAGCTTGGAAGCAATGTCATCGCCCCCCCCGCAATACCGTTTATACCGTGTTTCCCCGAAAGTAAGACATATGTCTTACTTTCGGGGTATGGCTTATATAAGCCGACCCCCCTGAAACCCCCCATATGTCTTACAATCGGGGGGGGTCTTACTATCGGGGAAACACGGTAGGAGAAACAATAGGACAGGGGACGGAAGGCACGCTAGTGCACATATGCACGCCCCTACACATCAGTCTAAACATCAGGCTGCCATGTTCTCCTGTTGGACAATTCCTCTGTTGTTGGGTCCAGTAGTGGGTTCTAAAACCCTTTACTACCAGTTTGCGCGTGCATGTGAGCGAAACCTCTGTGCATGCGCAGAAGCATCCCGGCTGGGTGGGCGGAACCTTCTGCCGCCAGCGCTACCGGTTCTTAGAACCCAGCTGAACCAGGAGAAACCCACTGCTGGTTGTGTCCTTCCACCAGGAAAACAAATATTAATTGCTTCCCTTCCAGAGGAAGGATGTTTCTGAAATATATTTTACATCTGTATAAAATACGTGTGTGTGTGTGTGTGTGTGTGTGCGCGCGTATGTGTGTGTGTGTATTAATGTATTATATATTATGTGTGGGTATATTTATGAGTACAGTGATACCTTGTCTTACAAACGCCTCGTCATACAAACTTTTCGAGATACAAACCCGGGGTTTAAGATTTTTTTGCCTCTTCTTACAAACTATTTTCACCTTACAAACCCACCTCCGCCGCTGGGATGCCCTGCCTCCGGACTTCCGTTGCCAGAGAAGCACCCATTTTTGCGCTGCTGGGATTCCCCTGAGGCTCCCCTCCATGGGAAACCCCACCTCTGGACTTCCGTGTTTTTGTGATGCTGCAGGGGAATCCCAGCAGGGGAATCCCAGCAGCGCAAAAACGGGTGCTTTGCTGGCAACGGAAGTCCGGGGGTGGGGTTTCCCAGCGAGGGGAACCTCAGTGAAATTGCAGCATCGCAAAAACACAGAGGTCCGGAGGTGGGGTTTTGAGGACTTTGGTGTTTTTGCGATGCTGCGATTTCACTCATGCTCCCCTCGCTGGGAAACCCCACCTCCGGACTTCCGTTGCCAGCGAAGCACTTGTATTTGCGATGCTGGGATTCCCCTGCTGGGATTCCCCTTGCAGCATCACAAAAACACATAAGTCCGGAGATGGGGTTTGCTATGGAGGGGAACCTCAGGGGAATCCCAGCAGCGCAAAAACGGGCGCTTCAGCTGGCAAAAGGGGTGAATTTTGGGCTTGCACGCATTAATCACTTTTCCATTGATTCCTATGGGAAACATTGTTTCGTCTTACAAACTTTTCACCTTAAGAACCTCGTCCCGGAACCAATTAAATTTGTAAGACAAGGTATCACTGTATATTAAAGCACAGAAAGACACATACAGTATATGCAATGACATACTGCATCTACATTTAAAATAAATATTTTATTGTCAACCCTTTTGTGCTCTGATAATTTCTAAATCTTTTCTTTATTGTGAATGCTAAAATAGCAGAATAACTAAGAGTTTAACCCTGTAGCTAATCAGGTGGCTGGTTTATAAACCGGAAATATATATATTTTTTTAAATAATTATTTTCCACTACCTAGTTTTCCCTGCATTTATTTTCCTCAAAAAAACAAAAGTTCCCAATTAAGTATGGAAAGATTTCTAGATAAAAGAAACAATAATTTAAAATATTTTGTAGGAAACTATGTTCGTAAAAAAAAAAAGGCAGGAAGTATCTGGCAGGACCCGGTTGAACCAATAAACTTTATTTATAGTTCATGAAGCTTGTGGCTTTTAATAAAATGTGTTATTCTGAAAAGGTACTGCAGGGAGTTCTCAACTTACAAACATTAGTTTAGTGATTGAGGTTTACAACGGTACTGGGGAAAAAAGTGATTTATGACTGTTTTTTTACACTTATGACCTTTGCAGCATCTCCAGGATGATGTGATCAAAGTTCAGAGGCTTGCCAACTGTCATGTATTTGTATAAAGGTTTTCAAACTTGGCAACTTTAAGACTTGTGGACTTCAACTCCCAGAATTCTCCAGCCAGCTATGGGAGTTGAAATCCACAAGTCTTAAAGTTGCCAATTTTGAAGACCTCTGTATTTGCACGACAGTCTCAATGTCCCAAGGTTATGTGATCCTTTTTTGTGACCTTCTAACAAGCAAAGTCAATGGGGAAGCCAGATTCACTTAACAACCATGTTAATAACTGCAGTGATTCACCTAATTCACCTGTCATCTGCACCTCTATAACTGTCTGGTGCTGCAACCCAACAGGACCGACACAGACTTCAGAGGATAATCAGAACTGCAGAAAAAACAATTGCTGCCAACCTGCCTTCCATTGAGGACCTGTATACTGCACGAGTCAAAAAGAGGGCAGGGAAAATATTTACTGACCCCTCACTTCCTGGACACAAACTGTTTCAACTCCTACCCTTAAAACATCGCTACAGAGCACTGCACACCAAGACAACTAGACACAAGAACAGTTTTTTTTCTGAACGCCATCACTCTACTAAACAAATTTATTTATTTATTTATTTATTATTTAGATTTGTATGCCGCCCCTCTCCGCAGACTCGGGGCGGCATACAAATAATTCCCTCAACACTGTCAGACTTTCTACTAAATCTGCACTTCTATTCTACTAGTTTTTCTCATCATTCCTATCACCCATTTCCTCCCATGTTGACTGTATGACTGTAACTTGTTGCTTATATCCTAAGATTTTTATTAATATTGCTTCTTCATTGCTTATTTGACCCCTATGACAATCATTAAGTGTTGTACCACATGATTCTTGACAAATGTATATTTTATTTTATGTACGCTGAGAGCATATGCACCAAGACAAATTCCTTGCGTGTCCAATCACACTTGGCCAATAAAATTCTATTCTATTCTATTCTAACTAGTATAGGAAGACAGTCATAAAATGAGGCAAACTTCACTTAACAAATGTCTTGCTTATTAATGGAAATTCTGGCCTCAGTTTAGTTGTATTTCAAGGACCCCCTGTACCAGATTTCTCTTCATTTAAACTGCATGGATGCGAGAAGGAGAATATCAGCAGGGCATGGAATCAGCAACCTTTTACAAATCACCTATATTAGTCACTGATGTGTTGATATTGATTATCTTAGAAATTATGTCTGGGTTCAGCAAGTATTCCTCTCTCTGTGAAGTACAGGTAGTCCTTGATTTACAACAGTTCGTTTAGTGACTGTTCAAAGCATGGGTGGGCTACTAGCCGGAACACTTAATTGGGCTCGCCTCTGCAGCTCTGGCAGCCCCATGAGTTTGAGCAGGGTTATGCTGCTGCGTCCGTGCACGGAGACGCAAGTGGGCCCATGTTCCGGCAAGGCTTTTTTTGCTTCCGCGCATGCACAGAAGTGGAAAACCTCACCGGAACACTGGTGCACCTGCATCTCCGTGCATGCATGGATGCAGCAGCATAACCCTGCTCAAACTTACAGGGCCGCCAAAGCTGCGGAAGTGAGCCCAATTAGGCATTACGGCTAGGAGTCCACCACTGGTTCAAAGTTACAATTGCACCAAAAAAGGTGACTTGTGACTATTTTTATTTTTCACACTAGCGAGCGTTGCAGCATGCGCATGGTCATGTGGTCAAAATGAAGGCAACTGACTCATATTTATGTTGGTTGCAGTGTCTCGGGGTCATGTAATAACATTTTCTGACGTGAAAAAGAAAATCAATGGGAAAGCCAGATTCACTTAAAAAACCTTGTTACAGATTAGATTAGGTTAGGTTAGGTTAGATTATTTGAATTGGAAGGGACCTTATAGGTCAGTGATGGCAAACCTATGGCACGGGTGCCACAGGTGGCACACAGAGCCATATTTGCTGGACGCGAGCTGTTACCCTAGCTCAGCTCCAGTGTGCATGTGTGTGCCAGCCAGCTGGTTTTTGGCTTGCACAGAGGATCTGGGAGGGCCTTTTTGGCTTCCAGAGAGCCTCCAGGGGGATGGGGGAGGACATTTTTACCCTCCCTTGGCTCCAGGGAAGCCTTTGGAGCCTGTGGAAGGCGAAACACAAGCCTGCTTAGCCCACCAGAAGTTGGGAAACAGGCCTCCAGAGGGTACCCAGGAGTTGGGGGAAGCTGTTTTTGCCCTCCCCAGGCATTGAATTATGGGTGTGGGCACTCACACATGTGCGATAGAGCATGTCCATGGTCTTTCTCGGCACCCAAGGAAAAAAAGGCTTGCCATCACTGCTGTAGCTCATCTAGTCAAACCTCCCGCTCTAGCAGCAGTCCCTACATCATTTCAGACAAATGGCAGTCCAATCTCCCTTTGAAAGATTTGAGTGTTGGAGCTCTCACAACCTCCGCAGGCAAGCTCTTCCACTGGTTGATCGCTCTCACCGTCAGAAAGTTCCTCCTTATTTCCAGGTTGAATCTCTCTTTGGTCAGCTTCCACCCATTATTTCTTGTCTAGCCTTCTGGTGCCTTGGGAAAATGGCCTGACCCCCTCTTCTATGAAGGCTCCTCTCATTGAACAACTGCAGTGATTCACTTAACAACTGTGGCAAGAAAGGTCATGAAATGGGGCAACATTCACTGAATGACTATGTTATTATGGGCTCAGTTGTGGCCATAAGTCGAGGACTACCTGTAATGAACTCCTGGAATAGGTCGCCAAGAAAACGAAGCCCTCTTACTGACCTGGACGAGAGCATTTGAAAGACCAAAAGGTGACTTTCAAACCACAGTGAGGAAATGTGTTGGGGGATCAAATCTGTGACGGAAGGGACTGAGTAAAAGCTGAGTTCATCTGTTTTTGCTCTGCCGAAATTATTGCTGTCCCATCCTTGGAATGAGGCAATTACGTAGTGAGGGTAATCCCTTAAGACTGTACATCCTAGAAGCATTCAAATTCACAGACTGCCAAATCCTATCATGTTTTGATTGTCAGTGGCTTGGTGAGCCTCAAATTGACGTCTTTAGCCAGCCTTTCCCACCACATCTAGAAGAGGAAAAGAAAAGTTTGAGCTGTAGTCCCACAGGGGCTTTTTCAATCGGCAACTGGACTTTCTGGTTTTTCGTTGAAGATGTTTCACTTCTCATTAGTGGTGGGTTCTAAATTAGTTTGCCACTAGTTTGTGCTCGCATGCGCACACTTCTACAGAGCTTACTACATCAGTCTCAGTGAATCAGCAGAAAGAACTGAGCAAGCAGAGAGAAAGAATCATGCTCTCTGGCTCCCTCTTATGGCAATCTGCAGCACTACCTCTTAAAGCTATAGTACTTCAATACATACAAACATTAATTGTTAGCTTGTTTATATATTTCAAACCCAACTGTCTTGTACACAATACTGACACCATCATGGTTTCACCATCTCCTGAGTCTCTGACTGCATCACCGCAGATCAGTCAGTGAATCACACACACACCTCCCATTTTGCACACTTACTTACTTACTTACTTACTTACTTACTTACTTACTTACTTACTTACTTATTTATTTACTTACTTATTTATTTATTAGATTTGTATGCCGCCCCTTTCCGTAGACTCGGGGCGGCTCACAACACAATAAAAACAGTTTATAACAAATCTAATAATTTACAATATAAAATATTTTTAAAAAACCATTATTAAACAGACATACACACAAGCATACCATACATAAATTATCTGGAGTGCTGAAGGTTTAAGGGAAAGATTGGAACAAGAAATATAATTAAATGGGCAGGGGATGGGCTGCAGGTGATTGCATGAGGTAGAGAAGACAGAGAATGCTCTGGAAGGACAAAAAGAAGAGCTGCAATCAAGGCAATGATCAGATAAGAGGGACATAACGTTGGGCCAAGAAAGTAACTTTGAGGAAATGTCCCAGATAAGCTGTTCCCTATCATATCAAGATAAAATGGGCATGAAAGATGACGGGGTGACTTTCGACCAATCACTCTCTCTCTCAGCTCAATTCACCTCAGAGGATGATTGTGGTGGGGAAAATGGGAGAAGGAAAGTGTGCTGAATATGCTTGCCACCTTGAGTTACTTATAAAGTAATAAAGGTAGGATTAAAAACCTAATCATTCAAAGTAAAACAATTCAGATACATACGCGTACAGGTAAGTCATTTGTCTGAAAAAATAAAACAGGTATTTGGTGATAGTAGCTAAATAACAATTACAGTGGTACCTCTACCTAAGAACACCTCTATTTATGAACTTTTCTAGACAAGAACCGGGTGTTCAAGATTTTTTTGCCTCTTCTCAAGAACTATTTTCCACTTACAAACCCAAGCCTCCGAAACCGTAACCGGAAAAGGCAGGGAGAAGCCTCAGTAGGGCCTCTCTAGGAATCTCCTGGGAGGAAACATGGCCGGAAAAGGTGGGGAGAAGCCTCCATAGAGCCTCTCTAGGAATTTCCTGGGAGGAAACATGGCCAGAAAAGGTGGGGAGAAGCCTCTGTAGGGCCTCTCTAGGATTTCCTGTGGTTTCCCCAATCGCATGCATTATTTGCTTTTACATTGATTCCTATGGGCAAAATTGCTTCTTCTTATAAACCTTTCTACTTAAGAACCTGGTCACAGAACAAATTAAATTCGTAAGTAGTGGTACCACTGTATTTCAATTTGAAAGACTGAAAGAACAGATGTTCCTTAGTATTCAAAATAATTGAGAAGGGAAGAGTTAGGTGAGTTAGATGGGAGAACATCTCAGGATTTGGGTACAGAAATGTTGAGCACATTTTTTAAAAAAGACAACCGAAATGAGCTTTTACCATTATTGATCCCTTACCACCATTTAAAGACTTATAGCAGAGATAAAAAGCAATGCAACCTTAGTGAGTAAAGGGAATCACGCAAGAACAGCTTATTACTTGATTGCTCTATTTGCATTCAAAGTCTTTAGAAGAATGGGTATGGCTATCCTGGCCTTTTGAATTGTTAATTTTAAAATTAACACATTTCCTAAGGAATTATCTTGATATATTTGGGGGGGGGGAACCCCACAATCAGATCCTCACATTTATCTCCGGGACCCCCTTCTGCCGCACGAATCCCAGCAACCAGTTAGGTCCCACAGAGTGGGCCTTCTCCGACTCAACTAAAAAATGTCGTTTGTGGTGGCCCCAGCCCTCTGGAACCAGCTCCCCCCAGAGATTAGAATTGGCCCCACCCTCCTCACCTTTCGTAAGCTCCTTAAAACCCACCTCTGCCGTCAGGCATGGGGGAACTGAGATATTCCTTCCCCCTAGGCCTTACAATTTATGCATGGTATGTTTGTGTGTATGTTTGGTTTTATAATAAGGGTTTTTTAGTTGTTTTAGTATTGGATTGTTACATGTTGTTTTTATCATTGTTGTTAGCTGCCCCGAGTCTGCGGAGAGGGGCAGCATACAAATCCAAATAATAATAATAATAATAATAATAATAATAATAATAATAATAATAATAATAATAATAATAATAATAATAATAATTTTATTAAAGGCATATAACCTTTTATGAGCACAGTCCCTTTCAATCAAAAACAATAGAAGGGTTAATGTGATGTAGGATTTAGATGGGGATGAGGTGGGGAGAAAGAGGAACATTGACAAACTGGTTGTGCTGGTCGGGTTACATGTGAAACAGATTACGGGTGTCTTATCAATGTTTGTAAAATCAATTGTGTTCCTAGTAACTTCAAAGTGAGGTGAAGAATTTACTGACTCAAGTATGGAGACACACAAAAATCTGTATAGCTCATAATTGCCACTAGATGGCAATATTGCTTTATGGATGCTGATGGCTGCAGAAAAGTCACAATAAAAAGTTCAAAATCCTCAGGGTAAGGTGCCTACACAGTTTTTATTTTAACAGTACTTTAACAGTCCACATCATTTAGTTTACATTTTTATTGACAGCCTTCAACCTTTCCTAATCAATAATTCCATACTGAGTGGTCTAACACATGGCAACTCCAAATCTCAACTAGCAAATGCTCTGTCCTACACATTGGGAAGAAGAATCTGAACTCCAAATACGAACTGAATAATCAAATTATCACAGATAACCCCCACTCGGTTAAAGACCTCAGTATACTAATAACAAAAGATTTAAGTGCCAAAGCCCACTGCAACAACATAGCCAAGAAGGCTTCAAAAGTTGTAAACCTAATCCTATGTAGCTTCTGCTCTGGCAATCTCTCACTCCTTACCAGAGCTTACAAAATCTTTGCTAGACCCATCCTCGAATACAGCTCATCTGTTTGGAACCCATATCGCATCTCAGACATTAACACCCTTGAAAATGTCCAAAGATACTTCACCAGAAGAGCCCTTCACTCCTCCACTCAAAACAGAATACCCTACGAGACTAGACTTTCAATCCTGGGCCTAGAAAGTTTAGAACTAAGACGCCTTAAACAAGATCTAAGTATTGCCCGCAAGATCATATGCTGCAATGTCCTGCCTGTCGGCGACTACTTCAGCTTCAACCACAACAACACAAGAGCACACAACACATTTAAACTTAATATTAACCGCTCCAAACTTGACTGTAAAAAATACGACTTCAGTAACCGAGTTGTCAAAGCGTGGAACTCATTACCAGACTCCATAGTGTCGTCCCCAAATGCCCAACACTTTACCCTTAGATTATCCATGGTTGACCTATCCAGATTCCTAAGAGGTCAGTAAGGGGCGAGTACAAGTGCACTAGAGTGCCTTCCATCCCCTGTCCTATTGCTCTCCTATATCTCCTATACCTTTCTTCTATTCCTATATCTCTTCTATTCTTTCATTGATAAGTTCTATTACTATATCTTCTTTTCTATTCTTTCATAGATATATTTTACTATGAGTATATCCTCTATAACCGTCATCATGTATTTTACTATGTGTGTGTGTGTGTGTATATATATATATATACCCACTAAAACTTTCATTGTGTATTGGACAAAATAAATAAATAAATAAAAAATACTTGGGAGCTGCTATTTACCTGGAACAGGGAGTTTGAAAATTTCAGACTCAAAATTACAAGTACAGACCAGAACGCCTTCTTTTTCATGACAAATTTCTCAGCATTAAGAAATAGCATTTGGGCATCCCCAGCAGTAATTTGAAATGAATTATGTATGCTTGCCACTTTGCTATATAATGAGGCATATTTATCAATTCAGAAGGCAAAAGTACTATATATAGTAGAAATCCCTCTGGCTAGCCTATTAAGAGAAATAAAATTTAGCTGATGCAGACAAGACTTAATTTTCTGGAGCCTAAGGGAACTCAGCTGTGCTTGGCGCTAAACCCAATACTGATATTCCTCAACTTATAATCACAACCGAGCCCCAAACTTTTGTTGCTAAATGAGACAGTCGTTAAGTGAATTTTGCCCCATGTTACAGCCTTCCTTGCTACAGTTGTTAAACAAATCGCTGCAATTATTAAATTAGTAACATTGTCCCTAAGTTAATCTGGTTTTCTCATTGACTTTGCTTGTCAGAAGGTTACAAAAGGGGATCACATGACCCAGGGATGGTGCAACTATCATAAATATGAGCCAGTTGACAAGTGCATGAATTTTGATCATGTGATCATAGGGATGCTGCAACAGTCGTACGAGTGAGAAACAGTCATAAGTCTCTTTTTTCAATGACGCTGTAACTTTGAACAGTCTTTAAATGAACATATAGATGTCACTGGTTATCTAACAGTGAGATATACAGTAAACAATAAAAAAGAATTAACTAACCATATACAAGCATGGTTTACACACCATCTTCAGTCATTCAGAGCCGGAGTGGTGCAGTGGTTAGAGTGCAGCATTGCAGGCTACTTCCGCTAACTGCTAGCTGTAGTTCAGCAGTTCAAATCTCACCACCGGCTCAAGGTTGATTCAGCCTTCCATCCTTCCGAGGTGGATAAAATGAGGACCCAGATTGTTGGGGGCAATATAATGGCTCGGTAAACTGCTTAGAGAGGGCTGTAAAAGCACTGTGAAAGTGGTATATAAGTCTAAATGTTATTGCTAAATGATATTAATTATTTAATCATAGTTTGTTTAATAAATCATAATTGCTTCGATTCTAGCAACATATCAAATCAAACCATTTCATAGTCTACTTAGCATGTGTAAACTCAAGCCTCACTATTATTCCTTTTTTAGTTTTTAGTTTCAAAACATACATTCAAATTCTTCATTTCTGTGATATCGGCTTTAAGTTAATTATAAATATAAATTATTCCATCACATTGATTTTTTGATATAATATTTACAATTACAATCACATACAAATTTGCTTATTCTTTCTGATGCCTAACAAATTGTAATATTTTCCCCACATGGTGTAGTATTCCCTTTCTTTACTATTTTGTAATTCATAGTCAATTTTGTCATTTCCACACAATCCATTATTTTTTTAATTATCATATTCTCTGGAGGGGAGCTTTCATTCAGATTTCCAGGTTTGCGCAAAAATTATCTTAGCTGCAGTCAAAATGTGTATTATAAGATATTGGTTCATTGACCTCTAATATTCCCTAGTAAAAATATACAGTATCTGACTTGAACTATTATTCCTAATGATAGCTTCAAAAATTACTGAAAACCCACCTATGCCACCAGGCTTGAGGGACATAACTGACCCTTAGCTGTTTCATTTTATGTATGGTTTAATCAGATGGTATGACTATTTTTTATAATGGGTTTTTTATAATTGTTTTTAATATTAGATTTGTGCTTTGAATTTTGTTGTGAGCCTCTCCGAGTCTTTGGAGAGGGGCGGCATACAAGTCTAATAAATTATTATTATTAATAATGTTGACTGGACATGAAAAAATGTTTCGGTACAACACAACTTGGTAAATATTGCATTGGATCTTCTTAAATGTTGCATTAGGAACATTTAATCTTGCACTATTAAACTCTCCTGAGTCCATTTCTGGGTATGCACAGCACAATTAAATTGTAAATTTAATTTCTACTGATTCTATTTATACAGTATGGTTGCTCATTCATCAAGTGACTCTAGGTGGCTAACAAGTTAAAGACCTCACCTCCTAAAACAGCTTTGTGTAATCTTTAATTTTACATTATGCTAAGCTAAAATGTGGCTGTCAGGCTGGGCCTCTGTATGTCCTGTGACTCTCTATAACACAGTAAGCAGCTTGGATTTTCATTTGTGTTGTGGTTAGCTCTGGCCCAGCTCCTGCCCCAAGGAATGTGCAGTGGATGTGGGGGAAACACCCACATGCCACAGGCCTTTTTTGCTCCTGATGGAATCTGCCGACGAAGCCTCCTCTGACCAAGGAAGCATGAGTGACAGGGAAGAAGGGAGTTTGGCAGACAGCCCAGGAGGAGATCAATCATCTGTATCATCCCTGGATTCTGAACAAGAATTAATGACACATCCACGCATGCGTAGAGTGATGCATAGGAGACAACAACTGAAGGATTATTACAAGAGAAAATGAGGCCACCTGTGGTTGGGTGGGGTTGCTGTAATTAGTGCTACAGATAAAAGTGCAGCCTGGTGTTTTAGCCTCATGGCAGTTTATTTGATTCATTGTTTCATCAAGATCGTGGGTTTTTGTGCTGTTCAAGATTGTGTGTGGACTCTCTGGACTTTAGAGTTGGACTCAATTTCCCAGTTATTGGGTGAGCAATTGGATTGCATTTAACCTGTGCCTTGTGTGTACCAGAAAATCCCTTTGACATTTAAAAAGGGAGCTGTTTCTGTTTTTCTGTTTATAAAAACTTTTGGGTTTTCCTTTTATCTTGTGGTGTGTGTCTTCCTGGACTAATTACCCTGTAATTACGGGCGGTTGAAACACGCCGGCAGAACAATTTGCCACATAGTAGCTTTGATATGACATAGGATTGTAATTTCACTGTAATTTCACTGTTAATTACAATATCTCCAAAAGCTAAAAGTATCCGTGCTTTTTTATTTCAATTACCGTATTTTTCAGAGTATAAGACACACTATAGTTTTTGAGGAGGAAAATAGGGAAAAGAATCTGCTTACCAGGTATTCATCTGGCTAGCATCCTTAGTCTGTTCAGTTTCAGCACATTATTTTATCCCCTGGTTAGGGCTTTAAAAAAACCATATTTGGAGAGAAAGCGCTTACTGGACAGTAAGAGCT
Source organism: Erythrolamprus reginae (assembly GCF_031021105.1). Classification (NCBI taxonomy): domain Eukaryota; kingdom Metazoa; phylum Chordata; class Lepidosauria; order Squamata; family Dipsadidae; genus Erythrolamprus; species Erythrolamprus reginae. Next base: position 272,249,428 of record NC_091951.1, on the reverse strand, counting down.
GGGAATATTGTAAGAACCTGGTTATGGCTGGAAAGAAAAATTCTGAGCAATTAGAGCAATGAAAAAAACCCTGCAAAGACTTAGGCGCTTGGAAAACATTCTTCACAGAAAATAACAATGAAAGAATGTGCAAGCGGGTAAGAGCTGGGAACATCATTAGCACCTGGTTAGGGATTGAAAGAAACATCTGGAGCAAGTTAGAGGAATGAGAAAAAACTGCAAAGATAGGACTTGGAAACATTCTTAGCAGAGAATAACAATGAAAGAGCTTGCAAGCAGGTAAGAGCTGGGAACATCATTAGCACCTGTTTAAAGCTGGAAAGAAACTTACTTGGAGAAAGTTAGAGTAATAAAAAAACCTCTACAAAGACTTAAAGTTTGGAAAACATTCTTCACAGACAGTAATTAATAACAATAATAATTTATTAGATTTGTATGCCGCTCCTCTCCGAAGACTCAGTAACAATGAAAGAGCCTGCAAGATAAGAGCTGGGAAGATGGTTAGAACCTAGTTAGGGATGGGGAAAATGCTTAGAAAAAAGCTGCTATAAGATGCACCTGAATTTTCAGTCTCTTTTAGGGAGGAAAAAGGTGTGTCTTATACTCCAAAAAATACGGTAATCAGATGTGATCACTGTTGATAACTGACCTGCTTGTGGGAGAATGCTGGTTTAATAGATTAACCAGTCTATAATATTTAACAAGAATTCCTGAACTTCTCAGAACTTTTTTGTGCTATCTAGGTATGTCTGCCAACAGATACATAGGCTAAAATCCTGGCCAAAACTTGGCACTAATTGAAACCCACATAATCATAGTACCTTGTTTCCTTAACTGTTAAATAATTAGGGTCATAACTTTCCAGTTACTTCTTTGCTGGCCCCTTATTCACACAAACTCTGCGTATTGATTTTTCCAAGTTATAATGTCCCAAGAATATGTCCCAAGAATAAAATTACTCCATCAAAACAGATAAGGTGGAAGTTGCTGATAGTTGCTTATAGCCCTCACAGGTCTGAATTCTGATTCTGTGAGAGTTTTAAAAAGTGGATTTATGGGATCCTTGATGTCTCTGAGCTTGGTTGTTTCTTGCAATATTTCATTACCCTATCTTGGTAACATTAGTACTAGATCTATTGGGTGTAATGTTAGATTGGATTTAGCACTGATGATGTTATCTAATTGGATAATGAAACATTTGCAAGAAAACAACCAAGATCAAAGAGTACCAAGGACCCCACAGTTCAATCCTGGAGTACAAATATTTTACTCCAAATCAGGGTTGTTAAACTGGCAGCCTGTGGGCCTACGCAACTAGACTTGTAATCTGCGGCTTAGAAAGCTTAGAACTACATTGTCTTAAACATGACTTAAGCATATCCCATAAAATCATCTGCTACAACGTTCTTCCTGTCAACTTCAAGCACAAGAGCACACGAGCACACAACTGATACAAACTTAAAGTAAACCGCTCTAAACTCAACTGCAAGAAATACAACTTTAGTAACCGAGTAGTTGATGCATGGAACTCACTATCAGACTCTGTAGTATATCACCTTACCCTTAGACTATCCACTGTTGACCTCAACCGATTCCTAAGAGGTCAGTAAGGGGCGTGCATAAGTGCAGCAGAGTGCCTTCTGTCCCCTGTCCTAATGTTTCTCTTTTACTAGTATCATGTATATAAATATTATATCTTTGTATTCCACCAATACATGCATGACAAAACAAACAAATAAAAAAATAATAAATGTGTCATGTGCAACCCCAGTTCCTCAAAGGGGGAAAATGTTGTGAAACATCACCTGGTGGCAGCATGATGCCACAAGTTTGACACTCATGTTCGCAATGGTTTTGTGTAGGAAATGTGCCACCACTCCCAGGAAACCTGACGATGTCCCCCTTCTTCACCAGCCCTCCAGGGTGGTTCTGACCTGGTTCTGGTTCTCCACAAATGGCGTGGGTATAGGAATTTCCTGCAAAGCATGGGAAACTCTGTGTTGCCACGACAATTGCCCCCCCCCTTTTCTGGTTGCAACTATCTGAAGGTAAGTAGTAGCACAGCTCCATTTCTGTTTCATTTCCAAACTTCTGGTTGGCTCGTTGGGCCATTTTTTGCTGTCCCCAGGTTTCAGGAGGCTTTTCTGAATGCTGGGGAGAGTGAAAAACAGCCCAGTTGGCCTACCGGAGACTTCAGTGAGGCCTGTGCGTATACACAGGGAGGGAGAGTGGGAGTTGTGTGCATGCGTGTGGGAGGGAGCACATGTGTGTGTGGTAGGGTATGCATTATTTATTTATATATTTATTCATTTATATTTACGTAATTGGATTTATATGAGGACTCAGAGCAGCTTATGGGTATGGTCACGCGCATGCTCACTATCAAATGCACATGCACCCTTTTGGCACCTGAACCAAAAAAGTTTCAATAATAATAATAATAATAATAATAATTATTATTATTATTATTATTATTATTATTATTATTATTATTTCACCATTAATAATAATAATAATAATAATAATAATAATTTCACCATTATTATTATTAATAATAATAATAATAATAATTTCACCATTATTATTATTATTAATAATAATAATAATAATTTCACCATTAATAATAATAATAATAATAATAATTTCACCATTATTAATAATAATAATAATAATAATAATAATAATAATAATAATAATAATAGTGAAATACGAAGATCTAAAAATCAAGCTGCAATGACTCTGGCATCAGCCAGTGAAAGTGGTCCCAGTGGTACTTGGCACACTGGGCGCAGTGCCAAAGGATCTCAGAGGACATTTGAAAACCATCGGAATTGACAAAATCTCCATCTGTCAATTGCAAAAGGCCGCTTTACTGGGATCGGCAAACATAATTCGCCGCTACATCATGCAGTCCTGGGTGCTTGGGAAGTGCCCGACTGGTGATGAAATACGAAATCCAGCATAGTGATCTCGTTTGCTGTGTTGTATTGACATAATAATAATTTATTAGATTTGTATGCTGCCCCTCTCCAAAGACTCGGGGGCAGCTCACAACAATTACTGATCTATGGTAAATGTTAATAGATAGGCTTTGATGGAGTCTTCCATCAAAGGGAGCCCTTACAAAGAATTTACTACCTGGAATTCACTACCGGACTCTGTTGCTTCCTCCCCCAATCCCAAAACCTTCAACCTTACATTATCTACAATAGACCTCTCCCCTTTTCTAAGAGGTCTGTAAGGGGCGTGCATAAGTGCACCTTCGTGCCTACTGTTCCTGTCCTAATGTCTTTTTGTCTTTCCTATCTCTACTTTATACTTATATTATGTTAAACATACTACAATACAATACAATATTTGTATGACAAAATAAATAAATAAATAAAATTGTAAGGGTTCTGAAAGCATGCATCTCTGATAATGTACTGCAGCCATTAGAGGCACCCAAAGAAAATCGTATCTTTCCAAAATACAAGATGCACGTCAACAGCATGTATTTTAAGGAATCACAATCTGGAATAAGAGGTGTTATTTCCAGACGTGCTAGAGATATAGTTCTTAAAAATTATGTCCTGGCAGATAGCTCCCTCCTTTGAAGTAATCAAGGGTTCTCCCCTACAATCCTTTTAAAGGGGTGTCTCACACTCGCTGAACCTGGAGCACGTCAATAATTGCACAACAATTATGAACGTCAAACCCAATGGAGTGGAACAACCTGTTGGCTGCTCCAAGCTGGGTTTCTGAGAAAGAATTGCTTCCTAGAGCAACTTTTACATAGTTGTATCTCCTTGGCAAGACCATTGTGCGGCAGCAATTCATTATTAATTAACCAATTTCCTCCCTTTGATTCTCATTAAGGATAATTCTTTTCCTGGTTTTCAACTTGAGAATGCAGCTGGCTCACTCATGCTGAAAAATATCTTTGCATCATGAGATCCAAATGGCTGGTGGTCAACAGTTTTAAGCAGGAGCCTGTTCTGCCGGGCTCTCTGGTATGAGCCTCCTGAAAATTCAAGGGTACACATTTCAGACACACGTTTGAAAATTAAAAACAATGTTCTTTATCACAAAATTCAAAATAAACTAAGCACTCTTTTTGTATTGCAAAGAGCACTCATCCCAAAACAACCTGGTAGTCTGTACAATTCCCTTAATCAGTCTTTAAGTACTTAGCTTGCAGCTGTGAAGAAACGTCACAGCCCTTCTTCTTCTTCCATGAAGTGAAATACACAAACACTTTGCTCTGCTTTGGTTTCAAAGTCGTGAAAAACCAACAAAGTCCGGAAACAGCAAGGCAGTCCTGAAGAACAACGATCAGATAATCTTCCACAACGCCAAACCCACACGCTGCTATTTATATCAGCTGCACTAATTACTGGAGCTCCACCCAAACACAGGTGGCCTCTCTTATCTCCTGTAATATGTCCTCAATTGGTCAGTTCTATGCATAACTCTGTGCCTACGTGGGTCCAAGACTTCCACATCTGAATCAACCGAAGATAATGGAGATTGACTTCCTGGGCTGTGTGCCAAGCCCCCCTCTTCCAAGTCACCCCCATCTTCTTCTTCGTCCGAGGAAACTGAACTACCTGACTCTGTCAGCAATAAAACAGGCCTATGATATCTTGAAGTTTCCCCTACATCCACCTCCACATTCCCTGGGGCAGGAGCTGGGCCAGAGCCAACCACAACAGAGCCTATCATCTCGTTACTTCTCTTTTGCTACATCACAGCTCAAATGGCTTATTTAAGCATGTTTGTTGAATAAGCCACCATTGGCTGGGTTTACACATGGTACGAAGCCAGCGTTTCCCAACCGGTGTGCCGCGGCACACTGGTGTGCCGCGAGACACCGTCAGGTGTGCCGCGGCGAGAGGCGGCGGAGGAGAGTAGGTGGATCGGGCGGGCAATGGGGCAGGGCGGAGAAGCCAGGGGCACGTTTGGCCGGAGGCACCGTGGGGAGGCAGGGGCAGCAGCGGCTCCCTTTACTCCTACTGCCGCACCACCCTGCCCCTGCTCCCCACGGTGCCTCCGGCCAAACGCGCCCCTGGCTTCTCCGTCCTGTGCCCCATTGCCCGCCCGATCCGCCCACTCTTCTCCGCCACCGCCTCCTGCCTTGGGGCGAGGAATCCGAGAGTCCGGGACTGTGTGGCTTTGCGCCATGAAGAGAAAATGGCCGACTTTTCCCTGCTGCCGTTTTCTCTTCATGGCGCAAAGCCACACAGTCCCGGACTCCCGGATTCCTCGCCCCAAGGCAGGAGGCGGTGGCGGAGAAGAGTGGGCGGATCGAGCGGGCAATGGGGCAGGACGGAGAAGCCAGGGGCGCGTTTGGCCGGAGGCACCGTGGGGAGGCAGGGGCAGCCGCGGCTCCCTTTACTCCTACTGCCGCACCTCCCTGCCCCTGCCTCCCCACGGTGCCTCCGGCCAAATGTGCCCCTGGGTTCTCCGTCCTGCCCCATTGCCCGCTCGATCCGCCCACTCTTCTCCGCCACCGCCTCCTGCCTTGGGGCGAGAAATCCGGGAGTCCAGGACTGTGTGGCTTTGCGCCATGAAGAGAAAATGGCCGACTTTTCCCTGCTGCCGTTTTCTCTTCATGGCGCAAAGCCACACAGTCCCGGACTCCCGGATCGCTCGTTTCTCCGGTCAGCAAATCCATCTGCCCAGGAAAGCGCCGCGCTGGCCGGAGAAGCGAGCAATCCGGGAGTCCGGGACTGTGTGGCTTTCGGACGGGCTAACGGGAGGCGGCGCGAGGCCGGGCGCTGGGGACGTCTGGGAGGGCGAGGAGGCTGATGGCTGCTGCGCACTCCACTCTCTCTCCGGCTCTCTCTCGCTCTTTCTTTTTCTCTCTGTTGCTGGCGTGGTGAACGAGAGAGAAAGAGAGAGAGAGAAAAAGGAGGGGAGAGAGAATGAGAGAAAGAAAGCAAGAGAAAGAGAGGGAAAGAAAGCAAGAGAGAGAGAGAAAGAAAGGGGGGAAGGAGGGAGAGGGAAAGACATAGAGGGAGGGAAGGAGGGAGAGAGAAAGAGCAAAAAAGAGAGGAAGAAAGAAGGAAAGAGGGATGGAGAGAAAGAAGGGAAGGAAGGGAGAGAAAGAGGGAGGGAGAAATAGAGTGAAATGGAGGAAGAGATATTTTTTTTGTCCAAACTTTTCTTTAGCCCCCCCCCCCACCCCCCCTTCAGTGTTCCCCAGAATTTTGAAAACATGAATAATGTGCCGCGGCTCAAAAAAGGTTGGGAAACACTGTACTAAGCTATAAACTAGGTTTTAAAAAATTATTATTGATTTTATACAATGCATTAAGCCACAGTCAAACAAACCACATTATGTATACTGTTACATTAGTAAATGTAATAATTGCATGTTTAAAAGACATCACACATCATTCTTGCTCCTTTCCACCAGTGGTGGGTTGCTGCCAGTTTGGACCAGTTTGCCCGTACCAGTGGTGGGAATTTGCCCCCACCTGATGAATCGGCAATGATGGCCGGCTGGCCACACACCTCCGAACTGGTCCTCCGGTCACTGCTTCCTGAAAGCATCAAGCAAAGAACCCTTGACAGACTTCTGACACGATGCGAACTATGTAGGGAAGGTAAGTAGGATCCACCCTGCTTTTCACATTTCCTTTAAACATTCCTACTGTATAGCTTCATTTTCAGTTAAATTTATAGGTACTGAGCCTTGAATCTAGAATCATTGCCTTTAAAAGCTTCATTAAACACCTTTAAAACTTATTGCTCATATTGGATTCCTACTCTAATCAGCCTCTAAAGTTAACGGAACTATGGTTTATATTAAAAGTCTCTTGACCATTCGGAGTCATGATGACTTAGGCATAAGGCTATAGAAGAGAAAAAAGAATAGGAAGACTAATCTGTTACAATATTGTAAATTACAATATTTTGAATTCTAAATTACAATACCAAAATTACAATATTGTAAAAGTTATATGTAAGGTAGTACGATAAAGGATCTTGGATTCAAGGTCTGGACAAGCCAAATTCCATAAACTTATCCTTCCTAACTTCCTCCAAGTTGGAGGAAAATAGGGTACAGATAGATATTGGCTTTAGGTACTTCACAATGAGACCTTTAAAATATGTTTGATCCTCTTTTAATGGATTTGTGTAAGTACCCAATTAAATATATTATTTTTATGCACTTAAGAGGCCCCATGTTGCTTTATTAGCTTTCCAGTTAAGAGACAGGCTATAAATATTGTAAGTAAATTAGTCCTTTTATGTGTTTGCAGCTAGTGTTTACACTTTAATTAACCATAAGAAGTCGGAGCGTTTAGACTTTACCTCAGAGAGTGATATCCATATAAAACTAAAAACAGGAAAGGACTCAATCTTGTATACAAAGTCATTAAAAAAAAGAACCCCACAATTTTCTTGAATTGCTCCTCTTTCCTTCCTCTCAAATCTTATTCCATTTTTGATATTTAATATAATAAAACCTACTTCTATAAATGAGGAGTGGATTTAACCTTCTAATCAGGGGTTGGCTATAATGAGTGTTTAAAAAAAAATCAAGATGATGGATTTGCTCACATGGTCATATCTACCACCTGAGGATTTTGGACATCTCTGCTTCCGGTGTTGTTAAACATTTTTTCTTGGAATTTTGGAAAATGTTGAATATTCTGTGTTTTTTCAGATTTGGGTTGTTGGTAAGCGGATAGCCTTTTGTTTTGTTTTGTTTTGTTAAGTTAGACTGGTTTGAGGAGGTGGAGTTTCCATGTAATATTTTTTTTATGAGTATTCACTTGGGGCACCAACATTTCTTTATGAACAAAAATAGTGGATGGCTCCCAAATACAAATTTTTATTCATTCTAAGCATTCTAAGTGCCTCATACATACCCAAGAAAAGTATATACAGTGATACCTTGTCTTACAAATGCCTCGTCATACAAACTTTTAAAGATACAAACCCGGGGTTTAAGATTTTTTTGCCTCTTCTTACAAACTATTTTCACCTTACAAACCCACCGCCGCCGCTGGGATGTCCCGCCTCTGGACTTCCGTTGCCAGCGAAGCACCCGTTTTTGCGCTGCTGGGATTCCCCTGAGGCTCCCCTCCATGGGAAACCCCAGCTACGGACTTCCGTGTTTTTGTGATGCTGCAGGGAAATCCCAGCAGGGGAATCCCAGCAGCACAAAAACGGATGCTTCGCTGGCAAAGGAAGTCCGGGGGTGGGGTTTCCCAGCAAGGGGAGCTTCAGTGAAATTGCAGCATCGCAAAAACACAGAGGTCCGGAGGTGGGGTTTTGAGGACTTCGGTGTTTTTGCGCTGCTGCGATTTCACTGATGCTCCCTTCGCTGGGAAACCCCACCTCTGGACTTCCATTGCCAGCGAAGCGCTCATTTTTGCGATGCTGGGATTCCCCTGCTGGGATTCCCCTGCAGCATCGCAAAAACACACAAGTCCAGAGGTGGGGTTTCCCATGGAGGGGAGCCTCAAGGGAATCCCAGCAGCACAAAAACAGGCGCTTCGGCTGGCAAAAGGGGTGAGTTTTGGGCTTGCACACATTAATCGCTTTTCCATTGATTCCTATGGGAAACATTGTTTTGTCTTACAAACGTTTCACCTTAAGAACCTCGTCCTGGAACCAATTAAGTTTTTAAGACAAGGTATCACTGTACATCTCTAAAAGGGTCTGATTATTCTAAAGCTGTACCAATGATTTGGAGCTAGTAGTAACACATGAGTTAATATTCCAGTGCCCATATTGCACCACCAGCAAGTACAGAATTGCAACCAACTCTTATTAATCATTTTCTGAGGTGTCCGTTAAACATGAAACAATAATTCCTGTTTCATTACCAACATTTTAAAATTAAAAAAATATATAATTTCACATTTTTAAAGTAGCTTCCTACTGATCTGCAAGGAAAGAACATTTGGATTAATTATTCCGAAGACCAGATAAATAATTAACGTAACAGTCATCTTCTCATTTTCGCTTCTTATAAAAACAGAGTATTGGCTTAGTAACTATAGTTAATGCTTCTAAGGCATCAATCAAAAGCCAAGTAAATTATTCCTGATGAGTTGAATAAACTTCCAACTGTATGAGAAAAAAATTCCAGATAACGTCACGCCAAGTCTGATTGATATAAGATGGGACAGAAAAAAACTTTGAGAACTTTTCAACACATTTATAATACCCTATAGCAATAAATTAGCCTCACTACAATTTTTGTGCCATCTGTTTTCTGAGCTGGCCTAGCTTGAAGGGCTGACAATAGCAGATCTGTCACATACCTTTATCTGTTCAAAGCCTTTCATTAGCCTGAATATTTTCCCATCAAGTTTCTTTTTAGATGCCGTTTGCATTGGGAACACCTCTATATTCTTAACCTTCTTTACCACTGGAGGTTTTACACATGACAAAACCGAAAAGGAATGTTTACATTCTCTATTTTTTCTTTTGTTTTCTTTTTAATAACATTTAGTTCTATGATTATTTTGGGAGATTGAACTATTTCCCTATCAAGGACAAAAGGAAAAAACTGGAAATCTTGGTGTTCCCTGGGGTCCTTGATGCTCTCTGAGCTCGGTTGTGTTTGCTTGTTGATTATCCAACCAAGTCGATTGATCGATCGATCGATCGATCAATCAATCAATCAATCAATCAATCAATCAATCAATCAGAATAGAGTTGGAAGGTTCCTTCGAGGTCTTCTGGTCCAAGTCCCTGTTCAAGCAGGAGACCCTCTACCAGCGGTGCGTTGCTCCTGGTTTGGTCTGGTTCTGCGAACTGGTAGCGGTGGTGAGGGAGGCTCTGCCCACCAACTCACCCAGGATGCTTTTGTGCATGCGCAAAAGCATTGTGTGCATGCGCAAACCAGTAGCAACCTAATTTAGAACTCTCTCTCTATACTATTTCCAGTCTCTTCTTAAAAACCTCCAGTTATGACGCACCCACAACTTCTGACAACAAGCTGTTCCACTGATTAAATGCTCTCACTGTCAGGAAGTTTCTCCTTAATTCCAGGTTGCTTCTCTCCTTGATTAGTTTCCATCCATTGTTTCTTGTTCTGGCTTCTGGTGCTTTGGAAAATAACATCAGCAATGCAATCTGATGATCATCTCCCCTCTGTTTCATTCATCTTTGCTCAGTTTAGATTACATGTACATTCTCACGTAAGCAGAATGTTTCCAACATGCCCTGTGTGTAACCTGCTATGATGCTATTTTACGGCTTTAGTTGCCTTCCATAAATGGCAGTTCTGACCGTTAGAACAATTAATCAGTGGAACAGCTTCCCTCCAGAAGTTGTGAATGCTCCAACACTGGAAGTTTTTAAGAAGATGTTGAATGACCATCTGTCTGAAGTAGTGTAGGGTTTCCTGCCTAAGCAGGGGGTTGGACTAGAAGACTTCCAAGGTCCCTTCCAACTCTGTTGTTGTTGTTGTTGTTAATATTATTATTATTATTTGTTCTGCTGGGCTCTCTGGTATGAGGCTCCTGAAAATTCAAGGGTACAAATTTCAGACACATACACAAATTCAAAACAATGTTCTTTATCACAAAATTCAAAATAAACTAAGCACCCTTTTTGTATTGCAAAGAGCACTCATCCCAAAACAACCTGGTAGTCTGTACAATTCCCTTAATCAGTCCTTAAGTACTTAGCTTGCAGCTGTGAAGAAACGTCACAGCCCTTCTTCTTCCATGAAGTGAAACACACACACACTTTGCTCTGCTTTGGTTTCAAAGTCGTGAAAAATCAACAAAGTCCAGAAACAGCAAGGCAGTCCTGAAGAACAACGATCAGATAATCTTCCACAACGGCCAAACCCACACACTGCTATTTATATTAGCAGCACTAATTACTGGAGCCCCACCCAAACACAGGTGGCCTCTCTTATCTCCTGTAATATGTCCTCAATTGGTCTCTTCTACGCATAACTCTGCGCCTGTGTGGGTCCAAGACTTCCGCATCTGAATCGACCGAAGATAATGGAGATTGACTTCCTGGGCTGTGTGCCAAGCCCCCTCTTCCAAGTCACTCCCACCTTCTTCTTCCTCCGAGGAAACTGAACTACCTGACTCTGTCGGCAATAAAACAGGCCTATGACATGTTGAAGTTTCCCCTGCATCCATCTCCACATTCCCTGGGGCAGGAGCTGGACCAGAGCCAACCACCACAATTATTATTATTATTATTATTATTATTATTATTATTATTATTAATTAGATTTGTATGCCGCCCCTCTCCGTAGACTCGGGGTGGCTCACAGCAATAATAAAACAATGTACAACAAATCTAATATTTAAAAGTAACTAAAAACCCCTTATTTAAAAAGCAAGACATACACACAAACATACCATGCATAAACTATATTGGCCTGGGGGAGATGACTTAATTCCCCCATGCCTGACGGCAGAGGTGGGTTTTAAGGAGTTTACGAAAGGCAAGGAGGGTGGGGGCAATCCTAATCTCCGGGGGGAGCTGGTTCTAGAGGGGCTACCACAGAGAAGGCACTTCCCCTGGGTCCTGCCAGACGACATTGTTTAGTCGACAGGACCCGGAGAAGGCCAACTCTGTGGGACCTAACTGCTCGCTGGGATTCGTGTGGCAGAACGAATGGTTGTGAAGAGTATTGGGAAAGCTCCTTCTTGATCCACCTCCTAACCTTTCTCAGCACATGCAACTGTCAGGTGGCAACAGGCCTAGTGGAAGGACATGGGGGAAGTCGGAGAGAGTAATGGATAAGTGTTGCAAGGGAGTAGCAGTGGTGGCCATGAGTGGCAATAGGAAGCAGCATCAAAAATAGCCCATAAAATGGGCAAAATAGCTTCATCTTCCCAAAGTAATAAAACCAAGCAAAAGTACAACTATGTGGCATCTGTTTCGATTAGCAGCAATGGAAAACCTATAATGCACTTATTCAGGGAAGAACCAACAACATGCAACTGGTGGAAAATGGCTTTTAAAAATTATTTTAATTATCTCCACACTGCCCAGGACAAGCACTCTTCCAAGAATACATTGCTCATTCAGAAGTATGATAAGCCTGCGTTTTAAAAATAGGCCTAGAATACTTTCAGTACCTGGTTTGCACAGCATTATGAGAAATCCACATAGTTGTAAGCAACGTTTTCAAAAACATTGGCCGACCCTTCTATAAGCAAATGTTTCTGCGGAAACAGTGAAGATATAAACAAACTACAAAAAGTCACAACCACAAAGCGCACTATGGATCACAGCCATTCCAAAACATAATTTCAAGGTCAAAGGCCTCAAATAGACAGATGTTCAATTAGGGTCTAGAAAGAAAAATGTTGGAGATAAAAGGAATGCGGTCACCAAATATGAATGATTGACAAATGTTCAGAGACTCTTTAGTGGTAAACCTCAGAGAAGTAAGATTCATTTCTACAGCAGGTATGCATAGAGTATATCAGTGATGGGTAACCTATTGGATCCTTGCAGGAATGAAGGATTGCACTCTCGTGGTGAGTAACGGTTCTTTATTAACGAGGATAACGGTTACAGAATAAAACAATAGACAACATGGCCGTGCCTGGCAGCTATATATATACCGGGCTGCCAGGCTCAGCCAACCAATCACATTATGGTATTCTCCCGCCCAAGGAATATGGGGCGGATACAAGGCTTAACTGTCCTCTGGACACAACATAACCTTTTCCAGATAGAGTGCCCAAAGTGTGTGTGTGAACTCCCCAAATGCATTGTGCATGCACTCCTCATACATGAGCCCCAGCCCCTGCACACATGTGTGCGGGCCCAACTGCACACGCCTTCCCTCCGTGCAGTAATGGGCAGCCAAAATTTTTACTGCCACACTCTGGGTGTGGCTTATTCTGTGGGTGTGGCTTGATGGCCATTTGACTGGGTAGGAGTGGCTTGCCAGCCATGTGACCAGGTGGGAGTGGCTTGAATGATCATTATCATTCACGTGAACTGTTAAGTCCTCGACTTACAACCTCACCAGTGTCGCTGTCTGGGGTGACAATTTGCTTACTGGTCTCTACCGGTACGCTCTCTGGGACCATTGTGGGCATGCACACATCTAGTGGGAACGTGTTAGGATGAGATTTCGCTTCTGTGCATGCCCAGCAAGTGAAATCTTGCATGAGGACACTCTCGCGCTTGAGAGTTCGCCGATTTTTGGAGATTTCTTTGTTTCTGCACATGCGCAGAAACAAAAAAAACCACCAAAAATTGGTGAAATCTCGCATGTGATTTTGCTTGCTGTGCATGCTCAGGAAGCCAAATCTTGTGCGTGCGTGCGTGTACATGCATTGGGGTGCAGCAATGCGCATCTCAATTTCTGCTACCGGAACCCTGACCCTGGCTGCAATCCATCACTCCTCTGCACATACGTGCATGCCCACACACACACACGTCCTGCACATGTCTGGCAGAGACCCGATGACCAGCTGGCCACATGTATGGCGTAGCTGAACTGGGTCGACGGCTCACGTGCCCACAGAGAAGACGCTGTGTGGCACCACGAGAGTCTATCATCAATTTGCTTGATAAGAACAGGAGGAACTCTGTTAAATGTTGAAGTTTCCTCTCACGACCCAGGTTGCCTGCTTCAGCAAAGCATTTCCTCTTTTGGGATTTTTCTTTGAACTTCCTTTCTGTAATTTGGACAGAATATTATGCAGGGCTGATATTTTCCCCTCTTCGTGTAAGCATTGTCTGAAACAAATCATTTTTCCTGGCTGAAGTGTACCAGCTGTCCAGAAAGGGTGTGGGGTGAGCTAGAACGCCTAACTGATTATCTTTCAGCAAAGTTAGTCCTTCATTTATTAAAACTTCCATTAAGGTCTCGCTGAGCTTGTTCTGAAATTCAAGCCAGATGTAAACAGGAGACTTGAAGGCACTGCTTTTCCCCGGAGGGCTTAATACATCAAATGTTAATAGCAGCTTTAATAATATTGATTATTAATAGCAAATATGTACGAAGAAGATTGAAGCTCTCAGACATTAAAACCACGGGATCTACTTTAATTCCCCCCTTTCCCAAGATAATCTGGGACTGACTCATTTCTTAGTTTTGCTTTAAAGGTCCATTTTCTATGGAATTAATTCTCGCCTCTAAATAAGCTAGGAACATATCTATTGGTCGACAACCAACAGGATGTTTTCAGAGAAATAAATCAGAACATAAATTTCTGGTGGAAAGATGACATATTAATATGAACAATATAGAAATAATGGTATAAATGCAAAATATGGCTAGCACCAAACTTTGAGCATTTAAGGTCTTTGAGTTTGTAAAATAGCATAATGTTGTCACTAAGTAGAAGGCATAGTAGATTCTCTTCACTAAGGATGGGATGCCTATTAGACCAGAAGCTGGAAAAAAGTGCATTTATGTTCGTGCAGGCTACAGCTGCCAGTCCATGCTTCCCAGGAAACAAAGGTGTCTTTTCCTTGCATGTAGAGTGGCCATACAATCCCAGGAAAACATGCATTAGAGTCAAGAGTCACTGACAGGGGACAATTAGATCCTATTTGTCTAATGGGTGGAGTCAAGGACAACTAGTTTAGGACAAGCAATGGATTCTGTGAACCGGTAGCAATAGCAGTGGTGGGAGATCCACCCAGCCACTGGCAACGCTTCTGCACATGCACAGAAGCATCAAGTGTGCACACCAACCAGTAGCAATGGGTTTTAGAACCCATTACTGTCTAGGACAATTAGTGGGTGGAGTCTAGGATAACGCACCATGGGCAACGCTCCACGGCCAACTTGCCATGACCAACCTGCCGCAGGACAACTTGCCAGAAAACAATACTGTATTTATGCTGTAATTTCATAACATGGGTTGAAGTGATGAGTTGACCATGGCATGTTAACCCATTATGGAGTGGTCATGGGCATGCTGTTGGCAGTTCCTTAATTGAAAATTGTATTTTGTTGGGGTTGCTGCTGCACATTGCTGGCTCATATTTAGTTGGTTATCCATCAAGAGTCCGAAATCTCTTTCACAATCACTACTGCTAAGTGAGGTTCCTCCCAGTCTGTATGCGTGTCTAGGGGTTTTTTTTAACCTAGGTGAAGGACTTTACTTTTCTCGACGTTGAACATCATTTTGTTAGTTTGGGCCCACAGTGTTAATCTATCTAGGTCCTTCTGTATTTTGAGCCTATCTTCTAGAGTGTTGGCTACCCCCACCAGCTTGGTGTTGTCTGCAAATTTGATTAGTTCCCCCTGTATTCCCTCATCTAGGTCATTAATAAAAATGTTGAAGAGCAAATAGTCAAGGACTGAACCCTGGGGTAACCACTGCCTACCTCCTTTCATGTGGATTTAGAGCCGCTGAGGATAACTCATTGGTTTATCGATCTACATATGGATTAGGAGATTGTGATTTACTTTATCAAAAGCTTTAACGAATTCCAAGTACATAAGGTTTACTATGTTGCATTGGTCTACTGATTTGGTTATGGTGTTGAAGAATGATATGAGATTGGTTTGGCATGATTTGTTTCTGACAAACTCATGTTGGCTGTTGGTTATTATCTTGTTTGTTTCTAGGTAGTGGCAAAGCTGTTTTTTGATTATTTTTTCCAGTATTTTTCCAGGTATAGAAGTCAGACTGATTGGTCTGTAGTTGCATGGGTCTGCTTTTTTCCCCTTTTTTGTGGATGGGGACGACATCAGCTCGTTTCCAATCTTCCAGTAGTTCTCCTGTATTCCAGGATTTTTGGTAGATAAGGAGTAGTGGTTCTGCGATGGTGTCTACCAGTTTTTTTTAGGACTCTGGGGTGTAATACATCTGGTCCTGGTGATTTGCATTCGTTGAGCTCTCACAAGTGGTCCCTTATTGTGTTTTTATTTTTGTTGAGTTCAGTTCCGGAGCTGTTTTTTGCAGTTGAGTTGTAGGTTAGTTGGTTGGTTGTTTCTTTTTGTGTGAAAACTGATGCGAAATAGATGTTGAGCAGCTGTGCTTTATCTCTGTTATCTGTGATTTCTTTACCGTCTTC
The DNA here is from genome assembly GCF_031021105.1 of Erythrolamprus reginae. Lineage (NCBI taxonomy): Eukaryota > Metazoa > Chordata > Lepidosauria > Squamata > Dipsadidae > Erythrolamprus > Erythrolamprus reginae. The sequence goes on along the minus strand of NC_091951.1, from coordinate 272,233,450 downwards.
ATTTTTTAGTGTAGCGACTGTTTCCTTGATTTTCTTCTTGTTGTTTATGTGCTGGAAGTAGCTTTTTTGTTGTCATTGGCTTTCATTGCAAGGTATTGTTCGTGTTGGGGCCTTTCTATTCTTATTTTTTGTTTGCAGATTCCGACTGTTTGTTGAAATTCTACCTTAGTTTTGTGTCCTTCTTTCCATTTTTGTATTTGACTTTTTATCTTTTAGGTTGTCTGTAAGGTCTTTGTTTAGCCATGCTGGTTTCTTTTTAGTTTTCCTGTTTTTCTTTTTCATAAGGATTGTGTTGATTTGGGCATCTATGATTGTGTTTTTTAGGGCCTCCCGGGCTTCCTGTGTGGTTTTACCTTTTAGAACTTCCTTCCAGGGGATCTTTCCCAGATTGTCTTTGAGCTTATTGAAATCCACTTTTCTGGTCTGGGACTATAGTGGTGTTGGGTCCAGCGGTTAGTGATTGCATTATATTGAATTTTAGGATGAAGTCATCACTCTCACCCAACGTCCCTTCTACTTCAATTCTCTCTATCATTTCTTTCCTGTTTGTGAGTATTAAGTCTAGTGTAGCAGTCCCTCTGGTTCTTAGAAACATAGAAAAATAGAAGAATGACGGCAGAAAAAGACCTCATGGTCCATCTAGTCTGCCCTTACACTATTTCCTGTGTTTTATCTTAGGATGGATATATGTTTATCCCAGGCATGTTTAAATTCAGTCACTGTGGATTTACCAACCACGTCTGCTGGAAGTTTGTTCCAAGGATCTACTATTCTTTCAGTAAAATAATATTTCCTCACGTTGCTTTTGATCTTTCCCCCAACTAACTTCAGATTGTGTCCCTTTGTTCTTGTGTTCACTTTCTTATTAAAAACACTTCCCTCCTGAACCTTATTTAACCCTTTAACATATTTAAATGTTTCGATCATGTCCCCCCTTTTCCTTCTTTCCTCCAGACTATACAGATTGAGTTCATTAAGTCTTTCCTGATACGTTTTATGCTTAAGACCTTCCACCATTCTTGTAGCCCGTCTTTGGACCCGTTCAATTTTGTCAATATCTTTTTGTAGATGAGGTCTCCAGAACTGAACACAGTATTCCAAATGTGGTCTCACCAGCGCTCTATATAAGGGGATCACAATCTCCCTCTTCCTGCTTGTTATACCTCTAGCTATGAAGCCAAGCATCCTACTTGCTGTTCCTACTGCCCGACCACACTGCTCACCCATTTTGAGACTGTCAGAAATCACTACCCCTAAATCCTTCTCTTCTGAAGTTTTTGCTAACACAGAACTGCCAATGCAATACTCAGATTGAGGATTCCTTTTCCCCAAGTGCATTATTTTACATTTGGAAACATTAAACTGCAGTTTCCATTGCTTTGACCATTTATCTAGTAAAGCTAAATCATTTACCATATTACAGACCCCTCCAGGAATATCAACCCTATTGCACACTTTAGAATCATCGGCAAATAGGCAAACCTTCCCTACCAAACCTTCCCCTATGTCACTCACAAACATATTAAAAAGAATAGGACCCAGAACAGACCCTTGTGGCACACCGCTTGTAACCTGTCTCTGCTCAGAATACTCGCCATTAACAATAACTCTCTGATGTCTATGCTTCAGCCAGCTTGAAATCCACTGAACTATCCAGGGATTAAGTCCAATCTTCACTAATTTATCTATCAGCTCTTTATGTGGAACTGTATCAAAGGCTTTACTGAAGTCCAGATGGGCAATATCCACGGCACCACCTTGATCCAACACCTTTGTGACATAGTCAAAGAAATCAATGAGATTAGTCTGACATGATTTGCCTTCAGTAAAGCCATTCTGATTTGGGTCCAATAAGTTATTGTTTTTTAGGTGCTGATTTATCCTCTTTTTGAGTAGAGTCTCCATCATTTTAACTATAACTGATGTCAAGCTAACTGGCCTGTAGTTACCAGCTTCTTCTCTACTGCCCTTCTTGTGGATAGGCTCAACACTGGCCATTCTCCAATCCTCAGGAACATCTCCTGTTAACAGGGATTGGTTAAACAAATCAGTCAGGGGGGTAGCAATGACAGATCTGAGTTCTTTAAGAACTCTGGGGTGGATGCCATCTGGACCCATTGCCTTATTTATCTTTAATCATTCAAGTTCTTCTAAGACATCGGCTTCTAAGATCACTGGAGCTGAATCCGTACAGCTGGAAGCAATGATATATCCCTCTATAGTATTATTTTGTAAGGTGTCTTTTGAGAAAACTGAACAAAAGTAGCTATTGAAATGGTCAGCGATCTCCTTATTCCCATCAATGCATGTATTATTCCCGGTACTAAGCTTCGTGATGCTGCAGTTTTTCTTCTTCCTATCACTAATATATCTGAAGAAGGTTTTATCCCCCTTCTTTACAGATTTGGCAATTTTTTCCTCTTTTGAGGCTTTAGCAGCATGTATTATCTATTTCGCCTCCTTCTGTCTCATTTTATACACCTCTCTATCAGCTATACTTCCAGACTCTTTATACCAGTGTTTTTCAACCAGTGTGCCGCGGCACACTAGTGTGCCGTGAGACATGGTCAGATGTGCCGCGAAGCTCAGAGAGAGAAAGAAAGCAAGAGAGAGAAAGAAAGATAAAGAAAGCAAGAGAGAGAGAGAGAAAGAGAACAAGAGAGAGAAAGAGAACAAGAGAGAGAAAGCAAGAGAGAGAGAAAGAGAAAGAAAGCATGAGAGAAAGAGAAAGAGAGGGAGGGAAGGAGAGAGAGAAAGACATAGAGGGGAGGTAGGGAGGGAGAGAGAAAAAGAGCAAAAAAGAGAGGAAGGATGGAAGAGAAAGAGGGATGGAGAGAGAGAGAAAGAAAGAGGAAGGAAGGGAGAGAAAGAGGGAGAGAGAAATAGAACGAAAGGGAGGAAGAGAGAATTTTTTTGTCCAAACTTTTTTTAGGCCCCCGCCCCCACCCCACTCACTGTGCCCCAGGGTTTCGTAAATGTAAAAAATGTGCCGCGGCTCAAAAAAGGTTGAAAACCACTGCTTTATACTTCCTATAGGCAGCCTTTTTTTCATTGACTATAGCCCTTACATCAGTGCTAAACCATAGCGGTTTCTTCTTCCTTTTACCTTTAGTTATTTGCCTTACACACAGTCCTGTGGCTTTTAAGATGGCCTTTTTTAATACAGTCCACTGGGTGCTTGCTCCTGCCATTTTATCCCTCCCCTTTAATTGATTATTTAAATATTCCCCCATTGCATTAAAATTTGTTTTTCTGAAATCCAATACTTTGGTTGCAGTATAGGATTGCTCACAATCAGTTTTTACATCAAACCACAAACATAGATGGTCACTGCAACCTAAATTTTCTCCCACCTTGACCTCTGAAATCCAATTCCCATTCGTAAAAACTACATCTAGAATATTCTCCCTTCTAGTTGGTGTCTTAACCAGCTGTGCCAGAGCTGCTCCTGTAAAGGCCTCTACTATATTCTTACTTTTGCATGTAAGGGCACTGGGGATATTCCAGTCAACATCAGGCATGTTGAAATCACTCATAACCACAATATTTCCCTTTACTGCCATTTGGGTAATTTCATCCACCATCTTGTTGTCATATTCCTCAGATTGCCCTGGAGGCCTATAGATCACACCAATTCTAATGACAGAACCGTCTTTATTTTGCATGCAAATCTAGAGAGTCTCCAGATCTTTACACGTATTTTGAATTAGTGTTATTTTTAGACTTTCTTTAACATAAATGGCTACTCCACCTCCCTTTCTCTCTATTCTATCCTTCCTATACAGTGTATATCCTGGTATGGATATTTCCCATTCATTAGAATCCTTAAACCATGTCTCAGTTATGTTTCCACTTTTTTGGCCAGAAAGACTGGTTAGGAATCTGTCAGACTTTCCACTTGGTGCTGAGTTGGTTTTCCAATTGATGCCAGGATAGTTAAAGTGCCCCATTATTAATATGTTGTGCTTTTTACATATTTCTGTTAGTTGGCTTGTAAAGAGGTTTTCCATTGTTTCAGTTTGGTTTGGTGGTCTGTAATATACTTCTATGGGCACTTTTTTTCTTTTATGTTAACCCATATGCTTTCTAGGGGGTTATCTTCTCTGTGACAGTGTAGTGATCTTTTATGTATAGTGCAACTTTCTTGTGTGACCTATTTTTCTTGAAAAATTTATATCCTTTTATCTGTGTGTTCGTCGTGTGTTCCGTCCCACCAGGTTTCTGTTATTCCAATTAGATCATATTCACTCTCATGCATTAGTATTTCCAGTTTATCCTGTTTGTTCCCCAGGCTTTGTGTGTTTGTGTACAAGCATTTTAGTTGTTTGTGTCTGATTCTGGGTAAACATTTTTTGTCCTCTGGTTGATTTGTAGGAATGACTTGTTCTCCTTCTTTATTTTGTTCGTTATTCATCATCAGTGCTCGTGAGTATGGGCTTGCTCCTTGTTTATATACAGTGACTTGCCCTTCCAGTGTTGGGTATGGTTTTATTCTTGGTACTTCTCTCATAAAGTATTATTTTCTGCCCGACTATTTGCCTAGTGTTAATCTCTGCTTATCTGGATATTGATTGCTGGAGAGAAACTGTTTTGGTCTTTTTGTTTCCTTCTTAGCTTTTTTATTATCTCTTTAATAGTACATAGATATAGTTTATCTCTATATGTCAATTGATGGCTTGAACAGCAAGCTTCCAGAAATTCTCTATTTTTGAATTTTAACAGAGTTTTCCAGTTGAAATTAGGTAACAGGGTACAGTATATGCATGAATGACAACTAGCAATCAGTAGACACAGTGTACCAAGTGAAGTAATGAAATAAGAGCAGGGGTGGCACAGTGGTTAAAAGTGCAGGACTGCAGGCTGCTTCAGCTAACTGCTAGCTGTAGTTCAGCAGTTCAAATCTCACCATTGGCTCAAGGTTGACTCAGCCTTTTATCCTTCTGAGTTGGGTAAAATGAGGATCCAGATTGTTGGGGACAATATGCTGATTCCTCTTAGAGAGGGCTGTAAAAGCACTATGAAGCTATATGTAAGTCTAAATGCTATTGCTAATATTTGCAACCAAATAGCAAACCACAGGGAGCAACGAGATCTCCATTGTTGAGTGTAAAACCATCCACTAATATAAATTTTCCCCACTCATTTCTGCAATCTTAATTTATGTTCCATGACAGTATTCCAATATTATTTGGAAGTTTCTTAATCTTAAACACAACAATATAAGTCACTAGAAGGCTACCAGGGAAGGTAAAGTTGTGTACTACAAGGCTAGGTTGCAAACCAATGACATATGTTCAGTATGATCCAAGTGACATAGTTGGGGAGAGAATGGAGACTCTGATTAATTTGCATTTTAATTAGCATAATGACAAAGGTCTTGTTTGATTATGTCTGGGTTTCGAAACTACTAGTTTACGCTTTGTGTTGTGGTTAGCTCTGGCCCAGCTCCTGCCCCAAGGACTGTGGATGTGGGGGAGACATCCACATGCTGCAGGCCTGTTTTGCCCCAGGTGGAATCTGATGATGAAGGCTCCTCTGACAAAGAAGACATGAGTGACAGGGAGGAGGAGAGTGTGGCAGACAGCTCAGAAGGAGATCAATTATCTAGCTCCTCCTTGGATTCAGAACAAGAGTTAATGATACAGCCACGCATGCGGAGAGCAATGCATAGGCAACAACAACTGAGAGATTATTATCAAAGAAAATGAGGCCACCTGTGGTTGGGTGGGGCTGTGGTAATTAGTGAGGCTGCTATAAATAGCAGCCTGTGGGTTTAGCCATTGTGGAGGATTATCTGATCGTTGTGTTTCGTGACTGCTTTTCCCCCGCTTTGAAACTAAACCAGAGCAAAGTGTGTTTCACTTTGTGAAAGAAGGATTGAGAATTGCCTCACAGCTGCAGGCTAAGTATCATAGAACTGATAAGGGACTTGTATAAATTACCAGTTTGTTTGGAGACGAGTGCTCTTTGCTATACCAAAAGAGGGCTTAGTTTAAGTGAATTTTCATTATAAAGAACATTGTTTTGAATTTTCAAACGTGTGTGTGTCTGAAATTTGTACCTGTGATTTTTTGGGAGGATTCTACCAGAGAGCCCGACAGAACAGCTTTGATAGGACCAACTTCTTTCCACCTCCATCCCTATCGAAACAGGGTCATAGTAGGATGCTAAGTAGGCATTTTCTACAAAGCTATTAATACTATTCAATGCCGGCAATCTATTTTAGCAAGATGATTCACTACAAGGAAGGATTGCGCCTTACCTTTCAAAGATCACATACCTATCACACTCCCATGGAGCTCAGCAGGTTGCTAGGCAACCCTATGGTGCTATCTAATCACGGGGCCCATTGGGCAGTGTATTCTGCATGACCTAATGGCTGGCAAATGAAAGATGTCACTGGGTGCAATGGCAATATTTTCCCAATTATCAATGAGTGCAAGGTGTGCTCAGCACTTCCACGATTGCTGTAGGCCTTGTGTGTGTGTATAGGTCGATAAGCTCAGCAGATAATCTGGCAATAATCTTTATTGCAGTCATCTTGTTCAATCGAGGCCTCTGATGTCCACATTTAGCCAGGGGATTTTATCAGCAAATGTGAAGGCTGTAAAAGGCTGGGAAGGGCCAAATGAATGGCGGGGGACAAAATAAAGGAAATGGAAAGTTTAATATAGCAATATTTATTGCACAACCATAAGAAGAAACACTGGTGGTTTTGCATTTGCTGCTTTGGATGGGCATGGGTTAGAAGTACAGTACAGTCCTTATTTGCAAGAGGTAGAACTTTGAGTGACACCAGTGAGGGAGACCAGCTGGCATGGCCCTCTTGGTTGCAGCAGGCTTTATAAAATTAAGGAACAAAATTGTAGGATTGAATTTTAAAGACATTAGTTGTTATAGAAAGGAACTCTGCAGGCAAGCTGCCTCAGCCTTTTTTATTTGCTGCAAACTTTAAAAGAAATCCAGTTATTTATATATGTACCTGTTCCGTCTGCCTCTCTCTTTCTCTGTGTCTCATAGGCATTGCTCACTGCCATCAGAAATTCTAGTGCAAAAATGTCTAAATAAATACCCACAAGATTTTTCTTCTGAACAATAGTATGTTCGAGAAGGGGTATAAGTGCTCATGTAAAAAACACCCATTTACAGGCAGAAATTGGCATATGACAAATGGTTTTGTGTGCTTTTAGCAGCTTTTTAACAACTGAATTGTGTTCATTGTGGCAATTGCTTTGACTTTTAATGACCACACATACATTTCTTTGATTGCTGCTATTATACCCAAAATAAAGACCTCCATTTCCCTACAATGCTCAAATTCAGATCAAGCCAAATTCTTTATTTGGGTCTAAAGGAGCTTCTGGCAACTATTTTATTGAAGTTCGGGTATTCAGTTTATAAGGTTTGAGACTTCCGTCTAAATGACTTGCTGAAGCAACACAGCAGGTGTGACAAATGGATTGGGAGAGACAAATGACTCAAATGCATGTTAACAATCTTGTGAGGAAAAGTGGGTTTGCCTGGAGTAAACTAAATTACCTATAGACAGGCTAACCATTTCAAAGCCTGAATGTAAGCTTCTTTCAGCCAGCCTTGTAAGGAAGACTTCTTGCATGAAAATGAGATGTTTAATGAGGTTCAAATCACTTTTTCGGAATCATATATCAAGAATGCATAAACCTACTGGTTACCACAGGCTTGTACTGATACTATGCTTCTCAATCTTGGCAGCTTTAAGACATATGGACTTCAATGCCCAGAATTGAAAGCTGATGCCCATACATCTTTAAATTACCAAGATTGAAAAAAACACTGCATTCGGCTATATTTTTAAAAAAAATCTAAAAGAAATACCACCAGTATTTGTTCCAGCGGTTTAATAAGGGGAAAGGTACTGTCAAAGTATTTCCATTGGTCAGGCCACACTCATAAACATAATCTCCACGTAATTTCATTACTTGATGGAAGAACAACCAGTCCCTGGCAAAAGTTCAATGTCCTCCTTAGGAAAATCAAATTCTCACATTAACCGCCAAATAACATCCTTGGAGGAATCAATGCTGTTTTACTGCATATGGTAAAGTTGAAAGCCATGGCCATCACTCCCTTATTGATGGTGATGTTATACATTGTGCAGACTGAAATGCAGGATAAAGCCCATAGGCCTCAACATTAAAAGATCAAAACACTCCCTTAAACAAAAGATCTGTTGATACTTTTGTTCAAAAGAATAAAATTCTGGGAAGCAACAGACTTAATCATGGGTTACTGAATAAAGTACAAAATTGTAATCGCCCAGCCAGCTAAACCCAACCCAACCCAATTATTTATAAGCATGAGGGAACTCAGCCATTCCAGGTGTTAATGTTTTGAGATACAAATGGAGTTAAGAGCTATATATAATCCTTGAACTCCATAGAGGACAAAAAAACCCCAATCAATCAATGGCTTGCAGAAAAACACTTCTTGTAATAATAATATTTCTCACAACTGGCAAGCTGCAGCCTGTCATAAGATTTTCTTACAGGACTGAGTTGTGGGGGAAAAAACCAGGTTTATGAAAAGGGCATAAACACAAGTCTTACACAAATATTTTTTAAAACAAATGCACTAGAGTGCCTTCCGTCCCCTGTCCTATTGCTCTCCTATATCTCCTATACCTTTCTTCTATTCCTATATCTCTTTTTCTATTCTTTCATTGATATGTTCTATTCCTATATCTTCTTTTCTATTCTTTCTTAGATATATTTTACTATGAGTATCTCCTCTATAACCTTCATCATGTATTTTACTATGTGTGTGTGTGTGTGTGTGTGTATATATATATATATATATATATATATATATATATATATATATATATATATATACGTTCCTTCAATATACCAGGGTGATTCGACACAAAATGTAACCCTTCCCTGGTACAGAGCTGAAGGGATTGGATACTGTAGCCTAGAGGATAATTCTCTGCCTTACAAGGCAAAGGTTGCAGGTTCAAGTCCCAGTGGGTATGGCTAGCTGATGAGGCCAAAATAAGGCCGAAATAGATCTATCCTAGTCTCCCTTAATTTTCAAATTCAGCTTAAACATGTGACATATATATATATATATATATATATATATATATATATATATACACACACACACCCACTAAAACCCTCATTGTGTATTAGACAAAATAAATAAATAAATAAATGCTTAGTCACATACATTGCTCCACCAAGCTGCAACATAGGCTGAATTAGCAATGGCTTATAGTGTTGAAACACTATCATATTTTTAGTCTTCGAAATATAAACAGTTTATTAGAGAATCACAATTTGTTGGAGATTTGAACCAGAGGTTGAAAGTGATTAATCTGTAAATCCTAAATTGCTAAGAGGAGTGGCGAGGATAAAATAGTGAATGATTTAAGAGGTTTTACAGAGGCTTCTCCATTGTTTATTAGATCTACTTTGCCTAGAGTGCAACCCTTAATATTTCCATGCGTATCTTGTGCATCAGGACTGAAAAAGTGTCTTTTAGTAACACCAGGAAATAAATCCTATGTAGAACATTGTCTACTTAAGATCTTTGACAGTGTGGAGAACCAAGTAGACTGGTTGGGGCAGGCACCAAATGAGATAGGCTAGCTGCCATGTCACCTGTTATATTCACAAAACGATCTTGAGCACAATTTACACTGCTAAGTCAATAACTTGAGAAATCCACCATAAAACATAGAACAGGTTTTTTTTTAATGAGCCATTTCAAGTGATGTGTAAATATGAGTGCAGAGAGCTCACTGAATTCACACTTACCAGGAATCTGAATTGGAAAAAAAATACATCATGCTCTTTTGATAAATGAAATTCCATTACAAATATCAAGACAACTTTATCTCTAAGTTCAGTGGTAAAAGGAAGAAAGGCTTATATTTCCCCTACCATGAGTAGAGGAACTGGAATTTAATTAAAGGGGCATTTGTTGTGAGCCGCTCCAAGTCTACAGAGAGGGGCAAGCATACAAATCTAATAAATTATTATTAATTATTATTATTATTATCTTTATTTCAACTAATATACGAGTACTCTATTCCCTTACAATAACTGAGTGCCCTGTTGATAGAAAACAGTCTATGTTGTATGTCTGCATGATCCTTGAAAGTTTTATTTAAGGTGATCTAACTCAACCTTCAAGAAACTTTGAGCATCTTATCAAGCCAACGGAATGCAAAAATAGTTCCAAAGCTCCAATACTACTCTTGTTGCAAAAGTTATCTTGTGGCCAGTAAGGAAGAGTGGAAACCAAAATGTCAAGGACACTTTTCAAATGGGGAGTCAAGTCACAGTGCTGGGTGGTATTAGCTTCCACATTAGCTAATACTTCATCCTAAGAACCCGAAAGAAGTCATCTTGACTGTAAAAAATATGATTTTAGTAATCGGGTTGTCGAAGCATGGAACTCCTTACCGGACTCTATAGTATCATTCCCAACCCCCCAACATTTTACCCTTAAACTATCCACGGTTGACCTCTCCAGATTCCTAAGAGGTCAGTAAGGGGTGTACATAAGCGCACTAGAGTGCCTTCCGTCCCCTGTCCTATAGTCTCTCCTATATCTCGTATTTCTTCTCTAGTATATCTTCTATAACCTTCATTGTGTATTATTATGTATTGGACAAAATAAATAAATAAATCTGAGGGACTTTCTTATATCAAGGGTGGGCAGATATGACCAGGTTACAACCTGTGGATTTTGACTCCCAGAATTCCAGTCTGCCTCAGGAATTCTGGGAGTTGAAGTCCATAGGTTGGAAAATTGGCATAGCTCCCTATCCCTGTCTTATATGAAACTTCAGCTGCTAAGGAATAGCAACACCCACATATACAAAGATAAAGAGGAACCTAAAAAATAATACGCCATGTCATTCTTCCTCTTTCCCCTGCCAGCCAATCAGCATTTAATAACCAGTAAACAGAGCCAGGTCTTGTAAGCACCTTTGAAATTCTGACAGATTGGCATTTCTAAATGTTGGGATTTCCCCTGTTCCCCTGATAATTTCACTTTTCTATATGGATGATGCATTGACTTGCAGTCACCAGCTGCTCAGTTTCATCACCTTTTGTTCTGCACCAGTAATATTCCCCTTGCAAAGCAACTATTTTGACTTGCAAAGGTTATCTATAAGCCAGTTTCTGCCCTATGAAATATTAGGCTTATTACTTCCTTCTGCATTTTTTTATCTTAGGTGTTAAAATTATATCTGCAGTTTGACCTCTGGCTACTGTCTTGAATGTTAACTTTCATCTGCTGTTGACCTTCTTGTTTGCATCCTTTTTGCCTTAAAACCAGTGGTGCAATTCAATTTTTTTACTACCGGTTCTGTGGGCGTGGCTTGGTGGATGTGGCAGGGGAAGGTTACTGCAAAATCTCCATTCCCATCCCACTCTGGGACCAGCCAGAGGGGTATTTGCTGGTTCTCTGAACTAAAAATTTCTGCTACCTGTTCCCCAGAATCTGCTGGATTTCACCCCTGTTTAAAACCCACCACCTGACAGACTGTTCCTAGTTTACATCTTGCTAAGCTGACATATAGGGTGTTTATTGTGTGAAACTATCCACTTTGGCTTTGTCAAGGCCAGTTACATGGGGCTACCTTTGAAAAGTGTTCGGAAACTTCAGGTCGTGCAGAATGCAGCTGCAAGAGCAATCATGGGCTTCCCCAAATATGCCCATGTTACTCCAACACTCTGCAGTCTGCATTGGTTGCCGATCAGTTTCCGGTCACAATTCAAAGTGTTGGTTATGACCTATAAAGCCCTTCATGGCACCGGACCAGATTATCTCAGGGACCACCTTCCGCTGCACGAATCCCAGCGACCAGTTAGGTCCCACAGAGTGGGTCTTCTCCGGGTCCTGTCAACTAAACAATGTCGCTTGGCGGGACCCAGGGGAAGAGCCTTCTTTGTGGCAGCCCCGGCCCTCTGGAACCAGCTCCCCCCAGAGATTAGGATTGCCCCCACCCTCCTTGCCTTTTGTAAGCTTCTTAAAACCCACCTCTGCTGCCAGGCATGGGGGAACTGAGATACTCTTTCCCGCTAGGCCTTTACAATTTTATGCATGGTATGTCTGTCTGTATGTTTGGTTTTATAATAAGGGTTTTTAACTGTTTTAGTATTGGATTGTTATATGCTGTTTTTATTACTGTCGTTAGCCGCCCAGAGTCTACGGAGAGGGGCGGCATACAAATCCAATAAATAAATAAATAAATAAGTGAGTGAGTGAGTGAGTCAGTGAATGAATGAATGAATGAATGAATAAATAAATAAATAAATTATTTTGGCTTCTTCAACAAACCTGATTTAAAAATGGATGGTTTTATATTATATTTCTGTATCTCTGCTTTTGGAGCTCAAAAAGCCTGATCCAGCTACCTAAGCCTTATTTTCAGCATAAGGAGAAAATAGTTGTTGGCAAGTTTTTCTATAGGACAGAGAATGAAAGGAGGAAAAACAGAAAGTCAAGGAAAGTTTAGCATGTTGTTGTTGTTGTTATTATAATTATAATTATTATTTAGATTATTATTATTATTATTATTATTATTATTTATTAGATTTGTATGCCGCCCCTCTCCGTAGACTCCTGCCGATGATCAACTTTCAAGCTCTACCGAAGCATCCAACAGCAGAATGAAGGGTTAAATATTCTAGGCTTGTGCTGGGAGTATGAAGTTCTATCCTTAAAAGGATTGATAATCAAAGAGTCTGAATACTAAGTGAGCTCATGTTCAAGCTTAAAAAAAAAATCAAACCATTTTTGCTTTGTCTTTACAGCTCAACTATTTCACAAATGAAGCTTTTACTCTTTCTTGTTACGTTAACTGACATCCCCACTGTGGGAGAAATAGATGCTTAATCCTGCAGATTGGAGTAAGGCATTCCTCCACTGACATGTCTAAAAGCTCCCTTCTTTCAGTAGGCTTATTGCTCTTGGGAATTTAACATTTTCCAGGATTCTGGAAAAGGGAGGGAGGAAGAGAAAGAGAGAGAGAGATGACAGTGGTGAAATTAGTCCAGGCAGAACTAGGACATAGTTGATGTTATTACAGGTCATGATGTCACTGGCGGCTGGGTGAGATTTGTTCTTGTCATTCAGTGCCCTTGATTCCTTACTAAAGCAGATAATATATACTTTCTGGGTGGTTTACGCAAGGAGGACTACATAGTAAAATATCTCCCCTGGATGTGATTCCGGTTCAAGGATCTATCTATCTGTCTATTTATCTATCAAATCAAGTACATATTTGTAATATACATAGATAAAAATTGTTCATATACATAAGATGGGTACTGATAAGAGGGAACATTAGGACAGGGACATTAGGCATGCTGGTGTGCTTATGCATGCAACCCCAGCTGAAAATTATGGTGGAAAGCATTGAAGGTGTTTGTTGCATTGTGTGTGCAACTGTAACACAATTGAAATAATTCATTGCAAAGACAAGGTTTTCTTGTCACAGAAAGGTGCTTTCAGATAAGATTATGTGATGCTCCTATCCTGTTTCCTTCTTGGTTATTATAGAGATGGAGATTTCATTTGGAATCCACTTATTATTCCCCCTTACCTCCTTGTTTGCTTGTTATAATATTGAATGATTGTGCAATGCCTTTCATTTTATACTTGTAGGATCTATCATAACACTTGCAGAAATCTTTGTTCTTCTCTCTGTCCTTTGCCATTATTTCCAGCCAAATTTCATTTATGCTTGGTACCCTAATACAGGGTCTCAAGCTTTGGCAACTTTACAACTTGTGGACTTCAAGTCCCAGAATTCTGGCTGAGGAATTCTGGGAGTTGAAGTCCGCAAGTCGTAAAGTTGCCAAGGTTGGAGACCCCTGCCCTAAAAGGTGCTGTGGGAATTAGTGGGAAGATCTCCCTCTAGAGCAAACTGGCCCTGCATTTAAGCTGCACTATAGAAACATCAAGATGTAGTTTGCATGATGGTGGAACTGCTTATGAGCCATGGGACTGATGCTGAATATGTTAAAATAAGGAAGGATCAATCATGGACAATCTAAATAGCTTCCACTTTCAAATCAATACATATAACCAAACATGAACAATTAAACTTTCTTGTTAATTTGAACAGAGCATTAAGGTTCACATGTTGTTGCTTTTTAAAAAAACTTATTTTTAATAAGTCAATAACCACTTTATACCTTTAGAACAAATTGGTTGAAGGAAGGCTGAGAAGAATCCTGTAGGTAGGGCAGCAAGGGTTTGCTGAGTTTATGTTGGCAATTAAACAATACAGGAAGTGTTTTTGTCTCTTCTTTGGCAATGTTTTGATTATAAGTTAATCTCCTGAGATACTATGACTGCTTTAAATGGTTAATGGGTACCTTAACAGGTGTCCAAAGGACAATCAGTCTCTGATCATATAAACGCTGTGCGGAGAGGAGGAGAAATTGTTCAACCAGAGCATGCTGAGACTAAGAGCAAGGATGTCCAAGAACCTCTTCTCATTTGTCCGCTTGTTTGTGCTGTTACTTGGCTTGGTAACTGTTTGTTTAGGAGCCTTTTGCATCTCTACGAGTGTCTCTGCGTGTACGTGCAACAGTTTGCCGCTTGCGTATTTTCTTCTACCATTAGGATTCTTTCTTCTCATCGCTGGGATCTCCTGGAGCACCTATCATGAAGCCAGCAAGCACAACAGCTTGTTCCACAGCATTATACAGGGGATTCCTAGACTTCAAGAGAGTCACATCACGACCATAGATCGGTATGTGTTGACTATTTCAGGCCATCGGCTGGCCCTGATGTACACTTTTTTCCCATCTTAATTCTCTGCTCTGAATTTGCTTCATTTAAGTTCTTGTATTTTTTCTTCATGCTAATGACTCACTAATTATACATGCTATGAACACAGCTCTTTCTTAAATGGAACCCCGTCAAGTTAATTATCTCAAGGTATGTGTTGCTTCAGTTCTAGCTGCCTTTTGATAATATCCAAGCAATTGTTCATTATTTTCCCCCAGCCACTTGTAAAGGGAATTTTCTTTACATATAATTGCTCAACATTATATTTTAAAATACCCCCAGTTTTCATTCATTTACTTTTATCTCATGATCTAGTAAAAAAAGTTTATCAACTTTTATAACCATACTGAAAGCCAATCGTGTGTAGCATTAAGGCATCAGGATATAAATGGAGAGAGTGTTGGAGTGGAACACATATATATGTAACTGGTTGGTTTCCTACTTAACATTTAATGTTCGCACTTTGTTCTCCCTAAGGACTGGGACCCATAGCAATCTGGGAAAACTACCACCTACCTGCTTCTTCTAAGGGAGACTTGGATTAAATTAGTTTTGTTAAGTCCCACTGAAATAAACTAAGCCATTTGAAGCTTAAATCCCATTGATTTAGTAGGTATTAAGGATAAGTGACTTAGTCTGAATCTAACCAAATAGGTTCCACAACTTTTCTCCTGTTCGTCAATAGCATTTTCATTCCCTTGTTTCCCTCATTAGCTCTTCCTATTTCTATATTATACGTAAGAACATAAGAACATAAGAACATAAGAAGAGCCATGCTGAATCAGGCCAAAGCCTATCGAATCCAGCATTCTGTGTCACAATGGCCCACCAATTGTACATGGGGATCTTGAGCCGAAAGAGAAGGCAAGACCCTCCCTTTCCCTTGACCCCCAACAAATGGTACTCAAGGGAATCCTGCCTGCCTCAACCAACATAGAGGCGGCATATGGACATCCATTTCAATAACCACCGATACACGTGGCATCCATGAAACTGTCTAATCCTGCCTTGACGCTATCAAGGCTGACAGCTGTCATGACCTCTTCTGGAAGTGAATTCCATAAACCAACGACCCTCTGGGTGAAAAAATATTTCCCTTTATTTGTCCTCGCTTTCTTACCTATGAGCTTTAGGAAGTGCCCCCTTGTCCTAGTATTGTGTGATAGAGAAAAGATTTTTTCTCTATCCACCTTTTCTATCCCATGCATGATTTTATACACTTTGATCAAGTCATTCCTTAAATGCCGTCTTTAAGGCTGAAGAAGTATTTTATATTATAAAATATTATAATTCATATTTTAAATCTCTATGCCTCCCTCTATGTGTAATTGGATGATAGTACTGTACTCACTTTTCCTTAGCCTTAAATTCTCTACATATGACAGTGCCATGATCCAACCCATCTAGAGAGAACTAGATTAAGAGTGGGCGATTTGTTCTGTATTCTTTATATTTCTAAAACTAATTTGATCCTTAACAAACCACTTACTAGATTTTATTGACCATTCTAGATCACATGCAGTACAGGGCTGGGTTCCACTTACCTTCGCCACAGGTTCGCACTGTGACATTGTACAGGTGTGCATCCCATCATGCATTTCTCCTTCCGTACTCACTAGTCCGATAGAGGCCGAAACACAGCTGAGGAGCCGTTCAGCTGTGCTTCGGGTGAAGAAATAAAGCTCAGGACTAGCCTGCGGGCGGGCGGAAGGGCTTTTTTTTCAAGTGGAAGAAGAAGAAAAGCCATACGAAGATGAGGAAATTCGTCAAAAATTCTAAAAAATATATAGCGGCGCCCATGGACCGGCACTGACAGAAACGAATCCATGACACCATTGTCACATCACCAGCAGGTGGCTAACGGTTCGAGTGATCTAGTCTAAACTGGAAGGAACCCACCCCTGACGTGTGCAAAAAGGGTGGGTGTGCTAGCATGTGTGCACGCAAGGCCATAACTCTTCCCTCCCCCCCACATGTGAACCCTCCCTGCCCTGCCCCTCCACATGCACACAATCCCATCCCCATCCCTGTGCATTTGCACAGGCCTCACTGAAGCCTAGGATGGTTTAAAAAAATGGCTAAACGGGCAAACCGGAAATTCATAAAAACGGGCTTCCAGTTTGCCTATTGTGCTGTTTTTTGCACTGCAGAGGGTTCAGGGAAGCTTCCTGAAGCCCAAGAGTGTGAAAAACAGCACAACGGATAAACTGGAAGTTCAGAAAATGCACTTCCGTTTTTCCCATTGTGCTGTTTTTCGCCCTCTGGAGGGTTCAGGAAAGCTTCCTGAAGCCCTAGAGCAGTGAGGGCAAATCTTTTTTCCCTCAGGTGCCAAAAGAGTGTGGGCATGGACCATCATGCATGTGCGAATGCCCACAACCATAATTCAATGCCTGGGGAGGGCAAAAACAGCTTCCCCTGCCCCCAGTGGCCCTCTGGAGGCCGGAAATGGCCTGTTTCCCAACTTCTGGTGGGCCCAATAGGCTTGTGTTTTGCCCTCCCCAGGCTCCAAACACTTCCCTGGAGCTGGGGGAGGGTAAAAATGCCCTCCCCTAGCCCCGGAGGCTCTCTGAAAGCTAAAAACACCCTCCCAGAGCATCTGTACAAGCCAAAAAAATCAGCTGGCTGGCACACACGCATGTTGGAACTGAACTAGGGCAGTGGCTCGCGTGCCAGCAGATATGGCTCTGCATGCCACCTGTGGCACCTGTGTCATAGGTTCGCCATCACTGCCTTAGAGTGTGAAAAACAGCACAACAGGGAAACCAGAAGTGTGTTTTTCTGAACTTCTGGTTTGTCCAAAATGTGGGTTTTTTGTACTCCAGGGCTTCAGGAAAGCTTCCTTGAAACATCTGAAGGGTAAAGTGGCCTTCCCCAAGGCCAAAAACAGCTGGTCAGTGCACATGCATGCACGCTGAAGCTGACATAGGCCACATTTTGTTGTGTGCCCTCCGATATGGCTCCATGTACCATCTATGGCACACGTGCCATAAGTTCATCATCACGGCAATAGTCTATCAAGCAAAAATCCAGTTTATTGCTAGACATGGATGAAGCAAAACTAGATTCAGTTTCCTGCTTAGCCACCAGAGGGCCATCTGTTCTCAACCTGGATCAGTGCTTGTCAACCGTGTCAACTTTCTGATGTGTGGACTTCAACTCCCAGAATTCCCCAGCCAGAATTCTGGGAGTTGAAGTTGAACACATGTTTTAAGGTTGCTAAGGTTGTGAAACATTGACATAGGCTATTCCTTCCAGTGGCTTTGAGCACGCTCAGTTACAAACTTTTCAAGAAGAGCAGCACAACAATACTTTAGCTATACAGTACACCTTCTAAAGCAGGGGTCTCCAACCGCCGGTCCGCGGACCGGGACCGGGCCGCTGGGGGTTTTCAGCCGGTCCGCGGCGCCAGGGCCCCCTCGGCCTTTCCGCGCTGCCCACCGCCCGCCCGATTTGCCCCCTCTGCTCCTCTGCCACCTCCTGCCTTTCACCGCAGCTCCTCCCGCACCCGGAACGCACGCCCTGCCCGCCTCACATTTGCCGAGAGGACTTTCGCCCCGGGCTCTCAGCAAGGGGGCTGCATGAGAGGCGGGGCCGGCGGAAGGTGATATTCAATGTCGGGGGCGCACGGGCGGTTTTGCGCGCGCTCCCTATCTCCCTGCTAGCCCACTCGGAATACTGTATTCAAAATAAGAAAAGCCTTCGCCGGCAAAGGCTTTTCTTATTTTGAATACGTATTCCGAGTGGGCTAGCAGGGAGATAGGGAGCGCGCGCAAAACCGCCCGTGCGCCCCCGACATTGAATATCACCTTCCGCCGGCCCCGCCTCTCATGCAAACCCCCTTGCTGAGAGCCCGGGGCGAAAGTCCTCTCGGCAAATGTGAGGCGGGCAGGGCGTGCGCGCGTCACCGCTGAGAAGAACGGAGAGAGAACGAGAGTGAGTGAAAGCAACAGACAGCAAGATAGAGAGAAAGTGAGAAAGAGAGAGTGAGAGAAAGGGGGGGAGAGAAAGAGATAGCAAGAGAGAGAGAACAAGAGAGAGAAAGAGCGTGAGAAACAAAACAAGAGAGAAAGAGTGAGAGAGAGAGAAAGCAAAAGAGACAGAAAGAAAACAAGAGAGAGAAAGTGAGAAGAAGAGAGAGAAAGAGGGGGAGAGAGAGAGAAAGAGAGAGGGGGGAGAGAGAGAAAGAGAGGGAAAGGGGGGAGAGATAGCAAGAGAGGGAGAGAGAAAGAGAGAGGGAAAGGGGGAGAGAGGGGGGAGAGAAAGAGGAGATAAAGGAAGAGGAGAGAGAGAAAGGAAGAGAAAGAAAGAAAGAGGGATAGAAAGAGAGAGAGAGTGAGAGATGCTCAGTGAGCCTTTCTTTGAAGTTGCCTTTCTTTCTTTCTTTCTTTCTTTCTCTTTCTTTCTTTCTTTCTTGCTCTTTTTCTTTCTCTCTTTTACCTTTCCTTCCTCTATTTCTTTTCTTTCTCCTTCCTACCTTCTTCCCTCCCTCCCTCCAGTCCTTCCTCTCTTACTCTCCCCTTTCATAAGTTTCCTTGCTTCCTTCCTCTGTTCCTGTCCCCTCTTTCCTTCTTTCTTCCTTCCTTCCTTCCTTTCCTCCCTTCCTTTCCTCCCTCCATTTCTTGCTTTCCTTTTCCTTCCTCCCTTCTTTCCTCCCTCATTCCCTTCTTTCACTCCTTCCTCTCTTACTCTCCCCTTTCACACCTTTCTTTGCTTCTTTGCACCCTTCTTCTGTTCCTGTACCTTCCCTCTTTCCTTCCTTCCTTCCCACCCTCCGTCCATTCATTCACCCATTCCTCTCTTGATCGCCCCTTTTACGGCGCCGCTGACAGCTAGCTCCCCCCCCCCCACCGGGCCATGGAAAACTGGTCTAGCTGAAAGCCGGTCCCTGGTGCAAAAAAGGTTGGGGACCTCTGTTCTAAAGAAAGTAATGTGTATCTTTGTCCAAATTTCTATGGGGTCATTTGAAACCATGTTAGAAAAATGCACTGTCACAAACTATTACTATCCTGATAACAAGTCTCAGACATTATATATTCTGAATTCAAATAAGGATCTTTAAGAATACTGTACAGGGCAAGCCTCAGTCCTTTAGGTATTTGTGGCTCTACAATATTTCCCCAAAAAGTCAAGAACCCATTCCTTTTAAAAATCAGCTGATAGTTTCAACCACGTTCAGTACATGTTGAAGTGGTATGCAGTTGCCTGCTTATTTTCAGTTTAAAATTCTCACCATCATTTTCTGGGCCATTCTGCAACAAAAACCTGAGACATTCACAATATATTTCTCTTAAAGTCAAGTGGGCCTTCAGACTGGCAAGCCTTGTTAAAAGGCTACAGATACAAAAGTCAGTTCTTATTCTGTTATGGTAACAGTGCCATAAACACTCACAATCGGCAAAGCAACAGCTCTATAAATATGACAGAGTGCAAACCTTGCTTAGATAACCAGAAGAAATGTCCCACTTTGGAAGACACCACAGCTACATTAGGAAGTAAATTTAGGAACACTTTTAGACAGAATACACGTATGCAATTTTTGTTCAAAATACCAAGGGACATAATGGAAGACTGGCACATAAATTATTCTGTATTATTCAAGTTCACTTTTCCTTGGATGTGCTGTAATATTTCCATTACAGAATAGACAGTTCTCCACAATTGAGCCCTGTTTCACTAAATGAAACAGTTAAGTGAGTTTTGCTCCATTTTATGACCTTTCTTGCCACAATTGTTAAGTGAATCACCTCAGTTGTCAAGTTAGTGACATGGTTGTTAAGTAAATCTGTGTTCCCCATTAATTTTGCTTGTCAGAAAGGGACACTGGGACAGAGATAAATAGGAATGAGTTGCCAAGCATATGAATTTTGATCATGGGGATACTGCAACAGTAATAAGTGTGAAAAAAATACCTTTTTCAGTGCTGTTGTAACTTTGAACAGTCACTAAATGTTCAGTTGAGTTCCTGAAAGGAAAAATGTGGTTAAAAAGGAAGCCATTTGCCTTCTGAGGTGAGACTGGCTCCCATTTGCTGAGCCTTAAGACCTGGCTCCAATGGAGGAGCTCCTTATTGGAAGTGGTTGACCAATTAAAACAATGCTACATCTCCATGTTCCCCCTAATCAGCAAGTGGCATATATGGCTCCCTCCTTTCCCATCTGGTGTTGATGCTTTTATTTTTAATGCTTTTATTTATGTGTTGCTATGATGGTTGATTATAATGTTTTTAATGAGTCTTTATGGGGTTTTTTTCTTTAAGCCATCCAGAGCCATTGACAAGATGTCTGGTAAATAATAAACAACCAACCAACAGGGTGTCCAGCAAACCTGGAAAAGAGGGAAATATCAGGGAATTCATGAAAAAAATTGAATAAATCGGGGGGGGGGGGGAACCAAGCTGTAATAAAATAGAAACATAGAAGATTGATGGCAGAAAAAGACCTCATGGTCCATCTAGTTTAAGTTAAGGAAAAATCATGTAAAAAAAAAAAGGATTGCGCTGCCTGGCAGAGTCAAGCAAAAATGAGCATAACGGTGGCAACAACTTGCTTCCTCAGCTACCAATACTATGACCGCACCTTACAGGGAAATGTCAGGGAAATATCGGGGAATTTCAAAATACTTTACCCGTGGATGCAACAAGCAAGCAAGTAAACAAACAAATAAGCTGTGATGCTTGTAAGGGAAAATAACCCTCCAAACCTCCCAATTTTCTCAGAACGTCACTGTTTGAAAGCTTTTTTTTGTTCTTAAGGTAATGAAATGATTCAGAGGGTCATTTCCCCCCCTGAAGTAGAAAGAGAAAGGTGATTGTAAAGAGTAAAAGAAAAAAAGCCCAGTATTGTATAATTTATAAACCAATACAGTGATCCCTCGAGTATCGTGAGGGTTACGTTCCAAGACCCCTCGCGATACTCGATTTTTCGCAATATAGTGGTGCGGAAGTAAAAACACCATCTGCGCATGCGCGCCCTTTTTCCATGGCCGCGCATGCGCAGATGGTGTTTTTACTTCCGCACCTGGGAAGACCCAGGGAAGGTTCCTTCCGCCGCCCAGCAGCTGATCTGCTCGGCAGCGCCGCAGCAGCGAGGAGCTGAAGATTGGGGTTTCCCCGCCGCCCACGCAAAGGGGAAACCCTGATCTTCGGCTCCTCGCTGCTGCCGCGCCCGCCGCTTGTCCGCCGCCTGCCTGCCCGCCGCTTGTCCGCCCGCCGTTTGTCCGCCGCTTGTCCGCCCGCCGCTTGTCCGCCGCCTGCCTGCCCGCCTGCCCGCCGCTCGGTGCACGAGAGAGGGAAAGTGAGAAAAAGAGGGAGAGCAAGAGGGGGAGAGATAGAGAAAGAGAGAGAAGGAAAGAAAGAAAGAGATGAGAAAGGAAGGAAGAGAGTGAGAGAGAGGAAGAAAGAGAGAGAGAGAAGAGTGGAGTATTTTTTAATTAATATTTTCTGAAAAATCGCGATATAGCGTTTCATGAAGATCGAGATCGCGAAACTCGAGGGATCACTGTATAGGATAATTTTTAATACTGCCCTATTAAATAATGTGTGTTTTCTGTCTTGGCTGTCTTTTGCAGGCCTGATTTCTACCCGCCTTCATACGAAGACAGCACCGCCCTAGGAAAGCAGACTTTCTCACCACCGGCCTGCTCACTGGAGCCAAAGAGCTATGCTTATAACATACCTCCACCTTTATACACAGAAAGCCGTTTTGAATTCATTGAGGAAACTGATGCTGAGGGACAGCAGCCACCTTCCTATGAAGCCTCTGTGCAGCAACGAGCCACCTTGAACGACGCAACATTTGGAGAGGCTTCTCACACACCTCAGCCATAGAGCCATGGGCTGCTCAAGAACTGGAGAAGATAAGCCATATCTGTTCTTCTGGGACACAGACCATGTTTAGGCATTGGGTGTAAAGCCTTGGTGAGGAGGTGCAGAAAGGACAGTGCAGTTCCATCACCAGGCGCTGGGCACAGATGAGGGAGCATTCAGTCAGTGGCTGGCAATTACTGGGCACTGGGCACAGAGGAGGGAGCATTCAGTAAGGTTGTGTCAGAAATAACATGGTCTTTGTGACCAGGAATAAGCCACTAGTGTTGCTGGTTTTAGGAATGACAATGAATTCAGCCCAACGTTGTTGGCTGATGGATGGAAACAACTGGGTCTTCTTGAAGATCTTCTATGATAGTTGTATTCTGCCTCTATTAAGCAATGCTTGCAATAGACTGCACCATCTTCTGAATAGCATGCATGGGAAGAGGCAATGAGTAAATGAAGAAATTTCAAGCTTCAACTTAATGATGAACATGGAAAAATAATAGATACAACAAAGCGAAGTCAACTACATCAACTTTCGTCAACTCAATGCATGTCACGTGTGTTTGACTTCAATTTTCATTCTCTGTCAGACGTGCACAATCGTTTGGGAACTGAAGTGCAACACATCAATAGAGCACCAGACTGGAGAAGGTTATGTTACTGTAAATATCCTATTCTTGGCATTCATAAGGGAGATGAAAGGCACTTTCCAAAATTAAACTCCTAAGCTCTTTTACTGTTCTGCAAGCTTTCCTCTGTACCAAGAGGTGAAGGAGTCCAGCTGAAATGACCAAAGACTAGGACTTGATTGACCAGCACAAATTCTACAGTTTAAGTTAAAAAAACAACAACATGCAACCCTTTGATTTAAACTTTTACCATTTCATTGAAATTGGATTTAAATCTTATCTGAGTTGCAGGTTGGCCTTGCTTTGTGTTTTTCCCCACGTTTGAATTATTGTGGTATTATTGTGCAATATCTGGGATACAGGAAACTAAGTTACAATGGCGCCCGCAGTCACATAAAAATATGAAGACAAAGCATACCTTGAATAAAATAGATTGTGCTCTTAATTAAATATTTATTCTTTCTAAAAAGAGTAATTGTATCAATATTGCAATTAATTATTTTTCATTATGTATTTAATCAACTCAACTTCTCAATACTGTTGAGGGGAGGGAGTCTCTGAGCACAATACAGAAAACCCATTGAAAAAATAGCCAACTTAGTGTTAAGAGTTTTAGATAATTGCAGTAAATATAATTAGCATTGGAATGTCTTCCATACATATAATTTTTAAAAAATATCTTGGAATTTTAGCATCAATTCTTTTTATTATCCATTAGCATTACAAGCTGAAATCTAATGAAGTATTTAGTAGTTGACATTTCTTGGTTATAGTAACTTTTAATATTGTGTTCTGGGGGCTAACCAGTTTACATTGTTTAATGCTGCATTGTACTTTTCTTGTAATAAAGTTTTGTAATGAAATACATTCTGAGAAACAATCATCAATTATTGACGGGGAGAATAAATGTGCATTTGTTTCAATCATACAAACAAGGAAGAAGGAAGTAAGGCTTTTGGTAACCTATTGTTCTAATTCCTCCATTGCTCCTTTGTACAGTACAACAATCAAATCTTGAGCTTGTTTATAGCAAGGTTAACCCACTATTCTGTACTGAATTCCAAAATGAGGACATTTCTGTAGGTCAGAAAACAAAACCCCAATTTTCAATTCATGGTAAATGCAAAGGTATCCGCCTATCAGGATTTAAAGGAAAAAAACTAATACCCTAGGGCAGGGGTAAGCAAAGTTGGCTCTTCTATGACATGTGTACTTCGACTACCAGAATTCCTGAGCTAGCAAGATTGACTCAGAAATTCTGGGAGTTGAAGTCCACAAGTCATAGAAGAGCCAACTTTGCCTACTCCTTCCCTAGGGCACTGTCTTATGTTTAGGGTAATCCACATAAAGTAATTTTATGAATCTGTATTCAATATTAACTTAGCTCTTATTTACATAACAAGTTTAAGATGGTACACTACTTCTTTTAATGAAGTGATTTATCACATGTGAAGGATATTAAACAAATATTATTTCTGCAATAGTGAAAAGAACTCTTGTTCTGTGATCTACAATATCCGTCAGGGGACAACAAATACAACCATGGAGCTGGAAATAATGTCTTGGGGAGAGAAATTAAGGAAACTGGAAAATAGAAAACTAAGGAAAATGGTGAACTTTAGAATGGGAGAAAAAAACTGAATTGAGCTTAACATAACAATAGAGTGGAAAGGGACCTTGGAGGTTTTTTTAATCCAACTTTCTGCTCAAGCAGGAAACCTTAAAGCCGTGATGGTGAACCTATGGCACACGTGTCAGAGATGACATGCAGCGCCCTCTCTGGGGACATGCAAGCCCTCGACCCAGTTCAGCTCTGCCACACATGCTTCCCACCGACCAGCTGATCTTTGGGTCTCTGCCACACGTGTGGAGTGTGTGCAGGGCCCCCCATGTGCGGGGCTGGGGTTCATGTGCAGGGGTGGGATTCAGGGACCCCCGCATGCATGCACGTAGGGGTCAATAAGCACATTGCATTTTGGGGGTTCGGTCACACAAGATGCATTCATGCAGTTTGGACACTCAGTCCAGAAAAGGTTAGTCACCACTGCCCTAAAACATTCTGGACAAATGGCTGTCTAATCTCTTTTTAAAAAAAACCTCCAGTGATGGAGCATCCACAACTTCTGGAAACTAGATATTCCCAATTACTGCAACGACTGTAGTCACTCCCAATCATCTCTGTTTTTCTTCTCTGCCCTCTTTCTAGAGTCTCCACACCTTCTTTACATCATAGCAACCAAAGTTGACTCATGGACAAAGTCGTCGTAGTTTTCTTGGCAGCAAATCAGAAGTAGTTTTCTTCTGTTTTCAGGATGGTTTTGCAATTTCACAATGTAGACTAAGAAACTGCTTCCATCTGCTGATAGGGAAGCCATGTGTTTGTAATAAAATAAAAACAAAAGTTAAAACATCTCCAATCCTTTCCCCTGATTGGCTCTATTCAGTATCAACGACTTCAAAACCCATGACAATATGTATACATTTTAATTCAGAAGTTTTATTTCAATTTATGAAGATCTCTTAAATTGTGCTCAGCTTTTTTGTTATTGTTGTTAGTTGCGAAGTTGTGTCTGACCTATCATGACCCCATAGACAATCTTCCTCTAGGCCAGGGATAGGCAAAGTTGGCTCTTCCATGACATGTGGACTTCCACTCCCAGAATTCCTGAGCTAGCATGATTGGCTCAGGGGATCTGGGAGTTGAAGTCCACAAGTCATAGAAAAGCCAACTTTGCCTACGCCTGTTCTAGGCTGTCCTGTCCTCTACTATCCCCCAGAGTCTGTTTAAGCTCTCACTGATTGTTTCAGTGACTCCATCCAGCCACCTCATTCTCTGTCATCCCCTTCTTCTTTTGCCATCAATCTTTCTCAGCATTGGGCTCTTGTCCAGTGAGTCCTTCCTTCTCATTGGGTGGCCAAAGTATTTGAGTTTCATCTCAGGATCTGGACTTCTAACGAGCAGTCAGGGTTGATCTCCTCTAGGACTGACTTGTTTGTTCACCTTGCAGTCCAAGGGACTCACAGGAGTCTTCTCCAGCGCCAAAGTTCAAAGGCCTCAATGGCGCTCAGCCTTTCTTATGATCCAACTTTCAAAGCCACACATTGCAACTAGGAAAACCTTGACTATACCGACTTTTGTTGGCAGAATCATGTCTCTGCTTTTTAGTTCCTCCTCAGGAGAAAGCGTCATTCAATTTCTTGGCTGCAGTCCCCCTTTGTGATGATCTTGAAGCTCAGGAAATAAAATCTGTCACTACTTCCATCTCTTCCCCATCTATATGCCACGAATTGAGAGGGCCGGGTGCCATGATCTTAGTTTTCTTAACGTTGAGTTTCAAGCCAGCTTTTGCATTCTCCTCCTTCACTCACATCAAGAGGCTCTTTAGTTCCTCTTCACTTTCTGCCATTAGAGTGGTATCGTCTGCATATCTGAGGTTGTTGATATTTCTCCCAGCAATCTTAATTCCAGTTTGAGATTCATCTATCCCCGCCTTTCCCATGGTGTGCTCTGTATATAAGTTAAATAGGCAGGGCGACAGCACACAGATCTGCTTTTAGCTCGCTCCATATACAGTAAATCCTCCAGCAAATCTTTATACCTCTTTTGAAAGGCCAGCACAAAATAAACCAAACAAGGTATTTGTTGTGGGCAGCCAAAAGATTATATACTGTGTAATGTTATATAAAACAGAACCGAAGTATTTGACTTACAAAAAAAATATGTTTAATAATACTGCAATAAAACACTGTGCAAAGATAAATCAGTCCTCATTTACCTAGGCGCAGGTTTTTTTTAAAAAAAACTGTGGCGTTGGAGCAAGCTGTGTTCCATCAGCGATTTCATGCAAGGCAAATAGGACACAGTAGTTTATTTAATGTCATAGTAAGTTTTGACAAATATCAAAGGTTCCAAGTCAGCTACTTAAAACATTGCAGCATTCAAGACTGCACTAGAAGCCTCCGCAGTTACCAGGCTATGAACATTTCAGAGTTCACAAAAGCCTTGTAACGATACAGTCACACCTTAGTTTTCCAAGAAGAAAAAAATATTTGAGTTAGTGACCTTTAGAAGTTTTATGTCACAGTTTTGTGCTATGGATGGAGACATGTTTATATATATATATTTAGCAGGGTTATCCAAACCTGGCAACTTTTAAGACTTATGGACTTCAACTCCTAGAATTCCCCAGTCAGCATTCTAGGAGTTGAAGTCCATAAATCTTAAAGTTGCTATCACCAAAATTGGGTACCTTTATTTTACGAATTCAAAAAACATTTTCCGTATCCCAGCATTCACTGAGCAAACCTCCTTCCTCTGCCATATTCCCCTTTTAGTAAGACATTGGGAAAGCTTTTCACTAAGTGAACTAGGCAAATATTTCTAAAACTTCTATTACACTTCTGCTAACAATATAGATGTTGTTTTAGTTGGGAAAATTTCTCTCTTCAGCTCCATACACTTCCATGCACCCCAAAGCCTTGTCTCTTGGCTAAAATAACTGCTAGGAAAACAGAATTGTAATTCCTTTGTCCAGAGTTGTGCAAAACAGTACATTTTAATTCTAATGTTTCCACTGTCTTCCCGCTTTCCTTTTTTAAACTCTCTTCTACCATTTGAGGTTTTAGAGAAAGGAGTGTCCAACTTTGGCTACTTTAAAACATGTGGATTTCAACTCATAAAATTCCCTAGCCAGCATGGGGAATTTTGGGAATTGAAGTCTACAAGTCTTAAAGTTTCCAAGGTTGGGCACCCTTGTTTTAGATTTTCTTCTGCTTTAGTTTGAAAAGATCCAAAATTCCATTTTCAAAGTTGAGGAAATTATCTGCTGTAGGGGGAGTGATAGTTCTTTAAAAATTGTTTCTGATTTAATGTTTTAGAAATATTGATAAGGACTATATAAGAGCAGGAATCTTACACTTCCAACATACTACAACATTTAAATATTTTTATGTTACGCGAGGATGGATTCAGTAGCAGAATCCTAGTTGTCGAGTCATATTTTCATACAAAAGAATTAAACTCCACTATGGATTTCCAACTACGGTATGTGAGGGCATATGGTCCTTAAAAGACAGATTATGTTGCCTATGTCACTAAATGTGATATTCAATTGCAAACAGCACTTTCAACTTTCTGAATTATGATTATAAATCAGTGTATGACAATGGAACACACCACTCAGATCCATTTTCTTCACCTCACCCAAATTCATAAGTTTGTGGAAGTGTTTTTAATAGGAAAGTGAACACAAGAACAAGGGGACACAATCTGAAGTTAGTTGGGTGAAAGATCAAAAGCAACATGAGAAAATATTATTTTACTGAAAGAGTAGTAGATCCTTGGAACAAACTTCCAGCAGACGTGGTAGATAAATCCACAGTAACTGAATTTAAACATGCCTGGGATAAACATATATCCATCCTAAGATAAAATACAGAAAATAGTATAAGGGCAGACTAGATGGACCATGAGGTCTTTTTCTGCCGTCAGACTTCTATGTTTCTTGGTTCTCTCTGTTTGCTTGCAGATATTTCATTACCCAAATAGATAACATTTTCAGGTATGCTTTGAGAACCCCCAAATCATACTCCTGGATGCCCCCCCCCCCCAAGGAGTCTCCATGCGGCCCATTTTGGATGTGGGTAAGTTCAGGGCACACATGGATGCTCGAGAGGGTGAAAAATGGGCCTAATGGAAGTTTGGGAAAAGGGCCTCCTGAGCCCAGGGAGGCTGTTTTTGCCCTTCCAGAAGCTCAAGGAAAGCCTCTGGACCTGGGGAGGGCAAAAATGTCCCCCCTCCTGGTGCAGGAGGTCAACTAGGCCATGCAACTGGATAGAGAACCTGTTGCTAAGATTTTTGAAGCCCACCCTGATCACATTATCATCACCATCACCATCATCAGTGAATGTGGGTTTTCAGCCCATCCATATATAGTAACTTACCCTGCCAGGCTTGGTGGGGATGTGGTTTTCTGCTTGGTATATACTTGATTAGGATATTGTTTTCTGCTGGTTTGTCTGGTGTTAATGCCTGCTTATCTGGGGAACTGGTTGTGGGAGGAGAATGGTTCCCTTTTTAGCTTTTTTACTGTTTCTTCTACTGTCTATGGTGTTCGGTGTTTGTTTTTTTAAAAAATCAGCTGACCCATCTGTATAAAAGTTAGAACTCTTTGTGATAATTAGCCCTTTTCAAAAGTGGAACATAAATATATCTTGAAAGGTATTTTTTAAAAAAGATTTTGAATTAAATTAATTTTAATTATGTATTTATGTATGAGACAGCGATAGTGAGAGTGAGAGGGAAATACCGTAAAGATTTACTTCTAAAAAGAGAAACTGATAACAAAAGGAGAGGAATCATTATCAAGAGAACTCCACAGTAGGAGATAAATCCAGAAATACAAGTCTTACAGCAAAAGGGTATTTTCCTTAAACTGAAGCTGCAGAGAGCTGAATCCGAATAGAAGGTGATTGAGGAAATGCTGTAAGGAGAAAAAAGCAGTCCCGTTTTTAATCTACAAGCAGAGAGACCACACACACAAACTTGTTATGCTGGTGATGGTATTTATGAGTAACAGCAGACATGAACAAAACATGAAAGCCGTTTGCCAAACAGATTGCTGCAAGGTAACTTCTCATTTTTCCATTTAAATACGTAAGATTTAGTTACATAAAGTGTGTATAAATGTAGCAGCTGGTGCATAAAAATGTAGTCATTAGTCTTAAAACTTGAGCTGAGAAATTAGGAGTGGCAGTTGCCAGTATGCTTTGAAAAAGATAATCAGCTATCTAAAATATCAGGATAAAGCTGCAGAATTAGGCATATTTATGGAAGATTACATTGTTTTGGCACTCAGAGAGACCCAATTCCAAATAAACCTGCTGGGCTATATATTTGTAACCTCATTGATTAGAATAGCCCCACTTGCAGATTCTGCTCATGAGCTGCATCCCTTGGATTCAATGGCTATGGTCACACAGCATGAACCTACTCATCATTGACTCATAGTTTACTTAAATCCAAATTTGCAGAAATCACTGAACCATAAATTAACCACACAGATTGGCTAGTTTGTGGTTCATTGTATTACACAAATGCTTTGTCATAGCCCAAAGAAAGAACAAAGTTGCCGATACTCTAGGTCAGTGGTTCTCAACCTTTCAAATGCCACAACCCCTTAATACAGTTTCTCATGTTGTGGTGACCCCCAACCATAAGTCTAGCACCAATTTTCCCACCAGAGTTTTAAGCTGATTGGCAGGAAGGTCAGAGGGACACCCCCACGGTAAACGCCTGATTGGTCAGATTGTAAAAATATGTTCAAAGGCGCCAGAATAGAATTTTTAGTTCCTAACACCATGGGAATTTTGTCTTTTTCCATGGTCTTAGGAGACCCATATGAAACGGTCATTCGAGCCACAAAGGGGTCCCAACCGCCAGGTTGAGAACCATTGGTGTAGGTCACAGATGTCAAAACTGCGTCATCTTTTCATCATGTGATCTTTTTTCCATTTGCGGAATTAGGGTACGCATGGCCTGTATGTAACCTATCCGGCCCGTAGGCCGCCAGTTTGGCACTCCTGTTCTAGGTTGTTCTACCCTATGGGACTTGAACTATCTAAAATAAGAGCTATTATATTTTAATTCAAAATCAATCCATCATAACTCCCAGATAGGTTTCGAAAATAAGGTAACCTAAGAATAATATCTTGTTTTTGAACTCTTAAAAATGTCCTTGACTAGTATAACAGTGCTTTCTTTTTAAAATTATGATGGGAAATTAATAAAACACTATTATTTTTTTTAAAAACCTATGTTTTGCAGCCAGCTCTAGCCAAGGAAAGATGTAGCCTATTTTCACCTTGCAAATGCAAAACACAGGAATCTTTTTTTAATCATCTCTTATAAATAAATCTTGGTATTATTCAAAGAGAGACCTGGTTTTGATTATTTGCATCGCAAGAAGATGCTGAAGCTAAAAGAGACAAGTGCACATTTTTCTTAATAATGAAATTCGAAGTAAATTTTGTCCATCTACCTCCCCTCCCCCCAACTGCCCCCAAACCCTTAAACCAATATAAGGCACAAAGAACTGGTGTGTTTGAGCAATGTCTTCATTCTTCCTTGTCCTCCTGGGGAGTTTGGCCCTGAGTCAGCAATTCTCCTTCAGGTGATGACCGTAGGACCCTTACGACCTGTCCTCTCATGAATCTGAGAAATTTTCAGTGCAATGGCAATGAGTGGACTCAAAACCGCCTAGAGAAAAGAGAAAGAAAAGATGCTTTGAAGAAAACAAATGTAAGTACAGTGGTACCTCTACTTACGAACTTAATTCATTCCATGACCAGGTTCTTAAGTAGAAAAGTTTGTAAAAAGAAGCAATTTTTCCCATAGGAATCAATGTAAAAGCAAATAATGTGTGCGACTGGGGAAACCACAGGGAGGGTGGAGGCCCTGTTTCCTCCCAGGAGATTCCTAGAGAGGCCCCATGGAGGCTTCTCCCTGCCTTTTCCACCCCTATTTCCTCCCAGGAGATTCCTAGAGAGGGTCCACAGAGGTTTCTCCCCGCCTTTTCCAGCCCTGTTTCCTCCCAGGCGATTCCTAGAGAGGCCCCACAGAGGCTTCTCCCTGCCTTTTCCGGTTACAGTTTCGGAAGCTTGGGTTTGTAAGCGGAAAATGGTTCTTGAGGAGAGGCAAAAAAAATCTTGAACACCTAGTTCTTATCTAGAAAAGTTCATAAGTAGAGGCGTTTGTAGGTAGAGGTACCACTGTATGTAAATCAGTGGTTTATGTATCAAAAAGGAAGACGTTACTTAAGGCCCATCAGTATATGCATATATTAAGCCTGCTGACTCCACCAATATATTTCCATAAATTAACATGTCTCTCAAAATTCATGTTTAAAGTAGAAAAGGAATTGGATATTAAAGTGCAAAAAACAGTATGTGATTGAAACATGCATGATGTTAATTGGAAAGAAGATAGCCGAATCATTTGTTCCTGTTGAATATTTTGTCTCCTAGGCTTCCCATGGGAAGATAACACAAAGCTTTGGATAACATTTTAAAATGCCAGCTTGACAACAAAGGGTGTGCGTTTGATATTAAAAATGTGATGTTAATTAAGCTATAGCTCACTCTCTGTATTTGATCACCTCAAACCCAGGAGTGTAGATGTACAAGTATTCTTGGAACAATTATAAACAATTTGTTAACTTATCACCCTCTCTTAAAGTACAACACATTACCTCTTGTTGCCATATCTCACCTCTTATCTATAAATAAAGGACGGAAATATATGGTACAAATTTGTAAATATATAATCCAGTCAAGTACAATAAACTATATCTATAAATAGTTCCGATATTGATTCAAAATGTGCAATAATTATTTTATTATTCTGTTCACCTTTTCACCTGCAGCTACTTGAAAACCACATGATACAAATGAATTTAGCACAGTCATAGTTTCACTTGATAAAGAAATAAAATCAAATTATAAGAGGACATAGAAGTTCAAGGTTCAATTTATTATAACTATCTAATAAAAGCCATGCAAAGATTATGGCGGTTGAATAATACTATGAAAAGCAGGGGCACTTTTTCAACTAATTGTTAAAAATGAAACACGTGATTTCCAGTTCTGAAGTATTCAAACTGCTTGCTATTTCAGTTATAAAATGAAATAATGGTTTTGTTCACAAAATTACACTATTCTGCAAGCAAATATTTGGTCTAATATCTCAGCAATTTTTCAGAGTAGCCAATATTTTGTTTTGTTTCATTGATACGTTAAAATGATGGCCTAATTTGAGGAAACCCATCTCATATTTTCTGCCTCTCAGGATCAAAAATACCTAGGCGATCAGCCTATCAGGGTTCCACTTAAGATTCCTGAGTGTGTGTTAAAGGCCAGAAGTATAATTAAAAAGCCATGTTTTGTAACTGGAGGCAGATATCATAACAAGACCGGATGAAATAAGTAAATTAACTTACATCTAATCTTGGGGAAGAACTATGGGCAAAGCATTTTGCCTTAAGTGCTTTGAACCATGTACTTCCTTCAGATGGCCACATTAGTAATCTATTAATATTAATTATGTAATAAAGGGGGAGATAAAAATGTTTTATAGATGGTATTTTGCAGCAGCAAGACTGGCAAGAATGTTTAAAGATAGGTCGGATAAATGTTGGAAGTGTAATCTAACATCTTGCTCATACTACTACATGAGGTGGACATGCCCAAGAGGAAGAAAATATTGGACAAAAATACATACATGGCTGGAAAAAATGATAAATCTACACATAGACCTGAAACCAGCGATATTTTTGTTGGGCATTCTACCAGAAAAATATGATTAAAATCCTGCATACTTGATTCTGCATA
The DNA here is from genome assembly GCF_031021105.1 of Erythrolamprus reginae. Taxonomy (NCBI): domain Eukaryota; kingdom Metazoa; phylum Chordata; class Lepidosauria; order Squamata; family Dipsadidae; genus Erythrolamprus; species Erythrolamprus reginae. The sequence goes on along the minus strand of NC_091951.1, from coordinate 272,199,823 downwards.
TATTAATGGCAACTAGAATTGCATTTTTAAATAAATAAAAATTAAAATTAATGGCAACTAGAATTGCATTTATGCAACACTGGAAAAGTGAGGAGACTTAGTCTGAGGATTTACAAAATATTAGATTGTGTAGAAATTGATAGATTGTTACTAAGGATAAAGAAGAAACTGAATATTTCTTGATATGGAACACATTTTATCAATGGTTGGATAACAGAAACAGAAGTTAGAAAGGAGGAGAAATAAAGGAAGGAAATGTATAGAGGAGAGTTGTTAAAGAAGATGATGTTAAATGTTAAGTATTAAGGTTATTATATTATAATATTCTTATATTATTAATATGACGATAATGACTAAATATAATGAAGATGTAACTGTCAACATTCCAATGAACAAACCTTTGTTACGAGTTCCAATTTATTAACACACTGGGCAAGCCATGTTGCTAGGATGTCAGACCATCGCATCCCTAAACAGCTCCTCTATGGTGAGCTGTCTAAAGGAAAGTGATCACATGGGGGGGGAAAGGAAGCAATACAAAGACACCTTGAAGGTCTCCTTCAAGGCCCTCAATATCAACACCACCTTCTGGGAAACCCTGGCAGAAGATTGACCAACATGGCGCATGCTGATCCACCAAGGCTACCAGACATCTGAGGCCAGAAGAACATTGATAGCAGAAGAGAAGCGAGCACTCTGCAAAGCCAGAGCTGCAAATGCTGCAACAATAGTGCCCACACGTCTGCCCAACACGTGGCAGAACATTTCGTGTCTTACCAGCTAGGTCTGTAATTTTTACCAAGCAACCAATCATTAAGCAAGAACTACGGCAAGACATGAACAACACAACATCTAGAAGATCAATCTCCATGGGTGACAAGAAGAAGACTTTTATAACTTGAAGTCTACCAGTTAAGGAGGAGTACAATTCATAGCATTCTGAAGAGCACTACCAATACCATAGGATTGTCATCTGATATATCACCAAATACTTCAGTCATCTAGAGTTCAGGTTTTAGCTTATTCTCCATAACATTTCTGTGATAAAACAGTTGCCTTGTCTACTGCTCCAAACAGTTACTTCTACCAAACCTGTAAATGAAAACTGAGCAAAAATTTCCAAAAAGTAAACTGTATCTTTTGCCTTTGTGATGTAAGGCACTTTAAAACCATGGGTGTCAAACTCATTGCTGTCATGTGATGTTTTGTGATGTTTCCTCCCTTCATAGAGCTGGGGTGGGCGTGGCCTGCACATGACACATACAGCCTGCAGGCCGCCAGTTTGACACTCCTGTACAGTGACTATGAATTTCATGAAGGTTGTGGATTAAAGGGAAAACAAAACCTTATTGGAATAATATATTCTGTATTTTGATACCTTTCATTTGAGCCATGGAGAAGTGAATTTGGTTTTCGGATTAAATCTGTCATACTGCAAAATCATCTTGTAATTTAAATAAGCATCCTGTATGTTCTCCATAAACTTAACTACAGTCACTATAAATTGTGTTAGTTCAAAAGCAGCTGTAGACACCAACCATCCCATGAGCTCAGATGAATTTGGCAGCTAAACTCATTTATTTATGACTCAACCGCAGTGTTATCCAAATGCCTTTGTGGGGGAGCAGAATTTCATTTTGTAGTAGTGAAACTCGGCTGAGGTTGACAGCCATCTGTTTCCCCACTGGAAAGAAGGCCCGTCTGGTTTTTCTTCCAGACTTTTGAATGTTAAACACATAACTTTTAAGGCAGGATTTTCAAGCATTTTCAGCTCAGCCTTTTTTCAGATCCACAGAAAGCCACAGTCATGGCATTTTTTTGCAGGAGACTAAATCAGTCCTATCCTTTTCATCTTAAAAAAAACTGGCATAGTTACGGTCAAGTTAACTTGATTTCTCAGTTTCATCTTCTCTTCTAAGTATAAGAGAGGAACAGGTATAAATGTTTTGAAGTTTATAAATTATACTTTATTTTCTTCCTTACTAATTGATTTGACTTCCTTTTTGTTTGGAAAGACTTTTTGCTCTAGGATGGCAAACACTTTAGACAAAGTACCGGCTAAACCATTGATGGCGAACCTATGGCATGGCTGCCACAGGTAGCACGTGGAGCCATATCTGCTGGCACATGAGCCATTGCCCTAGCTCAGCTCCAACGTGCATGTATGTGCTGGGCCAGCTGATTTTTGGCTCACCCAGAGGCTCTGGGAGGGTGTTTTTGGCTTCCAGAGTGCCTCTAGGGGGATGGAGGAAGGCGTTTTTACCTTCCTTCGACTCCAGGGAAGACCTTGGAGCCTGAAGAGAGCAAAACAAGAGCCTACTGAGCCCATCTGAAGTTGGGAAACGGCCTCCAGAGGGCCTCCAGGGGGCAGGGGAAGCTGTTTTTGCCCTCCCCAGGCACTGAAGTATGGGTGTGGGCACTTGCACATGCACGATAGCGCACGCGCAAGCTTTTTTGGCACCTAAGGGAAAAAAGGTTCGCCATCACTGGGCTAAACAATGGTTTTTTGGACTCAAGCACTAATTGTCCTCAACTTTCAAAAATTGGAAGGAATAAAGCACAATGGCTCTAAGCAAAGTTGAGAATCAAAACTTAGGTGATCCTTCTTCTTCTTCTTTAGTTAATCCCCTATCCAGCATTTCTTCACAATGCAAATTAATCAGATTTTTAAAAACACTACTATAATTAGTCACCTGGACGTTATTTTGGGGAAAATATGTTTTAAATAAAAAAAAAAGAGTAATATATGAGCTTGGTTTGTTCATGACAACTAATACTGGCAATTGTAAAAGAGATTTGGGATGATTGAATTATTTGTGCTTAGGTAGTAGTGGATCCAGAGAATAAACATCAAACATTTGAAATATTTGTTTTCTACATACTGCATTCATGATTCTTAAGGTGTCTTTGCCTTTCTGAGTGTAATTCACAATTAATTTCAGAGACTGTTCTCTATGTAGGTAACCTAAATTACCTTTGCATTTTGACCAGGTTTTGTTTATCTCATTGAATATTTCCCCCACTTTTGATATAACTGTACTTGTGTGGACTGCATTGATAATAAAATACACCTAATAACATTTTTACTGTGCTGGAATGGATCACTGTTCTAGCTGCCATTGATAAAACAGTGCAATTTGTCTTCTTTTTAAATGCTGCTTAAGCAACTAAGAGGGCAATGGAAAATAAAGAGGAAGCAAAAAAGCTATATTACGGAACAAAGGGAAATCGATTAATACTTGTAATTACTATGCTACAATGCTTTCAAATGTCACTGAGGTTTTATTGTATACAGTAATTCTATTTTTTAACAGAACAACAGAGTTGGAAGGGACCTTGGAGGTCTTCTAGTCCAGCCCCTGGTATAAATGGTATAAAGGCAGGAAGCCCTTATACCATTTCAGACAAATGGTTGTCTAATCTCTTTTTAAAAACTTCAACCCACAACTTCTGGAGGCAAGTTGTTCACTGATAAATTGTTCTGCCAGGAAATGTCTCCTTAATTCTTGGTTGGTTTTCTCTCCTTGATTAGTTTCCATCCATTGCTCTTTCTCCTTCCTTTTGAAACAAATATTTCTAAAAACATGGATTTAAACAAATCTCCATTGTAATTTAATTTTGAATCTATAAGTATGTGCAAAAGCATACCTCAAAGTTACAACATAGTGTATGGCAGTGTTTCCCAACCATGGCAACTTGAAGATATCTGGACTTCAACTCCCAGAAATCCCCAGCCAGCATTTTCTGGCTGGGGAATTCTGGGAGTTGAAGTCCAAATATCTTCAAGTTGCCAAGGTTTGGAAACACTGGTGTATAGGAACCTATGTAGTCTTTCTTTGTTCTTTCCCTCCTCAAAATGATTCTATAGGATCTACCTTTATGCAATAGTGCTCTGCTGGGAAATAGTTAAGTATTTTGAGATATGCACCATATTTTATGGAAAGCAAATATTCTATATGTTAATTTCAAATCATTCATTGAAAATGGCAACTGAAACACAATTATTTGACAAAGTTGACAGCTTTAACGGTACAGTGTTTTTGGACACGGTAAAATCATGGTGCTCCCTACTTTTTAACCTCATAACGTCTATTTATCCTGGCTTGAATGATTACAAGTATCCAATCTTTTTTGCAGAAGGCCTTCCCTTTAGTCTCAAAATATCTCAAACAATTAGGTATTTTACTGGCAGAACATTCCCTATTGTTTTTCAGGTTATCTCAAAATACTTAAAAAAATGAAACTTGTAAAATGCATAGTCTCAGTTACCAGTGGACAGGAAGTATGACTCCTGCATGTGTTTCAGAGGCTGAAAAGGCTATTAGAAATGCCCTGCAGGTTCCCTCAGATGTGTCCGGAAAGGAAATCACTACATAAAGCCTTACTTCTTTCCATGACGCATCTCCAACGGACTTACAACCTGCCCACAATGAAAAACAATTCTCTTAAATATCATGATTTTTAAATACAAGAGATGGCATTGAATGGTAAACTTACAGAAATATTTACGACAGAGAAATGAAAGAGTAAAGGAGATTAATAATAAATAAAATAAAAATAAATTTCATATGCAGTCTAAACTCACACATAATGGTAAGCAAAGATTTTTAACTACAGATTGCTGGGGGGGGGGGAACATAACCCACACAGGGCTGGGCAACCACTTTGTGGCTAGGAGATACACATTGTAAAACACTTTTTCAGCTTTTAAGGGTTGTAGAGTTTGTGAGTGAGGATATCAGGACTTTCTACTAGAGGCTAACACAACTTCTGTACTTTCTTACTTACTTACTTACTTACTTTCTTTCTTTCTTTCTTTCTTTCTTTCTTTCTCTCTCTCTCTTTATTTAATGAAAAAAGTTGCTGCTGCAATTGGCAGGTTTCTGCCAACTCAATATCATGCCATGAAAAATGGTCTGCAGATCATTTATGACTCAATAATAGCTTATTTCTGCAACAGTTGGTGAATTCGGCGGGTAAAGCAAAAATCAATAAATCCCATTATGATCTAATGCAATGGTTAAGAATCACTTGTAGTCTGATTGCACTGCCTATTCTAGTAGATTATCTGGGTATCAGATGGAGATTAATTTTTCTCCAAAGAGTATATCCATTATTGCACTGGCTGGGCACAAAATAACCCAAGTCATGCGATTTCACAGATGAAGGGAAATATCTTGATATTCTAGCAACCGCAACAAACCATTACTTGGGAAAGATTCCCAACCTCACTATTCCTAGTTATGGGCCAAAAGTTGGAACAGATATCCATAATCTCTATGGGCAGATGTTGTTGCTTGGTTTTTATTTTAAAATTTGTTTCAAGATATTACAACATATAATAAAATAACATGTAATATACTAAATGAGAATGATGGGGGTGGGGGTGTTAAGGGAAAGAAATGCTGCCTAAGAAACAATGAGACGACAGTGGGGAGACCCCAATGGCTTAACAGTTATTAACTAAGACTCCTAACAGTATTCCTAATATAGAAATACCGTACATTCTCCTGTTCTGGTTTTTATGCACTCACTGTTTCTGCAATTTATTGTTCCTATTGATAAAAACAGCAGTAAGAGTTTTTTTTCTCCCCAAATAGCACTTTGCTCTTAATGGATGTCTAGCAAAACATCCATCTTAAATATTCTCCAAGATTCACTTTCCCTCTGAAAAAAAACCCCTGGATTTTTTTTGTTGTTTGGCAGGCCCCAGGGGAAGAGCCTTCTCTGTGGTGGCCCCAGCCATCTGGAATCAACTTCCCCCGGAGATTAGAATAGCCCCCACCCTCCTTGTCTTTCGCAAGTTACTTAAGACCCACCTATATCGCCAGGCATGGGGGAACTAAGAAATTTCCCCCAGGCTTATTATATTTCATGTTTGATATGTATGTGCTGTATAGTTTTTAATTGTTGAGGTTTTTATATGTTTTATTATTAGATTTGTTCCATTGTTATACTGTTTTTATTACTGTTGTGAGCCGCCCCGAGTCTTTGGAGAGGGGCGGCATACAAATCTAATAAATTGAATTGAATTGGATTGCATAACTTAATAATTTTGACAATCTCAAATACTTTTCCTACCGAATGGCAAGGTTATTCTGCAACAGTGATGGCCATCCTGGATGCAAACCCGAAAGCTAATTTTTAAATTCACATGTTAACCTCATCCCTCTGATAATTAAGATACCACACTTCATTCTCCTCCCCTGGGAAAGCTCATCTAGTGAACATTCCCAATCAAGCAAAATTGACAGCAAATATGAATCTGGAGATGTTGGCTGCCTTCTGCTGAAGCACTCCTTTAGCCTTTAACTCCTCTTTAGTACAGAACAGTTTTTGTTTATAAATACAAAAAAGAACTCTCTAGCAGCTTCACATTTCTTCCTTACAAGGAATACAAAAGTTGCTTGGATGTATTTCCCAACTGCAGTATTACTGCAGCAAATTACTGGAATACATTAGGAAACTAATTCTCCAGACAAATTAGCTTAACAGCAAACTATGTTAAAAATGATGAATTTTAATTTAGATTTATGAAAGTAAAGTAAAAGAGAAAGGGAGAAATAAGGTCTCTGTTCATAAATCTTAATAGATTTATATTTCCTTCTTTTCTTCTATGAGGAAATATCATGTTTATATTCTACTGTATAGCTATGTATGTTGCACATAAAAGTAGTTTTATAGAAAGAAACAGGCAATCCTCCAAAAATGATATACAGTACTCTCAATCAATTTGATTTTGTCGTTTGAGCTGCAATTGTTTTAGGCATGGCAGAAACAGCTGTCTTAAGTTTTGCTTTAGGGAACAGGAAGAACAGACAAAATCTATTCTTTTAAAATCAAGGCTTTATAGCCTGATTTATTTATTTGGAAATGCAACTCTTGCGCTTCAAATAAATGTGCTTAGACTGCAATCTTATTTAGTTGATGTAAAGAAACACATGGATTACTAAATTTCAATCATAGAAAGTTTTGTACTTGCTAATGCTTATCCTTGAACTCATGGTTAGCATAATAAGAGTTCAGAGCCTGTAAATATATAAAGACTCAAAATTAAGCTCTCTAAGTTTGGAGTCGCTTGTTTGTGGGATGGGTGTTCAGAACAATATGATGAAATAAAATAAAGAAATAAATAGCATTATTAGATTTATGGTTTAAATTCATGGTTTAAAACCTTGGCATAGCATTGGTGATCTCAGCCAAGGAGAGATGCCATGCGAGATGCGATTGTAGTAAACACGGCATTTTGAAATGAGAAAGAATAAGAGACAGAGGTAAAAGTGGGACCAGCAACAAAATGTAGAATTCTCAATACAGGGTCCTTTTTTGTAATCACCTGGAATCTCTCTTCCAATTACTTTTTTTTTTTTTGGGTGGAGGGACAGCATTTTTAGAATTAAAAAAAAAAACATTTGAAAAATTTATCCTACCTTTATTGATTCTGCTTTGCTACCCTTGATTAATTCCATATGTTTACACCCTGTAAAGCAGTCTATTACTTAAAGCACTCTTGCCAAGGGTATACAGTACGTTGTACAATTTGTATCGTTACAATGTCTGGCCCTGTGAACCATCACTGCATAGTTAAAGAGTGAAACTGTACCAATCTACTATCTGTTTACAAAAGTGCAAATATTCAGGTTTTCCCTCCTGTTTGTGGTGATTTCAGTTAATCCATGTAAGAGTTGAAAGGCATGATCTCTGGTCAGACCTAGTCGTACCCCCGATCCCCTTCCCATGAACAGAAATGGTCTCTAGACAGAGGTGAGCTGCTAAGGTGGAACGGTGATGTGTGCTCGCCCCCGTGGTTCTGAGTCCTAGCGGAGTCCAGTGCAATTACCCAGTCCTAGCGGAGTCCAGTGCAATTACTGCACCTGGGCAGGTAGCGAAATCGTGCGTGGACACGCAGGTCGCTGGGATGCATATATACCGGGGTCCCCAACCCCTGAGCTGCAGCTCATTATTGGGCTTCTGTCCTATTTCCAACCGGGCCGCGTCAGCCAGAGGTCTCCAACCTTGGCAACTTTAAGCCTGGAGGACTTCAACTCCCAGAATTCCCCAGCCAGCGTTGCTGGCTGTGGAATTCTGGGAGTTGAAGTCTTCGAGGCTAAAGGTTGACAAGGTTGGAGACCCCTGGCTTAAGCGATAGGCCAACACATGCACATGTGCAGTTCAACTCATGCAAGCAGAAGGCCACACCATATGCTCATGCCCGCACAGCTCCACTTGCAATGGAGATGCGTGTGCACGTGCAAACACGCTGCTCTCCCCATCCCTTCCCAAGCAGGGCTGCCAAGCCACCAAAGGTTGGGGTACCTCTGATATACAGAATATATTTTTCTTGGATGTGTAAAAGTAATTTATCTCTGTTTACCTGTGGCTCCTTCTCATGTTTGCTAGGATCTTTTTCATAACTCTCTGCATAGATTCTAAGGGTGGCTCGCACATGGCTTGAAGCACTTATTCTAAAGATGAGTCTGGAAGCATCAGTGAATATGATCCTCAACCCCTGCAGAGCAAATAAATATTGTACATGTATGGAAACAGAATTCTTGGGAACAATAATTTGCTAATGTTAATGTTACTACAGTGATCCCTCGCTTTTCACGGGGGATGCGTTACAAGACCACCCGCGAAAAATGAAAAACTGTGAAGTAGAGATGCTAGATTTACAACATAAATTTAACATTAAAAAATGTAAAAAGCATGGCACACACCCCTCCATCGATGCCGCTCGCCCCTCCGCCGCCTGCCCTTCGCCCAGTGCTCCTTTTAAACCTGTGCCTTAAACCAAGAGAAAAGAGAAGAGACCTGTGTGTGTGTGAGAAAGGCTTTGGGTGAAGCTGCCGTGGACAGCGGCGGTGCTCTATCTAGCTCTGTCCTCGCAGTTCTTGCGGCTCTCCTCCTCTGGAGCAATGATGGATCTTCCACCAGCACCGTGTAAACGATATTGCCGGGCTCAGGCAGCGGAACGGTGGAAGAGGAGGCAGTGGCGGAGGCGAGGGGGTTGCAAGCGGCCACCCCCCCATGGCACAAGGCGGTTGGGTGGTCGGGGGGGGGGGGCTGCTGTCAAGCCTGGCAGCAGTGAGCAAAGCCGCCCACCCAGGAAAGTGCCGCATTTGAAAAGTTGCGGCTTGGCTTCCATACTCGCCCCCGGGGGAGGAGCAGATCAGGAAAACCCATGGTGTTCAAAAAAACCGTGGAGTTTTTTTTCCATTAATATTTTTTGAAAACCCATGGTATAGCCTTTCTGCAAAAGTCGGACCCGTGAAAGTCAAGGGACCACTGTATACTGTAGCATTTAAGAATATCATTTGCAACAATAACTGATTTTCTTATTCAACAGGAGGACATAATTTTCTTTCTTTTTTTAAAAAAAAAAGTTTCTTTATTGTTTTCGAAAATATTTCTCACATGTTTTGTTTGGGTTTTACAGATCTTATTCCATCTCTATTACCTTTTGTATATGTCGTTCATTTCCTTATATCTTTTATTAAATTGTAAATGTTCAAATATAAATATTATAAGTAAAACACATTTTTAAAAGAAAAGAAAAGAAAGAAAATGCTTGTACTTCATTTCTATTAATATTGCAAGATATTTGTTATTCTTTCTATATATACTGATACTTTGTATTGTTAGGAGGACATAATTTTCAATCTTATTCTATATATTGGAATTGGAATTGTTTGGCTGGTCTACTACGGTAATTCAAATAGAAATGATTTGGGTTATGCTTACTATTTGGGCCTTGGAGGTATTTTCCATTAATAAAATTGTCATATTTATAATAGCAAAAGTTAAAAATAATGCACATTTCTATTTCTCTTCCCAGTTGCCATGTTTGGAATCCATTCAGATCTAGTTGCTGTTGCTGGCAGTGAAGGATAAAGCAAAAGCTAAAAATCATACAAATTCTCAATTATCTTAGTCTGGTTCTTACCATTATTTTTCTTTCAATGATGTCATGGTATGTGTAAAAAAAAAACCCTCCTGGACATACCTGTCTTTTGGTCACAGTGCCATCTACGGGATCCACGTATTCAAAGTTGGTTGCTCTCTGCACAGTGTAAACATTATTTCCAACAGCAAACTGTTGATTAGTGAAAGATTTGTCGGTGACCAAGGCTTCCAGATCTCTCATTATGTAGTATGCCATTCTTGGATCCAGTGCTTCATAATCAAATCTGGCATTGCAAAAAAGAGAAGAAATATGTGAAAAGTTCCCATGTATGATTTATTTATGAAATCTGTTACGGCTGCATTTATATGACTTAGCAGCTGACAGTTAAAATGGGATAGAAACAGAATAAAAATAAAACCAGTAATTAAACACATAAATACATAAGAAGTTTCAACTAAGCTTTACTCAATAATTTAGCTGAGAAACAGCTCACCCACATTATCAAGGCTCCAATTTTGATGGCAAAGCCAAGTTTTAGTGCCTTGTGAAAGGCCAGAGGTTTGGAGAAAGTCTGATCTTGGTGAGGTGGAAGAAGGTTCTGAAGAGTGGGTGGTATATCATAAGATTAGAAATGCAATACAAACAGGACAATTTTAAATCTATTCAAACACCTAGATCTAAATTTGGTTCTGTTGGACTACCTGCTGTAGTCCTTGTCCAGCTGGGAGCAGTGAATGAGAGTTTTGTTAATTTGGAAAAGAGTGGGAAATCCATAGCCATATATTATTTTTATACGGCCAGCTGATGCATCCTGCCGATTTTACCAGACCTATGATTCCAAGTATGATAGCATAAACCAAGGATGTCCAACCTTGGCAAGACTTGTGGACTTCATCTCCCAGAATTCCTTTGCCAGCCATACAATTCTGGGGGTTGAAGTCCACAGTTTTAAAGTTGCCAAAATTGGACATTCCTGCAATAAATGACATTATTACAAATTTAATGTTATAATTATGGGACATTTACCACTTTCATGATTTCCTTTTATAATAAAATGCAAATAAAGATCCAATGAAATTAAATAATGCATGAATAAAACATCTTCAATGTTCTTAATACTTTTAAAGCTTTGGAATACCAATATTGTCTCATTTTGTATTTTTTGGAATATGCTGTTATTCATTTTTCATTTCATTTTTTTCCCCATTTCATTTCATTGGATTTGTATGCTGCCCCTCTCCGTAGACTCGGGGCGGCTAACAACAGTAATAAAAGCCACGTGCGACAATCCAATACTAAAGAAGCTAAAAACCCTTATTTTAAAAACCAATCATACATATAAACGTACCATACATAAATTGTGGAAGCCGAGGGGGAAAGAATATCTTAATTCCCCCATGCCTGACGACAAAGGTGGGTTTTAAGAAGCTTGCGAAAGGCAAGAAGGGTGGGGGCTATTCTAATCTCTGGGGGGAGTTGGTTCCAGAGGGCCGGGGCCGCCACAGAGAAGGCTCTTCCCCTGGGTCCCACCAAACGACATTGTTTAGTTATTTTTAAAATATCTGAAAGTGAAACTCCATATTTTGGCTATAAATTAATAGCACTCAGATTCTATCTGAATTCAGGAGTTCACTTTACAATGATTTCTACTTCTCCATGCTGCAGTACAAAGTAATATTGTAGTTGTTGCAAAAATTGAAGTGATGATTCGACATACCTACATTCATAATAGTAATTATTTTTATCGTTATTTTATAAAGGCATAAAATTGATGTTGAATTAAATTATGACTGAATTAAAATGGCTATAATTCTGCTGATAACTCTTCACCTGCAATAATAGTGACGGCCAAATTTTGTCCAGTGATCTCTAACGATTTCCTCCACGCCCTGCTTTTGAGCTGCCATAATTGAAAGCCAAATTAAAACAGCCCAAAGTCCATCTTTTTCTCGGATGTGGTCAGATCCTATGGAAAAAATAATAAACATATTATATGATAAGAGATAATCCCATTTCAATTGGAAACAGAGATACTGCCATTCAGTGAATTACTGTACTTTCCAAATACAGTGATACCTCGTCTTACAAACGCCTTGTTATACAAACTTTTCGAGATACAAACCCAGGGTTTAAGATTTTTTTGCCTCTTCTTACAAACTATTTTCACCTTACAAACCCACCGCCACCGCTGGGATGCCCCACTTCCGGACTTCCGTTGCCAGCGAAGCTCCTGTTTTTGCGCTGCTGGGATTCCCCTGCTGGGATTCCCCTGCTGCATTGCAAAAACACAGAAGTCGTGAGGTGGGTTTTCCCATGGAGGGGAGCCTCAGGGGAATCCCAGCAGCGCAAAAATGGGCACTTCAGCTGGCAAAAGGGGTGAAATTTGGGCTTGCACGCATTAATGGCTTTTCCATTGATTCCTATGGGAAACATTGTTTCGTCTTACAAACTTTTCCCCTTAAGAACCTCGTCCCGGAACCAATTAAGTTTGTAAGACAAGGTATCACTGTACTGGTAAGTGAGAATATTTTTACTATATTAAAAGTAGACTAGGATTTGTGCAATTTGATCATTTTTGCTTATGCAACATACATAAAACAACAAAACAAGCCATCCTCCAGCAACCAGGAGCTTTCTGCAGGCGGGGAGTGGGGCTTCGGGACAGCAAGGGGGAAAAAAAAGGTTTTATTCGGTGTTTAAGACACACCAACATTTCCACCCTCTTTTTGGGGGGGGGGAGAGAAAGTTCATCTTATACTCCGAAAAATATGGTAACTTCCTCACACAAAAGCTTCAACTTATATATTTGCATAAGATGTTGAGAGGTAAGAATGCAATTGCCGCTTTGACCACTGATGGCATCATGCATATATCTTCACTTTGACATTATAATGGTTTGGAGATCATTAAGTATTTACTTATGCATTATTGTTCTTCTTCTTTACTTCTGCTTTTACCACTTCGGGTGTTGAAGGAGATACAAAGTTCTGGCTATTGCTTTTCTGGTGCCCTCATCATTGTTAATTGACATTGTTGTAGGGCATCTTTGATGTTGTTTCTCCATCTTTTTCTGGGTCTGCTTCATTTCCTTTGATCTCTTTTTGTACATATGTCGTACGGTATGGAATTCCCCAACATCCTCCCTAGGTGAGCTACCCACTTTATTTGATATTTTTGTATGTATTTTTAAGTTCTTCTCAACCTCCAAAATAATTTATATAGAATTTAGCATGTTTTTATTGTTTGGGGTAAACACCAATACGTTGCTAATACAGGAACGAAATGTTTTTCTTTTGTATCAAAAAAGTCTTTGAGACATCCTGTATTTGCTTTTGTTCAAAAAGTTCAGAATTAACAGATTAATCTGATATACAGTACTGACATTTGAAACCTGATGAGAGTGATTTGCTACTACTGCAAATATGAGACTTGGTTCTATGTTTAATACATTCAGCAGAAATTTATTTTATAGTCCTTTTAGAGCTGTCCAATGGAGTAGGCGTTGTAGTTTAATAGTACAGGAAGTCCTCAATTTACAATAGTTCATTTAGTGATCGTTCAACGTTAAAATGGCACTGAAAAAAAGTGAGTTATGAACGTTTTTCACAATCTTTGTAGCATCCCCATGACCATGTGATCAAAATTCAGATGCTTAGTAACCGGTTCATATATATGGCCATTGCTGTGTCCCAAGGTCATGTGACCCCTTTTGTGACTTTCTGATCAGCAAAGTCAATGGGGAAGCCAGATTCACTTAACAACCAGGTTACTAACTTATCAATACAGTTATTCACTTAACAACTGTGGCAAAAAGGTTGTAGAATGGATCAAAGTTCAGTCAACAAATGATCTTACTTAGTAATGGTAATTTTGGTCTCAACTGTGGTTGCAAGTCAAGGACCACCTGCATTAAGAAATTCTTTCAGAGTATTAATCTTACCAGTGCCAAAACTTTCTTCTCCACAAAGAGAGCATCGACCAGAATCCATCAGATTTGAGAAGAACCTCCATCCTGCTGGTGTTTCATATACCGGTACTTTCATTGATTTTGCAACCCTAAACAAAGTCATCACACACAACATACCTTATTAATATACTATATTTTTGAACATATGGCTATAACATTATTTAAGTGCATCCATTTTAAGGAAAGCCATGGATTAAAAACTGGATTCATGTTCTGGCTATAACAACCTATCACATTCCACTTAGTACAGTTGTTTAAAAGAAGTTTAAATGCAGTTTTTTAAAAAAAAATTATTAGAAGAACAAAATGCTATATTCCCCTGAATTTTTTCTCTTTTGAAAATTTCTCCCCAAAATAATTTAATGTTTACAAATATTGTAAAGTAGCAGATGTTGTAAAAATGGATAAGTCCATAATTTTTTAATTTTGTTTTCTTTCTTTTCCCTTTTTCAGGTATTTTAATCCTTATTAATTTTTTTATTTATCTAATTATTTTCTTTATTAATCTCTCTCCGTGTGTTTTGTGTGTGTATAAACACAATATAGAATGGTACATTAAATACTAATGAAATTAAGATCAAATACTTCAATGTAACTTGCAGAGGTTCTTGTTTCAATGTTACATGCAACTTTGGTTGAAATACTCAAATAATTTTATGCATGTAACATTGACACTCTAAAAATTAGAATTAATATTGACAGCATACTTGCTCTTTCTTTCTCTATTCTCAACACTCTAAACTACCCCCTCCCTCCCTCTCTCCTGTCTCAGACACAACTTTAACATACAGATACACAGATTAATTAATATACCTGCCAGTCTCATGTCTCTTATGGTTATAATCAATATCTCTAGCATATTTTCCTAACTCTTTCACTGGAAGAATCTTTGAAATAATTTTCAGCTATCGGGAAACTCTGGCAAAAAATACAATTGCTTCAGTATACAATTAATTTCTAATGTACACAATTTATGATTGACCACCTTTGGAATATCAGCAAATTAGGTTGTGCCACTGCAATTACTAGCATTTCAAAAAGCAGGGTTTTATTTTAAATCATTACGTAGGCAGTGGTCCTCAACCTTTCTAATGCCGTGACCTCTTAATACAGTTCCTCATGTTGTAGTGACCCCAATCTAGCACCAATTCTCCCAACAGCGCTTTAAGCTGATTGGCAGGAAGGTCAGAGGGACACCCCCACTGTAAATGCCTGATTGGTCAGATTGTAAAAATATGTTCCAAGGCGTCAGAATAGAAGCTTTAGTTCCTAACACCATGGGAAATTTGTCTTTTCCCATGGTCTTAGGCGACCCCTGTGAAACGGTCATTCGACCCCCAAAGGGGTCCCAACCCCCAAGTTGAGAACCACTGACCAAGAGTTTCAATGGAAACTAATTGAAAAACGCTGCTCTATACCATAGTAAGCAGGATATAACAAAATATTGCCACAAAAGCAGGGGTGGGCTACTGCCCGGATGGGGGGAAACGCAGTGGGTAGCGAAAATAGAGTTCCACCCCAGAACACCCAATTTACACTGAAAAATGTTGAAAGTAAATGCATAACCCATGCCCACAGTGTGGTAGTAAAAATTTACCTTTGTTCACTACACAAAGGTAAAATATAGATAGAAACATAGAAACATAGAAGTCTGACGGCAGAAAAAGACCTCATGGTCCATCTAGTCTGCCCTTATACTATTTCCTGTATTTTATCTTACAATGGATATATGTTTATCCCAGGCATGTTTAAATTCAGTTACTGTGGATTTACCAACCACGTCTGCTGGAAGTTTGTTCCAAGGATCTACTACTCTTTCAGTAAAATAATATTTTCTCATGTTGCCTTTGATCTTTCCCCCAACTAACTTCAGATGGTGTCCCCTTGTTCTTGTGTTCACTTTCCTATTAAAAACACTTCCCTCCTGAACCTTATTTAACCCTTTAACATATTTAAATGTTTCATGTCCCCCCTTTTCCTTCTGTCCTCCAGACTATACAGATTGAGTTCGTTAAGTCTTTCTTGATACGTTTTATACTTAAGACCTTCCACCATTCTTGTAGCCCGTCTTTGGACCCGTTCAATTTTGTCAATATCTTTTTGTAGGTGAGGTCTCCAGAACTGAACACAGTACTCCAAATGTGGTCTCACCAGCGCTCTATATAAGGGGATCACAATCTCCCTCTTCCTGCTTGTTATACCTCTAGCTATGCAGCCAAGCATCCTACTTGCTTTCCCTACCGCCCAACCGCACTGCTCACCCATTTTGAGACTGTCAGAAATCACTACCCCTAAATCCTTCTCTTCTGAAGTTTTTGCTAACACAGAACTGCCATATATATATAGATATATAGATTGCATGTATATATTGAGATATTATTTGGAATAAGTGCAAATATGTTAACTTTAAATAAGATAGTTTAATTTATGCATTATTCCCTCTGACACGAAATCTATATTGTGAGAGAAAATTATAATCACAGATTTATTTTATTTTATTTATTTATTAGATTTGTATGCTGCCCCTCTCCGAAGACTCGGGGCGGCTCACAACAATAAAGCATAGTACAAGTCCAATTATTAAAACAGTTTAAAACCCTAAATGTAAAAACAATCAAACATCCCAAACAGACCATGTATAAAACGGACCAGCCCAGGGGAATCAATTTTCCCATGCCTGATGGCAGAGGTGGGTTTTAAGAAGTTTACGAAAGGCAAGGAGGCTGGGGGCAGTCCTGATCTCCGGGGGGAGTTGGTTCCAGAGGGTTGGGGCCGCCACAGAGAAGGCTCTTCTCCTGGGCCCCGCCAGACGACATTGTTTCGTCGACGGGACCCGGAGAAGGCCAACTCTAATCGGTCCTAATCAGTTGCTTGGATTCGTGCGGCAGAAGGCGGGCCCGGAGATTTAGTGCAACTTAAAAGTCAAAATGATAGCTAGCTATTTCAATCCGGGAAGCTTGTCTTCAAATTTGTCTAAGATGAAGTGTGGATTCATTTTTGTAGCCCATATATCATAGCCGTACAGTAATAAAGCAAATATTATACAATGAAATTGCTTTATTATTATTATTATTATTATTATTATTATTATTATTATTATTATTATTATTATTATTATTATTTGGATTTGTATGCCGCCCCTCTCTGCAGACTCTTTTTCCTACAGAAATAAATTTTCAAACTGTTGCAGCTTTCCACAGTCTTGGCATTTAATTCCCTAATCTGAAATGGAGAAGGCAGTTACAAAGAATCCCCATGCAAATTGGCTTAAATAAATACCCTCTGCCCCACACAAACACATATTCAAAGTCGAGATAAAAGGCATTAGGAGTGAAACATGAAAGTAGTATCTATCCAAAATAAATATTATAAACTTGACATACAGTGCCATGCCAGTTTTCAAATCTCTGTTTGTTGAGTATGACTGTAGCAATATGGTTGACATACTAACAAAATATTAACATCAGGTAGTCCTCAACTTACAACTGCAATTGAGCCCAAAATTTCTGTTGCTGAGTGAGAAATTTGTTAAGTGAGTTTTGCCCATTTTGTGACTCTTCTTGCCATAGTTGTTAAGTTAGTAACTTGGGGTTGTTAAGTGAATCTGGCTTCCCCATTGACTTTGCTTGTTGGAAGGTTGCAAAAGTTGATCACGTGGCCCCAGGACACTGCAACCGTCATAAATATGACTCAGTTGCCAAGATCTTAATTTTGTTCAGGTGGCCATGTGGATGCTGCAACGCAGGGGTGGGTTCTAACTTACAACTCTGCCGGTTCGCTTCCTCCAGTGCCACGTGGGTGTGCCTTGTGGGCAGACGCGCTCATGCGCAGTGCCAAAAGTTCAAAAGAAAAACAAAAGCCGAAAACAAGATGGACAATGCCAGAAGCCTGAGTTCTGCACATGTACAGAAGAAAAAAAGTCAGAAAAAATTCTAAAAAATAAAAAATACCCCCTCCAAAAGATGGCAGCATTCATGGACTGGCAACCACCGAACTGACTCCATGACATCAACAGTGGTTTGCTACCAATTCAGGTGAACTGGTTCCAACCTGGAAGAACCCATCTCTGTTGCAATGGTTGCAAGTGTGAAAAACAGTCACAAGTCACTTTTTCAGTACCTTTGTAACTTCAAAAAGTCATTAAATGAACCGTTGTAAGTCAAGGGCTACCTATACATCCTGTTCTAGGGAACCAAGCCAGTGTGGCATTCAGTAATTGTGACAGAAAATATCTACATTCCCAATCTTCACAATATCGTAGATTATCCTTTCAAACAGATGGGAACATATTCAGAAATTCTAGATAAGATCTCTGGAACTACAGAGAGAAATATACTGTCGAGTTTTTTCATGGATAAAACATGATCTACGGTAATTAACTATGATTTGTTAAACTATTCAGACCAGACAAGTTGTTGTTGCCGTATAAAACATCAAATTAAAATTGTAGTCTATTATCATTTTATGGCATATTGGGCAACTTGTGCCCTGTTAGGTCATCCCTTCAAAGATATTTCCTAAAGAGAGAAATGAAATGATCACGAGGACAAAAAAATGCAGTGGGCATGGAAGCAACGTACAACTTCTTGAAGGCTTCCCCACTGAGTTCCACAAAGGAACCCCCAACATTTTTCCTTAGACTATCCACGATTGACCCCTCCAGGTTCCTTAGAGGTCAATAAGGGGCATGCATAAGTGCACCAGTGTGCCTTCCGTCCCCTGTCCAATTGTGTCTCCTTATCTCATTTATCTTTTCTTCCTTTCAAATTTGTTCACCTATAATTTTACATCTTTTCTTCTATTCGTTTCTTTAGTTATATTTAGTTATATTAGTACATATCTATTCTCTTCAATGTGTATTATGTATTGGACTAAGTTGGGCATTGCTTCGATTTCTGCTGCTCTTTTGCACCTTCATGGTATTAGAAATCCTTCTTTAGAGGATTAGAAATCTTCCTTCCTTCCTTCCTTCCTTCCTTCCTCTCTTCCTCCCTCTTTCCCTTTCCTTATCCCTCTTATCTTCCTCCCACTTCCTCTTTAGAATTCCTGCCAGCTTTCCCATTTATTTTGTCTGTGGTAAGCTTGTAGGGGAAAATCAATGGGAAAAATCAACAAAATGTTGCAGGCTGACGGCCAGCAAGCAGGTAAGTTGCTGCTGTTTTGTGGGGAAGGGAGAAAGAAACTGTTTATTTATTTTATTTATTTATTTTGTCCAATACATAATACACATTGAAGAGAAAGATATGTAATAATATAAGTAAATAAAAGAATAGAAGAAAAGATCTAAAAGTATAGGTGAACATATTTGAAAGGAAGAAAAGATAAATGAGATAAGGAGAGACAATTGGACAGGGGACGGAAGGCACACTGGTGCACTTATGCACACCCCTTACTGACCTCTAAGGAACCTGGAGAGGTCAATCGTGGATAGTCTAAGGGCAAAATGTTGGTGGTTAGGGGTTGACATTACTGAGTCAGCTAATGAGTTCCATGCTTCGACAACTCGGTTGCTGAAGTCATATTTTTTACAGTCAAGTTTGGAGCGGTTAATATTAAATTTGAATCTGTTTGCGTGCTCTTGTGTTGTTGCGATTGAAGCTGAAATAGTCATTGACAGGTAGAACATTGCAGCATATGATCTTGCGGGCAATACTTAGATCGTGTTTTAGGCGACGTAGTTCTAAGCTTTCTATTCTTCCTTTTCTTCTTTTATTTCTCCCACTCTCTTCCCTTTTCCTCCCTCTCTCCCTCCTTATTCTGTACATTAGCCCATTTGAGGTACCTTGTTTCCCTATGATGCATTGTTCTGCTCTGTTAAATGACACGACAGTGAGAGTTTTAGTACTATACGGATAAATATGTAAGGGGACCTGTGAAATTAAAAAACGATTTGAAAGAAAACCAGCCCGCTAAATTTACTGGGCCAAGAAATGGAAAAGGTTAAAAACAGCAAAGAAACATACTTATCTTCAAATGTACTTAACCCTCAAAGTTTCAACTGCTTCATCTTCAATCAAAAGGAGCGTAATACAGAAGATTTAAGAGAGTTTTATGTGATATATTCCATGAAAAGAATGGGAGTATAATCAAAAACATCTGTGAGAGCAGTGCCGGACCATGATAAGGCATTTGACAATTTTTGCCGGCTGCATATTTTTTTAATAAAAAGTACTTCAACATTGCTATTGAATCCAGTGGAGGTTTTTACCTCAAACTATATGCAAAGACAGCAGTTTATTTTCTCAAACTCTGCAATAATATGTATAAGCCAAGAGACAAACCACAAAAATGCTATCTTGTATGAAGAACTCGGAGGGTAATTTTCTCTGTTGTTCTGGAGATCTAATCAAAGATTCCTGAATTTTCTTTTTTTAAGCAAACCTCTTTTCCTTTCTATTTGAAGCATTAATCCACAGAGCTTGTATTTCTTCTATGATCCTAACAGAAGAAAAGTGGCAGGTCTATGAAATACATGTTTGGTTTCTGGATATTTTCACTCAGCAGGCACAGGGTTCCCTTAAAAGGCATCAAGTGTATATACCAAGAGTAGAACCAAGCAACTGCCAATATCCCATATATGGTAAGCACTGCAGCTGCTGCTGCTCCCATTATTTTGGATTTATGTGCAAAATAAAATAAAATAAAATAAATAAAACTCAGGAACTGCAGCTTTGACCCAGCAAACAGATAAAAAGGACGCTTCAGAAATATAAGAAACAAAATGACTAAATGGCCTTTTGGGATAAAATACTACAGAACTGGAAGGGAATTCAGTAAAACACTGCTTTTTTCCATTATCTTTCTTACAATATCTAATGGTGGCTCAGCTAATTCAGACTTACTTACAAAGCAGGGGTGGGCCACTGTCCGGACGGTGGGTGAGATGCAGTGGGGTAGCGAAAATGGAGTTCCACCCCAAAGCACCCAATTTGCACTGAAAGATGTTGAAAGAAAATGCAGGGCGTCCTGCATAAGCCAAACCACAGTGTGGTAGTAAAATTTTGGTAGCCCTTCACTGACACCAAGCCACATGCTGTCTGTAGAATCGTAGTTTGATATTGTTTAGGACAACCAGGAAGGGTGGATCCCTCCTGGTACGGACCGGTTTGCCCAAACTGGTAGCGACCCGCTGGTGACGTCAAGATGATGTCACTGAACCAATTCAATTAATGCCAATCAGTGAGCGCTGCCATCTTTGTTTTTAAAGTTTTTTTAAAAAATGTTTTCTTCTGAGCATGTACAGAAGCCGAGTTCCAGCACTCTGCATGCAATAGCTTTCTGTTTTTCAGCTTTGTTTTTTTGCCACATGGCACGGGACGAAGCAGACCAGCAGTGAGATAAGTTAGAACCCACCTCTGCTTCCAGGGTCCCCTACGCCCCTTTGGGCTCCCAGGGGACTGTAGGGAGGCTTGCTAGGCCCAAAAGGGGTGTGATGGGGGGCTTCAAGAGAAAAAGAAAGAAAGTTGGGGATCCTCAAGTGCACGGAGTTTGAGTCCAGAACTTATTATAAGTGACTGCTAAGCTATCCTCAGACTAAGCTAATCAACAATGGAGCTGTAAGAATGCCAGATGATCAATGGGCATGTTCTTAGTTTCAAAATGTCTGGCTTTTCTGCCTGCTACCAAAGGCCTTCTGGGGTTCTTCACAGGAAGAGAGAAAGGGAGGAGGGGAAGGAGAAAGAGAGAGAGAGAAGAAAAAGACATAAAGAAAGAGAAAGGAAGAAAGAAAGGAGGGAGGGAGGGAGGGAGGGAAGGAAGGAAGGAAGGGAGAGACAGAGAGAAAGGAAGGAAGAAAGTACCACAAAATCTGCCGCTAGATGTGGCTTTAGAAGACACTTTAAAACAGCACAGCAATTCAGGGTTGGAAGGAATCTCGGAGGTCACCTAATCCAATCATCTGCCCAAGCAGAAGATCCTTACATTGCCTGGATTATTTTGGTGCCTCTTACAGAGAAGAAAATTGCCAGAAAGGGGGAGTTTATTAGGACAAGGCTGCCATGCAGAGGAAGGCAGAGACAGTCCTTGACTTATGACCACATGGGGGCACTTTCTGTGGGGACATGCAGATGTGCGCGCATCGCCATTTCCGCTACCAGAACAGTGATCCCAGGCCTGCCAGGGGCAGCCCACCCCAGGGGTGGGTTCCGGTTTTATTTGTTGCCGGTTCATTCAGTGACACGCCATGGGGCACATGCGCACTGCACACATATACACAGTATTTTCTTTTAACCGATCTAAAAACAAATGGCGGTGCCTATGGTGCCACCGGGAAGACAAGCGTGGCAGGGCTGGATAGCTGCCAGTTCTAACAACCCAGGCTGCCAAGTTACTACCGCCTCTATAGAAACAGTCTGAACCCACTTCTGATTTAAGCCAGCTTTCCTGAAGATTCTCTGAAGTATTTCTTGCTTGTTAATAATGCAGTTTCAGACTACGTACTTCATTTGGCCAGTTCCTATTTTTGTTCAATTCAGTCCCTGAAGTCATGGAAAATTACGATTGTGCCAAGGCAGCATTCATATAGCGTATTCTCTCTATTTCAAGTCAGATTGTTTTTACGCATGAAATATTTAAGCAAAAACATATACCCATCACACAACATTCTTTTGGAATAAACAACAATGCAAAGTAAAGTAAAGTAATGGAGTACAAAATAATAAGCAAAATAAACTAAAGGCATGTAAATACAAAAAAATGCATTGCTGAATCTAGCTCTGCTAAAATAGTTATTATATCTCTACATACATTAGTTCTACCCACATTTGCATATATTAAAATTTATTCATCTTTGGTAGTGGACATTCTAACAAGAATTCTAACAAGATTAGGTTTAGGGTTTTTTTTTGCCATTTATGTATAACTCACAAACATTCATATCATATTCCCTATCAAATGTAACTGTCTTTGATATATTATTATTTATTATTTATTTGATATATTATTATTTGATATACTATACATTATTATTTATTATTATATTATTTTTCAATGGATTACCCTTTGTCATAATTTACATTTGCTGCAAAACATTGCTGAAAAAACCCTACAAGATGGTAGATGTCTAATCTTATAGATTTATAATGTCTAAAAATCTATTAACACATTCACATTCCAAGAAGATAAATCTGAAATCTCACCACAACCATTCCTTATATTTTTTCCAAAATATTTTAATAACCAAGGGACATTTTACAGCTAATCACTAATCAGGACTGAAGTATTCATTAATTCTGTTTAGCCTCTCGGGTGCTTTACTTTCATCATATATTGCTCTTGCCACATTCAACAATCACCTTCAATTCTATATTTGTGTGTAACATTCAAGCCTATCATTTTCTCAAACCCTTTCTTTTTTAAAAAAGAGAGATATTCTTCACATTTAAATGCTTTTCAAAGATTTGCTGAAGTTCAAAACCCCCAGATCTGCAAACTCTCTGCAAAGCATAAAGTTGCACTGTACACTCCAAATGTTGCTCACTGATTCACTCATTCTCTTTCAGTCAGAATTGTGCCACACAATCTCCCAGGCACACTCAACAATCTTACCCTCCTCTAATTTTTCCTTTTACAATTGTTATTTTATAAAACAATCAAGTTATGCTTAGAGTACAGTATTGCAAGTTAATTCAGCTCGTTGCCAGCAGTTCGATCCTCACCAGCTCAAGGTTGACTCAGCCGTCCATCCTTCCGAGGTTGGTAAAATGAAGGCCCAGATTATCAGGGAAAATACACTGACTCTGTAAACCACTCAGAGAATGGCTGTAAAGCACTATGAAGTGGTACATAAGTCTAAGTGCTATTGCTAGTGCTATTGCTAATGTCTAGTGTAGTATTTTGATGAACAACACATTACTGTGGTCTAATTGTCAGATACAGATGGATTCTTTAACA
The DNA here is from genome assembly GCF_031021105.1 of Erythrolamprus reginae. Lineage (NCBI taxonomy): Eukaryota > Metazoa > Chordata > Lepidosauria > Squamata > Dipsadidae > Erythrolamprus > Erythrolamprus reginae. The sequence continues at coordinate 272,176,061 of NC_091951.1, read as the reverse complement.
CACATTAAAACAAACCTATAAGCAAACTCTATTTTTAATATTTTTGCAGTTAGTCCATATTAGGAATTAATTACAGTGATCATAGCAACAACACATAGCTACTTTTCTATTTATCACATTCATAGAAAGCTTCAAAGCAGCAATCTTCGGAGAGGGGCAGCATACAAATCTAATAAATTATTATTATTATTATTATTATTATTATTATTATTAATTTTTAAATAAATAAATAAACAAATAAAGAAATACAAATTAATAGAAACATAGAAGATTGACGGCAGAAAAAGACCTCATAGTCCATCTAGTCTGCCCTTATACTATTTCCTATATTTTATCTTAGGATGGATATATGTTTATCCCAGGCATGTTTAAATTCGGTTACTGTGGATTTACCAACCACGTCTGCTGGAAGTTTGCTCCAAGCATCTACTACTCTTTCAGTAAAATAATATTTTCTCATGTTGCTTTTGAACTTTCCCCCAACTAACCTCAGATTGTGTCCCCTTGTTCTTATGTTCACTTTCCTATTAAAAACACTTCCCTCCTGAACCTTATTTAACCCTTTAACATATTTAAACGTTTCAATCATGTCCCCCCCTTTCCCTTCTGTTCTCCAGACTATACAGATTGAGTTCATGAAGTCTTTCCTGATACGTTTTATGCTTAAGACCTTCCACCATTCTTGTAGCCTATCTTTGGACCCGTTCAATTTTGTCAATATCTTTTTGTAGGTGAGGTCTCCAGAACAGAACACAGTATTCCAAATGTGGTCTCACCAGCACTCTATACAGCGGGATCACAATCTCCCTCTTCCTGCTTGTTATACCTCTAGCTATGCAGCCAAGCATCCTACTTGCTTTGCCTACCGCCTGACCACACTGTTCACCCATTTTGAGACTGTCAGAAATCACTACCCCTAAATCCTTCTCTTCTGAAGTTTTTGCTAACACAGAACTGCCAATACAATACTCAGATTGAGGATTCCTTTTCCCCAAGTGCATTATTTTACATTTGGAAACATTAAACTGCAGTTTCCATTGCTTTGACCATTGCTTTAATATGATTCATTCCTTCACAGGAAGGGTCAAGCCACAGTTTCACTTTAACAGATTAACAGAGTTGGGAGGGACCTTGTAGGACATCTAGTCCAGCCCCCTGTCAGGAGACTCTTACATTGGCCTCTACCTAAGATCAAACCCACAACCTCCTGGTTGTGAGGCAAGAGCTCCACCTCGAGGCCACAGCTGCTATAAAACATGTACCACAGAGTCTTGTCTCAATCTCCAAACATTCTCTGGGTGTCTTGGATATGGAGGAACACATGCAAGCTCAACCTTGAAAAGACTGAGCAACTAGTATTTGGACCAGCCAGGTCTGGAGATGTTCCTTTGGGACTGGCATGATAGGAACAGATGACAGCTGTGGTCATCAACGGCCTTCCACAAATTCAACTAGTGTGCCAAATGTGTCCATAACTACCAGGACAGCATTAGCATAGCTGCTTTTGCATTGGTCATTTAAGACTTGATTACTGCAATGCATTCTTTAAGGGACTGGTCTTTGAAGACTGGAAGCTGCACCTTGTCCAGAATGTGGGCATGGACAGTTATGGGCCTGCCACACTATGCCCATATAATACCACTTTTGGAGTTGCACTGATTACCAATAGGCTTCTGGGTGAACTTCAAAATGCTAGTTATGACCTAAAACCCCTTCATAGCATAGGGCTGATGAGGATCCAAATCTTCTGCAGCTTCTACCATTGTATGTAATTGGGCAGAATCAGAATGAGGCATATTCCATGCTTCAACATTTAACATTTTACTGCTTTATTTTGACCACGTGATCTCAGAGTGCTGCGGAGGATGTACATGGCCTCAGGTCCCCATCCCATTATTAAACCCTAAAGCAGGGTTAACATAAACACCCTTGCTTAATTACACAACATACAATGTTTGAATTAGTGGCTTCCTTTATTTTAAAACATTTATATAGCCACCCATCCTATACGAAACTCTGGATGGCTCCCAAGCTTGACCTAATTATCCTTTTTCCTACTAGTGAATAAACAAAACCAGACTGTTGTTTTACATAAGCCTCTTGGAAGTGGCAGTACCAAACTTGATCCAAAAATTACCAATCAAAAAATTTTCCATTGCCCCTAGGATATGCTCAAATTATCTCCATGAGTATAATTACCCACAATTTAAAAACACTGCAGTAAACTGCATTATGGTTTAATGTAATTATTTGGATCAAGCCACTCAATCAATAGATTCTTGCAACCTTTACTAAACATAATTTATAAAAAAAAACCTTTCCCATCCTTAGCCTAATCTAGCTTGTTGCATATAAACTATGCTAAAAAAATAAACTTAGGCTTAATATAGTGGCCAGGTTTTCATAATCATTAAACTAAAATTAAACTATTAAGCATTATAATATCTGAATTGTGTATCTTTAGGGGATTAAAAGATCATAGCCCTTCATTAGCCCTCCTACCATGGGAAATGGATTAAAGAATTTACTTCCTTCCTTCCTTCCTTCCCTCCCTCCCTCCCTCCCTCCCTCCCTCCCTCCCTCCCTCCCTGCTTTTCAGGGTCAAAGGTTCAGTTTAGGACATGAAGGAAATGAAAAGAGGCCCAGATCTTAGAGGAAGGCTACTGAATAAAAACTGTTCTAAATATTCTGGAATTAATAACAAAATAGACCCCGTTATTTACAAAGCCATTTGATTAGTTTTTGAGAAAAGTTATTAAAAATATTCATTTCAAAACAGTTTTTTCATATCCAAACAAAAGGGAAGGATACTGGGAGGAAAAAAGCAGTGCCAAGTTAGACATGTCTGTGTAAATAATGATAACATGGAAACTTTCATTTTGGTGTTGGAAGGAAAATATTTTACCCTTAGAAGAAAGGAGAAAAATAATTTTGAGTTATCTAAAGTTTCTCAGAAATCCTGACGACCGAACTCAATAATACAATTTGTAAATGAGTTTTACCAAAGTCACTTCAGCAGAGCAAGTTATCTCAAAGCAAAACCATTTTGAATATTTTTTCTCAGCCTCTCTGACATGCAAAAGGCACAGTTAGTGGCACAATTATATAATTGCCACCCTGAGTCTTCAGAGAGTCTTCGGAGAGTGGCGGCATACAAATCTAATAAATTATTATTATATCAGTACAACACAGCAAACGAAATAATTTTGCTGGATTTCGTATTTCATCACCAGTCGGGCACTTCCCAAGCACCTAGGACTGCATGATGTAGCGGCAAATTATGTTTGCCGATCCCAGTAAAGCGGCCTTTTGCAATTGACAGATGGAGATTTTGTCAATTACAATGTGTTTCAAATGTCCGCTGAGATCCTTTCGTACTGCGCCCAGCGTGCCAAGTACCACTGGGACCACTTTCACGGGCTTATGCCAGAGTCGTTGCAGCTCGATTTTTAGATCTTCGTATTTCACTAATTTCTCTAGCTGCTGCTGCTTCTTCTTCTTCTTCTTCTTCTTCTTCTTCTTATTATTATTATTATTATTATTATTATTATTATTATTATTATTTGAAGTTAGAATTTGGTTTCTGGATAGCTTTAAAATACAAATTAAGCCCATCAAACCCCATAAGGCAGTGATGGCAAACCTATAGCACAGGTGCCGCAGGTGGCACGTGAAGCCATATCTGCTGGCACGCGAGCAGTTGCCCTAACTCATCTCCAACGTGCATGTGTGTGCTGGCCAGCTGATTTTTTGCTTGCTCAGAGGTTCTGGGGGATGTTTTTGGCTTCCAGAGAGCCTCCCGGGGGATGGGACAGAGGTTTTTACCTTCCCCCAGTTCCACAGAAGCCTTTGGTGCCTGAGAAGGGCAAAACACAAACCTAGTGGGCCCACCAGAAGTTGGGAAACAGGTAGTTTCTGGCCTCCCAAGGGCCTCCGGGAAGGCAGGGAAAGCTGTTTTCGCCCTACCAAGGCATTGAATTTTGGGTGTGGGCACTCACGCATGTGCGACCCTTTCGGCACCCGAGGGAAAAAAGGTTCGCCACCACACTACCGTAGGGAATAAATAGCACTAGCCTTCATGTTCTTTAAGGAAAAATGCAAAATAGTTGCTTCACTGGGGATCAAAAGTTTAGTCACCAAATATTGTTCTGAACTTATTCTAAGTGTTGAAACATGGAGGTTGCCCAGAGTTAACTAGCCAGGGATACACCACTCCTGCTATAAAGTCAAACAGGCTAAAAGCATCAGGCACTGAAGAAATGAATAGACTACAGGTAGCCTTCGACTTACAACCATCCATTTAATGCCCATTCAAAATTACAATTGCATCGAAAAAAGTGATTTATGATTGTTTTTGAACTTTGCAGCATCCCCATGTTCACGTGGTCAAAATTTCGACGCTTGGCAACATATTTATGACAGTTGCAATGCCTGGTGTCATGTAATCACCACTGGTTATCTTCCTAGATGGCTTCTGTTAGCATGCAGCATGGAAAAAGGGGAATAGAATGTTACGTGAGGGCTAATTTGCATACTGGTAAACAGTCAGTTTTTGGCAGTTGGAAGTGAGAATTCTTTTCATTCGTATGCTGACTGTTGGTGAATCTGCATCATAGACAGCAGATGGATTCTCTTAATGTTAAGTGTTTCTGAGAGAATATATATATATAATATTCATAGATGGAATATTTAAGATTAGGATAGGATCTAAATGAAGTACAAGGACTGTGTGTATATATATTATTACTTGAGAAGAGAAGTATAGTTTATGTGAAAACATAAAACAAGTTCCATGAAGAAGACATAAAAAGTGTTCGGAAACTTCAGATCGTGCAAAACGCGGCCGCGAGAGCCATCATGGGGCTTCTAAGATCTGCCCACATTTTGCCAACACTCTGTGGCCTGGCTGCCGATCAGTTTCTGGTCACAATTCAAAGTGTTGGTTATGACCTATAAAGCCCTACATGGCATCGGACCAGAATATCTCCAAGACCGCCTTCTGCCGCACAAATCCCAGCGACCGATTAGGTCCCACAGAGTTGGCCTTCTCCGGGTCCCGTCGACCAAACCATGTTCTCTGTGGTGGCCCCAGCCCTCTGGAATCAACTCCATTTAGAGATTCGAATAGCCCCCACCCTCCTCACCTTCTGTAAAATGCTGAAGACCCACCTTTGTCGCCAGGTGTGGGGATAATTACCACCTTCTCCCCTTTTTAATTATGTTTTTGGCCTTACTGTATGATGGATTAGGTTGAATGTGTATGATTGTATAGATAGGGATTTTACTATGTATTAATGTTTTTAAATTGATTTAACTTCTACTATTAGATTTGTAATGTATCACTATTATGTTGTGACCCACCCCGAGTCTTCGGAGAGGGGCGGCATACGAATCTAATAAACTATAAACTATAAAACACATAAGCTTATATTGGAGTCAGTGTATTTATGTGCCCAATATACATTGTGTTGCACAATTCTGCTATAACTCACACTTATGGGTTGCAGTGTCCCAGGGTCATGGGATCCCCTTCTGTGACCTTCGGACAAGTAAAGTCAATGAGTGGGGAGAGCCAATTTCACTTAAAAACAGTGTTATTAACTTAACAACTGCAGTGATTCTCTGAACAACTGTGGCAAGAATGGTTGTTAAATGGGGCAAAACTCAGTTAACAAATGTTTCACTTAACAATGGAAACTTTGGGCTCAAATGTGGTCGTGGGTTGAAGGCTACCGGTAGTCGATAATTCAAAGTCACACGCTAAATTCAATTTTATTTCATTTACTGTATATTAAAATTTTAACTACTGGTATTAGATTTTTAAAAAAAATAAAAGTATCAAAAGCAGTAATCAGTATTTGAAACATCATGCCCGTGGCCTTTTCAAATCAGGAAGACTGACTGATGTGGGAAACAGCTAGAAAATTCAAGCACTTTAAACAAAGATTTGTAATTTGGTAGCAATTTTCCTGAAACAAAGGTGTTTTGCTCATGGCTTCTACTTTCTATTATGTAAAAGTGCACATACATGCATTACACAAAACAATAATAGCTCTGTATTGTATAGCTCCTCTGGAAAATGATTCTGAAATACACAAGGTTTTTATAGAGATTATTCTGGTTCATGAGATAATTGTCTCTATAATTAACTGTATACATTATATACTTAACTCAGAAATGATCAATTTGTGATCCTCCACACATATGATAATGAAATATAACTCCTAGCAGTCCTGATCAGAAAGCTTAATAGTGTGAGAAGTTGAAGTTGAATTTCAGAGATACATATCTGGAAAAATAAAAATATCTGGAAATCCAGGATGGTAACACCCCATTTCACCCCAAATGAATGGGGCTATTTTGAGACATACAGTAGATTGAAAAAAAAATATTTTGCTAAATTTTGGATGCACTTAGGCAACTGTTTATGAATACCCTAGACTAGGGGAAAATAAAACAGGAGGGAAACCATCTCATGGTTTGCTGATTTGCAAAGAGTTGCAGAATTTCTGAATTGCAACCAAGGGGTTTGGGAGTTGAATACATCAGTAATTGCCTTATCCATGTCCAGATATATAATGATATCAATGAAACTTGTTTCTTACCTGTCCAAGGCGGTGCTGGTAGGCATACTCCTACCAAACCCTCGCACAGCCATCTGCTGAAAATATGGAATGCAATGGAGATTTGCTGCAATAATGGCCAGGGAATCTGAAGGGTTAACAAAAAATCCATTTTGACCCAGAATCATATAGCGGTCCTGAAAGAGAAAACAAAATATATTGAGTAGGGAAAGGGGAAATGAGTAAGTAAAGAACATCTGCAGTGCTTGTGCAAAAATAGCTGGATTCTCCTCTTTTTCAATCTGCAATCTAGCAAGAGGGAGACCCAAAGTTGTTATTCAGCTTTAATCTGTTTCATACCATAGTACTCAGTTACACGGCTTGAAATAAACCCCATGGAGAAGTTTAATTTGGTTGAATGAATTATGAAAAACAATACAATATCTTGTGACTCCAAAGTTTCGTATGCTTCTTTCCTGGAAACATACTCTCTTGAACATTTCCCACTTACATTAAGCTTGATTAAAAAGGAAGGAAGGGAGGGAGGGAGGGAGGGAGAGAAGAGGGAGGAAGGAGGGAGGGAGGAAGGAAGGAGGGAGGGGGGAGAAGGAGGGAGGGAGGGTGGAAGGAAAGAGGGAGGGAGGGAGGAGATATCTTTTATCAGTACTCCTTCATATTGGGAACTTCAAAATCAATTTTGAACTTTTAATTCTTATTTGCGTCTTATAAGAAAGCATAATGTTATCAACTTTTTTCTTGCATTGAACTGTGAAGATTTTCAATAATCATGCTCTATATATCTTTCATTACTAGGCAGAAATTGTTCTCCAACAATCTTTTCAGCAAAAGAAGGATAAACAACTATAAATTAGAATGAGATAAAGAATTGAATTTAACTGGAAATGTCAAGTCCAGTATTATATTTCCTAAAATGGTCACATACAGTAATACTTGGTAGAAAGTTCTTGATGCCCTAAACAAAGGAGTTAAAAATGTGCCTCAAAAGTATCATTTACACTGGTTTCTTCATCTGTTACCTGCTGATTAAATCAGAAAAAAACCCTTTTCATTGTTTTACTAAGAACTGGAGATTATTTTTGTAGTAACTATGAATAATGAAAAATGAAAAAGAAAACCAGATGTGAGGTGGGGTGGAGGTCCCATGGCTAGGTTCCTCTGAGACTTTTATCAGTTTTCCAATTCAAACTGGCAAGCACTTCTAATACTATCAAAGACATGCATGCATCTGTTTGAAAATCCATGAGATACACTATGAATTTGGAATGTATGTATTCCAATATATGTTCTGACCTTGAAAAATCTATACTTGATCCTGCGTAAGGCACTAAATCAGTGGTTCTCAACCTTTCTAATGCTGTGACCCCTTAATACAGTTCCTCATGTTGGGGGGACCCCCAACCATAAGTCTACCACTAATTCTTCCAACAGAGCTTTAAGCTGATTGGCAGTAAGGTCAGAGGGACACCCCCACTGTAAACGCCTGATTGGTTTGGATTGTAAAAACATGTTCCAAGGCACCAGAATAGAAGTGTTAGTTTCTAGCACCCTGGAAAACTTGTCTTTTCCCATGGTCTTAGACGACCCCTGTGAAATTTATTTATTTATTTATTGGATTTCTATGCCGCCCCTCTCCGAAGACTCAGGGCGGCTTACAATATATAAAAACAAACAAACAGGAGGTTACAATAAGATTAAATCCAATTAAATTAAAATTACATAACTATCTAAAATCCCTAGTTATATTAAAATAAATCACCCCATTCGTACAGCAACATACAATCATCCATTGGCCAGGGGCTATGGTCTAATCAGCCCAAGCCTGGTGATATAAATCTTAAGACTCTTACGAAAAGCGAGGAGGGTATGTCAGTACCAATCTCTATGAGGAGCTGATTCCAGAGGGCTGGAGCCCCCACAGAAAAGGCTCTTCCCCTAGGTCCTGCCAAACAACTTTGTCTAGTTGATGGGACCTGGAGAAGGCCAACTCTGTGGGACCTAACCAGTCGCTGGGATGCATGTGGCAGGAGGCAGTCCAGCAAGTAATCTGGTCCAATTCCATGTAGGGCTTTATAGGTCATAACCAACACTTTGAATTGAGTCCGGAAACCAATTGGCAGCCAATGCAGACCAGGGGTGGGTGGGTGTTGGAGAGATATGGGCATGCCTGGGCAGGCCCATGATTGCTCGCGCGGCTGCGTTTTGCACAATTTGTAGTTTCTGTACACTCCTCAAAGGTAGCCCCATGTAGAGGGTAGTTCAGCCTCGAGGTGATAACGGCATAAGTGACTGTGAGTAGAGACTCCCTGTCCAGATAGGGCCGTAACTGGTGTATCAGGCGAATCTGGGCAAACGCCCCCCTCGCCACAGCCGACAGATGGTTGTTTGACCCCCAAAGGGGTCCCGACCCCCAGGTTGAGAACCACTGAACTAAATGATATGTCTTGGAATGCTTCAGTATTTTAGCAACTGTTGAATCACTGAATCGTTCATAATAGCAGGGGAATTTTAAAATCCATAACTGATAAACTAAACTCTTAATTTCTTCTGTGCTTAAATAAAATCCTGTGAAAGACAGAAATCCTCTGAAAGTTGTTAGGTCAGCTTTCAGCTATGAAAGGTTTACTTTCCCCAAACCTACCCCATCAGCATCAAAGGCAGCTCCAAATCCATACTCTCCTCCTTTCATTGCTTCCAACAAGGAAGTGGCATATGTTAGGTTTGGATCAGGGTACTGGCCACCGAAATCTTCCAGAGGGACACAATCAACTGCAGAATTAGCAGGCGCTCCCAATTCCTCGCACAGGATTCTCCGGACATAGGGGCCCATCACTGCAAAAGGGATTTGCCTTCACTTTAAAGACCATTTTCAAATAAATATTCAGAATGAACACCTTCATGCATTTTTTAAAAATGGAAACAATTTGCAGGGTCCCAAAGGTGCTTTTTCAAGAGGCAACTGGGCTTTCTCGTTTTTCTTTGAAGATGTTTTGCTTCTCCTCCAAGAAACCAGAAAGTCAAGCTGTCTCTTGAAAAAGCACCTTTGGGACAACTATGGAGGACTGAGAATCTCCACAGGCATTAAAAAGGGTATTATATCATTCACTGTTAAACAAGTTATCCTGCAATTCTCTACAAAAAGTGCCTCTGCACTTATATGCATATTTGGTCATCTGTATGTGACCAAGCTAATCTCCTTTAAAACGTTGAAGACTATGAAAGATCCATTTATTATTAAATAATTTAGGAAACAAATTACACTAAAACCAATAGTAAAACCAAACTATAATCAATAAATTGTCTCCTGCCACATACATCCCAGAGGCTAATTAGATCCCACAGGGTTGGCCTTCTCCAGGTCCCTGGACTAAGCAGTGCAGGTTGGCGGGCTCACAGGGGAGGGCCTTCTCTGTGGTTGCTCCAGCCCTTTGGAACTAACTACTCCCTGATATCTGTACTACTCCCACCCTACTGGCCTTCTGAAAAGCCTTGAAGCACTGACTTTGCTGGCAGGCCTGGGGGCCGTGAGAGTTAACACCAAGTCGCAGCTGAATTGCGATTCTTTAGTATGTATATGTGTGTACGATTGTGTAGTTTATTTGGGGTTATACAGATTAGTTTAACTATGGTTTTATTGTTTTATATTTGACTTATTGTATTATTTTACTGTTGTGAGCCTCCCTGAGTCCCATAGGATTGGATGGCATACAAGTCAAACAAATTAAATTAAATCAATGAAAATAGAAGAGGTTTACCATTAAGCCCATGGAATAGGCACCTTTTTATTTTTGTTCTGCAATTACTGCAGAAGGAAGGCAGTAATTTCACTGGATGATAAGAGCCATGTTGGCTTAGGACACTTTAGGGAGTTGAAACAAATGTTCAGTTATTTTTTGCACTTATTTTGTTCTTTATGCTGCTGTAGAATTACAAGCAGACATCAACTTACAAAGTTACAACAGCACAGATAAAAGTGAGTTATGACCAGTTTTCACATTTACGACCTGTGAACAAATTTTGGACGCTTGGCAAGTATTTATTTATGTCAGTTGCACTGTCCTGGTATCATGTGATTATCACTTCTAATTTCCCTGGGTTCTGACAAGCAAAGTCCCTGGGTTCTGACAAGCAAACTCAACGGAGAAAGCCAGTTTCATTTAACAACATCAAGATTCGCTTAGCAACTGCAGTGATTTTGCTTAATACTCGTGGCAAGAAAAGTTGTAAAATGGGACAAAAAAAATCACTTAACGACTGCCTAGCTTAGCAACAAAAATTTTGGACTCAGTTGTGGGTTATAAGTTGAGGATCACCTATAGAATATCTAAATAGGCAGTTTCAGAAGTGGATTCCTATCGGTGCGCCTGGTGCCCCGCTCCAGTAGTGGCCCGCTGATTGCGCAATTTGTGCGCAACAGCTCCAGTGCTGTTTTTGCATGTCTGTGCATAGCGCCATCTTTTTTCCTTAAGTTTTTAACTTCTTTTTTTTGCTCTCTGAGCATGCGCAGAAGAAAGATCGTCCCTCTGCACACGCAGGGAAGCAAAATCACATGCACAAAATGTCACGATGCGCATACAGTGCACCAGTAGGAACGTATGAGGAACCCGTCCCTGGGGTTTATCCACTTTTTCAGCCAATTTGGTGACCCACTAACGCCTACTCCAGTTCAGCTGCTTATGTCATTCGTACAATAAAAAGCCTGTATCAAACCAAACATATTAGCATGGTGATTAATTTAAAGGCAATTTGATTCTGGATTAATTTGTACTCTGGAAATTTCAAGTGAAAGTCCAGCTATTTTTTATAAGTAGTGAGAACACAGGGCAGCAATATATACCATCTGGTATACATTAATAAACAACAAACTTTATTTGGGGGGGAAATCCATGCTTAAGAAATAGCTGTATAATACAGATACAGGTCAAATATTCTACTAGTGGAACATTTTATAGCAGCAGTCCAACTGAAAGAGTTTTATGTTTGAGCAGTAGAAAGAATAGCCTCAGGAAATGAAAAGAAACTGGTTTTTTAAAAAAAGAATATTGTTCTACTTAAACACCAACATCAAGCATAATTAAAGGAAGAGATAGATTTTATTCCACTTCTGCAAAGAATTTTGTGGCTCTTTGAAAATATCTCCTTAGCCAATTGTTGAGGGAAATAGCTGGTCTGAGGTCACATATCTAAACTCAATTATAGTATCTGCGTTTTTGTGGGGAGAAGAAAAATTGAATAGCATTTTTTTAAAACACAAATGGAAAACAGGCAGTGGTTGAAATATGCAATCACTTTATGTATAAGAATGTAAAAGAAGGATGCATTTTAACAATTTATTTGTGGTATAAACACTCTTGCTATATTTAACTTTTCTCAAGATAATAGTAATTAATTATTTTAAAATCTATTCTTGAAAGTTTTAATAGAGTAAACAGAAGAAACCAGTTTGGGAAAATGTATACACTTAAAAATATAATCATATACTTTTTAATCTGTCACCTTTGTCCCAGTTAAATTTTGCCACATTTGAAGAATTTTAGTTTCTATGAATTATTCAACATATAATCCATTAAATGCATTTGTCATACCAAGTAACTATATCACTTTTAAGAATAAATTATCTTAGCACAGAGGTAGCCACATGTATGTGAAGTTGCTGAAAATAGTTTATATCTTAAGGGCTAAGGAGCTACATTTCTCTCTCTCTCTCTCTCTCTCTCTCTCTCTCCATATATATATATATATGATGTCCTTTTCATTCAAAAAGAACAAAGCTATAAATACATTTCATGAATTAACTGAAACAAAACGTGTGCTGGAAATTCAAGAACTGTTTTTCACCAGAACCAACTAATATTTTGGTTTTCAGCTGGTTTTCACTGTCATCTCCAAAATTAAGTCAATACGAAAAATAAGGCATCTCTTTGACTCTGCCCCACTCTCATCATATACATAGTTCCCTTACGAACATGAGATCATGGGAGACATTTTGAATATTATACTTTACAGCAAAATCATATGCATTTATCTGCGTTTTATCTATGCATTATCTATGCATTAACAATCACTCTCTAGCAAATGCATTTAGAATGATAGCTTGCTATAAATCAATAGTAATTAATTACTGTATGAGTTTTAAAATTTTCAACATTTAAAAAATCAGTGGTTTACATACTGCATTAAAAATGGTGCTCTTTACCTCCATTCATGGCATCAATTCTGATCTTAAGTTGATTTGGCCCTGTGAGCAAGCCTCTAATAGAACTGAAATCAAATATGGTCCGCAGAAGATTAAGGTAAACCTCCACAGAGTCCACTATCTCAACTGTGCACAAAAGATCAAACAAAGAATGTAAGTCACAATACTGTGCTTAAATGTAAGTACACACCAAATGAAAATTATCACCACAATTTTTTTTTATCACCAGGTAAGTGAAAATCTATGCCCTAAACACTTTGGGAATTGACCCAGCACCTTTTTCAAAGATCACCTCTCAATATGGCAATTCAATGTCCATAGTAGAGTTCTTGCTAGGGTTGCCTGAACTATCTGAAAGGGCAAAATTACTTAAAAATTGTTGAATCAGCAGAAGTGTATTCTGTACATGTACATCAGCGGTGGGTTGCTTCTGGTTCCGCCCAGTTCTAAGAACCGGTGGTGCCAGTGGCAGGAAGCTCTGCCCACCCACCTGGGACATTTCTGCGCATGCACAAAAGTGTCACGCACGCAAGCGTGCTCGCAAAATGGAAGTAAAGGGTTTTAGAACCCACTACTGATATACATGCAACTTAATAAGCTCCTTATAGCGTTTCACTTTCAAGAATACAGGCCCCAAGACTTTACTGTCCCTCAGAGTGTTAGTTTAAGGGTTTTTTTACTTAAAGGGTTACTTCACAAAATGTCCCCTTGAATGTTTTTTGTCATCCATAATTTCTATCTGATCCTGTCAACTCTGAATTGTATTGTTAGGTTTTTGGATATTCTAGGAGTAAGCAAGGATATGTTTAATTTATTTATTTATATTTCATATTTCTTAACCACCTATCTTCCTCAAACAGGGACTCTGGGCAGAAATAATCATTTCAGACTGATAAGGCATAAGCAAAGATAGGGCTATAAAACACACTATATTGCTTCCAGAATTGCTGGCCTACAATAGGAAAAAAAACAAAACAAAATATCAGCAAGATATATAAAAGTATAGAATAAAACCATGCATTTAAAAAACTCCGTAAAATGACTACGTGGCTTAGGAACGCAATGACCACAAAAATCCATAATCAATTTAGCAATGTAAAACAAAGGCTGTAGAATGAGAAACTGACATTTCAACTCGTGCTTTAAGTTTAGAAGTAAAATGCCTGAAGACAAATATGTAGAATGAGAATGCTAAGATAACAAGAACCAGGGAAACAGAACGTTAGTTATTGGTTTGAATTTCAGTCACAGCCAGAATAAGATAATTATCAATGTGGTATTGCCTTTAGAATAATAAAATTTATGTGAAACTTAAACAGTTGGGTAACAAGGGAAAAGACACATTCCCATTGTGGGTTTCCTATTTCACTTCTAAAATACCATGCCAATAACTTTTTAAAGGACTAACTTTTCAGTTTTAACTGCAAATTTCCACACTATGGAAAAGAATTCAATACCCCGGAAAGGCTTGAATTTATTCTCCAAATCAAACTCCTGTCTTCCCAACCGAGACAAATCAATTCTCAAATCAGAGCAAATGGCATATTCTTCAAGGGTTTTGCTGATCTGATAAATTTTATCAGAAACAACATCTGGAGCTGGACCTGAAAATATAATACAAACATAAGGTATATCAATTCTTGAATATTACCACAAAACAGAGATTAAATACTCTTAAATACAAAATACATTTTATATATTATTACGAGATATATAGTTTAAACTGACAGTATTTTAGCAGTGCATGCATATTTTGTTAGAGCTTTCTATCTCTGAAATCTTCAGATTAAAATTAATCTGAATGTCTGATGTTTAATCTTCTGAAAATTCAAATTAAACTCCCTGGGTTTAATTAGTAGAAATTTTTAGAGATTGTAGCACCTCCAGTTATGGTATGGACTGAGTCAGAGGAGGAAGATGAATTAGAGGACGAGCTAATGCTAGATGCCAGAGTTAGGAGATCTATGTCCAGACAAGAGTATCTGAAAAGAATGGGGTCTTGGCATTAGTAGCTCTAGAGAACACTTGGCCATGCCTTGTCACTATATAAGGGACAGTCTGGGTATAAATGGCCATAGTGAACAACGTTTGAAATCATGGCTGTGTGTGAGCCTCGGAGTTCTGGGAGAACTTTATGCTTTCAGCTCGCTCAAACTCATGAATTCTGCATCTCTAAAAAGACTCTGGATAAACTGTAAGTTCAGTTGACTGACAGAATCACTTCAAAGGAATTTTCTCTAATGAGTTTGGCTTCTAGCCCAGGACTTGTGCTTATCTCAGAGACAATTATGCTAGGAACATTGCCACATGGACTAAAACTATTAACCTGTTTTATTCTGGACGTTTTAATAGCAAAGTAGTTTTACAGTTGATCCTCTATGTGTGTGTGTGGGGGGGGGGGCATTATTCCAAAGACAGAACAATGTCTTTTCAGACATTAGCTTTTTTTTCTAACAAAATAATCAGAGTTTGTAATAAGATGCCTCATGACAACTCTTACCTCCATTGGCAATGTTAAACTTTACTCCAAATTCTCCTCCAGGTCCTCCGGGACAGTGACTAGCTGTGAGAATAATTCCCCCAGCAGCTTTGACCTTTCTGATAATGCAGGACACAGCAGGAGTGGATAAAATGCCATTCTGCCCAATAATCAATCTTCCAATCTAAATGCCAGGGAGGAAAAAAACCCAATGTCAGTCATATGTGATTAATTGATTAAAGATTATCTCTATTTTTGAAAAGGGAGAGCTTCGTTCCAAACATAATCATACTGGTTGACATCCAATATTTTGAGCCATTGATCTTGATAAAATAGTAAGGATTTTCAACTCTAATTCTACTGATGAATAAAGAAGACATACATGTAATTTTATCCATGTATTCCTGATGTACATCTACATCTATTTCATAGTGTTCACCGTCCTTCTTGCCCCATTGTATCTTAATCTACAGCAAGATTATTACCAGTGGTTGAAAACTGCATGCCATCAAATGGTGCGATAAATGAAAATCTAATAAATAAAACTAATTTATAGCAATATGAGAAATCTTTCATTATAACCTATAGCCATAATGCATATTCATCAATATGTAACACGGAATACAGGAATGTTATAAAATACAGTTGATGCTTAAGAATTTGTTTTTATTAAGAAAAAGCTACATTAATAAAGACAGTCAGTGGTATACAGTAGATTCATGGAAGTTTGGGGGAAAACAGTCAGTCACACTTGAGACTCAAAGCTGGGATCTGTAATTTTGTCAATGGAAGTCATTAGAAATCAACTAGGCTTCATCAATATGCAGGAATCTGAAACATGTGGGTTCAACTGTAGGCTTAGACCTTTAATAGGCATGAGAAAAGACAGCAACTGTCATTCATGGGAGCCTTTAGCAGGATCAAAGAATGATTGATAGGCAGGACCTGCAGCTCTCCCCAGAGTCAGATTTCTGTGTTAAAAATAAAAGCCAAGAATACAGTGCATTTCCGAACACTTTGACTTGCTGTGCTTTACTTGCCAAAATTAGTGGGAATCAAGAAGGCCCCATTCCATTCTTACAGTATGACATAATTTTGGACATGCAGTTTCTAATAATTTGCTCCCTCTCTTTAACATAACAAGCAGCCATGAGTCGAACTATATATATATACAGTGTATTTCCTTTCTCAGAGACTACCTGGACCAAGTGCCTGCAGTTTTCAGAAATGTATTGTATTGTATTGTATTTATTGTATTTGTATGCCGCCCCTCTCCGTAGACTCGGGGCGGCTAACAACAGTAATAAAAAACATCATGTAAATCCAATACTAAAAACAACTAAAAAACCCTTATTGTAAAACTAAACATCCATACAAACAAACATGCATAAATTGTAAAGGCCTAGGGGGAAAGAATATCTCAGTTCCCCCATGCCTGAGGGCAGAGGTGGGTTTTAAGGAGCTTACAAAAGGCAAGGAGGGTGGGGGCAATTCTAATCTCCGGGGGGAGTTGATTCCAGAGGGCTGGGGCCGCCACAGAGAAGGCTTTTCCCCTGGGCCCCGCCAAGCGACATTGTTTTGACGGGACCCGGAGAAGGCCCACTCTGTGGGACCTAACCGGTCGCTGGGATTCGTGCGGCAGAAGGCGGTCTCGTAGATGGTTTGCCATTGACTCCTTTCTAGAGCTGACAGGCTGACTGGCCCATAGTCATCCAGCCAGCTTTATGCCTAGTGTGGGACTAGAACTCACAGTCCTGTTTTTTAGCCTTATTGAATACATAAAACTGGCTTTCTATACTTTCGTACAGTTATTATAATATTTATTTGACTTTAATATAGCAATATCTTCAGAGGCAAATAACCTATTTCCATTTCAGCACTACAATATAAATTGACAAGAGCAGAAGTTAGTAGAAGTACTTTATTACAATTAAAGGCCAGCTTAAAAGCAGAAGAAAACGAATTGTGAGACAGGAAATAAAAAATGCCGAAAAACCCAACAATTATAATATTGAAATTGGTTGAAGTGTGCTAAATTTAATAAATAGTTTTTAAAAAACCTTGGGGTTTTTTGGCAAAGAATTATTTATTTATTTATTTTTTGCCCCACCCCTCTCCAAACAAAACCTTGTTAAAAGAAAGAAAATTACAATGATTAGAAATAACAATTGTAAATAAAATAGATCTAGGTGAATCGGAAGTCCGCTTAGATGTGGTATTATCAGCTTCAGCTAGGCATCTTTGCCATGAGAGCAATAATAAATATAAATATAATAAAATGTGGGTTAATAGGCCAAGGCCTCTTTCATCATAGGGATAAAGTTGTTGTTCAAATAGGATAGTCCAAATTTTTCCCTCAAGAATAACTGTTGCAAGAGCATTAACACTTGTCCACTTGTCAGGTTAAAGCTTTTCTGAATTTAGGAACCATATTTGACATATTTAGTTAGCTTGAAAACAGAAAACATCTCTGAGGACCAGTTCCTTGGCACGCTGTTTAAAGGCAGCCACTGCATGTCTACATACCTCAGGATTGCTTTAAGGGAGAAACCACAGCACTTTAGTTTTATGTGCACTTTTGTAGATGAAACCAAGTCATCACTTAAAATCAAAGGTGAAAATCAGAGGCGTCCAATTTAAAATGTGATGTAAAATGATGTGAAATGTGGGGAAAAAATGTAATTTCAACCAGTAAAAAAGATACATGACCAAATATTAGTTTCAATTTTGGTCACAACAGCCTCATGATTTAAGTCTATGTTGGGAACACAAACCCATCAAAGGATCTGCAATATATTTAAAAAATATTTTTTCATCCTCTCTAAAGGGAGTTGAAGGATCTTCAGGTGAAACTTTTGCATCTCATTTGAAAACCAAGAATCCAGAGTATGGAGGAAGAATGGAGAGGCACACACCGCAAGATGCTTGAAGCCCAGTGTGAAGGTTCCACAGTCTGTGTTGATTTGGGGAGCCATGTCATCTGCTGGTGTTAGTCCACTGTGCTTCATTAAGTCCAGGGCCAACGCAGTTGTCTATCAGGAGATTTTGGAGCGCTTCCTTCGGCATAGAAGCTTTATGGGGATGTTGACTTCATTTTCCAGCAAGACTTGGCACCTGCCCACACTGCCAAAAGCACCAAAACCCGAATCGATGAGTGTGGGATTACTGTGCTTGATTGGCTAGCAAACTCGCCTGGCCTGAACCCCACAGCATGAGGAACTGTATTAAGAAAGCGATCTAATATTGAATGTCCAGCCTGTTTGTTTTTCAACCAAAATATTTTCTCATTTGATCCATTCCAAGGAACAAAAAATTTTAACCTAGAACTTCCTACCAAAAACTGAGAAACTTTAAATCATTATTTTTTTTTTTGAAAGAGGAAAGCATGTTATTTTGGGAGATTGTTGAAGAATAGATGCATGTTTGCATATTGAAGAGACCACCATGGTTCCTGGGATTTTTTTTTCTTTTTCAGTTGCTAAAATCTAAAATCCAAAATTCAGTTGCTAAAATCTACTATGTTGAATATCAAAGCTGCCAAGAAATTCTGCTTACAACTCTCCCTGATTTCTCAAGCCAGCTCTGGGATTCCTTTTGCCCTTAGTTGGTTTGTAATCAGGTCTTCAGAGATAATAACTTTGTCCTGATACCAGTCTTCGTATGGTATGCAAAACAACAGCATCGCCATCTATGGAGTTCAAGAATGTGGCTTAGCGCCCTTAACATAGTGAGAACTTAGCAGATTTTGATGAGTGATGTGAGCTCGAGGTTTCTTCCCAGCGCTACAGCTGTAAAAGAAGACTGAACTTCATTCCCTTTGCACATCCAATGAGGAGGGGATGGCTGTACTTAATTTTAAATGGATGTTAGTTGGGCACAGAGAACTTATTTGTTGAAGGGAAATAGGTGATGCTTGTCTCTGTGCCTATGTTGCATTTTATAGAAGAGAGCTTCTCATCAATTAGAAATTCAAGCCTGTCTGAAGTTGTGTAGAGCTTCCTGCCTAAGCAGGGGGTTGGACTAGAAGACCTCCAAGGTCCCTCCCAACTCTGTTGTTATTATTTTAAAAAGGCTTGTGAGAGAAATGGTAGTGCACTTCCTTGATATAGATGCTTCTTCTCTAGAAGCACCGATCTACTAACCAGAGCATACAAAACATTTGTCAGACCAATTCTTGAACACAGCTCACCTGTATGGAATCCACACTGCATAACAGACATTAATACAATTGAAGGAGTCCAGAAATACTTCACAAGAAGAGTCCTCCACTCCTCCTCACACAACAAATTACCTTACTCCTCCAGACTTCAATTACTATGTTTAGAAAATTTACAGCTATGCCGCCTCCGAACTGATTTAACTGTTGTTCATAAAATCATACATCACATTATACTTCCTGTTAGTGACTACTTCACTTTTAACAACAACAACACAAGAGCATGCAATAAATACAAACAAAATGTAAATCGCTTCAAACTAGACTGCAGAAAATACGATTTCAGCAATACAGTAGAGTGGTCAACGCTTGGAATTCACAACCGGACTCTGTTGTTTCTTCCCCCAATCCCAAAATCTTCATTATCTACAATAGATCTCTCCCCTTTTCTAAGAGGTCTGTAAGGGGCGTGCATAAGTGCACCTTTGTGCCTACCGTTCCTGTCCTAATGTCTTTTTTATCTTTTCTATCTCTATTTTATACTTATATTGTGTTAAACGTACTACAATACAATACTATATTTGTATGACAAATAAATAAACTAAATAAACTAAATAAACTAAATAAACTAAATAAACTAAATAAAATAAGTAAAATAAGTAAAATAAGTAAAATAAATAAAATAAATAAAATTACAGTTTCGGAGGCTCGGGTTTGTAGGTGGAAAATGGTTCTTGAGAAGAGGCGAAAAAAATCTTGAACACCCGGTTCTTATCTAGAAAATTTGTAAGTAGAGGTGTTGTTAGGTAGAGGTACCACCAGATTGAGGAAAACTGCAATAATCAAGCAGAAATGAGTTAAGGAAGTGCTGTGAAAGCATAATAAAACTGTATGAATATTTTGGAATGAAATATAAAGCAAGCGCGGCTCCAAATTCTTTTCTCTGAAAAGTGAGTTCATCCCATCCTCCTCTCTTGCTTAAATGGTGAGGCATAAAATAAAAACCATTCATCTGGAGCTAAACTAAAAACAACTGTTTCATTTTTATAGGATGGTATTAATGTAACAGTAAATATTTATAGTATTTATGTTTCATTTTTAAAAGATGGTATTAATGTAACAGTAAATATTTATAGTTTTTAGTGAGGGATAAGCCCCTTATGACTTAGCAGTGTGCTTTGCAAACAAGGTTTGTTATTTCTATCTTATTGGAAACAGTTGAGCTTTTCCAAATTCTCTTTAAGTCACCTTGTTCTTCCAAATTTCCCCTTTCAGAATTTTCTTATTAGACAATGTGGAACTATTCCAGCTGGATGGAACTAAGATTCTATTGGGACTTCCATTACTCGCAATTCAAAGAAAGAAGGAAATCGTATTTCTTGTCTTAATGAGGCTGTTATCACCTCTGCTACTGTTTAAATGAAATTGCAATGGATAAGGAAATGGATTTGGATGATTAACAGAACGTTCTTCTACTTTGGCTGACATTCTGACTCTAATCAGAGAACAGGGAAGAAACTCTTCCTCTGATACCAATTTTATCAAATCTCTAAAAGTCTGCACCACAAGGCCAAATTAGTAGAACTTTAAAAAGTAAAACTTTTCAGGTAATTCTAAGTCTTTTTATATTTGACCTAGAATAATATCCACAATCATTTTGGAGTATTTTCATCCAGACTTCTTTTTGTTTGTGAAGCTGGTTCTGAAAGCATGCCCCTTATTTCTGGACCAGAGATCTCCAAACTTGGCCACTTTAAGAGTTGTGGACTTCAACTCCCAGAATTCTCCAGCCAGCTTTGCTGGCTGGAGGATTCTGGGAGTTGAAGTCCACAACTCTTAAAGTGGCCAAGTTTGGGGACCCTTGTTCTAGACCAGTGATTTTCAACCTTTTTTGAGCCGCGGCGCATTTTTTACATTTACAAAATCCTGGGGCATACCACCAACCAAAATGACACAAAATGACACCCTAAGACACTCCCCTCTCTTTTTCCATCCCTGTCTCCTCCCCCATCCGTGTGTGTGTGTGTGTGTGTGTGTGTGTGTGTGTATACACACTCTTGAACCATTTCCAAAAACAGGTGAGGGCTGGGTTTTTTTCTCTCTTATTCTTTGGGTGCTTTTTATCATATGCTTTAAATCAAGAGTCACTTCTCTCTCTCTTTTGTTTCTCTTTCCTCTCATTCTCTGTCTCAATCATTTTCTCATTTCTCTTTTTTCCTCCCCTTTTTGCTTATTCTCTCTCTCTCTCTCTCTCCCTTCCTCTCCTTTTCTCTCTCTCTTTTGCTTTCTTTCTCTGTCTCTTGCCTTCTTTCTCTCTGTCTTGCTTTCTCTTTCTCTCTTTTCTTTCTCTCTTGCTTTCTCTCTCTCTCACTCTCTTTCTCTCTCTCTTGCTTTCTTTCTCTCTCTCTTTCTTACTCTCACTCTCTCAGCAAAAAGTTACGAGACCGGAACCTGAGCTTCCTTCTTCGCGGCACACCTGACCATGTCTTGCGGCACACTAGTGTGCCACGGCACACTGGTTGAAAAACACTGTTCTAGACCATACAGTAGACTTGTCTTCACTGGCAAGGGGAGGTAGGTACTAATGCTAAAAAGATGGGAACAGATTGCTGCAAACTCTAGGGTAATCTTTCCAATTTTTTAAAATCTATATGTCTTGTAAAACAATACATATTTACATTGCACATATTTACAAAGTCAACCTTTGATCCAATATGCTTAAAAACATTCAAGCAAAAATGGCAAGTCATATATTTTTGTTAAGTTAATTTAAAAAAGTAAGAGTTGAAAAGAATAGAGAATGAGAAGGAAGGAAAGAGAGAGGGAGGGAGGGGAGATAGTAAATCATCTTGCCTTAAATTTTGTTAAGGGAATCTGGAATAAACATATTAAAGAAATATTAAATAATCACTGGAAACAGTCACATATTTTTACTGAGAATTGCAATACATTTGTAAGTTAGATTTGTTATTTAAAATGCACTGTGGCATAGCTTTTGGCATTTATACAAAGCACAGAAAATCATAATATGGCATTGTGTGACATGTTTTACACATAAACATAGTCAACAATCCAGTTCAGATCTAAGTAACCAGGAAGCAATGCAGATTGTTAAAATCACACTGTAAAGATGTTGCCAAACGATAGGCACATAAATCATGTAATGGACTGCACATAAGACTGCATGCACCTCAAATACACCAACACTTTGTAGAGATTTTGAGTGGTTTGTCCTTATACCACTTGTCAAATACACTACTCTATAATCTAATATATTAATCTATATATAACAAATGAGTAACAATCAGCCAGTTTAGTCTAGGACAGTGGTTCTCAACCTGGGGATCAGGACCCCTTTGGGGGTCGAACGACCAGCTAATATTTTCAGTTTTGTATTGTTTTGTTAGTGGTGAGTTTGGAATACCAACACCACACTACCATAGTTGCAGCTAATAGCATACTGTGAGATCAAGATTCGAGTTGCCTTGAACCGTGAGATGGGCAGCAAATAAATTTAATCAATGCAAATAGAAGACTCTTTTTGCAACATCACATAATAGACATAAGCACGAGCCTGGAAATGCTATGAGAAGTAGAGAGGTTGGCAGACTAGAAAAGCAAACATGTGGGAAAGGCAGCACAGGTAAATTAAGTGCTGGAACGAAGAAATGCAGTGGAGAGCAAAGCCATGAATGCATGTGTGGGAAGAATGTTTGGAGGTAAGGGGACTATGACAGCAGCGTGTTGCACTTACCTGCAAACTGGTGCAATGTGCGCACACCCTCTTGATTCAGGTGCGTCTGTTCCTTGCGCGATTTTGCTTCCGCGCATGCACACGAAACAAAAAAGCCAAAGAATTCAAGAAAAAAGATGGCGCCACCCAATGGCCTGACACCGGACTGGTCACACACAAATTGTGTAACCTGGCACCCACTGCTGGAATGGAGTCGCCTACCGCACCCACTACTCGACTATTGGGTAATCAAATAAGTCATAAACTTAAGGAATGGATGGAGAACTCCGACTTTTGGCTAGAATCAAAAAAGTTGCAATGTATTTCAGATATGTTTTAACATATAGAATGAGAATTTTCAAACTGGGTTGAATGCCTCACCAGAGGTGAGTTTCTACCAGTTCGGACCGGTTCTATAGAATCGTTAGTAACTTGACGGTATGGGTCACTGGAACCAGAAGCAACCCAGGCCTCACCATCTTGCAAACTGAAAGGTACTGACTGAAGACACAAGGTGAAAACATAATTTAAAACTGAAGAGAGTCAATTCTACAATCAGATTGCTGATCATTTCTATTCCCACTAGAGCTTATAAGAATACAGCATTGCATGCAAAACACAATTTCTATCCTTATACAATAGATGCAGCAAAAAATTGTCCAAACCTTGAAGGCTTAACAAGCAGTAGAGGTCAATTAACTGTTCTGTCATACTGTACTATTAATTTTACAACTGCTATATAATCAGTTGTTTTATTCCCCACCACCACAAGAGTTTATCCCTTGACAATGCAACTACTCAAATGTTTTGTACTTCCAAGTATTAGAAGCATTTACGTGGTAGCCATGAGTGTGTTCCAATTTTCTTCACACAGATCCCTTTCGCTATTAAAATAACTAAGCCTTACTATATGTATTGTATGATCTGGACCGCATTCTCAATTTTTAAAGTGTCTTGCTGGTTTATGGGCTTTGAACATAGACATGATCTATATAGACAGACTAGCCGTCTGTTGAAGGACCTGAGAAGAGTGTACATTTGGGTTGGACAATTGTGTAGAATATCATGAAGCACAACCCTACACATTCAAATAACGAATTGTTCTAAATTCTCTGTGCCTTGCCTTAAAATTAAAATGACATAGTTTATTTAAAAAGCCAACTCTTAAAATGCCTTGACTTTTAATACATTTCAATGGAATGTAAAACTATTTCTGTCTATAAGTATTCAGTCAAGGCACTATTATCCGAATTCTAATGTCCCATATATACCGTAGTTTGAAAAATATAAAACACGTAGTCATATAAAATTCTATCTGAGTGATTTGTTAAGGAAAAGTCTAAGAATTGCTACTTCGACCAACCTGTTCCATAACTGTCATACATTTAAGCCAATAAATTAACTGACAAATTAGCATAGACAAAAAGATTACATCTCAGATGCTGCCAAGTTTTTTGTTTTTGTATTCCTTATATGTTCTTCGTAATGGCCAAGTTCACATCACTTAAAGTAACTTGTTCGAAGACGCTTTTTGGATGAGAAACAAAATGTTTTCAAAAAATAAAATAAAAATAAAATAAACCCCAAGAAAGTCCAGTTGTCTTTTGGAAAAGCTTGACAGCCATGATCTGGATGATTAAGAATCTCCATACATTGTACATTTTGGTTTCTCAGTCAGTTTTCATGGCTTAACTTACTGTGAGATACTGCCCAACTGTAATTTAGTCAATAAACCATAATTAATAAATACACTGCTTAATGCAATGTATGAACCAGCTAATGTTTTCCCATTTTAATCAAATGTTGTAATGCACTGAAACTGAAAGTAAGTTGTCTTATAGAAAGTAATACTGCATTTTTAATACTTCTGGCTCATAACTGTCATTACTGGCAAACAGTCAAATAAGAGGCATGTTTTTAAGATTCTGGATCAAACATGGAATTTTTTTCCCCATACAAAGCATGTTCTTCAGCTCTTTCCCACATTCCACAATGAAGAACAGATTGTTTCTCTCACTTATATTTTTTCCTCGACAAATTTAACTAGATTAGATTAAAAGAAGAAAGTCTCAGTGATCGCGACAAGTCAGATTCTTCGAGAATATAATGAACATTTAACTAATTCTAAATTGTGATGGCAATTTGATAAGGAAATGGTTGTGAAGCCAGGTCACTACAATGTCAAAATAGCAGCACTACAACCTGCAGTTATGAGAAAATAATCACAAAAAAATTATTATTACAAATACAATTGTCTGATTTGTCCTCCTGACATATCTTGTGGGAAGATTAAGTCCGACGTGATACAAGAGAAAAAGGTTAGATGTTTTTTTTAATGTCAACAATTTGGAATATTTAACCAGGGGGCTCCAAAATGCCCAGCAAAGTGGGGGGAATTAAAGTGCCGATACTGTACAGTATGGACAAAAATATTCAAGTAATGGGAGGGGATAAAGAAAGAAGCTACTGGAACAAGAACTGTACATGCTGTGTGGGTGATCAATTATATCCTAGGGTAGCTAAAATATTTTCCAGGAACTATTCCAATCAGAATTCACAGGGCTCTTCCTCACTGCTGAGTTAATATGCTCTCTAGCAGTTGTTTAGTCAGCAAAACAATATGTCAGCACAATGTTGACTGGTCCCATTTAGATCCCCATTCTACCATGAAACAATATCACTGGAGTGCATGATCCTTTCTTATTGTGTACCAGGTTAAGGCAAGGGACTGATGGATTCTCCTTCCTCTAGGTGTTACCTGTGGGCCATCAATCACTCTCCTTCAGTGGGCAAAGTGAGTGTAGACAGTAGCTTAGACCAATGGGTTCTAACTCTTCTGTGCAACAAGGATTTGTCCTCTGTTTACTGTCTGCATTATCAGGAAGATCTGAAAAGTCTTATGCAACGCACCAATCAGGCATTATCAAGCAGATGTCTCTGAAGTCCAAGCCAAATTGGACACAGAGGACCAAACCCATACAGCATCCATCCAGAAAGGAGCATAACTGCAGCAATATAAAGTGGCAAAAATAACAACACAATAATAACTGCGGAAAGATTCCTAAGCTCTGACCACACAAGCAACCAAATGATCAGTGAAGGGTAAAATTATATCAGAACCAAAAACAAAATATAAAATTAAGACCTGAAAGAGGGAAGGATGCCTATCAGAGACTGGAGCTGGGAAGGAGGCTGGCAATGAAAAACTTTCTTTCTTTCTTTCTTTCTTTCTTTCTTTCTTTCTTTCTTTCTTTCTTTCTTTCTTTCTTTCTTTCCTTATTTACTTGTTTGTTTGTTTGTTTTGGAAAGGACCTTGTAGGTCATCTAGTCCAACCTCCTGCTCTAGCCCTTAATCAGGAGCAAAAGAGGAAGAGACAGCATTTCCAACTCATCTGAAAAAAACAAATAACATCGATTTATCTTGGAAAGCATGCTACCTACTTAGCAGCCTGTTTGGTCTTGCTAATTCTAGTTTTTAATCTCCTTTATCTCCCATTTATGCTTTGCCCTTTACAATAGCTAGCTTCAGATTATGTCTATTCAAGTTTATATCTGTTTTATATAGACTGTTCGTTTTTTGTGTGTAATAAGTCTTTGAACAGTCTACATAGGTACCAAGAAGTACGCCATCTAATCCAGTTTCTTAATATCAGTAGAAAATGCAAATGGTGGGCACTCCTTTTTAGATTATCTCTCTCTTTGTTAAGAACATAACAAGGACCATGTCAAAATTCTCCAGTAAAAGTATGAAAGACATTTGCAGAGGATTTGGTGAATGTTCTAATTTCCTTCCAAGGCAGATTTGTCTCGAATACATTCCCACAGCAAATGTACTATTGTCTTTCAGAGGGAGATTCCTTATTCTCTGCAAGCCAAGAAAAAGGTCAGGCAGATGTCACTGATTCAGAAATATATTGTATGGCCTTCAAAAGTGCAATAAGGTGATACGTATAGCTTGGATCTTACACATAGCCTTGTTACATTGAAATTGTTATGAGTTTTAAACTTGTACATCAGCCTTATGTCTACGTGCACATTTTTCTTTCTAAATAGATTTACTGGCATGATGGAACTACTTTTAAACTAAAGGAATGTAGATAACCATGCTTGAGAAACTGTAACCTTTAATGTAACCTCACAGATTTGAAATCCACCTTATTCTATGAAATTATGAAAATATAAATAAACTACAAGAGTGATTACTGGCTGAATTCACACAATACACATACTGTATATGTGTTTCACCACATACTCTGCTTAGTTAACACCACTTCCTGGCTTCATACAACACACTGAAATAAGCATAAAGACTGAGTTTGCACTATACACTAGGCTAAATTTTTGAGGGCCTTACATTGTAGTTCTATTAGGTCATGAAAAGGCAGGAACAGCTGAAAGCACATCATATGCAAACTATATGATCAGGCAGTCTGAGTGAATAAGAATAACAAAAACAATGGGACACAATACTAGAGTGGGAAAATTAGACAAAAACTTTGGAACAGTTTGGAAAGCAAGACAACGCAGTACAAAACTATTGCATTTTTCCGCATGCACTATTACAGTAAACATGTCAAATTCAAACTCAATGTGTCAAACACAAGATAAACTTAGTGAGCTTCCGAAATAGACCCCAGTAAACCATAAACTATCAATAGATGTTCTCTAACACTCACAACAAACCAGTCGGTACACCAAGTCATAAATGGTATGTAGGGTTTTTTGTTACTGTTGCTTTTAAATTGTTTTGAAATTGCTTTTTAGATGTCCTAATATTATACCGTATGTTTTATTTTGTTTGATTGTGAGTTGTCTAGGAAATTGGGCAGCAAACAAATTGAATTAATTAAATAAATAAATAAATAAAGTCCTGTAGCACACTTTGATCATTACAACAGTCAGGAACTAAACACAGATGGGGCATGAAGGGCAGGCTAACAAACAGATCTGCAAAGAAAAGCATGAGACGTTATAGATATAAACGAATTGGATAGGTTAGCCATAGATAACAGAAAAAGACAAATGGCACATGACAGAATATGTGTGTGTGTGTATTGCTCAAAAAAAATTAAAGGGAACACTCAAATAACATCCTAGATCTGAATGAATGAAATATTCTTATTGAGTACTTTGTTCTGTACAAAGTTGAATGTGCATGTGAAATTGATTGTCAATCAGTGTTGTTTCCTAAATTGACAGTTTGATTTGACAGAAGTTTGATTTACTTGAAGTTATATTGTGTTGTTTAAGTGTTCCCTTTATTATTATTTTTAGCTCTGTGTATATGTATGTTGCACATGTGTAATAAGATATAATAGAATAAATCACGGGCTGGAGATCCATTACTCTAAGGATCCAATCCATTATCCACTAGAATAATGGCAACTTGAAGATTCAAAAGAGATCTATTTGACTTTATAAATCGGTTTGATAAGATCAACTGGATCCAATCTTTTTTGGGGAATTCAGAAACCACCCCCCCCCCCCCCAAAATAAATGGAGAAGAAGGACACAACTGCCCTAATCATCCCCATTCCGGGTTAGAAGTGCGGGGAAGTGGGGGGAACGATCCCCTAATACCCCGCCGGAGAAAGTCCGCCTTCAGCGAAGCTCCCAGCAGGAGCCGAGGGAAGAGGAGGAGGAAGAGGCGCAGCCTTGACTTACCCCGTTCGCTGCCGCCATCTGCACCACCACCTCGGTGGCCGTCCGGCTGAAGTACCTGCCGTCGCTGCCCACCACCATGGTGCAGCCCTGGCGGTCGCGCAGGTCGATGGAGGAGAGCAGGCTCTGGATGAAGTTGGGCAAGTAGTTGCGCTGGCCCTCGAAGACGGCGGTGGGCCGCCTCAGCCCGCCGCCGCCCGTCGGCTTCTGGTCCTCGTAGGGGACCGTCTGCACGGTCAGCACCGGGATGGGGCTCCCTTCCATGGCGCTCGGCTTCTTAGCCTGCAGACTGGGGGGGAAATCCCGGCGAGGAGGCTCTTTTCAGCCGGCGCGGCGCGGCTTCTCGCTCGGGGCGCTTCCCTCTGAGGAGAAGGATGAGCTCGCGGCGCCGCCCCGCCCTGCCCAGCCACCCCACCGCGCCTCTTTTCCCGCCTTTAATCCTCGTTCTGTCTCGGCCTCCCGGAGCTGGGCATGGTTGCCTGAGGCGAATTCGCTTCAGGAAAGCGAGGTTTCTTCTCTCGACCGCTTTGGCCCGCTCTGCAATGTCCTCCGGGACGAGCCAGCTGCCCTTTTCGAAGAAGGACACGAGGGGGGCTGCCAGAGCCTCTTTTGCAGGCGGCAGCCACGGCCAGTAATAACCCTGGTAAGCGAAGCTGAGGATTGTTGTCCGCTGCCAGAGATGTAACTAGAAGCTGGGGCGTCTCTCTCTGTGAAAGACATTTGTTCCAGAGGATCACATCCTGTCAGCCCACCAGCTTTCTATTTTGCACAAAGCTGACCAGCCCCTTTAATAGATAGATCGGCCTGGCGCTCTTCTCCACTTGCTGGTTTGGGAATTTATTTTATTTTATTTTATTTCGGTTTTTTCAATAAATTTTTAAATTGATTTTAATAGGAAAGTGAACACAAGAACAAGGGGGCACAAACTGAGGTTAATTGGGAGAAGATGAGAAGCAACGTGAGAAAATATTATTTTACTGAAAGAGTAGTAGATGCTTAGAACAAGCTTCAGCGGACTGGGTTGGTAAATCCACAGTAACTGAATTTAAACATGCCTGGGATAAACATATATCAATCTTAAGATAAAATACAGGAAATAGTATAAGGGCAGGCTAGATGGACCGTGAGGTCTTTTTCTGCCAGTCAATCTTCTGTGTTTCTATGTTTTATAATAACAGTATATCATTAAAACATTCACACAACACATAATAACAATGTGCTCGATTCTCAAAGTCCATCACCAAATAACATTCATAGCCCTCCACCAAAATGAGGGCATATTTTCTATTTACCATTTTAACTTAAGTGCAGTACAGTATATCTATTTTCATATTATAAACTAATTCTAATTTATTCTTTATACCTTGGTCTCAAATTCTACTAAGCACACGTCCTCTTACCTTGTCCCATCAGTTCCTGCAGATTAGTTTCATTGGCCGAATTCATCCTCTTTTCCATATAATCTCAAACTGAATATGATCCACCATTTATTTTATTTAGTGATATTTATATGCTGCACAAGTCCAGCAGGACTCTGGATGCCTCACAATAATCACAACTAAAACACAATATAAAATGTAACAACAATAAAAACAGCAAATGGCATCTAATACATAAATAACTCTAAAAAAACTATGCACAATCATTCTTTTGGATCGACTGTCATACAGAATAGCCCATAAAATCATCTGCTACAACGTCCTTACGCAACCAGACTTGAAATCCTAGGCTTGGAAAGCTTGGAACTACGTTGCCTTCAACATGACTTAAGCATAGCTAATAAAATCATCTGCTACAATGTCCTTTCTGTCAACAACTACTTCAGCTTCAACCACAACAACACACAAACACACAACAGATACAAACTAGATAGATAGATAGATAGATAGATACAAAAGTAAACCGCTCCAAACTTGACTGTAGGAAATACGACTTTAGTAACTCAGTAGTTAATGCATGGAACTCACTACCTGACTCTGTAGTAATATTATCTAACCCCAAAACTTTACCCTTAAACCAGGGGGCAATTTGGTTTTCAATTGGGGCAATTGGAACCTAGTTTAAACTAAGTTATTGGCCTTTTAGGCTTGCTCCACATGAGCAGGATTTATTTAAATAATAAGAATAACATGTCACGGGGGGGGGGGGATCAGAATTTTAGAGATTCTTAGGTAAGGCATGGCCAAAAAAAAAGTTGGAAACCACTGACTTACACCTGGGGTAGGCGAAGTTGGCTCTTCTATGACTTGAGGACTTCAACTCCCAGAATTCCTGAGCCAATCATGCAAGCTCAGGAATTCTGGGAATTGAAAGTCCACATTTCATACAAGAGCCAACTTTGCCTACCCTTGCCTTAAACCAGTGATGGCGAACCTATGCCATGGGTGCCACAGGTGGCACGCAGAGCCATATCTGCTGGCACACAAGCTGTTGTCTAGCTCAGCTCAAACGTGCATGTGTGTGCCAGCCATCTGATTTTTGGCTCACACAAAGGCTCTGGGAGGGTGTTTTTTGGCTTCCAGAGAGCCTCTGAGGAGATGGGGAGGGCGTTTATATCCTCACCCAGCTCTAGGGAAGCCTTTGGAGCCTGGGGAGGGCGAAACACAAGCCTACTGGGCCCACCAGAAGTTGGGAAACAGGCCATTTCCTGCCTCCAGAGAGCCTCTGGGGGGTAGGGGGAACTGTTTTCGCCCTCCCCAGGTATTGAATTATGGGTGTGGACACTCGCGCATGTGCAATAGTGCACACCCATGCTCTTTCGGCACCCGAGGAAAAAAGGTTCACCATCACTGCCTTAGACAATCCACTTTTGACCTCTTCCGATTCCTAAGAGGTCAGTAAGGGGTGTGCTTAAGTGTACCAGCGTGTCTTCTGTTCCCTGTCCTAATGTCTCTCTCTCACACTAGTATCATGTATGTAAACATTTTTATATCTTTGTATATAACAAAATACTTGACAAAATAAATAAATAAAACATAAAATAATAGAAGAGACCTCTGGGCTGGAATTGCAGCATGTAAGGCGTGTAAGTGTAGGGGCTAAATAAGCATTAGGACAATGTTCTGTTAGGACAATGGGATCAACCAGGATGAAAGGTTATGTATTTCCAACTGATCGCATGACACACAAGCAATGACTGTAGTTGGGTTCCTTTTATAACTTGGACCTGGTTTAGTAACCTCCCTCCCCCCATTCCCCTGTTATTTTGGGCTTTGATAGCAGGTGAGTTTTCAAGTGAGACTTTTTTTGAAAATGTTCTAAAAACAAGGTTAGGGTTTCCTTTTTCTAATACTGGAAGCGGCTAGTAGGTATTAGAAAATAAAAAGTCTCCAAATGGTAATTCGTTGAAGATTATTTGCTTGGTTCTTCCTGAAACCAGTAAGATTATTTGCTTGGTACCTTCCTGAAACCAGTAATTCATTTATCTGAAAGTGATGCATAAATATAATGGAAAGTAAGCTTAAACTAAAAGCATTTGCTTTAAGCACCAGCACTAAATACAGAAAAAAAGGGTGGGGTGGGGCAGAACTATGTTTATAATGTAAGTCTTGCACATTGGAAAACACTCTGAAACACATTCTAGGATGTTCAGTCAGTTCATATGGAGCATTGGAACAGCCTCAATGCATAAATCATGTTTGAAAACTAAGGTATCAGATTGCTCAATTTCTACTCTTGGCAGGTTTACCAAATGCTTTTAGTTTAAGCTTACTTTCCATTATATTTAGGCGAGTGGGGATATACAGCAAAAGATTACTGTGCATTTTCTTCCTTTAGAAAGATTGTTGCCAAACCTAATTATTCTGAAGCAAGCTTTGGAAAACCATTTGGGGTTTACAAAACCCCAAAAACTATTTGGGGTTTACAAACTATTTGAGGTTTACAAAAAATATTTTGGAATAATGCTTCTTTCCCCCCCCCTTTTGATATGTAACAAGAAAATACTCCTTTGTAAATTTAGAATGAACATTTGCCTGCTTCCAGTTTTCTACTTTAAAAAGGGTAAACAGCACTGTTCCTGTGGACAGAAAATGTAATAGATAAACTTAATTAGCATCTGCTAGATTTTCTGCTACATCCAGGTTTCAATGAAAGTTCTACCAATTCTATTACCATGTTTTTATTATGAACACTTATCTCTTGTCCTGAGCTATATTAAAAACCGTTTAGCATGTACACATAATGAAAAATAAAATAATTGTGATATTTATTTATTTATTTATTGGATTTGTATGCCGCCCCTCTCAAGAGACAATAAAGCATTGTACAATAGTAGTCTGATGTTAGAAACAATTAAAAACCCATTAATATAAAAAACCAAACATACATACATACATACCATGCATAGAATTGTAAAGGCCTAGGGGGAAGAGGGTCTCAATTCCCCCATGCCTGACGGCAGAGGTGGGTTTTAAGCAGCTTACGAAAGGCAAGGAGGGTGGGGGAAATTCTAATCTTTGGGGGGAGTTGGTTCCAGAGGGCCGGGGCCGCCACAGAGAAGGCTCTTCCCCTGGGTCCCGCCAAGTGACATTCTTTAGTTGACAGGACCCGGAGAAGATCCACTCTGTGGGACCTAACTGGTCACTGGGATTCGTGCAGCAGAAGGTGGTCCCTGATATACATCCCTGTTATAGTTCATATGGGTATTTTCTATTTATTTCACTGCTGTATTGGGTAGTTTCTTAACTGCCTGAATGTACTGCATAGAAAGGCTGAGTGTTGAATAACTGCCAATAATCTTTGTGAAATGTTAACAATAAGCTCCCGGGAATTAAAGTTATGGAAAAAGTAAAATAATTTTTATGAATAATCAGAAAAATACTATTTTTATGAAGCTCGATGCTTGTAATTACTTTACAAACATCCACAAATGCTAAGAGATTCATATGAATTTTTATCTCATTTATGATATTGATATGAGATTGCATTGATCAGATATTATTAAATATGTATACTGTATTTTTCGGACTATGAGATGCACTGGTGTATAGGTCGCACCAAGATTTCAAAGAGGTAAGTAAGAAAAAAAGTTTTAGTCCTCCCTGACCCCAGAAGCACTCTGCAAGCATCCCAAACCCTCTGTGCCCTGTTTTTTTGTTGTTATTTTTGCAAAACTGGACCCATTTTTCACACGTTTTTTTGCAAAATTGGGGTGCACAGATTATTTGAGAGACCTGCAGAGGGCTCCTGGGGAAGGCAAAAAACCCCGTTTTTGTAAAAAATGGCCTGTTTTTCACCCATTTATTATTTTTTTTGCAAAAATGGGGTGGACAGAGGGTTTGGGAGGCCTGCAGAGAGCTCCTGGGAATTGGGGGAAAGCAAAAAGGCCCCTGTTTTTGTGAAAAATGGACCCGTTTTTGCCCATTTTATTTGCAAAAATGGGGGTGCTATTGGCAGCCCCCAGGAGCATACTGTAGCCCCCCCAAGCTCTCTGTGCACCCAATTTTTGCAAAAAATGGTCCTATTTTTCTAAAAAATGGGGTGAGGTGGGTCTTTGGGAAGCCAAAAATGGCTGTATTCAGTTTATAAGGCAGAGTGACATTTCCATCCTCTTTTTGGGGGGGGGGGAGGTTTGTCCTATACTCCGAAAAATACAGTAATTCTAAGATTGTCTTAATATTCCAGGTAATTATTATTGTTTTAGAGCTAATATATTTGAAAGGGACAGTGATTAACTAAGGGTACTGTAGAAATGCAAACCTTTTCAGCCCAAGATGTTTTTCTTACAAGATCTTCAAATATTCCAGATAAAACTCATAATGTTAATTTCACTATATTGCATATCTTTTTTCTCTTCCTCCCTTTAAACACTATGCTGATTACCAGCAACTGGGCACTTGATTCAGAAACTTATTCAACGCTGCTTTTCCTCTTGGATAAAACCTTAAATAAATAATCCACAATAATGCCACCAATCCTAGAATACAGAACTAAAAAAACCACAATAAGATCTAATACTGTAATTTGAAAAGCAAGCAAGAAAAGTACAACAGAAATCCAAAACAGCAGCTTGGTGTTTGTGTTTTAAACTTTTTTAAATACCTGAGACAGTGATTAAATAGCGCCACCTGGAGTGAAAAATCTTCATTGTATATTATTATTTTTTTCAAGATACACATAACCTTAATCGGAACAGTACAGTTCAGCTGTATAAAAATATAAGTTGTGGTGACCTTGAAAAAAAGTTTTTTGTTCACCATTAACATAAATTCAGGATCAGTTTTCTTTCTTGTTAATAAAATGTATCTTATATTCTTTAATTGGTTGCATTTGTAATATCTATGTATGCTATCAAGACAAATTCCCCAAATAAAGTTGTCATAGATATATGCGTGTATGCATGTTTATATTTTTAGATGGCGATAGATAGATAGATAGATAGATAGATAGATAGATAGATAGATAGATAGATAGATAGATAGTTAGATAGATAATAGTAGGGAGGCAGCAGGGGTGGATTCCACTTACCTTTGCCATTGGTTTGCATCACGGCGTTTTGCTCGTGTGCACACACATGTTCCGTCATGCAATTTGGCTTCCCTGCATCCTCAGTAGGTGGAATCAGCCGAAACACAGCTGAGGAGCTAATCAGCTCTGCTTCTGAATAAAAATCAGTTTAAACCCCGGGGCGGGTGAGAGGGCCCTTTTTATAAGCAGCAGAACAGGGAAAACCTTCAAAACAGAATTTGTCAAAAAAAATGATGGCGGCATCAACCGAACCAGATCTGTGACACCTTCACCACATCACCAGTGGGCCACTAATGGTTCAGGTGATCTGGTCCGAACTGGGAGGAACCTAGGTAGGTAGGTAGGTAAACAGACAGGCAGCATATGTATTTCATTATTAGCCCAAGTCAATGCATTGCAGGATGAAGTGCCATCTTCAACTGCTTTACAACTTCTTTTGACATGTTTTGCCATTTATAGTTAACACATTGTATTAGTAACAACCTGTGTTGATGTATGGTTAGAAGCTTGATGTTGAATGCAAAAGCTGTACAGAAATTCAAAGTTTCATAAAGAAGTATGGAGCTGCAAATGCTTGATATAATGCAATCTGACAGGAAAATATGCATTTGTGTATCAACTGAAATCATTCCACTGCAGAGTGAAAGCATTTTCATTGAAGGTTATAAACTGTATTTTGCCTTCCTGGTGCAGTATTGGTTATTAGATAGATATTTTTTATTCCTCAATCTGGGGCTATGAGATGATATTTAGCCTAAACACACATTTAACAAAAAAATGGGAGCAAATTTTACACACTAATGTAGTACTGTACTATTTTTAAAAAATATTTCCGCATGGGGGGAAAATCCTACATATAATTCACACACAAAGAACCACAAATTAACATGGCTCCTTCTCTGATCTACTACTTTATTGCAAACAGAATTGTTATATGTGCAGAACATTAAAAAGATAACTTTCTAAATTTCACAAAAAAATTTTTTTTTACTATCCTAATTTTTTGTTTGATTCTGTGTAACACAGTTTGCCTTTACATAAGTCTCACAGAGGTGATAACAATTTGTTTTGACAAATCCAGATCTCCCAGATTCATGTATAAAACATAGAATGGAAATAGATTAGATATTAAGAAGCAAGAACATGACAAGGGATGCTTAATTCTCCATCTACCCCAGCAGATGAGCTGGGTTACTGGCAATCTTTATCTTAACCTCCTTGCAGTCTGCTCTCTGTGAACTTTTTTTATTGAAGAAAAATTCATCCAAAACTATTTTGTTTTCTGAAGCAAATAATAAAATGAGATTCTCTCCTTTCCAGGAATAGAAATTGTGTTAATTAATAGCTGGGCCTTGAAATTTTGCTGGGGCATATATTACTGAACTAAATTAAATAGGATACTTTTTGAGCCTTAGAACAAATTGTTTAATACATACTGATCTATTCTCCAAGAAGGGCAATCTGTTCACATGAGAAATACCTTCATTTGACTTGGGTGCCAAAGACATTCTTCTAACTCATACTACTATAATTCTTTGCCTCTAGTTCAAAATACATTTTGATGCTTTATAAAAAGAATAAACTTAGGGATTTGAAATGTATATAAAGTAGAAATGCAAACAGAGATCTTTTCAGGTGAAAGCTAATTATAGTTGCTGAGAATTGGGAGGAATGTTGAGCTAAGTAGTTGAAAGTTGACTGTAAGGAATAACAAAAAGAGTTATGATTTTTAGTTGCTCTAAACCCCCCTCTGTTGATGTTTGACAAACAAATCTAATGGAAGATTCCTGGATGTCTGATCACTGCGCAGAGCTAGTCTCTCTTTGGATCAGCTTCAAACTTGGTTAATTTCTTGGATTTTAGCATTTATGTAGCTTTAGTGTGAGTGATTACAATCATCAATGAGCAATACAGCATTATAAAGGTAGGCACGGGAGGACAGACGAATAAGACCAGATTAATACTGTCTCCAGAATAACCCACAATATTTGGGGAAGAAAAAATGAATGTTCTGCAGAGCTGGAAGGAAACACAAACACAAGTTACTGTAAGGAGGTAAATGCAAAATCTTGGAATCAAAGTGCCTCATGCTATTCATAAAACTTTTATCAATTTAGCCCTTTCATCCGAGTCCTCTGTTTCTGTTTTTATTCAAAATGTTGACAACCAATTAAGCCAGTGTTATCCAACCTTGACAACTTGAGGATATCTGGACTTCAACTCCCAGAATTCCCTAGCCAGCATTTGCTAGCTGGGGAATTCTGGGAGTTGAAGTCCAAATATCTTCAAGTTGCCAAGGTTGAGAAACACTGAATTAAGCTATCGGGTGGCATGAAGGCAGCTCCATTCCAATTCTGAGTAGAAAACAAGGAGAATCTGTCAAGTTGCTTTCTTTCGTTCTTTCTTTTTTAGTTCAGTCAGACTTCGCTGCATTAAAGTGGATCGTTAGATGTGGGGCACATCGTGTAAACTTCGCTCAATCCCGGCCTGAAGAAGGATGTAATTTTCCTCATGTAGGATGCTGTGCTTCACCCCAGGAGGGCACTCAAATACAAATACAGATATAAAGAGGGAAACAGGGGAAGAAGTGACTGTCATAATTTAAGGAGCCACTTCTTCAGGTGGGGGGGGGGGGTTGGGGGGGGCGAGGCGGGGGACGTGCTAAACCCAAACAATCTGAGGTAAAATTAAAGATCCGACGTGTCCTTGAAACCGCCGTCTGCAAGTCCGCTGAGAGAAAGAAAGGGAGCGCGGATCTTAAAAGGCAGGCGACGAGCCGTGGGTCAACTCTGAGTGACCCACCAACAGCGCTGAGGGACCCTGACCGGTGCCGGGAGCCAGCAAGGTCCTCCACGAAGCTACGAGGCGCTCCGGGCGGGAAAGCAGAGCCGGGTTGCGGTTGCAGGCCGCGGCGGCGACGGCAGAAGAAGAAGGAGGGATCCAAGCACTCAGCTGCACCAGGGCGGGCGCCGCCTTCAAAATGCTCTCGATGCTGAAGGAGCCCTTGGTGCTGCCCTGCGGGCCCATCTCCCCCGAGGGTCGCTTTCCTTCCTCCCCGGGACCCCGGCGCCCTTTCCCCGCTCTCCTGCCCGGCGAGGAGCAGGCGGGGAAAAGCCCGACGGCCGGAGGCGGAAAGGCACCGCCAGGGGGAGCCGGGAAGAACAGGATCCCGGTGGCGGCGGCGGAAGGCGCGGCGGGCCTCT
Source organism: Erythrolamprus reginae (assembly GCF_031021105.1). NCBI lineage: Eukaryota > Metazoa > Chordata > Lepidosauria > Squamata > Dipsadidae > Erythrolamprus > Erythrolamprus reginae. The sequence continues at coordinate 272,137,584 of NC_091951.1, read as the reverse complement.
TGAAGCGCCGCCTGCGCCGGAGGAAGCTGCCGTCGCGAAACATGCCCCGCGCAGCCGGGTGGAGGCGCCACAAGTGGCCCTTGCCGGCACTGCCGGGCTGTCGGGGCACCTTGACGAAGCAGTCGTTGAGCGAGAGGTTGTGGCGGATGGAGTTCTGCCAGGCGGGGGAGCGGCGGCCGTAGTAGGCGAAGCGGCCGCGGATGAAGGCGCAGATGCCGCTGAGGGGCAGCTGCTGCTGCGGGCTCTGCAGGATGGCCATGGCGATCAGCGCGATGTAGGAGTACGGGGGCTTGGACAGTCTCCCCTCGGGGGCCGCTGCTGTTGCTCCAGTGGGCTGGTGGATCCCGCCGCCGCCGCTGCCGCTTTGGATCTCCTTGGGACGCGCCCGGAGTCCCCAGCTACTTTCGCCCAAGACGCCGGGACTTGCTTGCCCATCTGAACTCCCACCTCCTCGGAGAGGGTCCTCCAAGGCTTCCTCGCCTGATGGGCTCATCCGAAGGAGGGAAGCTCCACGTGGCCAAGCAGACGGGCGGAGGAGGACCTGCAGCCGATGCACTCGATGGACCCAGTTTGGAGGCTGTGGGGGTCTTTTTATTGGCCCTGTTTCCAGCCTCCCTGCCATCTGAAAAGGGAGGGTCTCCTTTGCCATTGGCAATGCTCCAATCCCTGGGGAAGGTGGGAGCGCATCGGAGGGGGACCCCCCTCCCGTTCTCCCCCTCTGACTCTGTGATAGGAATGTCAGAATGTCAGAAATCCTATCCCAGGCGTCCTGTATGAATGGGGATTTTAATTGATTGATTATTTATTGTTTGTTGGTTTGCTTGATGAGATTTCTCTGCAGCTCTTCTTTCTCCTGGGACTCAGGGCAGCTCACAACAAAGAATACAATACATAAAGAAATATACTGCTCAAAAAAAAATAAAGGGAACACTCAAGGAACACCTCCTAGATCTGAATGAATGAAATATTCTCATTGAATACTTTGTCCTGTACAAAGTTGAATGTGCACAACAGCATGTGGAATTGATTGTCAGTGTTGCTTCCTCAGTGGAGTTTGATTTCACAGAAGTTTGATTTACTTGGAGTTATATTGTGTTGTTTAAGTGTTCCCTTTTATTTTTTTGAGCAGTACATATTTAAATATACTGTACTAAAAATCTCGCTACTAAAACATAAAAATCTAATTTAAATTGATTTTAATTTTAAAAGGGGGGGCATGGCATGGCTCTCCAAATGATGACTTTTCTAGTCCATCCACCCTGCTGATTTCATGGCTAATGGTGTCAGGGGATGGAAGCTCTGGTCCGATCAGCCTATTAGAAAACTTTAATATTTAAATATTGGAATATTTAGGTGGAAGAAGTAGGGACTGTTAAAATAAACTAATTGTTGGGCTAGTTGTACAATTTGGTGAGGGGGGTAAATTCATGTTGGTTAAAAGGTGGGTGCCTTCTTGAAAGCCTTCCCTACTTTCTGGTGGCTTACAGTCCAGAAATCAGAATATTCTGGAAAAGACTCTAGGTCCGTGATGGCGAACCTTTTTTTGTTCACATGCCAAAATGGTGTGTGTGGTGTTCTAACTTTCCGAACTTCCAGTTTGTCCATTGAGCAGTATATTGAGCGATTATTTTTTTGCCTCTGTGGCTTCAGAGCTTTCCTGAAGCGTCCGGAGGGCGAAATGGCCTTTCCTAAGGCTGAAAATCAGCATGCGCAGGCATGCTGGAACTGACACAGGGCAACGCCTCGTATGCCCTCTGATCTTAATGGAAAAAAAGACCATACAAATCATTGTGTAACTTCCTTACGCCAGCGACAGTCAAGCTGGCTATAGTTCCTTTTAGCATGGGAAAGCATACGGGACAAATAGGCCAATGGGGCCTCAGAGTCATTCAGAAGGATGCAGGGATGGTCCCCACCCGGAACAGGGCGGTATGCAGCTCCAGTAGCAGAATTGGACCTGCGCACTACCCTGTAATAAATACTCCAGCCAGTAGATGGCACTTACCACTCCTCAAGGTTGCTTCCATATTCCATAATATTAATCTATATTTTAAATTTATCTTGTTAACAAAACATTCTCTTCCGAACTTCTTCACTCATCTCTTAAACTGATGCCCAACTTTTGAGAACTTAAAGAGTTTTTCTAAAATGAACTTGGTTCCACCTTTTTCCTTAATGTCTCTTAGGGTCCTCTGTTGACTAGATAACCACTTTCTACACTCCCTTTAATCTTTTGTTCTCAAAAAAGTTCTTTAAAAAGTCCTTTTCAAGCTTCTGTCATCAGCATCACTCACCAAGATGAGATAATCAGTCAGACAACTGGTAAAGTTGAAAAGTAGATAGAAATCTTTATTAAGATTTATATGAAATCTGATACATTAGAAGAGTTAATAAAGTAGTGCTTTATTACAGGGTATCATACTTGGGTCTATTTGTCCTATGGCTTCCAAAGAAGTAGCAAGTGCTGCCTTAGAGATTCAGAAAGTCAGTGTTTGGGATGGCAGTCCAATCCCTAGTGTCCAAGTCCTTGGCAACTTTAAAATTCATAGACTTCACCCCTCAGAACTGGGAATTCCTGATGGTTGGAAAATTCTGAGAGTTGAAGTCCACGGGTCTTAAAGTTGCCAAGATTGAGTAGCGTTCCTGCTCTAAAGAAACAATTTCAACATTCATTAGAGCAGTGTTTCCCAACCTTGGCAACTTGAAGATATCTGGACTTCAACTTCCAGAATCCCCCAGCCAGCATTCGCTGGCTGGGGAATTCTGGGAGTTGAAGTCCAGATATCTTCAAGTTGCCAAGGTTTAGAAACATTGCATTAGAGCGCCCTTCCCCAATCTTTATCCTGAAATATTCCTTAACAACCTCCATTACCTGTTGGCTATATTGGCTGTAAATTATGAGTATAGTAGCCAAATGCATCTGAAGAACTCTAAGTAAAGCTTGTATTGGATAGTCCTAGTCAAAATAATTTACTGCAAGAGCTCAATCTTAGCACCTCTTTACCAAACCTGGACTGGAGGAAAGTAAAAATGTGACAAATACATTCCCACTGTGTGTGTGTGTGTGTGTTTAAAAAAAATAATAGAATCTCTCTGAGCAAAGACTGGAGAAGTGACATTTCAAGGACATCCACATATTTTCTTTATTAATTGCTAATTCTAGATAAATTCAGACTTGATCTATACGGACAATAGTTTTATAAGGTTCAACTATTAAAATAGGCCCAAAATATTTTAATAATCCCTTGGTAAAAAATGCAGGATTAAAAAGCATTTTTTCCTCAGTAGTTGGTATCAACTATTTTCCTCTCTTTTGGTCACAGTTGCTATGAAGAGGTCTTTAAGGATCTTGTTATCCAGATTTCTTCCTAGGGACAAATAACATAAAATTGAAAACACTTTAAATATTTTACAATACTGTGCATTAAGGAGAAACTATGTCGCTGTTTCCTGAAACATAACCAACGCTCATCGAAAAATTGCTAAAAATCAGATGATAAAGAGATTTTTTAAAAGCCCCAGCAAGTCACTATGGATCTATCTCTTCTCATGTAGTCTACTTCAGTTATTTTCTTGCAAAGACAGGACTGCTCAGATCTGTTTGTTGTCCTGACTATGTGGGGGAATTACTTGGATATGAAGAATTATATCCCGCAAAGGCCCCTCTCCGCCCCCCACATTATTTCCCCCTCTCCGCCCCCCATATTTTTATTTCACAAAAGGCTAGCTTACTTCTAGTTCTAATATTCCTTCTCCCAGCTTGTACTGCAGGAACATCTGCCTTTTATCTAAATTTTTAGTAAATCAGTGAAGGAAAAGCTGCCATGCTTTGAATTATTCCTCTCTAACAAACTTTCTAGACCTACCTCAGTTGAAAACTCTGTGGAAATCCAAGAACAGCAGATTTTAACCTCCTAGCAATGTTTTATTTTTCTAAGAAATAGTCTACCCAATCAATAAAGCTACTATGCAATGGGCATCAACGAACCATTATAGATTAGGAATTTGAACTCAACTCTTAGTTCTTAACTACATGTAGACCAGGGGTGTCAAACCCGAGGCCCTGGGACCGGATGCAGCCTGCAGGGTACTTCGATTTGGGCCACAAGGCAATCCTGGAAACAGTGAAGGATTGGCCCGCAGTGCCTCTGCCAGTGAAAGCAAACTTCAAAGCTCAATTTTTGGTTGCAACAGCCTCCTGCAACCTTCTGCCAGTGCAAACAGCTTGGGAGGGTGGCTCTCCCAAGCTATGTTTTCGCTGGCAGAGGGTTGTAGGAATCCATCGCAGTCAAAAATGGAGCTTGGGAGCCCATTTTCTCTGGCAGAGTGTTCGGGCCACCACACCATAGGAGGCCTCCAACATGAGTGACATTGAGCTGACCAGTCCCACCCCAGCCACACCCACCTTAGCCGCTGAGGTCCAACACAACCCTGATGCGGCCTTCAATGAAATAGAATTTGACACCTCTGATGTACACTATGGTGGATACAAGTTGTGCTAATCACTTAAAAAGTCAAGCAGGGTTAACAATGTCATCATACAGCTGAGAATATTATACCATTTCCCCTATCTGTCATTGTTTCTTTTATTTTCATTCCTCTAATAAAACCAAGCTTTATTTTTTTAAAATATAGTATCAAGCAAGTGATAGAGAATTGCTGACATTATACAATTAATGCTCAGTTAACAAAAGAAAAAACATGCCAAGCAAAATACTTTCATCTGCTTTTATGATATAAGAAAGAAGTATGATTATTTTAGCTCCATGCCAAAATGTCAACTACAGTGGTACCTCGACATACGAGTTTAATTCGTTCCAGACCCGAGCTCGTAAGTCGATTAACTCGCATCTCGAATGAATGCCTTTAGACTTTGTTTTTCACGCCGAGATAACTGGAAGCAAGGAGATTCTTGCGCCACCTAGTGGAAGCTCGGCTTGTATCCCGAATTTGAGCTCGGGTGTTGAACAGAAATTTTGCTCACGTCGCGGTTCGTAACTTGGAATACTCGCATGTGGAGCAGCTTGTATCTAGAGGTACTACCATTATTTATCAATGTTAAAAGAAGATAAAAGGTTATTTGCTTTCCAGAACCTATCCTTTTGATGACTTTTTCTTAATTCTGCATATTTTTAGTGTTAGAAACTATATGCTTTCTTCAGTTCCTGAAGACAGTTGGGCTGTTCTAATGGCTAAGAGGAAGATATTGTGTGAAGTCCAAATAATTTATTCCAAGTCATTCTGAAATGCACATAGCCCTTCCAAGAAACAGCAAAATGAATTATTAGTATATCTATATTAAGATACAGATAGGAGGGTAACTCAGCATTCCTTCTCTGCATGTTCCTTCTGTTTTTGTTGAGTGGTATTAGAAGTCTACATGATAAATCAACAATTTCATTCTATACTTTCCATTTTTTAAAAATAATAATAATTATTATTATTATTATTATTATTATTATTATTATTATTATTATTATTATTATTATTATATAGCACTATAATCCCAAGGAACTCTCAGGGATAACACCATAGCTGAAACACGGTTGGTTGAAAACCATGCCTTTTAAAATATACAAGATATGTTTTTGCTTCCAATTACATCTAGACTGCTTTCAGAACACTTTCAAATAACAATAAAATGGAAGCAAACCAATTTGGATGCAGAATAAATTGTTTTTTAAAATGTTCACACACGTAAAGTTACTAAAAAGGAAAAGTTATGTCAATGAAACACAAAGTTTAGTACTGTCAAATGTTGAGATCTCTTTTTAAAAACTGGGTTTTGATTCATTTTCTGTAGGATTGTATCAAGAACAATTATACTGATTATGTTTCAATTTTTTAAAAAATTCATAGTTTTGTACAACCAGCATAGGTAATGCCCGTGGTGTTCTTACCTATTAAGACCAATCGATTAATCCGTTCATCCTCTTTCCATTTCACAGATGTTTCCTCCAGATCATAGAGCTCATAAACACCCTGAACTATCACCTGGTGAGATTTATCTTTGATGGACACCAATCCCTGATTAAAAAATAAAATTAGCAAAGTGGCTAGTGAAGGCTTCTATAAATTGAATAGAAGGTTTAGAAATCCTATACAGAGAATCTATAAATGAAACATATTCTAAAATCCTTGGTGTGAAAGAAATTGATTGTTTTCGCCTTAACAGTGAAGGACAGATTTACTTTGATATAAAATGGTAGACCTATAAATTTTATAAATAAATTAATTAATGTTATATTAACCCTAAAGGGAGGTCTACACGTATAAATATTCTTCATATATAAAAATTATATACCGTATTTTTCAGAGTATATGATGCACCTTAGTTTGGGAGGAGGAAAATAGGGAGAAAAAAATTGCCTACCAGGTATTTATCTGGCAAACGTGCTTAGTCTGGTCAGCTTCAACACATTATTTTATCCCGTTTGAAGCTGAAAAAAACTTTTTCAGGGGGAGTAGCAATGAAAATAACCCTGCAAAGACTTAGGACTGGGAAAAAAACTTCAGAGGAAGTAAGAAAGAAAAAAATCCTGCGAGCCGGGAAGATCGTTATCACCATGTTAGGACTGAAAAAACCTTTTGGTGGGGGAGTAGCAATGAAAATAAGCCTGCAAAGACTTGGGGCAGAGGGAATAGGAATGAAAAAAGCCTGCAAGCCGGGAAGATCATTAGGGCTGAAAAAACCTTTTTCACAGGGAGTAGCAATGAAAACAAGCCTGGAAGAGCTGGAAAGATTGTTAGCACCTTGTTAGGCCTGTGGAAACACCTACATTCGGAGTATAAGATGCACTCAAATTTTCAGCCCCTTCTAAGGGCGGCAAAGGTCAGCTTATACTCTGAAAAATATGGTAGTCTCTTCATAACATCTATAATATCAACAACCGTATACAGATAATCCTTGATTTACAACTGCTCATTATGGTTGTAAGTCATGATGGTTGTAAAGTGGGTACCAAGCAGGTCACCAATTTTCTCACTTTTTTTTTGCAGAATCATTAAGCAAACCAATTGACTGCTGTGGACCATTTTTGCCAAGAACCAGAAGTAAATGCTCTTTTGGCAAAAACAAGGTCATGTGACTATGGGATGTTGCAAACAGCCATAAATACAGATCAGTTGCTGAGTATCTGAAATGTGCCCCTGGTATGGTCTGTTTTAATGTCAAAAAGACGTTAAGCAACTGGTCGTGTCAAGGACTATTTGTAGTTCCAAAGAGTTCCTTCTCTCATTATCATTAGCGGAATGTCTGTGCACGAAGAAACTGTATTAAACATTTCTTCCAGAAGGTATACAAATTCTAAGTACATTTTGATATTATTAAAATTTGACGAAAAAGAACTATATATGGCTGTAATACACCGTGCAAAATTGTAGCCCTTCGGTATTCACATGACTCCAAATTAGCTTGTCTCACTTTCCATATTCAACCATTTTCTGCATCCGAATAAAAACAGTAACATTTTTGAAAATAAGAATGATAATACTGAGTACTGAACCTTTAGTCTTATTACTTCCATGGGGTTACCTTTCTTGTCTTTTACATTTTTCTCCCACAATAGATTCTAAAGGAGATAAAAATAATAGGAAGAATTATACATTCATAATAAAATTAACTTCGGGGGGGGGGGGGGAGGAGAGCCAAGATTTTTTTTTTCAAATCTTGTCTCTTTTTTTAAAGTGAAAAATGTGTTAGCCTATAAAGAAAGTATAAAATAAGTAATTTGGATTTTTCATGCAAATAATACAGCACTTACTTGAATAAACACATTTAGATCTTCTTCGGTTGCGCTTCCTAGCACTTCAAAAGTAGATGTAACAATACTCTGGAAATTGATAGATAAAAATTGCTATATTCTGTTTTGTAGTTAATAATAAATAATAAATTACATACTGTATATAATAAATATATAATAGAATTTTATATATAAAATTCTCCATTTTTAAAGGCAGCAACTGCAGAGGCAAAAACATTCCCTGCAGGCAAAAGAGGAAAGGTTGCCCCTCCCTTGCCCAAGAATTACTTTTTTGCATGAAAAAAGTAAAGAAAGCAGAGAGTTAAGACTGGTGCCAAGGGCAGAGTTTTTCTTTTTCTTTCTGACCTATCATCCAGTCCATTCAGGCAGATGGAAGCTGAATCTCTAGTATTCAAATCCAAAATACTAAATCTCCAGTATTCAAATGCAAAATCTAATCTACTTTTCATTTCCCATCTCATTATTACTTGAGCTGTAGTGATGTAGTTAGAATGCAATACTGCAGGCTAATTCTACCAACTGCCAGCGGTTCAATTCTGACCAGTTCAAGGTTGACTCAGCTTTCCATCCTTCCAAGGTCAGTAAAAGGAGGACCCAGATTGTTGGGTTTATATATGCTGACTCTATAAATGGCTTAGAGAGGGCTGTAAAGCACTGTGATTCCCCCAAAATAATACATCTCCTGGCAATAGGCCCAATCGGGCTTTTGAGTGCATGACAATAAGGCCAAGGGCTTATTTCAGAGTTCAAAAAAATATAAGACAGAGGTTTTTTTGTGGGGTAAACACGGTGAGTCTAAGTGCTATTGTTGTTGAATCTGGTAGCATTCTTTCTTGTATCCCATGATGACTGATGATAATAATAATTAATAATAATTTATTAGATTTGTATGCCGCCCCTCTCCGCAGACTCTGGGTGGCTCACAACAATCATAATAACAATGTGCAATGTAACAAATCTAATATTTAAAAGAAAGTACCGTATATACTCGAGTATAAGCTGAGTTTTTCAGCCCCAAAATGAGCTGAAAAACCCGACCTCGGCTTATACTCGGGTCACCACAAGAGGGCACCGAATCACCACAAGAGGGCGCCCCGCCAGCAAGCTAAAGGGGGGGGGGGACGGGGAAGGCATGAACTCTCTCCAGGTTTTAAAAGCCTCCAGCCGGGGAGAGAAGCAGATTTGTTACAGATATCCACTTGGTACGGCAGCAGGGGAAGGAGGAGGAGGAGGACAGCTCTTTCCTTTCCTCCTCCTCCCCGGCAGCTGTGGGCTATTCTGGCTCTCCTCCTCCTCCTTTCCCTGCTACTGTCCCAAGTGGATCTCTTTAGCAAATCTGCTTCCCTGCACAACACATGGGGCAATAAAGGGAGATGAGGAGGAGGGAGGATCAGGGGTGGGAGATCCAGCCAACGAGCCAGTCAGCAAGCTAAAGGGGGGGGGGACGGCATGAACTCTCTCCAGGCTTTTAAAAACTCAAGTTTAAAGACCCATGGGTTAGGGTTACAAATGCAAGAGTCTTCAAACCTGGAAAGATTAAGGCTTGTGGACTTCAACTCCTACTCCTGAAGTAGCATGGCTGGTGCAGGAATTCTGGGAGTTGAAGTCCACTAGTCTTAAAACTGTCAAGTTTAAAGACCCCTGGGTTAGGTTTAGAAATAGGTTTTAGCTTGGTTGCTGATTGAGCTACTTTTTTTACTTTTTAATTTATTGTTATTACCAGATTGATTTTGTTTACCCTCTTTTAAATTTACAGAGCTAATTTACTGGTTTTCTTTAAAATAAATATTCTAAAACATTTAATCTACTGATGTCTCAATTAATGTAATTTTATTGGTTTCCATTTTTATAAGTTACCAGTAAGCCACTGAATTTTCTAACCTGGGCTTATACTCGGGTCAATAAGTTTTCCCAGTTTTTGTGGCAAAAACTGGTGCCTCGGCTTATACTCGGGTTGGCTTATACTCGAGTATATACGGTATCTAAAAACCCATCATTTAAAACCATACAACACAAGCATACCATACATAAAACTATATAAGCCTGGGGGAGATGTCTCAATTCCCCCATGCCTGGTGATATAGGTGGTTCTTAAGCAATTTACGGAAGACAAGGAGGGTGGGGGCAGTTCTGATCTCTGAGGAGAGTTGATTCCAGGGGCCGCCACAGAGAAGGCTCTTACCCTGGGGCCCGCCAGACGACATTGTTTAGTCGAGGGACCCGGAGAAGGCCAACTCTGTGGGACCTTATCGGCCGCTGGGATTCATGCGGCAGAAGACGCATAGAGAGGAGGAAAAGCACAGACTTTTTATTATAGTCAACCCATACAGCACATTTCTAGTCATCCTTGAGTTTGATTTTTGGATCTGGTTTATTCCTAGAGTTGATAGAATGATGAAAGGAAAGGAACATAAAAAGACACATGCATACAATTAACTAAAGTTTAATCAGTCATACTTAGTGCAGATTTACTGCTCACCTTATCTAGATGTGGACGAGGTGCTTCTTCAAGTTGAAGTTTCTGCTGCAAACTTATAAAGACAATATATTTAAGACCACAGCATTGCAATACGAACATAATCTGACAATTGTCAAGGTGTGGAAAAATACAAATTGAATTCTAAAACAAAGAGCGATATATATAATCTTACCTTTTTCCAGATACACCGTCAAAAGCATGCAGGTCTAATACATTAGAGAGATCAACCCTAGAGGAAAAAAATAAATAAAAAAAATTTTTTTAAAAGCACTTTATGGATATACTAAGACTACCTCTTCCTCAATGGTGTTTTCCCGTGACTGCTCCTCTCCACTATTTCCTTTTATTCTTTCTAGTTAGCCTCTCTGAATACTTGGGGAATTCTTGAAGAACTTTTAGAAAGTGAATATCTTTCTGTGTATCTTCTCCACAACTTCCTCCCTTTTAGTTCTATGCTAATTTGGAAAGCCAAGCATTCAGTTTCGCATGGAACCTCAATTGCATGCAATGACCACATTTAGGAAACCGTGATGATTTGAGAATAAATTGGGACCCAAAACTACAATTTGATCCTTACAATTTCAGTAATTTAATTCAATCAATTTTTTTTTTAATTTAAGGCACACCAAGAAAAGCATTCAGTTTAAAAATTAATACAGAATACTTTTTTTTCATTGGTGTTCCAGCAGAGCATGAGTTCCTTTATTACCATATTTTTTGGAGTATTATACTCACCTTTTTACCCCAGAGAGGGTGAAAACTTGGATGGGTCTTATACACCGAATATAGCCCCCCGCAACCGCCCCACCCTTTGGCCTCTGCCTCCCAGCAATTTTCCTCCTTGCAGCAAACAAAATAGAGTCTGTTAAGCCAAGCAACTCATCAGCTTCCTGACCCTCAGTTGACTTGAGGCTGCAGGCAGGCCGGCCACCTGCTAAACTAAAACTGAAACTAGCTGCCAAGTAGAGAAATTGTTGGGAGGGAGAGGCAAAAATTTTATTTTATGGATGCAAGGTGGTAAGCCAATAACCATAAATGTCTGTAGAATGTTCAAATTATTATTTAAAGACTGGTTTATTATTGTTCTAGACAACAAAATGAAGAAGCTTTTTAAAATAAATGATTGATCTGAAGAAGCCCAGTGGCATTATATCTTATTTTAAATAGCAGAGAATACTTTCAGAAAGTCATACCAATTTTAACAGGATCTGTACAAGTATAGTCTGAAATTAACACTGGCTGTTTTAGCATTAAGATAAGGCAGCTGAATTAAACCTTGACTTAGTCCTGTTTGGAGTAGATCTATTTAAATAATTGGAAGAAGTTAGTGCAACTACATTTAAGAAAACGTATACTGCCATAATGTACCCTTCTCCAATTCTTTGCTATTTCTATGGGTCAGGCACCCATGGCACAGAAATGTACAGAAATACACAGCAAACAGTGTATATCATCTGTGCCGTTTGCTGTTTATTGTGAGGCCAACTGCTGGGTTGCAGAGACAGAATTTTTCCCCCTTGTTTTTCTCTCGAAAACTAAGGTGCATCTTATACTCCGAAAAATACGGTAATTACCATTCATAGAAAACTCAACCACCTTCTTTCAGTTTCTCTAGCACTGCAGGAATGGCTTATTTGAACTCTTAAATTTGTGGGAATGTAAAAAAACTTCACAGAGTCCTCGACAATTCTTTGTTGTCAGGAAACCTGCACAGCATAGTTGTTACAACACTGACACTTCTCTTATTCCAAAGTGTGTTCAGAAATATCTAAACCGACTTTTGACTTTAAAAAGCAAAGTCTGGAAAACAGGAAATCGCAGAGTGCTTAATAATTACCTTCACTGTATCACTTTAACGTTTCGTCATCCCCAAACATCCCCAATTTCTAATGCTAGTTTTGAGGATAGAGAACTTCTTAAAAATCTAAATGTAATACTATTACATTTTACAATATGTCATGCTGGCAGGATAATTACGATCGATAAACAGGCAATAGCACATTAAGAAAAGCTATAGCAGTGATGGCGAACCTATGGCATGGGTGACACAGTGGCACGCGGAGCCATATCTGCTGGTACGTGAGCCATTGCCCTAGTTCAGTTCCAACGTGCGTGTGTGCCAGCCAGCTGATTTTTTGGCTTTCACAGAGGCTCTGGGAGGGCCTTTTTGGCTTCCGGAGAACCTCCGGGGAGGAAGGGGAGGGCCTTTGGAACCTGTGGAGGGTGAAACAGAAGTTGGGAAACAGGCCATTTCTGGCCTCCAGAGGGCCTCTGAAGGGCGGGGGAAGCTGTTTTTGCCCTTCCCAGGCATTGAATTATGGTTGTGGGCACTCGCACATGCGCAATAGCGCATGCCCACACTCTTTTCGCACCTGAGGGAAAAAAGATTCGCCATCACTGAGCTATAGTATCGATTCAGGGAGCTTTAAGTTAGAGAATGTCATAGGTTACAGCAGTGTTCCTCAACTTTGATAAACTGAAGATGGGTAGACTTCAAATCCTAGAATTCAATTAAAATTCCGAATTCTGGGAATGGAAGTCCACCCATCTTCAACTTGCCAAGATTGAGAAAGACTGAGTTAGAGCCTTAAGTTGCTGGAACTATTTCACACATTCCACTCCACCTTCCTAACTCAACAAAAGAAAGAATGGCAAAGACTATAATCCAATATGACAGTCACTACAGAAAAGAATGTTCATAAAGCAATTGTTTAGCAGCAGGACATAAGTCCTCCAGCCTAGACCAGATCTGAATTTCTAATGAAATTGTATCAATGGATTTGTTAATGGGATTAAAATTTTTGGAAATGCAGTATTCAGCTGGAGAGGAAGTAAAAAAATAGTTTCATAACATTTTCCTGTCAGACAAAATTTGAGTATACGTATTGCACTTCATAAGTATATGGCTCTTTGCAACCTGTTGTATAATGTTATCTGTTATAAATTTGTGCATACTGTTTGAAAAAGTATTTATTAAAATAAGTTATATGGGGGGAAAATGAGCGTAATAATCTGATAGATCTTAATCAGTACAAGATTAGATCATATGTTCTACCATCCTAATGTTTTAAAACCTCTATTTTTTTGGACCAGATGGGACTATCTGCTTATCCAAACATATATAAAATAAAAAATATGTAATTGTATAAAATTACGCATATATAAAGAATATCGGACCAGAATATCTCCGGGACCGCCTTCTGCCACACGAATCCCAGTGACGGGTTAGGTCCCACAGAGTTGGCCTTCTCCGGGTCCCGTCGATGAAACAATGTCATCTGGCTGGATCCAGGGGAAGAGCCTTCTCTGTGGCGGCCCCAACCCTCTGGAATCAACTCCCCCCGGAGATTAGGGCTGCCTCCACCCTCTTTGTCTTTTGCAAACTCCTTAAAACCCACCTCTGATTCCCCTGGGCCGTTCCGCTTTATGTATGGTTTGTATGATTGTTTTTATATTAAGGGTTTTAAATGGTTTTTATTTTTGGATTTGTACTGTTTTTGTTGTTGTGAGCCACCCCGAGTTTTCGGAGAGGGGTGGCATACAAATCTAAATAATAATAATAATAATAATAATAATAATAATAATAATAATAAAAAATTTGTCCAAATTGATTTGCTAAACAGTGGATAAGTCTACTGTTTGTCAGAGCAGTCTGAATTCAGATTTTGTCCAGTGAAACCAAGCAACTCTTTTTTCGAGCCTCAGCAAAAAGCCGGGACAGATGTCAGATTAAAATATAAATGGATTGGGTTCAGATGAATGTATATTATTTACAACAATAGGAAAAAGTTGTTACTTTAGCGTTGTTTTAATTACCTTGAGCGCTGAGTTTCTAAAACTTTGGCAACTCCATTTATTGCGCTAACATTATTGAAGAAGAGAAGAAAAAAGATATAATAGAATATTTACGAACAGAAATAATTCACAATCCACTTGACATAAATTCCTATATTTAATCTCATCCCTGCAAAAACAATAGACTTAAATATTATGAATTAGCAAAGTTTTCTCAAAGTTTAATTAAAATATAAAGCCACAACTTCTAGAATTAATTAAACATTAATTTAAAATGTTCAATAGGAAAACCAAATTCAAAGGGCTTGTTTTCAAATGCTCCTCAAAATCCAACATGGAGGGCTTTCCAAAGAACTGAAATAGCTACAGGCAATGTTTGATTTCAAGTTCCTGCAAGAAGAACCCTCAAAGAGGCAGATCAATTGCCTCATATGATACTTTAGATCAGCGGTCCCCAAACTACGGCCCGCGGGTGAGTAACAGGAGCACATCTAATTTTCCATTAATAAAATGCAGTATTTTGTTAGTAACTAATATCAATTATCAAAAAAGTTGCAAAAGTTTTTTTTCTAATTTTGTCATCCAGTTACATTCATTTTCTTTTAATTAAATTCCCTCATCAAAAAAGTACAACACCAATTATATTTCTAACTTATTAACCATTATGCCAAAGTGCTTCCTTCTTTCTTTATACATTTTTCTATAAGCCAAGAAAACCTTGTATAGCCAATCAGATGTTAACAAAAGAAAATTAAAAACAAAACGTAAACATATATGAATTTCAGACTTCTTCCCCCTTCTCTAAATAGTACGTTCCCATTTTGTTTTTTACTTTAAAATAAGGTATGTGCAGTGTGCATAGGGATTTGTTCATAGTTTTTTTTTATAGTCCGGCCCTCCAAGAGTCCGAGGGACAGTGAACTGGCCCCCTGTGTAAAAAGTTTGGGAACCCCTGCTTTAGATTCATAGAGAAATGTCATCTTTGTGCAAATCCTCCAAGATGATTGTTATGTATTGAGCTAGTGTAATGCTAGCTTTTGATTGACCTTGACCCTTTGCTGAAAAAAATAGGGCTCAAAACTCAACTTATCTATGTTGTTCAGTGGATCCCATTGAGTTGATCACTCATTGCCAGCCAGTCTACTTCACAGGGTTTTTCTTCTGTGAAGAAGGAAAAATAATTTCCTTTTTCTACAGACTTCTTGCTTCTTTTTCTAATGAAATTGGATTTATAACCAAGACAGGAGGATTTCAAAGTGTTGGTTATGACCTTTAAAGCCCGTCATGGCATCGGACCAGAATATCTCCAGGACCGCCTCCTGCCGCATGAATGCCAGCGACCGATTAGGTCCCACAGAGTCGGCCTTCTCCGGGTCCCGTCAACTAAACAATGTCGGTTGGCGGGCCCCAGGGGAAGAGCCTTCTCTGGA
This sequence comes from Erythrolamprus reginae, assembly GCF_031021105.1. Lineage (NCBI taxonomy): Eukaryota > Metazoa > Chordata > Lepidosauria > Squamata > Dipsadidae > Erythrolamprus > Erythrolamprus reginae. The sequence goes on along the minus strand of NC_091951.1, from coordinate 272,122,117 downwards.
ACCAACTCCCCCCGGAGATTAGAACTGCCCCTACTCTCCCTGCCTTCCGTAAAGTTCTTAAAACCCACCTTTGTCGTCAGGCATGGGGGAATTGAAACACCTCCCCCGGCCACGTACAATTTATGTATGGTATGTTTGTGTGTGTGCTTGTTAATATAGTGGGGTTCTTTTTTAAACTATTTTAAATACTTAAATTTATTGAATCTATTTGGATTTGTACGATTGTTTATATTTTTGTTGTGAGCCGCCCCGAGTTCGCGGAGAGGGGCGGCATACAAATCTAAATAAATAAATAAATAATTTATAGATCTGGCGTAGCACTGAGACCGATTGCCAACAAAAAGTATTTACAGGTATACTAGTGGTTATAGACACAACAAAGCTTTCTCCAATCTATCCAATTTTCTGATTTATTTAACAGTCGGAATTTTTGACCTGAAAGAAATCTGCTGTTTGAAAAGGAATGTAAAAAGGGTAAAAATGTTTTAAATAGATATTGGAAATAAATGCATGCTTACCAAACAGCTGTTCTTAATTTCATCAGTTCAGCTTGTGAAACCAAGTCTACCTTATTGATGATGATAAGATCTGCTAAGGCCACTTGCCTAGAGAAAAATGAATAAATGGAAAAGGAAAATAAATAAACCCAAAGTATTTGTGTGCTTAGCTAACTCAAGTATCACCTTGATTTCTCTTTCAGGAGGATTACATTATAGCGCTCACGCAAAAATAAAATAAATTCTACTGCAAATTTCAATCATTATCATTTACTTGATTTCAAAGCACTGAGGCTGTACATTGTTTCCTAAATGCACTACTGAATACTGTGGAACTTACTTCTAAACAAATATATTTTAAAATGTATTTTTTAATAAAAAATAATCATCAGACTTTAAGATTCTTCGTCATCCTCATTACAATAAAGAAAAACAGGAGAATGCTGAAGTAATTTAAAAGTACATTTACTTATTCTGACGGAAAAATCTAAAAATCTAAAAACTTCCCAAAAAAGGATAATTTGTTCCCACGCTGTATTAAGTTAAAGTGCTTGTAATTTGGATTGCCTTTCTGACAAAGTAACTTATTGGGTTGTAGAAATACAATCAATTATGGATTATAGTTAATTTTTAACTATTATTAAGTCAGCAATTAAGCTAACCACCATCTGCAAATCTACTCATTTTTCATTCAAACGTATCTGGGTTCAATTTATGTTGTTGGTTATGTGGTCAGATGATTTGAAGGACTACTTCTCCCTAGTTACATTTACTCATCCCATCAGGTTCAGCAGAATCACATGTGATGGGACCTGTTTGGGAAGCAAAAAACCCCAGAAATTGGAGACAAGAGCTGCCAGTCGCTTGCGACTGACAAAATAAAGTAAGACCTGCGCTGCCAGCCCCTGCCGCCCCGCTGCAACGCCCCCGGCCCGCTCCCATCTGCCCGACGTGCTATCACCTGCCACCATGCCTCCACCTGCCCCCTGACGCCGGCATGAGTGATGGGAACTGCTGGCTCCCATTAGCCCGTCGCGTTGCCAGCCACCGCCACTCCGCCCCCCGCCCCCTGATGCCAGCGCGAGCGATGGGAGCTGCTGGGTCCCATCAGCCCGCTGTGTTGCCAGCCACCACCACACCGCCCTCCGCCCCCTGACACCGGCATGAGCAATGGGAGCTGCCGGCTCCCATCGGCCTGCCGCCTTGCCAGCCGCTAACTCCCGCCCCCTGACACTGGCGCGAGCAATGGGAGCTGCCGGCTCCCATCGGCCTGCCACCTTGCCAGCCGCTAACTCCCGCCCCCTGACACTGGTGCGAGCAATGGGAGCTGCCGGCTCCCATCGGCCTGCCGCCTTGCCAGCCGCTAACTCCCGCCCCCTGACACTGGCGCGAGCAATGGGAACTGCCGGCTCCCATCGGCCTGCCGCCTTGCCAGCCGCTAACTCCCGCCCCCTGACACTGGCGCAAGCAATGGGAGCTACCGACTCCCATCAGTCCGCTGCGTTGCCAGCTGCCTCCCCGCCGCCTCCTGATGCCAGCACGAGTGCCCTGCCCACTCCACCGTGCCGTGGCTCTTATCTTTGAGCTCCTGGTCGATGGGCCATGGCACTGGGAGCAGGCAGGGCGGCCCCGAGCTCTGTGCTCTCCCACATGCGTGAGAGATGCCTGCGGCGCAGAAGAGCAGAGAACAGGCCACCCAGCCAGAGCTCGGGCAGGCGGTTGCTGCTTGTTGGCCCCAGCTACCGTTCTAGGCACTGCAGCGAGATTTGGCTGCTGCACATGTGCAGCAGCCGAAATCTTGCATTGACGTCCTTGCGGCAGAGAGATTTGGGTAAAAATTGTCGTTTCTTTGCTTCTGCGCATGCGGCATGGCAGCGGCTGGTGCATGCGCAGAAGCGAAACCCTGGTAATTTTTACCGGAATCGTACCAGCTGCGTGTGCACAGCGTGTGCACACCCAGTGGCAACGGAGCAGGCCTACACACTCCATTTCCACTCCCGGAACCACGTTCTGGGCGTTCCGGGTAGTAGCCCACCACTACGCTTTACAGCCCTCTCTAAGCAGTTTATAGAGTTAGCATATTTCCCTCAGCAATTTGGGTCCTTGTTTTAGTAACCTCGGAAGGATGGAAGGCTGAGTCAACCTTGAGCCTGGTAAGATTCAAACTGTTGAACTGTAGTCAGCAGAAGCCTGCAAGATTGCTATATTGTTTGTTTCTTATCTGCACTTTATATCTCCTGCTCTGTGCTGTATGCTATTGTTTGGCGCAAAAAAACCATACTCCCACCCCACTATTTGAGAAGCACTGCGGTGAAACCAACTGTAAGATTTAGAGGGAAAAAAACTGCAGTACACCAATACCTAGCAGCTTCATTAATAAGGCCCGTTGGTTTTTCTTCTTTTAGGTGCTGGAAAAAAAGATTCAAAAACATCATTATAAAGAGGAATATTTTGTGTTATAAACTGAATCGCTGATATTTACAGAGTATACATTATGCAGAAAATATCTGGAATATCACTTTTTTTCATGTTTCAAGCATCAGGTGAAGATTAAAGAGAAAAACTCCCAGATTATATAAATGTACTTAAAATGGCTGCTTTCCATCTGCTTCTATTTGTCAATGGCCCTGACAGAATTATACTCAGTTCAAATGAATTGAAACTGATGTTACTAGTTCTCTCTATAATTATAATTATGTTATTAGAAATTGTAATCTCTGTTTTAATAACTGTTTTTAAAAAAAAAAAAATTACAGCAAAAATTCTGAGGGTGCTTTCCGACAGGAAAAGTTCTGAGTGCTCACAGAAAACCTAATAAAGGTACCTATATCTCATTGTTCAGGGTGTCCAGGGAGAGGCTGCAACAGTCAGAAATGTGAAAACTAGTCATAAGTCCCATTTTTAAGTACTGTTGTAATTTTGAATGGTCACTAAATAATCTGCTGTTAAGTTTTTGGTCTGTTGTGTAGATGTTTGGGTGGTTCAGGGTGTCAGATTATTATAGATAAATCACAGCCCGCGTAAGCTGCAATAAATCAAATCTGGAGGTGACATTATCTGTTACAGAAACGGCTTCAAAACGAAGTTACTTTTATTAATTAAAAACAATAAACAGCTTTGCCTGATCCCAGGCTTTTACTGTACGTCTACATTGCTAGAGAGTTAGAGGAAAGATGGAGATTCTTCTTCTTCTTCTTCACCACCGAGAAGAGAGGAAGTGATGCTGGCTATCTAGACAGGATTTACATCATAATGGGTGGAGCTAAATTAACATACACAGAGTTAACTATTTAATTACTGAATGTCTCTGGGGCTGGCAATACACAGCGTGACACAGGGTCGGAAATTTGTGGTGGCATTTTTTTAATTTTAACTTTTAGGATCGTTATGTGTGTTGGGACTGGTCTCTAGCGTCATGGGACTTTCATTGTACCGTATGTGTATACTATGTATACACATACAATGACAATAAAGTATTTATTTATTTAGGACTATTTGTATTCATGTTAAGCATTGGCATCCTTCAGTCTCAAAAGACCATGGTATCATGCTTTGGATTCCCCATGGTAAGCACTGCTACAGTATTTCAACACCTAAGAGTTGGTGTCTCCAAGTGACTTCACAGCTAAGCCTGGTCTTGAACCTTCTTCTTCCCAGTCTTAGGCCGTCTTCAGCACCTTGCCCTGATACTACCCTGGCAATACAGATGCTTCTAGTGTGATATATTATTTCAAAGAACAGAAGAAAAAGAAACATGCAAAGAAAGGCTCTTTGAACAGACTTAATCTTGGCCTAAGAGGTTGAGAAGTGATTTAAATGCAGCTGCAAATATTTTTTTTATTTATTTATATATATATATATATATATATATATATATATATATATATATATATTTGTTTTCGTAAATTTTCACGGGTATATGTATGTAGATTGTTCTGAGTTCGGGTTTTGCCCTGTGTAATATTTTGCATGTTTATGCGACGTTTCGGTGAAATCACATTCACCATCATCAGGCTGAAGTTTCCAAGCTTCGTGCTGTTGTAAAATGGAATGTTTGCAACTGTCATTTCTTCCTAGTATATAGTGTGGGGGTGGAGATTTGGTTTGAATGTAGCAGATAGATTGGGTGATTATGTTTCAGTGATCTGATTGGTTGGTGTAATCATAATTATTAGAAGGATTGACATGGTGAATATATATATATTAAATATATATATATTTTAAAAAATAATTATATCTGTTTTTTATTGTTTTTAATGTTTATATGCAGCTGCAAATATTTTTAATCTGTATTGGAAATTTGAAAAAAAAAGTTCCAAAAGTATTTTTTGATTAAATATCTTGACAAGGAGGTACAACAGCACAAGGGCTCTCTTTTGACCTTTTCCCTTTTCACCGATTCTTTTCCATGGAAGACTGCCAAGCTTCATACATTTAAAAAGAACAGCATCCCTGGTTTAAGTCCTCGGTGTTGTGACCTGTCATTGCAAGCTGTCCAATCTTTCGCCTTTAGATTAAAACATGAATATTTCAGATTCCTAGGTGACAATCCCATTAGAGTGATAGTCCATGATATCAATTACCATTTCAGTTTCAATTTGACTTGCTAGCCACAGGGTACAATTTCTCAGCTTCACATGGTCTAGGTTGGATCCTTGAAGCATGACACTTCTAAATTGCTACCTATTATCCCAGCGACAGCACTTGTATGGCCTCCGGATGGTTTTTAATCATATGCCAAGGCAAAGGTCAGGCTTTGAAACCACAGGTATTGGACAAGCTCGCAAATTCCTTACACAAAGCGAAAGTTATTTATCTGGCATATGGCTGAGAAAATGTAAAGGCTGCCATCTAACTGGCAATGTGTCAAGATCTTTACATGTTTGCTGATTGAATAACGCACGGCGGATTGCATTCCAAAGATATCAAACATTATACATTTATTACTTCAAAAACTTTTGGCAAGGTTTTTTTTTAAATGTCAACTATAAAAATACTTCCCTACATAGTATATAAAAAAATTAATATAAGCACAGTGGTACCTCTACTTACGAACTTAATTCGTTCCATAACCAGGTTCTTAAGTAGAAAAGTTTGTAAGAAGAAGCAAATTTTCCCTTAGGAATCAATGTAAAAGCAAATAATGCATGCGATTGGGGAAACAACAGGGAGGGTGAAGGCCCTGTTTCCTCCCAGGAGATTCCTAGAGAGGCCCCATGGAGGCTTCTCCCTGCCTTTTCCAGCCCTGTTTCCTCCCAGGAGATTCCTAGAGAGGCCCCACAGAGGCTTCTCCCTGCCTTTTCCAGCCCTGTTTCCTCCCAGGAGATTCCTAGAGAGGCCCCACGGAGGCTTCTCCCTGCCTTTTCTGGTTACTGTTTCGGAGGCTTGGGTTTGTAAGTGGAAAATGGTTCTTGAGAAGAGACAAAAAAATCTTGAACAGGCATCACTGTATATTATTGTCATTTTAAAAAGAACCAGATGATTTATGGCAAATCAAAATATAAATAAATGTATGTACAATAGTTACCTGCTTAGATATGCACAAATTTCTAGTCCTGAATGTTAGTGACCATTCAGATCTCCCTAGAACCACTTATGATTCATTTTCAAAATTCTGGCTGCAACACCTCCATTACTCCATAATTACATGATCATGTATTGGGCACTTAGCAACCAGCTTGCATTTATATCCATTTACAGGGATCATGTGAATGTGATTTTTGTCTTTTTTTTTTAGTTCCTGCCATTTACTTCTAATGTCCAGTAAAAAGCACCCATTGGGGAAAACAAATTAACTTTGCAATTGCTGCAAAAAAGGTCATAAAATAAGGTGACCCATTTACCTACAGCTTACAACCATAATCCCCAGGTCAATTACAATGATAAGTAAAGGACTATCTCTAAGAGACACACATACTCAAGCATCCTACTTTATTAGGCATACAAAAACCATCAGTTTGCTTTCTTTGCTGTGTAACTGGCAATAACCATCTTATGTTACCTGTAGCCCATGCTTTGCATCAACAACGGATATTATACCTAAAGAAGAAAGGAAGAGTCTTGATTTGAAGAATACCAATACAATTGACAGATGTCTTACATATTTACATGGAATTAAGAAAATAAATTGCCTAAGATGCATCGAAACATTTCTATAGATGCTGAGGTTACCGTATTTTTCAGAGCATAAGACGCACCTTAGTTTTGGGGGACGAAAACAAGGGGGGAGGGAGAATTTTGCCTACCAGATATTCATCTGGCTAGCCTCCTTAGCCTGGCCAGCTTCAGCGCATTAGTTCACTGGTTTTGAGCGCACACACTTTTTATCCCCTAGTGGGGGATAAAAGAACAGCTTCTAAAGCACAGCTGGTTGTCGGAGAGAGAAGCAATGAAAAAAGCAGGCGAAACACGGAAGACCTCTTCACTCACTAGTACCTTGTTAGGGCTGAAAAACAGCTTCTAAAGCACAGCTGATCATCGGAGGGAGCAGGAATGATAAAAGCAGGCAAAGCATGGAAGATCGCTTCAACAGCTAGCGCCTCGTTAGGGCCGAAAAACAGCTTCTAAAGCTCAGCTAATCACAGGAAGGAGCAGCAATGAAAAAAGCAGGCAAAGCTTAGAAGACGGCTTCACTCACTAGGCATGGGGTAACTGATGTACAGTGGTGCCCCGATTATTGCGAGGGTTCCGTTCCAGGACCCCTCGCAATGATCGGTTTTTCGCGAAGTAGCGGTGCGGAAGTAAAAACACCATCTGCGCATGCGCAGATGGTGTTTTTACTTCCGCCGCAGCAGCGAGGAGCCGAAGATTGGGGTTTCCCCACCGCCCACGCAAACTCCTCGCTGCCGCTCGCCCGCCCTTCGCCCGCCCACGCCGCTCGCTCGCGCTGCTTCCCAGCTGAGTCCTGAAGCCAATTCGCTTCAGGACTCAGCTGGGAAGCGGCGCGAGTGAACGGCGTGGGTGGGCGAAGGGCGGGCGAGCGGCAGCGAGGAGTTTGCGTGGGCGGTGGGGAAACTCCTCGCTGATGCCCGCCGCTCGCCCTTCTGCCAGCAAGAGGGGGAAGACCCAGGGAAGCCGCCCAGCAGCTGATCTGCCCGGCGCCATTTACGCATGCGTGGCCATAGAAAAAAAGGCTGCGCATGCGCAGATGGTGTTTTGACTTCCGGGTTGAAAAATCGCCATATAGCCGTTCGCAATGATCGGGATCGCGATACCCGGGGGATCACTGTATCCCCTTTTTGGCTAGTAAGATTTATGTGTGGTTATGATTGGGGAGTATTGACTGTTTTTAAATGATAGTGGGTTTTTAGCTATAATTTTAATTATTGGATTTGTACTGCACTGTTCATTTATTTTTATTTTTATTTATTTGATTTTTATGCCGCCCTTCTCCTTAGACTCAGGGCGGCTTACAACATGTTAGGAATAGCACTTTTTTAACAGAGCCAGCATATTGCCCTCACAATCCAGGTCCTCATTTTACCCATCTCGGAAGGATGGAAGGCTGAGTCAACCTTGAGCTGGTGATGAGATTTGAACCGCTGACCTACAGATCTACAATCAGTTTCAGTGGCCTGCAGTACAGCACTCTACCTGCTGCGCCACCCCAGCTCTTGTTGTGAGCCGCCCCGAGTCTTCGAAGAGGGGCGACCTACAAATCTAATAAATTATTATTAATTATTATTATTATTAGTGTCTCATTAGGGCTGGAAAAAACTTTGAAAAAGCTACGTTTGGAGTATAAACCAGTCTCTTCTTGGGGGGTGAGGAAGGCGCGTCTTATACTCCGAAAAACACGATAATTAAAAAAATTATTGTAGGCACTTTCAGGAATAGTAAAAGCGATTTGAATTCGAACTTTTGGAAAGCAGAAAAGTATTACCTTTCCCTCTTCCTAGGGTATATGTCTCCTGCAGGTGGGAATTGCTTCTACCACTGCTGCTGGTGTGCTGCATGTGCAGCTTTGAGTCTCTGGTGTGGGCGCGCGTCCCAGCGAGATTTTGCTTCGGCGCATGCGCAGAAGCAAAAAACCCACCAAAATCTCAAATGCCTCCCCTTGTGAAATTTTGCTTCCTGCACATGCGCAGAAGCAAAATCTTTCTGGGATGCGCACACACACCAGATGCCTGAATCTGCACGCACAGCTCCAGTTTTACTACCAGTGCAGCGTCCTTATCCATACTGGTAAGAACCCTATACAGTGGAACCCCGACATAAGAGCTGCTCTACTTAAGAGCAACTCGAGATAAGAGCTGGGAGGGGAGAGATATTTTTGTTCTACTTACAAGCCCAAATTCGAGATACAAGCGCCAAGGAGCTGTCTCCTGAAGCCAAACGCTAACTTCCGCGTTCGGCTTCAGGAGACAGCTGCGAAGCGGCGCGCGTGTTTTAAAAGGTTGCAGCCGGCCTGGGGGGCTCGGGGGGGGGGGTGCTTGCAGCTTTCTTTCTTGCTCTTTTTCTTTCTCTCTTTTACCTTCCCTTCCTCTATTTCTTCTTTTCTTTCTCCTTCCCACCTTCTTCCCTCCCTCCCTCCCTTCACTCATTCCTCTCTTACTCTCCCCTTTCATAAGTTTCCTTGCTTCCTTCCTCTGTTCCTGTCCCTTCCCTCTTTCCTTCCTTCCTTCCCACCCTCCGTCCATTCATTCACCCATTCCTCTCTTGATCGCTTAAAGCCGGTCCCTGGTGCAAAAAGGGTTGGGGACCTCTGTCCTACAGGATTGGGTGGCAGAGAAGTTGAACATATGTAAATTTAAAAGTTTAAGAAAGTTTACAAGTTAAGTGAAAGAAACTTCATTATTCATTTATATGTACATGTACATTTCTTCATTAAAAACATGTCTTTCTGCATAATTTAGACTAACTTTGTGAGTTTTTTGAGGGCTGGAACCAATTAAAATTATTTACATTAATTCCTATGGGGAAAAGTCGTTCGAGATAAGAGCTGCTCGACTTAAGAGCCCAGGTCCGGAACGAATTAAACTCGTATCTCGAGGTACCACTGTACTGGTCTCATGGCTCCAAAAAAATCCACAACATTTTCCAAAAAGAAACAAGGGATGGCAATATACTGGATCTTTCCAATCAATCAATTTTATTCAGTTTCCGGTCACAATTCAAAGTGTTGCTTATGACCTATAAAGCCCTTCATGGCACCGGACCAGACTATCTCAGGGACTGCCTTCTGCTGCACGAATCCCAGTGACCAGTTAGGTCCCACAGAGTGGGTCTTCTCTGGGTCCCGTCAACTAAACAATGTCGCTTGGCGGGACCCAGGGGAAGAGCCTTCTCTGTGGCGGCCCCGGCCCTATGGAACCAACTCCCCCCCAGAGATTAGAATTGCTCCCACCCTCCTTGCCTTTCGTAAGCTTCTTAAAACCCACCTCTGCCACCAGGCATGGGGGAACTGAGATACTCTTTCCCCCTAGGCCTTTACAATTTTATGTATGGTATGTCTGTATGTATGTTTGGTTTTACAATAAGGGTTTTTAACTGTTTTAATATTGGATTGTCATATGCTGTTTTACTACTGTTGTTAGCCGCCCCGAGTCTACGGAGAGGGGCGGCATACAAATCCAATAAAATCAATAAAATCAATCAATTCCCTTTCAAAACTAACCAAAAATTTAAAAAAAAACCAAGAAGTAAGAAGAAGTGGGAAGGGAAGGGCGGTGTTTCCATAATGAATGGAGTGGTTAGCTGCATGGCTGAATGTACTGAGCTTGGGCTGTTCCATAGGAAGAGAGACAATCTTTGTTTAGAGGAGATTATCCTGAGACAAAGCAAGAGGGAAAATCTGGATTAAACCATACGCTGGCCATGTGGTTTGTGTATATTTTCTTTGTGTGAAAGAAAGCAAGCAATCTGGGAAAATTTCCTTACTTGAAGAATTAAGTTATAAAAATTTAATAAGAAGGGAATTGCTTTGTCTTCTGAGATGTGAAATAAGTATTTTCTTAGCAAAGAAAACGGTGGAAGGGAGCAAAATCTACATTTAAGATTCATCAGTTTAATATCTTCTGACGTTTTGTGACAATATAATATTTTCCCATGCCTCACAGCCATTTTATGATAATATGCATGCTTTCTCAAAAATCCAAACATATCTAAATAGCTTAAAGCCCCCCATTGAGCTAAATTGTTTTGAACACAATTGCGTTTCATTTAATCTCGGGATCTGTCTTTGTGTACAATAGATATTCAAATATTAATTTTCTTACCATCAAGATAAATGTCACTTCCCAATTCAGCATCAACCCAAAACATGGAGGCCACAGAACCTAGCAAATAAAACATGTAGAATATACCAAAATGATAAATGCTTAAAAAATATTATTATTTATAAAATAAAACAATTACAAATTTGTGTAAAATACAATTTTCTAAAATATATACTTTAGGTATAAAAAATCTTCAGCAGTAGCTTAGAACAGAGTTTCCCAACCTTGGAAACTTGAAGATATCTGAACTTCAACTCCCAGAATTCCCCAGCCAGCATTTGCTGGCTGGGGAATTCTGGAAGTTGAAGTCCAGATAGCTTCAAGTTGCCAAGGTTGGGAAACACTGTCTTAGAATATACAAATAGAGCAACATACAACCATTCACTTAATGAAGTTATTATGCCACTTTAAAAAGTGACATGAACTTTTTTCACATTTACAACTATTATAGCTTTCCTGTGGTCACGTGACCTAAATTCCAACATTTGGCAAGTGACATGTGTTTGATGGTTGCCCCCTGGGTCATGTGGTCACCTTTTGACAGGCAAGTCAATGAAAACCCAGATTTACTAAACTAGGGGTCTCCAACCTTGGCAATTTTTTGAATTGTGGACTTCAACTCCCAGAGTTCCTCAGGCAGCATAGCTGGCTGAGGAACTCTGGGAAATGAAGTCCACAAGTCTTAAAGTTGCCAAAGTTGGAGACCCCTGCACTAAACAACTGTGTTTTGACCTTAATAACTGCACTGATTCACTTAACAATTGTGGTAAGAAAGGGTGGTAAAATGGGGCAAAATTCATTTAACAACTGTCCTGCTTAGCAACAGAAATTTGGGATTCAATTGTGGATGTAAGTCGAGGACTATTGTTATCACTGAACTGAAAATTTCATTTACAGAAAACATCTTGATCAACCTATGGCAGTAATGGTGAACCTTTTTTTCCTTGGGTGCCGAAAAAGTGTGAATGCATGTGATCACTCATGCGTGAGTGCGCACTCCCAAAATTCAATGCCTGGGGAGGGCAAAAATATCTCTCCCCTCTACCCAGAGGCCCTCTGGAGGCTGGAAATGGCAACTTTAAGACTTGTGGACTTCATCTCCCAACTTCTGGTGGGCCCAGTAAGCTCGTGTTTCAACCTTCCCAGGCTCCAAAGGCTTTATTATTTTATTTTATTTTATTTTATTTTATTTTATTTTATTTTATTTTATTTTATTTTATTATTTTATTTTATTTATTTTATTTTATTTTATTTTATTTTATTTTAGAAACATAGAAGTCTGACAGCAGAAAAAGACCTCATGGTCCATCTAGTCTGCCCTTATACTATTTTCTGTATTTTATCTTAGGATGGATATATGTTTATCCCAGGCATGTTTAAATTCAGTTACTGTGGATTTATCTACCACATCTGCTGGAAGTTTGTTCCAAGGATCTACTACTCTTTCAGTAAAATAATATTTTCTCATGTTGCTTTTGATCTTTCCCCCAACTAACTTCAGATTGTGTCCCCTTGTTCTTGTGTTCACTTTCCTATTAAAAACACTTCCCTCCTGGACCTTATTTAACCCTTTAATATATTTAAATGTTTCGATCATGTCCCCCCTTTTCCTTCTGTCCTCCAGACTATACAGATTGAGTTCATTAAGTCTTTCCTGATACGTTTTATGCTTAAGACCTTCCACCATTCTTGTAGCCTGTCTTTGGACCCGTTCAATTTTGTCAATATCTTTTTGTAGGTGAGGTCTCCAGAACTGAACACAGTATTCCAAATGTGGTCTCACCAGCATTCTATATAGTGGGATCATAATCTCCCTCTTCCTGCTTGTTATACCTCTAGCTATGCAGCCAAGCATCCTACTTGCTTTCCCTACCGCCTGACTGCACTGTTCACCCATTTTGAGACTGTCAGAAATCACTACCCCTAAATCCTTTTCTTTTGAAGTATTTGCCAACACTGAACTGCCAATACAATACTCAGATTGAGGATTCCTTTTCCCCAAGTGCATTATTTTACATTTGGAAACATTAAACTGCAGTTTCCATTGCTTAGACCATTTATCTAGTAAAGCTAAATCATTTACCATATTACAGACGCCTCCAGGAATATCAACCCTACTGCACACTTTAGAGTCATCGGCAAATAGGCAAACCTTCCCTACCAAACCTTCCCCTATGTCACTCACAAATATATTAAAAAGAATAGGACCCAGAACAGATCCTTGTGGCACACCGCTTGTAACCTGACTCTGCTCAAAATACTCGCCATTAACAATAACTCTCTGATGTCTACGCTTCAGCCAGCTGCAAATCCATTTTATTTTTTATTTCATTTCATTTCATTTCATTTCATTTATTTTATTTTATTATTTTATTATTTTATTTTATTTTATTATTATTTTTATTTTATTTTTTTATTTTATTTTATTTTATTTTATTATTTTATTATTATTTTATTATTTTTTATTTTATTTTTTTTATTTTTTTTATTTCATTTCATTTCATTTTATTTATTTTATTTTATTTTATTATTTTATTTTATTATTTTATTTTATTTTATTTATTCGATTTTTATGCCATCCTTCTCCCTAGACTCAAGGCGGCTTACAACATGTTAGCAATAGCACTTTTTAACAGAGCTAGGCTATTGCCCCCACAATCTGGGTCCTCATTTTACCCACCTCGGAAGGATGGAAGGCTGAGTCAACTTTGAGCCGGTGGTGAGATTTGAACCGCTGACTTTCAGATCTACAGTCAGCTTCAGTGGCCTGCAGTACAGCACTGTACCTGCTGCGCCACCCCAGCTCTTTATTGGAGCGGGGGGGGGGGATGTTTTGTAAAAAATGTCTTCCCCCATCCCGTAGTAGGCTCTAGGGAAGCCAAAAACACCCTCTGAGCTGGCTAGTACACTCATGCACGTTGGAGCTGAGCTAGGGCAATGGCTCACGTGCTAGCAGATATGGCTCCATATGCCACCAGTGGCATCCATGCCATAGGTTCGCCATCACCGACCTATGATATTCCATTTTCAAGATAAATATTAAAAAACACTAATTATACGTTATAAAGTTTTTAAAAAATATTTCTTCTTTTTCTCCTTTTCTGTATATTTAAAATTCCTGCTCAATTTAATTTGCAGACATTTTCTTATATCAACAGAAATCATAATGGGATGTATTTCTAATGAATTACTTAACTGCATTCTCTAGTAGAATTTTAAAGAGTAAAGATTAAACAATAGAATGCCAGATATACATTTTATTTCCTACAAGAGAATCCATGCAATTGTTCTTTTCATTATTTTAGAATTAACATTTCTGCACAGATATACTTCAATCGGTATGAAACAAAGCAAATATTTGGGCTTACTCTATAGCAACATCAGTAATAAAAACATAATTATAATGCTCCAAGCATGCTAGAATCTTTGGTGACTAACAGCTATTTACATAGATTTTATCTGTAAAAAACAATGTAGAAAACCTATGAAATGAAATTGAGCAATATTCATTTTGTCTTTGAACACATCTGCGAAAACATTACCATTACAAAGCAACGAAAACAGCCTGCCATTTACAGAGCAAAGAAAACTGTTGTTGAAAAATGATAGTTTTTGAAAAATAAGAAATCAATTTATTTTGACATGAGCTGATTCAATACCTCCAAATGCCAGAAGATGAAGGCTGTGAGAATTTGAGAACAATTAAAGTATTGTCAAAAGCTCGCAAATCTAGTGGATGTCAAGGCTGTCTTGGAAAATGAAGCAGACATGCATACAACAATGGCATCTGAAGCTGTTTCAATATCTGAAGCTGTCCACCTGAATTGATAAGATGTAGCCTCCCAAGCATCAGTGGTGTCAAAACAGAAGCACCTGTCAACGGTTTATAATAATCACTCAGGCGAGAGATAGCAAAGGCCTGAACATCTAATAGTTTCCAGGTATCTATTATTTTTTTACTTCAAATGCCTAATAGCATCCAACTAAACTGAAATAAGATTTGTTTACAACAAAAGCTAAATCAATGTCCTATTTGTGTGCTTGTGTGTGTGTCTTAGAGACATGTCGACTCCTGGCAACTGTAATTTTTGGTAGGGGTTTGCTGCTGCCTTCTTCTGGGAGAGAGAAGGACTGGCCAAAATTAATCAATTAGCTGTGTACTTACGGCAGGACTGGAACTCACAGTCTCCCGGTTTTTAGCCTGGTGTCTCAACCACTTTAACAAACTGGGTATCTTATCATTTAGATAATGTAGACCAGTGTTTCCCAACCTGGGCAACTTGAAGATATCTGGACTTCAACTCCCAGAATTCCCCAGCCAACGTTCGCTGGCTGGGGAATTCTGGGAGTTGAAGTCCAAATATCTTCAAGTTGCCTAGATTGGGAAACACTGATGTAGACAACAACAGGACCAGAAAATGCTATACAATGCAACCACTTTTATATTCATGTCTTATGCTATTACCTGGTTATATGTAGAAGTAATTTAGTTATTTGGGGAATATAATGATGAATCACGAAGTGATTTGTGTGACCATTTAGTTTAATCAAATTACCAAAATAGCTACATTCATTAAAAGTAATTGTGTTTGTGTGCCTTAAACACAACATAAACGTTTTAGAGAATGAATAGGAGAATAAGTTGGATAATTTGGAAAAGGCAGAAATCTGAAAATAGTGAGGTTATAAAGCAGCAGGAAAAATCAATTCAGATGAAAGGATGGTAAGTATTTAGCAAATATCTAGTCTTCCAGGACAAAGATAATGGGGACACTGAAGTCTATAAGACAATAAGTCGCCCTGAGTCTAAGGAGAAGGGCGGCATAAAAAAATTGAATAAATAAATTAAAAAAAATAGCTGGCTGTCTATATGCTAAAAGATTTGCTGAAAGTTATTGAAAGATTTGCTGAAAAGAATTATGATTGCAAGTAGCAAAATAAATCCTAAAATGACCATCAATTTTGAAAAATCCACAATTTTCTGAACTATGAATATCAATTGGGAAAATTACTTACATTTTAAATAACACTGAGTTCTGATTAGGTTCAGTGTTAACCTGATGCCTGAGTTAGTCAATGTCCCTAACAAACCTGAAGTTCAATTTGAAATTCTCAGGAATTAATGGTATGTAAACAGAATTGTTCAACCCTGTTTTGTGCACAATGTTGCTACTGACTTTCTAACAGAATGAAGATTAAGTGGGCGCCCTTGACAGCCCTTCTGATGTTGTTGCTGTACAACGTCCGTCAACTTTATAGAAGTGGCAAGATATGACAGAAGTTGGCAGGAAAAGCCGACACTCCAGAAGATAAGCTCAAGGATACAGAAGTTTCTTGACAGACTTGAACATTGGGCGCTATCAAACAAAATGAAATTCAACAGTGAAAAAAGTAAGGTTCTACAATAAAAAAAAATGCACAGGTACAGTATATGTGGTGTCTTGTTCAACACTAGTAACTGTGAGAGGGATCTTGGAGTCATAGTGAAAACCACTTAAATATGAGCCAGCCGTGTGCAGCAGCTGCCAAAGAAGCCAACATAGTTCTAGGCTGCATTAACAGAGGGATAGAATCAAGATCACGCGAAGTGTTAATACCACTTTATAATGCCTTGGTAAGGCCACACTTGGAATACTGCATTCAGTTATGGTTGCCACGATGTAAAAAGGATGCTGAGACTCTAGAAAGAGTGCAGAGAAGAGCAAGAAAAATGATTAGGGGACTGGAGGCTAAAACATATAAAGAATGGTTGCAGGAACTGGTATGTCTAATTTAATGAAAAGAAGGACCAGGGGAGACATGATAGCAGTGTTCCAATATCTCAAGGGTTGTCACAAAGAAGAGGGAGACAAATGATTCTCAAAAGCACCTGAGGGTAGAGCAAAAAGCAATGGGTGGAAACTAAATAAGGAGAGAAATAACTTAGAACTAAGGAGAAATTTCCTGACAGTTAGGACAATTAAATCAGTGGAACAGCTTGCCTCCAGAAGTTCTGAATATTCCAACCTTGGAAGTTTTTAAGAAGATGTTGTATAATCATTTGTCTTAAATCGTTTAGGGGTTCCTGCCTAAGCAGGGGGTTGGACTAGAAGATCTCCAAGGTCCCTTCCAACTCTGTTATTGTTGTTGTTGTTATATTATTGTTGTTGGTATTATCAATACACTGTATACAGGGTCACACATTTTCTATTCTGATTTTAAAGTACTTTTAAATTTTAGAAGAATAGAATAGAATAGATTTTTTATTAGCCAAGTGTGATTGGACACACAAGGAATTTGTCTTGGTGCATATGCTCTCAGCGTCCATAAAATAAAATATACATTTGTCAAGAATCATGTGGTACAACACTTAATGATTGTCATAGGGGTCAAATAAGCAATGAAGAAGCAATATTAATAAAAATCTTAAGATATAAGCAACAAGTTACAGTCATACAGTCAACATGGGAGGAAAAGGGTGATAGGAATGATGAGAAAAACTAGTAGAATAGAAGTGCAGATTTAGTAGAAAGTCTGACAGTGTTGAGGGAATTATTTGGCGTTCGGAAAAAACTGTTCTTGTGTCTAGTTGTCTTGGTCTTAGTTGCAACAGATTAAATAGTTGGATGTCAAAATTATATTGAGTAAGACCTGATCCCACTAGATGAAACAGGGAAAGTGGACTTTAGTCAGGAGTAATTTATGTACCATTTATAATATACTGTCAGCGTTTTCAAGATTAGCTACACAGATAGTGCTGCTTATCAATAGTATTATGTAGGTGAAGGTAAAGGTTTTGGTATAGAAAAGCGCCAGTTTAGTGTAGTGGGTGAAGGTGCTGGGCTACAAACCAGGACAGTTGCGTGACTTTGGGCCAATCATTCTCACCCAGCCCAACCACCTCACAGGGTTGTTGTGGAGAGAAACAGGAGGAGGAAAGGAGGAGTATTATTATATATGTTCATATCTTTGAGTTACTTTTCCAGTAATAAAGGCAGATTAAAAAAATCTAAAATAAATATAGCACTTCCGGGGCTTGCCTTATTACCTGGATGCTGTTATGATGGAAAGAATGAAGCATAATCGACTCTGCCTATCTTTGTTCTGTGATTATTCTAATTATGAACTATATCCTAGCTAGATTAATAGAACATACAGCATAATAAAGCAGAAATGCACTGAATCTTCCTACAATATATATATATATATATGTTTTCGTAGATTTATTTACTTATTTATTCATTCATTCATTCATTCATTCATTCATTCATTCATTCATTTATTTATTTATTTATTGGATTTGTATGCCGCCCCTCTCCAGAGACTCGGGGCCGCTAACAGCGACAATAAAACAATGTACGATAGTAATTTGGTATTGATGATTAAAAATCTATTAATATAAAAACCAAACATACATACATACATACCATGCATACAATTGTATGTTTATCTTATGTAATAGATTTTTCCAGAAAAAAAGAGTTTCACATTTGTTCCCATTTCCCTGTATACCTGGATCTGCCAATCCGGTTGTCTCTAGCAAAATGTAATCAAATTTCCCTTTCTTCTGCATCAAATTTTCAATGGCTTTCAAACCATTGTCTCTAATGAGAAAATTAAACAAACAGCATTATTTTGTTATGTTACATTTATGTCACATTCTATATGTTGTGGGTAAAATATTATCTCCCAATCACGTATCTATCCAGAGATATAGATTGTAAGAATATTTATTAAATAAGTTTACAAACTAATTGCAAATCTCCTTATAATTAATTTGTAAAGAATTAATTACAATGAAATTTAAAAGTTTACTTCCATATATCGAAGTTTCTGCATTCTATCTGTTCCCTTATATCTTCTCTAAATTATTCATTACTTTAGAAGAAAGTGTCAAAAAAAAAGCTACTTATCAATATCCATTCTCTTAAAATAGGTCCAATATGCAATACAAATGATTGTAATTTTAATTTTAAGATTTAAAATTTTATTAGGATTGGCTAAATTTGCTAAAACACAAAGATCAAGCATTTACAACAGTCTAAGGACATGCGATGGCCATTTGTGATTTTCCTCTCTGGCTTTTGCTAAGTAAAGTCAATGAGAAAAGCTGGATTTGCTTAACAACTTCAAGATTCACTTAACAACTATGGTCATTTGCTTAACCTCCATGTCAAAAAAGATCATAAAATTGAATACAACTCACTTAGCAACTTTCCTTGCTAAGCAATGGAAATTCTGGTCTCAATTGTCGTTGTAAGTCAAGGGCTATTTATAATACAATACTAGATCTTCCCTAGCGTTATTGGCCTTCATCATGAGACATGCAGACTATAGTTTTAAATCCTCGGTATTAGAATAGACAATATTACCAAATAAAAAATCCTTACTTTACTGAGCAGCAAAGACAGCCATTTCTGAGCTCCAGCCATTCTTCATAGAGTTCTCCACCTTGACTTATAGCCAAGGATTTTTCCAATGCGCTACCTGGAAAAAAAAGAAAAGCTATAATAAAAATAGCACTTTTATTGAAAGAAAATAAAACAGTGAAAGTCTGCGGAGAGGGACGGCATACAAATCTAAGTAATAAATAAATAAAATAATACATTTCAGGTTTTGGGACTTCCAGTGGTGATGTCATGCCTGTGTGGAGCAAGCCAATGGGGCTCAGTTTGGCTCGCACAATTTTTTGTGATTTCTGTAGCCTTTGGGCAAGGTTAGCTCTCGAAGGGAGCACCAGTAGAGAGGGGAGACTTTGTAGCTCTAAGGGAGAAAGGCAATTTCCTGGAACAGAGAGAGAGGGTCTCTCAGACCAGACACAAAAGAAATCAGCCTGTAAATGACTGATCCTAAGATGTGACACTCTGCTTGTTAAAGAGGAAGAAAAGAGAGAGAAAACGGTGAGACATGTCAGTGGAAAAGAAATAAATGCTGAAATCCGGAAAGTAAAGAATCCTCTGTGTCAATGGGAAAGCAATGGGTGGAAATTAAACAAGGAGAGAAGCAACTTAGAACTAAGGAGATATTTCCAGGAGGTTAGAACAATTAATCAGTGGAACAGCTTGCCTCCAGAAGTTGTGAATGCTCCAACACTGGAAATTTTTAAGAAGATGTTGGATAGCCATTTGTCTGAAATAGTGTAGGATTTCCTGCACAAGCAGGGGGTTGGCCTAGAAGACCTCCAAGGTCCCTCTAACTCTGTTGTTGTTGTTGTTGTTTTTATATGTTGTACCTTATGATTCTTGACGAATGTATCTTTTAGGTACACTGAGAGCATATGCACCAAAACAAATTCCTTCTGTGTCCAATCATACTTGGCCAATAAAAAATTCTATTCTATTCTATTCTATTCTATTCTATTCTATCCTAGCCTAGCCTAGCCTATATAGAATTAACTTTCTCAGTTGCTATACTTGATGTATCCTAACATCCTAATTCAAAAGGACAAACTTTAAAGCATAGTCTTTAGATCACAGCAAGAATGTATATTACTTGGAAAGCAAATTTTGCTTGAATGTGTGAAAACATTTCACATTTATGAAAGAACACACAGGCTTCAACATGAAACTTCATTTTCCATTCATTAGCATTCTTACATACCTTCACCAAATTCATTTAAAATAACTGCTATTCTCTTGCTATGTTGTTCAGTCAAAATGTAATTAAGAAGAGTAGTTTTTCCGGCACCTAAAGAAAGCAGAACAAATTTCACTAGTCTAAAACAGAACATGCTTCAAACATTTTGTAAGATTTCCTTCCTTTTAACCTACTTGATCAGCCAACTATAACAGAAAATTAAAATAAAACACCAGAGACTTTAAGAAACATTAAAATATTGAAATGAATGTTAACATGCTTTATACATTTTTAAAGTTCTATTTAACATTGTTTCAAAATGCAATTTTTGGTTTATAAATTTTCCTCAGACACTTATGGGGTTGAGCTGGAGCCATTATCAGAAGACTTCATGTTCCTTCAACTATTACTTGGACGTAGAAAAAGAAAAAGAATCTGAACACAGAAATAGCTCTGTTGAGAAACCATCTTGGTTGGCGGGCCCCAGGGGGAGAGCCTTCTCTGTGGCGGCACCGACTCTCTGGAACCAACTCCCCCCGGAGATCAGAACCGCCCCTACTCTTCCTGCCTTCCGCAAACTCCTCAAAACCCACCTTTGCTGTCAGGCATGGGGAAACTTAACATCTCCCCCTGGGCACGTTGAATTTATACATGGTATGCTTGTGTGTATGTATCTTAGTATATGGGTTTTTTAAAATTTTTCAATATTTTAATTAATTGGATTATGTATTGGATTGCTTTTCACTTGTTGTGAGACGCCCCGAGTCTTCGGAGAGGGGCGGCATACAAATCCAAATAATAAATAAATAAATAAATCTTCTAAATCCCAGCTATGAATACTAACAGTGAGTTTACAAAACTGCCAAGCCTGGATGGTCAAAATCTCCAGCACCACAATTACCTAACCATGATATAAATTAAAAACCTTTTCTTTGGAAGTCATTAAACAATATTTTAATTAATTTTTATTTTTACTTAATTTTACATAATTCTGAGGAATCAGGAATTCCTAGGAATTATATTTCTATTTTTGAGACAACACTCATTTCTCAATTTTTCCATTTATATTTGCAGTTTACTGCCAAAACAATAAAAAAATTAATCTGTTCCTGACTTGCCCAGACAAAGTAAGGGTAAATCTTATTAGCATTCTTTGCTTTGCATGTGTATGCTTGCCAAAACATGCAAACTGCTTCAAATTTGCCGTAATTTCCTGGAGAGTTGTACACTTTACCTTTACATTAAACTATAAAATAGGTTTGTCTTGAATTAGTGTATCAAGTGACACAATCAGTTATATAATGTAAATGAAACTTAAAAGATTCCTGTTTTGAGTTGTTGAATCTAAACTTGGTCAAAATAATCAGGCCAACAGCCTTCTACCAGGAACTACTGTAATTATTATAATCATGGTGAAGGAAAGGCAGAAGAGGGCTGCTATAGTGGCCATCTCAGTGTCTTAACTTGCTACTCTAACAAATAACAAGATGCAGTCAACAAAAATCAGCAGCCAGTCAACACCATCCACTAGCCCAGTGTTTTTCAACCAGTGTGCCGCGGCACACTAGTGTGCCGTGAGACATGGTCAGGTGTGCCGCGAAGCTCAGAGAGAGAAAGAAAGAAAGAGAGAAAGAAAGAAAGAGAGAAAGAAAGCAAGAGAGAGAAAGAGTGAGAGAAAGAGAACAAGAGAAAGAAAGCAAGAGAGAAAGTGAGAGAAAGAAAGCAATAGAGAGAGAGAAAGAGAGGGAGGGAAGGAGAGAGAACAAGAGAAAGAAAGCAAGAGAGAGAGAAAGTGAGAGAAAGAAAGCAATAGAGAGAAAGAGAGGGAGGGAAGGAGAGAGAGAGAGAGAAAGACATAGAGGGAGGGAGGGAGAGAGAGAGAGAGAGCAAAAGAGAGAGGGAGGGAGGAAGAGAAAGAAAGAGGGATGGAGAGAGAAAGAAGGAAGGGCGAGAAAGAGGGAGGGAAAGAGAAATAGAGCGAAAGAGAGGAAGAGAGAGAGAGAATTTTTTTGTCCAAACTTTTTTTAGCCTCCCCCCTCCCCCCGCTCAATGTGCCCCAGGGTTTCGTAAATGTAAAAAATGTGCCGCAGCTCAAAAAAGGTTGAAAATCACTGCACTAGCCAACCCAATAGGTTCTCAAGGAATGTTGTATCAGTGTTCTTCAAACCTTAGCAACTCGAAGATGTATGGATTTCAGCTTCCAAAATCCCCCAGCATGCTAGCTAGACAATTCTGGGAGTTGAAGTCCACACACTTTCAAGATGTCAAGGTTAAGAAACACCAAACCATATTATAATGTTTTAGAATGGGAGAAGTCTTGCAGGTCTTCTTACCTGAATATCTGAAATAAATACGTGAAGCCCACTATGCAAATAAGAAAGATCAGTGGATTTGACAAAATTAGGGTTAGTTTCCTTTCATAGGACTTGAGCATCTGCATAAGGTTTCTGCTTATTCTTTTTGTGTCCAGGGCAGGGGGGGCAGACATTTTATCAAGAAATAAGCTCACAGAAAGGAATATTTCTAATGAAGTTCATTTTAACCCCCAAATTATTCTGTCAATTTTATTTTATATATTATGCCAAGGAGTAGAAGGCATCTACACAGATGCAAGAAATTCTGCCTGGCCATATCATGCATTTCCCAAAATTGCTATCCATTTATTATTATGACAAAAAGTTCAAATAAAATTTTCATTTAAAATCAACAACTGTGACTATCAAAGTGAATTTACCACTTATTACCTAAATATCCTGAGATGATAGTAACAGGAATCTTAAAGTTGTTGCTAGATTGAATGTCTTCTACATTATCCTTTACTGTTGGCTCCTTTATGGGGATCAATTCAGGGCAATCCTCTTCATCATCCATAAATGAACTTTCCATCTCTCACCTGTCAAACAAAAGATAACATTTAAGAAATGCTATGTAAAAAATCTCAGGTCTAGGTTTCAGTAAAATATTGAACACGGGAACCCAGAGGGATGGAGGAGGAAGAGGAGGAGAGAAAAATAGAAGTAGCTATATATTTTTGAAGAATCTGTCATCCAGGTCATGGTTATCCCAAAGATGCTTAAAAGAGCTAAATAGAGAATAATACAATAGAACAGAATTCTTTATTGGCCAAGTGTGATTGGACACACAAGGAATTTGTCTTTGGTCATAAGCTTTCAGTGTACATAAAAGAAAAAGATACATTTGTCAAGAATCATGAGGTACAACACTTAATGATTGTCACAGGGGTCAAATAAGCAATGAGGAAACAATCAATATTAATAAAAATCTTAAGCATACAAGCAACATGTTGCAGCCATACAGTCATAAGTGGGAGGAAATGGGTGATAGGAATGAGAAAAAACAAGTAGAAATGGAAGTGCAGACTTAGTAAATAGTTTGACAGTGTAGAGAATTATTTGTTTAGCAGAGTGATGGCATTGGAGGAAAAAACTGTTCTTGTGTCTAGTTGTCTTGGTGTGCAGTGCACTGTAGCGACGTTTTGAGGGTAGGAGTTGAAACAGCTTTTTGGATGAGAAGTGAAACGTCTTCAAAGAAAAACCAGAAAGTCCAGTTGCCTCTTGAAAAAGCACCTTTGGGACAAGTAGCTACAGTATTTGGTATACTGGTTTTCCTTTCTATGAACTTCCAAACAGAAATGTCCTTTGGCTTCTCCCTCTTTCATCTTAGAGAATGAGGAATGTAGGTTGAACACCACTTTTAAATAACCATGATCACTTAAGGAAGCCTGAATAACAAAATGCAGCTCCTCGTGAATAGCTTGGAAGAGGGCTTGACCTCATTGAAGTCTCTTTTCAAGGAAAAAGGCTTAGAAAGGCAATGATGACCTCTCCTATTCCTAAGAGGTCAGTAAGGGGCATGCATAAATGTCTTACGTCTCCTGTTTCCTTTTTACTAGTATCATGTATATAAATATTATATCTTTGCATACCACCAGTATGTACTTGACAAAACAAACAAACAAATAAAATAAGATGCAAGTCAGACCATTTCCGCCCCAGAAAGAATGGCAACAAGAAACACCTTCATCCAAGTCTTCCTTTGGAGCTAAAGCAACGATATCCAACCTTGGTCATTTTTTCAGACCTGTGGACTTCCACTCCTACAATTCCCCGGCCAGCCATGTTTGCGGGAGAATTGTGGGAGTTGAAGTCCCAGGTCTCAAAATAAGCCAAGGCTGTCCCCGAGCTACAGACTTTCTCACAGACCGAATGAGACTGTTTCTAGCGCGAAACTGAAGAAACAGGACAATAAAGCAGAGCCCGAACCGAGAAACCTATCCAACCCCATCGAGCTCCTCTGTAAGACAAAATATACACTCAATAATGCTCCCGTTGGGGTTAATTCACCAAGCCACCCAATGCATTTGTTTACCAACAACACCCCCCTCCATCCACTTCCGCTTACCGCCGGTGCTTGGGCTCCCGCTATGGAGACTCCACCTCTCGTCTGACAAGTTCCTACCCCCAATACGCATGCGCTCCTTTGCTTCGTGCGTTGAGCGATGCAACCTGTCACCTCAGACGCGTTTCTCCGCCCTTTCTGCGTTCAATAAAGAGTGTTGAGTCGGTAAGGCAACAAAACGGAGTAAACTCAGTAGAGGGAAGCTTGAATTTTAAGACCGACCGCCCCCTCCCCAGTTCGAGCTGCTCAAAAGGCTCCATATTTCCACCTAATAGCGAAGCTTTTAATATCTAATATAATCGAGAGAGTCCGGAAATACTGTATTTCACAAGAAGAGTCTTTCACTCCTCCTCCCGCAAGAGTCTTTCACTCCTCCTTATGCCACCAGACTTGAAAGACTGAATTTAGACAATCTGCAACTACGTCGCCTCCGAACTGATCTAACCATAGTTCAAAAAAATTATGTACCAAAATGTCCTTCCTGTTAATGACTACTTCACCTTCAACCGCAACAACACACGAGCACGTAATAGATTCAAACTAAATTTAAACCGCTCCAAACTAGACTGCAGAAAATAGGGGCGTGCATAAGTGCACCAGCGTGCCTTCTGTCCCCTGTCCTAATGTTTCTTTTTTATTAGTATCGTGTATATGAATACTATTATATCTGTGCATACTACCAATACGTATTTGACAAAATAAATAAATAAATAAAATAAAACCAAATATGACTTCAGGAATAGAGTGATCAGTGCCTGGAATTCACTACCTGACGCTGTTGTTTCTTCCCCAAACTCCAAAATCTTCAACCTTAGATTTTCTAAGAGGTCTGTAAGGGGCTTGCATAAGCACACCATTGTGCTACTGTCTCTGTCCTACTGTCCCATGGTCTTATTATTACTTTATGTGTTATGTTTATATAAACTAATATCCTATACTTGATTGAGAAATAAATTTAAAAATAAATAAAAATAAATCTTTACTCAGCCAGGGTGCAGTAGGTATTTTTCTCCTGCAACGAAAGCAATAGGGTGGATTATAATAAACGGATTGGACTAATGCGCCTACCTGCGCATCTGTTAAGCCAGGGAAAAGTTATGTCCTGACAGCGAGACTGGGTTTTCTAGATTCCAAACATTACATTATGATTGAACCGTAAACAGTGATTATCTAACAATACAGTACTGCATTCCTCTACTATAGAATATCTTACACAACCAGACTTGAAATCCTGGGCTTAGAAAGCTTAAAACTATGTCGCCTTCGGCACAACCTAAGCGTAGCTCATAAAATCATCTGCTACAACGTCCTTGTCAACGAGTACTTCAGCTTAAAGGACAAGAATACTTTACCCTTAGACTATTCACTGTTGCCCTCACCCAATTCCTAAGACGTTAGTAGGGGGTGTGCATAAGTGCACCGTCCCTGTCCTAATGTATCCCTCTTATTAGTACCCATCTCATGTATATAAACAGTGTTATATCTATCTATGCTACAATACATACTTGATAAAATAAATAAATAAAATTAAAAATAAAAATACCAGCCCATATTATGGCTTAAAATTGCATCAGGTCCAGTAAATTAGGATGTCCCAAACTGCTTGTGTTGAAATCAATTTAACGATTGCATCTTAAGAAACTGATTTACACTGCAAAGTGTAGACAAGAGAAAGGATTTTTCATTTTGAAACAACCTCCACCTACTGTATTTATTTAAATCAAACTTTTGTTCCGTCATATGCTTCATTAAAACTATGCTTTAAGTTTACTTCTTTACATTTTCTTGTCACAATTAATTAATCCTCTATTTTGCATCAATTTCTCATCTATTACACTTGATTGTGACTTTCACTTTTACATTAGTTTATCCAAATCTGATAATTCCCCTTTCCCTCCAAATGTGTTCAGTATTAGGTGTTTGTGGTAGAATTGTCATATTCAGATTTACTGGGCACCTGTTGTCACGAAGTCGTATCCGACCCATTACAACCCCATG
Source organism: Erythrolamprus reginae (assembly GCF_031021105.1). Classification (NCBI taxonomy): domain Eukaryota; kingdom Metazoa; phylum Chordata; class Lepidosauria; order Squamata; family Dipsadidae; genus Erythrolamprus; species Erythrolamprus reginae. The sequence goes on along the minus strand of NC_091951.1, from coordinate 272,095,431 downwards.
GACAACATTCCTCAAGGCCTTCCTATCCTCTAGCATCCCTCTGAGCCCATTTAATCTCACACCAACTGCTTCAGTGACTCAATCCAGCCACCTCATTCTCTGCAGTCCTCTTCTTCTTTTGCCCTCAATCATTCCCAGCATTAGGCTCTTCTCTAGTGGCTCCTTCCTAACTTGCTCCAAATAAGTTTCTTTCCAGCCCTAAAAAGCTTGCAAGCTCTCTCATTGTTACTCTCTGCGAAGAAGATTTTCTAAACCCTGTCTTTGTAGGATTTTTTTTTCATTCTCTACTTGCTCCGAATGTTTCTTTCCAGATGCTAATAATGTTGCCAGCTCTTACTGGCTTGCAAGCTCTTTCATTGCTACTCTCTCCAAATAATTTTTTAAACGCTCTAACCAGGGGATAAAATAATGTACTGGCTAAGGACACTAGCCAGATGAATACCTGGTAAGTAGATTCGTTTCCCTATTTTCCTACCCAAAAACTAAGGTGCGTCTTAAATTCCGGTGCGTCTTATACTCTGAAAGTTCCAGTATATACCTAGTCTCGAGTGGTCTATTGTTTCCCATAATAACTCAAAATATACACATATGTAAATGTGATTGCATCATTCACTTGTGGGAAACAGCAATTACTCTTCATGTCACTTTACAGCACCTAACAGTGCACAGAATTGCACAGTGTCTTTGTTTCTGTGTCCAGGAACAGAATGTTCTTCCCTCTGTGGTCCCAGAAAGGGTTCAAGTTCAATGTTTTTTTCCTGGCAGGCAGCAAGGTTAGTAAAAGCAAGCTCCCTCCAACTTCTGGTTCTTTCTGTGTCATAAAACAGGGAGTACTCTGAACATAAGTTTCCTCTAAACATGGAACTCATAATAGGAAAGCACCTCTTATACTTTACTGTGAACCTTGAAGAACTCCCCAATCTTTCCACCATGTAGTACTCTATGAAACAAGCAAGTATAGTGCACCTGAATCTGGAAGAAAGAATGAAGGCAAGTAGGACCTACAGCATGTTGTCTTGTAGGTTGCAGATGTCTAGGATTCTATCTCCAATCCATTCTCCCCGTCCTTTCTCTACCCAGGGCAAGGGAGCACTAATAGCTGTTGAGAAAGCTCATTATCCAGTCTTCAACGTAGATGTTTCCTCCCAATACAGAATTAATATACGGGACCACCTCCTGCCACATGAGTCCCAGCGACCGGTCAGGTCCCAGAGTCAGCCTTCTCCAGGTCCCGCCAACTAGACAATGTCATCTGGCGGGACCTAGGGCAAGAGCCTTCTTTGTGGGGGCTCCAGCCCTCTGGAATAAGCTTTCCCCAGAGATTTGCATTGCCCCCTCCATCCTCATCTTCCTCAACAGTCTGAAAACTCATCTATGCCCCCAGGCTTGTGGCCATTAGATTCCATCTCTGCCGTGCTCTGTGGTATGAGTCTCCCGAAAATTCAAGGGTACAAATTTCAGACACACACATACACTTGAAAGTTCAAAAACAATGTTATTTATCACAAAAATTCAAAAGAAACAAAATACCCTTTTTGTATTGCAAAGAGCACTCGTCCCAAAACAACCTGGTAGTCTGTACAATCCCCCTAATCAGTCCTTAAGTACTTAGCCAGGAGCTGTGAAGAAATGTCATAGCCCTCCTTCTTCTACGAAGTGAAACACACACTTTGCTCTGCTTTGGTTTCAAAGTCGTGAAAAATCAACAAAGTCTGGAAACAGCAAGGCACAGTCCTGAAGAACAACGATCAGATAATCTTCCACAACGGCCCAAGCCAGCACACTGCTATTTATATCAGCAGCTCTAATTACTGGAGCCCCAGCCAAACACAGGTGGCCTCTCTTATCTCCTATAATATTTCCTCAATTGGTCTCTTCTATGCATAAGTCTGCGCCTGCGTGGGTCTATCACTTCGTCATCCGAATCAACTGAAGATAATGGAGATTGGCTTCCTGGGCTGTGTGCCAAGCCCCCCTCTTCCAAGTCACCCCCACCTTCTTCTTCGTCTGAGGAAACTGCAGTACCTGACTCTGTCAGCAATAAAACAGGCCTATGACATGTTGATGTTTCCCCTGCATCCACCTGCACATTCCTTGGGGCAGGAGCTGGGCCAGAGCCAACCACAACATGGCCGATGAATGAAATGTAGGTTCTTCTGTTTGAATGCGAATGATTGATTTTTAAGTAACTGGGATTTTAGATTAGCTAGTTTTAAATTTAATTGGATTTAGGATATTTTGTATTGCTTTTATATGTTGCAAGCTGTTCTGAGTCCTCGGAGAGGGGCGGTAAATAAATAAATAGGAAGGAAGGAAGGAAAGAAAGAAAAAAGAAAGAAAGAAAGAAAAAGAAAGAAAGGCAACTGCAGGAAACCCACCTTGAAACTATTCTGGGCTGCACATGGGTATTTTCCCCCCCTTCAGAATCTAATTTCAACTAATTTCAAAGTACCGTAATCCCACTACAAACTGAACTTCTCAAATGCAAATAACTTAAGGATCCTGCTATGCAGTATGAGCTCTTATTCATTTATGAAACCCAAGAGCTTTTAAGTACCGTATTTTACATTTCTTCAGAATGCTGAACAGAAAGCACTAGCCTAAATTCAGTCGCTGGTTTCCTTCCTTTTTTGTAATATATGCATGGCAGATGGTTGGCCTTTTTTGTTCCATAAAGAAATGAGGAACATACAAGTTCCATGTAGTAAAGCTGCCAAGACATTTAAAAAAGGCTTCTGCTATTAGGAAATAAAAGTTTGATCTTGTTGATAAGAGAATATTGAAACTGCAATCCTATAAATCTGTCATGTCAAATTTGAGCTTTGAGCTTGATACATTTTGTGGCTTCTGGCCACACATTTTGAACAGTGGTAATACTATTCTGTGAGAATATGCACGCCATTGTCATGATTTATTATTAATATTGCTTCTGACCTGGAACAGTAGTTGAGCACAGCCCATACGAACACCTGAAGAGCAACTGTGAAGGAAACTGGAAAAAATGTAATTCTATGCAACCTTTGTTCTTGCCACACATCAGCAAATAAACCACTTTTTTCATCTGCATGTCTATGTGTGCTTTTACACTATGACAGAACCATGTGAAAAAGGGCAATTCATCTTGGTATCCTCTTTGATATCAATGTTAAAAGTAGTTTGCACTTCTGTGATTGAATTAGTTTCCCATTCTTTGTAAAGAAATCATTTCTTCATTTAGGGAAGAAAAAGGTGTGACTTATACTCCGTAAAATACTGTATGTATGTATGTATGTATGTATGTATGTATGTATGTATGTATGTATGTATGTATAGTTCAATGCCCAGCAGTTGAAAACCTTGTTGATTTGCTGCCACTTATGCAGGCATCTTTTTATAGACCTTGATGGACTTCTGCCCACGAAAGGAAGATTTCCCTTTTTAGTTGATGGTTATAATCTTGAAAGCATTAGATAATCTTGACTGATAACTGACTATATTTATGAACCCACTAAATGGCACTTTAGATTAATATTTTAACAACAACAACAACAATAGTTGGAAGGGACCTTGGAGGTCTTCTAGTCCAACCCCCTGTTTAGGCAGGAAACCCTACACTACTTCAGACAAATGCTTATCCAATCTCTTCTTAAACATTTCCAGTGTTGAAGCATTCACAACTACTGGAGGCAAGCTGCTCCACTGATTAATTGTTCTAACCTCCAGGAAATATCTCCTTAGTTCTAAGTTGCTTCTCTCTTTGTTTAATTTCCACCCATTGCTTTCCCATTGACATAGAGGATTCTCTACTTTCCGTCTCACTGTTTTCTCTCTCTTTTCTTCCTCTTTAATAAGCAGAGTGTCACAGCTTAGGATCAGTCATTAACAGGCTGATTTTTGTGTGTGTCTGGTCTGAGAGACCCTCTCTCTCTTCCAGAAAATTGCCTTTCTCCCCTCTCTACCGGTGCTCCCTTCGAGAGCTAACCTTGCCCAAAGGTCACAGAAATCACAAAAAAATTGTGCGAGCCGAACTGAGCCCCATTGGCTTGCTCCACACAGACAAGACATCACCACCGGAAGTCCCAAAACCTGAAATGTACTGTACTGTATTATCCTTTCACTGTTTTATTTTCTTTCAATAAAAGTGCTATTTTTATTACAGCTTTTCTTTTTTCCCCCAGGCAGCACATTGGAAAAATCCTTGGCTATAAGTCAAGGTGGAGAACTCTATGAAGAATGGCTGGAGCTCAGAAATGGCTGTCTTTGCTGCTCAGTAAAGTAAGGATTTTTTATTTGGTAATATTGTCTATTCTAATACTGAGGATTTAAAACTATAGTCTGCATGTCTCATGATGAAGGCCAATAACACTAGGGAAGATCTAGTATTGTATTATAACTTACAACGAAATTGAGACCAGGATTTCCATTGCTTAGCAAGGAAAGTTGCTAAGTGAGTTGTATTCAATTTTATGAACTTTTTTGACATGGAGGTTAAGCAAATGACCGTAGTTGTTAAGTGAATCATGAAGTTGTTAAGCATATCCTTTGGAGCATGGAGAGGGCAAAACACGAGCCTACTGGATCCACCAAAATTTGGGAAACAGGCCATTTCTGCCCTCCAGAGAGTCTCGGGGTGGTGGTGAGGGAAGCTGTTTTTGGCCTTGCCAGGCATGCGCAATAACACATGCGCGCATTCTTTCATGATTTGGATTCATGAGGAAAAACAGATTCACCATTGCTGCCCTAGGGAGTTCGGGGGCATACAAATTGATTGAATGAATGAATTAAAATAAAATAAAATAAAATAAAATAAATAAAAAAATAAAAAAATAAAAAATAAAATAAGCACAGCAAGAGTGACATCTACCGCAGTTTTCACCCACCCGCAAGGCGCTTGTCACAGCCCAAAGTTGGAACTTTGTGAACAGCTCCCTTGCTTTGCAAATTGTTATAAGAATACAAAAGAAAACAGTTGTTTGCAGGGCCGGAAGGAAGATAAAAATAAACCAGGCAGCGGGCTTTGGTCTCAGCGCGGGTGGTTCAAAACCCATCTCCCTCCAACCAGGTCCATTGGGGCTTTATATTCCTGTAGCAGCCCAAACAGTTCTGGTACATAAAAAGTTTTCAAAACAATCTCAATGAGGCGAGATTGACATATTTATGTGAAGCGCAATTAACTTCTTCTTCCCGGGCTTCTTCCTCTTGCAAGTTCCAACTCAGCCTGCTAGGCGTCGAGAAGCAAAAGTCGGAGTTGGCCTGGAGAGAGCTTCTGTTTTTTTCTAGCCAGAATTTTCTACTAAGTGGAGAAAAGCCTCTCAGGTTTAGCGAAATTGGTGCTCTTTTAAGAAAGGAACCCTTCTTAAGGGTTTTGGAGAATACAGACGAAGGAGGCACTATGGCATACCTGAATTACTTAAGGAGAAGGGTGTTAATTTAATCAGGTTTAAAGGAAATTAAGTTTGGATTCAATTAGAGGAAAATTAGATATGTAGATGACAAATTAGAGGTCAAGGTTGGGGGGCCTGGATTGATACTACTATATTGTTGTTGTTGTTATCATTATCATCATTATTATTATTATTATTATTATTATTATTATTATTATTATTATGACTTGTATGCCACCCTTCTCTGAAGACTCGGGGCAGCTCACAGGAACTCATAATATTTTGGGGGGGAGGAGATTAATTATAAATAATTTACTAACTCGATACTGTTTTTATTATAATATGAAAATGTTTTAAAATGTATTGAAGAAGCTTGTATGGAGAAAAATGAAAATAAATATTACCTAGAAAAAGAAGGAAACCCAAAGTGACACAAGCCCGCTAGAGTTCCGGGACTCTTACCACCTTATAACAACAACAACAGGGTTGGAAGGGACCTTGGAGATCCTCTAGTCCAGTGTTTCCCAAACTTGGCAACTTGAAGATGTCTACACTTCAATTCCCAGAATTCTGGGAGTTGAAGTGCAGACATATTCAAGTTGCCAAGTTTGGGAAACGCTGCTATACGGTAGTCCTACACCGCTTCAGACAAATGGTGATCCGATATTTTCTTTAAAACCCCCAGTGTTGGAGCGTTCACAACTTCTGGAGGCCAGTCGTTCCGCCGATCAATTTGTGGCAACGCTCAAGCCCGATCTGCAGCTTTGGCGCCCTATCCTGGCCGGGAAGCTTGCGCCCTCCCTATTGGCCGCTCGCGACGCAGGAAGGTGTGAAACGCGGAAGCTTTGCCGCGCCGAATTGACAGCAGCCCCGGCTCGGCTGCCTCGCAAAGTGAAGCCGATCGCCGCCGTTGCCGTTTTTGGAAGCCCACCATGGCTACTCTGCCCAGTTCCGATCGGAGGGCCTTCGCCCTGAAAATCAACCGGTAGGCTTGGTTTCCTTTGCGCTTTATTGATTTATAATTTATTTTCTTCGCCGGCTCCGCGAGTTTCGGGCAGTTTTCTCTTTTTTTTGCTGGCGCGCCTGGAGGCTGATTGCAAGTTAGAGTGGGAGGAGGAACGGCGTGAGTGGTGAGTAGAGCGTGAGGATGAGCTGCGGATCTGGTGAGAGAGAGAGAAACACGCGCCAGTGTGTACACACAGCTCGGGTGCAAGGGATTGGTTTTATTCTGACCCTGGACAGAAATAGTTTTTACATGGTCTTTTTTATTGTTATAAGACACTCAGGAATGGCTGCATACACGATAGGTAGGTAGGTAGGTAGGTAGGTAGGTAGGCAGGCAGGCAGGCAGGCAGGCAGGCAGGCAGGTAGGTAGGCTGGTAGGCAGGTAGGTAGGCAGTCAGTCAGTCAAATCAATCAATCAATCAATCAAACAAATAAATAAATAAACTGCCCTATGGGAATGGGCTGCATGCAAAATAGATAAATAGGTAGGTAGGTAGGTAAGTAGATAAGATAGATAGATAGATAGATAGATATTCAAATCAATCAAAGAAAGAAACAAATAAATAAATAAACGAGTGGGTTGCATGCAAAATAGATAAAGATGATAGATAGATAGGGAGGTAGATAATCAAATAAATCAAACAAACAAATAAATCAACAAGCAAACTCACCTGTTCTAGATTAATGACCACTTTAGCGTTTTTAGACTTTTAACTACACCAAGGGTGTTCAACCTTGGCAACTTTAAAGACTTTGTGGACTTTTAACTCTGAGAAGCCTGGCTTGGGGAATTCTGGGAGTTGAAGTCCTCAGGTCTTTAAGAGATGCCAAAGTTTGGACATTCCTGCTCTAGAGTCAACAGCCTCCCTGATAAATAATTATGCAAAGATTTATATATATATATGGGCAGTTATTTGCTGTGTAAAAAAACATCTTTATAGTTCTGGCAAGTGGAAAAGGCCAAGTGTTTGGTCAGAACTTGCTCTGAAACGGCTTACAATGCTATCAGTAAATCTTTAACAGGGTGTTTTTACTTAAGATGACTTAATTTGGAGTAATTCAAAACTTCAGAGTTTTCCTATGACCTGCCTACATGGTATATTGAGCCTTTCTTCAGCAGTTAAAACTCTACAATCCACAAATCAGTCGTTTTGCCCCTTTTAAAAAATAAATCCTGTAAATATAAAGGGATTAAGCTGGAGGCAAGACAGTGAGGAAATAACATGTAGTTTGTGGTTACAGTGTGTCATGTCTTCTGGTTTGTGCAATTGCACAGCAGACAGAAATTTAGTGTAGACTTTTATTAAACACCACTAAATAGATTGACTTGCTGAATATGTGGCCACAAAAAAAATAGTTCTGACATTTAGAACTGAACAGACATTTAGCAAGTGTTAATTTCATGTGAGATATTTTTTCCAAAAGGAATAATATATGTAAACCTATACTTTTTGCTTTTAGACTGTATTTTCCAGTACCCATTGCAACAATATTATTAGTGAATGAATTCATTTTATACCTCATTGCATTTATTCAGTTTATTTCGTAATGTGATTTTATACTTTAGTAAGTTCTTTGTTTCTTACAGCATTACGTTTTAAATCATTATGCATTTTGCTTTGCAAATACTAATGAGTTGTTGCAAAATAGACAGTTGCAGTTGTTAAACTGTAGTAATGATACTGATACATTATCTTTATCTGTATATTGCCAAACTTTCAACTGAAATATCTCACAGACTATTTTCTTTTAATCCAGTATGGTACTACAATATTTTAATATTTCAACTTTAATATTATGCTGCAGCTATAATCATTTAAATCCTTATGACATTGTAGATTGCACTATGCAGTGTTGTTTTTGGCCATCTGAAGTTGTGATGTTACTTACTGTGGATTAACAGCATTATGTTTATTTACATAGTACAATATAGATAAAATCCTGACTGATACATTTTAACTTTAGATTCCTGTAATCTCATTTGATAACATGAAAGACAAGAACACATTTTGCAACTGCTGTTCTTCATTTTAATTTTTAATTCATTTCCCAAGATGAAGATAAATTAATTTTGTAAAAAAAAAAAAGACTACAGGCTTCAATAATAAATTATTTTTCACTATAAAAAACAAAGTTAAACAAAAAACCTCTTATATATTTGGACTGGAACTAGGAGAGTGTTGTGAGATCAGGAGGGTACATCAGAGTTGTTAGAGAAGGATAGTGATGGGCTACCAAAATTTTTACTACCACACTGTGGGCATGGCTTATACATCTACGGAGAGGGGTGGCATACAAATCCAATAAATAAATAAAATTTTGTTTCAACATCTTCCAGTGCAAATTGGGTGCTCTGGGGTGGAGCTCCAAATTTTGCTACCGGAACTGCGTTCCTGACTGTTCCCGTAGGAGCCCATCACTGGAGAAGGACCAAAACCTTACTCATACTTTGCAACATACTTTACAACAGGCTTTTGAACCTTATGGTACACCTTGTCTATTATAATTCTTCCTTTGCATTGCATTTAATTTTTAGGGTGTTTCCTTTATTTCTTTAAAAGGCAACTACATTTCATATATTGGAAGTCTTTCCAAAATCTTTCCCAGCATGTTATCCAAATCAGGTCCTTTTTATTTATAAAATTTATTCATTGTTTTATTTATAAAATAGAACATAAAGCAGAGATTGTTCTGGGTTATAAACCATAGTATCTTTTGGAATAAAAACCAGAAAATTCCTATTGGGTGTTTTTTTGTGTATGTGTGTTGTTGTTGTTCAATTCATTCTTTCCATTTGTGGAAAGAGTCCAACTCATGGGATGTGCAGGACCCAGTCTATTATCTGCAGAGAGTGATGGCAGTAACTATGAGCGAAATATTCAGAGGCTGTTAACAAAAACAGAAAGGCCAGAAGCACCTTAAATCCAGGGTGTTCTGCCAGGCTCTCTGGTAGGAGCCTCCTGAAAATTCAAGGGTACAAATTTCAGACACACACACACACGTTTGAAAATTCAAAACAATGTTCTTTATCACAAAATTCAAAATAAACTAAGCACTCTTTTTGTATGGCAAAGAGCACTCATCCCAAAACAACCGGGTAGTCTGTACAATTTCCCTTAAGCAGTCATTAAGTACTTAACTAGCAGCTGTAAAGAAACTTCACACCCCTTCTTCTTCTTCTTCCACAAAGTGAAACATCCACACACTTTGCTCTGTGTTGGTTTCAAAGACGTGAAAAATCAACAAACAAAGTCAAGGCATGATTCCTGAAGAACTGCAATTAGATACTCTTCCACAATGGCCAAACCTACATGCTGCTATTTATAGCAGCAGCCCTAATTACTGGAGCCCCACCCAAACACAGGTGGCCGCTCTTATCTCCTGTAAAATGTCCTTACTTGGTCTCTTCTATGCATAATTCTGCGCTTGCGTGGGTCCAACACGTCTTCATCCAAATCAATGGAAGATAATGGAGATTGACTGCCTGGGCTGTGTGCCAAGCCCCCCTCTTCCAAGTCACTTCTTCTTCGTCCGAGGAAACTAAACTCTGAACTGACTGTGTCGGCAATAACACAGGCCTATGACATGTTGAAATTTCCCCTGCATCCACCTCCCCATTCCCTGGGACAGGAGCTGGGCCAGAGCCAACCACAACACCGGGGAAGAAGAAAAAGGTTTTAGAAAAAGATGCTCAGATTGGCTCCTCTCTGATATTGAGTTGCAAGATGAATTGGAACAAAAACACCAACTTGACCATTCTGTTAATAGAGCCTATCTCAGCAGTTTCCAATCTTGGTAATCTGTAGACTTTAACTCCCTGATCCCCCCAGTCAGCCATGAATTCTCTTACAGAACCCTTGGCTTATCTCAATAAAGTTTCCAATTCTCTTCTGGAGTCCTTTATCATGTCAGTTGGAAGGATTTACATTGTCAAACAATAAAACCATTTCCTGTTGTCAAAGTTGTCTGCCCTTCTTAATGGAAAATGCATCAATATTTTTAAATTTCTGCCAGCTAATGCAAATTCTTTACAAACCTGAATTAAAGGTGTAATAGCAATGATCTATTATTATACAACATTTACACATTCCAAATGCGCCATCTTGAGGTTGTGCACAAAGTAGAAAATATGTTTTTTTTAAAAAATTATTTATTTATTACTAGCATTGGAAGGGATCTTGCAGATCATCTAGTCCAACCCCCTGCATGTGCAGGAGACCCTACACCACCCCAGACAGAGGGCAGTCCAACCTCTTTTTTAAAGTGTCCAGAGTTGGGGTGTTCACAACTTCCACTGGCAAGCCATTCCACTGTCTGATCGCTCTCACCATCAGAAAGTTCTTCCTTATTTCCAGGTTGAATCTCTCCTTGATCAATTTCCATCCGTTGCTTGTATCTTAAGATTTTTATTAATATTGATTGTTTCCTCATTGCTTATTTGACCCCTATGGCAACCATTAAGTGTTGTACCATATGATTCTTGACAAATGTATCTTTTTCTTTTATGTACACTGAGAGCATATGCACCAAGGCAAATTCCTTGTGTGTCCAATCACACTTGGCCAATAAAGAATTCTATTCTATTGCTCCTTGTCTGGCCCTCTTGGAAAATAGTGTGACCCCCCCCCCCTCCACCTTGTGGCAGCCCCTGAAGTATTTGAAGACTGCTATCATGTCCCCTCTGGACCTCTTCTTTGCTAGGCTATCCATGCCCAGTTCCTGCAAAGTTTTCTCATATGTTTTGGTTTCCAATCCCTTCATCATTCTGGTTGCTTTCTTCTGCACTTTCTCTAGAGTTTAAGTGTCTTTTTTACAGTGTGGTGCCCAAAATTGAATGCAGTGTTCTAGGTGCGGTCTGACTAGGCTAGGGCATTATAGAGTGATATTAGTAGCTCCCTAGTCTAGGAGTGTATCCCTCTGTTGGTGCAGGTTAAGATTGCGTTAGCTTTTTTAGTCGCCACTGCACATTGCTTGCATTTATTTATTTATTTATTTATATTTATTTATTTATTGATTTATTTAGTTATTTAGTTATTTAGTTACCGTATTTAGTTATTTATTAGATTTGTATGCCGCCCCACTAGTTGGTTATCCACCAAGACTCTGAAATCTCTTTCACAGTCACTAGGCAGACTGTTTTATTCAAGTCAGTTGTAGTCTGGTTTTCAGCTCAGAAAATAAAATTTTCTCTTTATACCTTTTTAAATTTGGACTGTCAATTATTTTTTACTCAGGTTACGAGGTGTGTTCCAAAAGTAATGCAATTATTTTTTTTAAAAAGTAATTTATTGAAGAGATTTGCAAAAACACTTAAAATTCTTCAAAGTACTGTCTTTAGGCCTCTACACATTTTTTCCAGTGACTCTGCTATGACCAGTTCGCACCCTGGAAGGCGTCTTTGGGGACCTCACGCCAGGTCTTAGTCACAGCTGATTGGATCTGTTCTATGGATGAAAAACGGATTCGTTTCAGGGCTGCCTTAATTCGAGGGAACAAAAAGAAGTCTGCTGGGGCGACGTCAGGACTATAGGGGGGTGGGGTGGGGCAGCTTTGGCACCTGGTGTTTGGCCAGGAACTCGCGGACTCGTAGCGCGTTCTGGCAAGGCACATTGTCGTGATGGAGTTGCCAGGTAGCGGACATGTCAATTCTCATCCTGATGACCCTTTTTCAGAGTCTTTCCAGAACATCCACAAAGTAGGCAGCGTTAACTGTCTGTCCTTGAGGAACCAACTCTTTATGGACCATTCCTTTACTGGCGAAAAAGACAATGAGGATTGTTTTCACTTTTGATTTGCTCATTCTTGCCTTTTTGGGCTTGGGGACTGGTCAGTGTGCCACTCAGAGCTTTGGCATTTTGTTTCTGGGTCATATTCAAAAACCCAGGTTTCATCACCAGTGATGACATTGTCCAAATAATCAGGTTCAATTTCTATACATTGCAAAAGTTCACTTGAAATTTCCGCTCGGTTGGTCTTTTGGTCATCTGACAACACCTTGGGCACGAGCTTGGCGCACACTTTCCTCATCACTAAATCTTCAGTAACAATGCAAAACATAACAGTAGATGACAAGTTCAGTTCATTGGCAACCATCTTGATATTCAATTGACGGTCAGAGTCCAACAATTGTCGAACATGAGCCACATTGTTGTCAGTTTTGCTGGTTGTTGACTGCCCAGAGTGTTGTTTGTCGTGAACCTCTTCCCAACCCTCCTTAAAGGCCTTTAACCACCTCAAAACTTGTGAATAGGACAGAGCAGAGTCCCCGTAAGCCTCACAAATAATTTTGTTAGTCTCCTCAATAGATTTTTTTCAGTTTAGCACAAAACCTAATCACGTAACATTGCTCGATCGTCGATTCCATTTTTTTCGTGACACGGTCGGCACGCAGAGGTTTACAATAACTGACGTCCTGCCACTTCCACAGCTTGGAGAGCACTGAGACCGATTTTGCAGGAAAGCTTAGCATCCCCCCCACCTACTCCAAGTGCTTCCATCCCACTCTAACCAATAGGAGCGGCGCAGGAAATTCAATTGCATTACTTTTGGAACATACCCTGTAAATACTGGGGTCACTGAATAGACATTTGTGCATAATAAGAGAGAGTTTAATGATGAGGAATAGCAATTTAATATGATGCAGTATATCCTGCAAATGTTATCTAATGATGATAACATGAGAATGTGTGAGTGCTTTGCTAGACATAAATTGTTGATTTCTTTCATTGTTGCCTGGCAGACTAGCTTGCTTTGGCTTGATTGGGATTTGGGTCACTTGGTATTGCTGCTTTGCATTTATATGTGCCAGGAGGGAATACACATTTTAAAAAACAGGTGACATGATTTACTATGAATATAGACCCATTTGTTTGTGATTTGATTTGATTTGATTTGATTTGATTTGATTTGATTTGATTTGATTTGATTTGAATTGAATTGAATTGAATTGAATTGAATGCCGCCCCTCTCCGTAGACTCGGGGCGGCTCACAACAGCAATAGAACAATTCATAACAAATCTAATAATTTAAAAACATTTAAAAATCCCATTATTTAGTAGACATACATACAAACATACCATACATAAATTGTATAGGCCCGGGGGAGATATCTCAATTCCCCCATGCCTGGCGGCAAAGGTGGGTTTCAAGGAGTTTACGGAAGGCAAGGAGGGTGGGGACAGTTCTAATCTCCGAGGGGAGCTGGTTCCAGAGAGTCGGTGCCGCCACAGGGAAGGCTCTTCCCCTGGGACCCGCCAAACGACATTGTTTAGTCGACGGGACCCGGAGAAGGCCAACTCTGTGGGACCTAATCGGTCACTGGGATTCGTGTGGCAGAAGGCGGTCCCGGAGATATTCTGGTCCGATGCCATGAAGGGCTTTATAGGTCATAACCAACACTTTGAATTGTGACCGGAAATTGATCGGCAACCAATGCAGACTGCGGAGTGTTGGTGTGACATGGGCATATCTGGTTTCATATCTGGAGGCCACAAAAGTTATTGAGCCATTAATTTGTTCCCTAGATCTGTATGAAATGAGGTAATATTGTTGACTTACATGATTTACGTTTTAAGTGATCTTCTTCACCTCACTTATAGCAGAGTATTATCATAGCAGAATTGTGCTACAATATATATATTTTTAAATTTTTTAAATTGATTTTAAAGTATAAACACAACACAACACACAACAGGTGCTCAGTGATTAGTGCCCACCACCAGACAACATCGTACCCCTCCACCAAAATGGGGACATATTTTATATATTCCATTTTAACTCAAGAGCAATATATCTATTTACATATTATAAAGTGATTCCAATTTATTCCTTGTAGCTTGGTCGTGAATTCTACTGACCATATATCCTCTTACCTTGTCCCATCGTCCCATCAGTTCCCGCAGATCAGTTTCACTGGCCGAATTCATCCATAATCTCAAATTGAATATGATCCGCCATGTACCGATACCAATTTTGTATTGTCCATTTTGTCGCATCCTCCCAGCCTAAGACTATTACTGCCTGAGTGCTTTCTAGCACTTTTATTTCTTTTATTTCTCTAAATTCTCCCATCTCGTCCTTTTTAACTAATACTGCCATTTGTAATTGTCCATCGTATATTTAACATCCTATTAATATCCTCTTGCACTTTTTTCCAAAAATTCTGCACTACCAGGCATTCCCAAAACATATGCAAAAACACTCCCTTATCTTGACGCCCGTACCAACAGGTATTCTTAACATTCTGCTGAAAGTATGCAAGTTGAACAGATGTGGGATACCACTTATGTAATATTTTCCTTCTCATTTCCCTAACCCTTGTATTCTGTGCTACAATATATATTGGGTACATAAATACACTGACTCCTATATAAGCTTATGTGGTTTATATCTTCTTTTTTTCATAGGACTTGTTTTATGTTTTCACAGATAACAACTTGACAACAGAACTATATTTCCCTTCTCAAGTAATAACATATATATACAGTCCTTGTACTTCATTGATATCCTATCCTAATCTTAAATATTCCATCTATGAATATTGTATATATATATTCTCTCAGAAACACTTAACATTAAGAGAATCCATCTGCTCTCTATGATGCAGATTCACCAACAGTCAGCATACGAATGAATAGAATTCTCACTTCCAACTGCCAAAACCGACTATATGCCAGTATGCAAATTAGCCCTCACGTAGCATTCTATTCCCCTTTTTTCATGCTGTATGGCAGAGGTCTTCAAACTTGGCAGCTTTAAGACTTGTGGACTTCAACTCCCAGAATTCTCCAGCCAGCATAGCTGACTGGCTGTTGCCCTAGCTCAACTCCAACATGCCTGTGTGTGCTGGCCAGCTGATTTTTGGCTCACACAGAGGCTCCGGGAGGGCATTTTTGGATTCCAGAGTGCCTCCGGAGGGGTGGGAGAGGACGTTTTTACCCTCCCACAGCTCAAGGGAAACTTTTGGAGCCTGGGGAGGGTGAAACACAAACCCACTGGGCCCACCAGAATTTGGGAAATAGGCCATTTCTGGCCTCCAGAGGGCCTCTGAGGAGTGGGGGAAGCTATTTTTGCTCTCCCCAGGCATTGAATTATGGGTCTGGGCACTTGTGCATGCACGATAGCGCACACGCACACGCTTTTGGCACCCAAGGAAAAAAAGGTTCGCCATCACTGGTCTATGACCATGGTGGTAAATCTATGGCATGCAGACCACAAGTGGCATGTGGAACAATATTGGTAGGCATGCCAACTGAAGTCCGGCACTGATTTTAGGCCTTCCGGGTCCACTGGAAGTCAAGAAACAGCCTATTTTCAGCCTCTTGAAGGGGTGGGGACATTCCATTTTTTTGCTCTCTCCAGGCTTTAGAGCCTTTCTAGGATCCTGGGGAGGGCAAAAATGACCTCCCCCTCTGGAGGCCCTCTAGAGGCCAAAAAGGGCTCATTTTCCAACTTGAAGTCTGTTCAACTGTAAGTCGGCAAACAGAACTTTTCCAGCCTATGGAGAACCTCCGGAGGGGGCATTTTTGCCCTTCCCAGGCTTCTAGAAAGGCCCAGGAGGTTGGGGACAGCAAAAACAACAACAACAGGCCTTCTGGTTGAACTGGATCTTGGCAAATTTTTGCCAGACCCATCCTTGAATACAACTCATATGTCTGGAACCCATACCACATCTCGGACATCAACACCCTTGAAAATGTCCAAAGATACTTCACCAGAACAGCCCTTCACTCCTCCACTCGAAACAGAATATCCTGCGAAAGTAGACTAATAATCCTGGGTCTAGAAAGCTTAGAAATACGACGCCTAAAACACGATCTAAGTATTGCCCAAAAGATCATATGCAGCAACGTCCTGCCTGTCAATGACTACTTCAGCTTCAACCGCAAGAGCACGCAACAGATTCAAACTTAATATTAACCGCTCCAAACATGACTGTAAAAAATATGACTTTAGCAATCGAGTTGTCGAAGCGTGGAACTCATTACCGGACTCCATAGTGTCAACCCCTAAACATTTCCCCTTAGACTATCCACGATTGACTTCTCCAGGTTCCTAACAGGTCAGTAAGGGGCATACATAAGTGCACCAGTGTGCCTTCCGTCCCCTGTCCAACTGTCTCTCCTTTATCTCATATATCTTTTCTTCCTTTGTTATATCTTCCCCCCTATTTTTATAACTTTTCTTCTATCCTGTTCTTTATATATATTACTACTTGTCTATTCTCTTCAATGTGTATTGTGCATTGCAATGTTTCCCAACCTTGGCCATTTGAAGATATCTGGACTTCAACTCCCAGAATTCCCCAGCCAGTTGAAGTCCAGATTTCTTCAAGTAGCCAAGGTTGGGAAATACTGGTGTATTGGACAAAATGAATGAATGAATGAATGAATGAATGAATGAATGAATGAATGAGCAAACAAACAAACAAACAAACAAACAAACAAATGTCATCTGGTGGGACCCAGGGGAAGAACCTTCTCTGTGGCGGCCCAGACCCTCTGGAATCAACTCCCCTCGGAGATTAGGAATGCCCCCACTCTCCTTGCCTTTCGCAAACTCCTTAAAACACACCTCTACCGTCAGGCATGGGGAAATTGATTCCCCTGGACCGTTCTGTTTTATGCATGGTTTGTATGAGATGTATGATTGCTTTTATATTAAGGGTTTTATATTCTTTTAACTATTGGATTTGTACTGTTTTTATTGTTGTGAGTCGCCCCGAGTCTTCAGAGAGGGGCGGAATACAAATCTAATAAATAAATAAATAAATAAATAAAATTGCTGCCTCAGTGCGTAATGGCATAGAAACTATCAGCCTGTGGCACTGCTGAAGTATTATGGAAGACCAGAATACTTCAATAATGGCCTTCAGCTTTTCTGCTTTGTTTGGTCTCATGTCTCTCATCTTTCTCTTGACAATGCCCCATAAATTCACTATGGGGTTCAGGTCAGGTGAGTTTGCTGGCCAATAATCCCATGGTCATTGAACCAAATTTTGGTGCTTTGGCAGTGTGGGCAAGTGCCTAGTCCTGCTGGAAAATTGTAGTCAGCATTCCCATAAAATCATCTGCAGAAGGAAGTATGAAGTGTTCCAAAATCTCCTGGTAGATGACTGCGTTAACCCTGGATTTAATGAGTCACAGTGGACCGAAACCAGTAGATGACAAGGCTCCTCAAATCAACACAGACTGTGGAAACATCACACTGGACTTCAAGCATCTTGCAATGTGTGCCTCTCCATTCTTCCTCCATACTCTGGATTCTTGGTTTCCAAGTGAGATGCAAAAGCTTCCATAGGTTCATACGTTCATAGGTTAATGCTTACTAGGATTTTATCATCTCCATCATACATCAATGTGTTTATTTTATTTTGTATACTCTGGATTTTATTTTGCACCCTGGCCATCTTTACAAACTATCTGATAAATAAATAAGATGTAGAACTACATGTTGGAGGCTGTTGGGGTTTGGATGGGTATCAACAGACTCAAGCTCAACCCTGATAAGACGGAGTGGCTGTGGGTTTTGCCTCTCAAGGACAATTCTATCTGTCTGTCTGAAGTAGACCCAGAGACAGGGTTTTGAGCAATCGGTACTTTTATTCAGCTCAGAGAACAAGTGACAGCTCAGCAAGGTAAAGTGACAATTCAGCGAGTACCGACTGACTCTGCCTGGAGAAACCGCTTCTTTTATACTTTTGCGGTTCCCGCCAAAGCTAGAGCCGGCCGCGTCTGAGCCAATCAGGAGCGACTTCCTGCTTGGGCTCAGACAGCGCTGGAAAGAGGAACAAACTATTTACAGAGTTACAAGGTAGCCATTTCAGGATACAACACCCCTCCCCTCATAGTTGGACTCATCCATCAAGAAAGCCATGTGACGAAGTCGTCCAATCGGTGAGGCCTCCGAGGCTCTCGCGCTGACCTGCGCAGTTCAATTTCTCCTTCGCCACTGACTGTGGAGGATGGCTCGCCGCTGTTCTCCCGGTGCGGCGGACTTGGCCTGGCAGGCCCAACGAAGGCTTCGGAGGACGAGGATGGCTCGGCGTCGCTGGATGGTTCCCCCTGGCCCGATAAGTCTCTTTGCGTGTTTCTTAGTTCGGGCAATGTACTAAAGTCTGTTGAAGGGGGAGAGTCCATGTCAGCGGGTTGTGGCAATTGATTTTCAGCTCGTTTCCGAATGTGGTCTATGTGTCGTTTCCACAAACGACCATCCTCTAGTTTAACAACATAAGTCTTGGGTGCGTTTTGCTTAACAATAATTCCCTTCATCCAGTTTACATTTCCATCAAAACATTTTACATATACATTTTGTCCCAAATACATTTCTCTTTCTGGTTTCATACACATTTGGTTATTATTGACACAGAACCTTGGATTTAACCTGTCTAATGGTGACCTCAACTTCCTTCCCATCAATAACTCTGCAGGGCTTACATGTGTGTGCGAGTTAGGGGTAATGTGCTGGGTTAGTAAGAATTGGTCCAAGTTTTGTTGCACATCCCCAGGGCCTGACCTGTGCAATGCCTCCTTTGCCACCCGTACGTAACGTTCTGCCAACCCGTTAGCCCAGGGCGAGTAAGGCGAGATGAGGGCATGCCTGACCCCTAGGCCATCTAGGAATAATTCGAATTGCCTGGCTGTTAGCTGTGGCCCATTGTCAGACACTAAGAGATCAGGGCAACCATGGGATGCAAACAGTCTGCTCAATACCTTGATAGTGGCACTTGTGGTTATGTTGTTCATTGCTATTATTTCCAACCATTTGGAGAAGGCATCAACCACTATTAAAAAATACTGAGACCCCACTGGGCCAGCAAAATCAATGTGGATCCTAGACCAAGGACCAGCAGGCTGTTCCCACTCAGCCGGAGTTGTTTTGGGGGGACTGGGCCTTGACTCTTGGCACGGGTCACACTTTGAAACCCAACTTTCAATATCAGCATCTAGCCCTGGCCACCATAAATGCCCCCTTGCTAGGCTCTTCATCCTGACAATCCCAGGATGGCCCACGTGTAACATTTTGAGTACCTTTTCCCTTAGGGGTTTGGGGATGATCACTCTATCCCCCCACAGCAAACAACCTTTTACATACGATAATTCAAGCCTTTTGTTTTTAAAATCACACAATTCAGGTTTAACAATATCATTTTGCCATCCCTTTAGAACACAGTTCACCACTTGTTTAAGGATTTGATCTTGCTGCGTGTGTGCAGCTACCTCTTTTGCTGTGGTTAGTGGGTTTTCCTCGAGTTCTATCATTAGCACATCTGTGGAAGGAACAGGGTCTTCCACTAAGTCTGCTATGGGGCATCTGCTGAGGCCGTCTGCATGATTGATTTCCTTCCCCCCCTTGTGGGTGAGCTCATACTGATACCCTGAGAGGAAAAGAGCCCATCTGATTAGTCTTGGAGACATAAAAGGTGGAGTGGGCTTGTTGGGGGCTAGCAGGCCTAGTAGGGGTTTGTGGTCAGTGACTAGCTCAAAGCTTCTTCCAAAAATGTAATTGTGAAACTTCTTCACCCCTGCCACTAATGCTAGAGCCTCCTTGTCTAACTGGCTATAATTCCTCTCTGTGCTGGTCATGGTTCTTGAAAAAAATGCTATTGGGGCCTCTGTCTTATTAGGTAGAACGTGAGCTAAGACTCCTCCTATGCCGTACGGCGAAGCGTCGCAGGTGAGCCTAATGGGTAGTGAAGCACTATATTGGACTACTACACTTTTCGAAGTTAATAAATTTTTTATTTGAGAAAAAGCTTCACGTTCAGTTTTCCCCCATGTCCAGCGGGCTTCCTTCTGGAGTAAACGATGGAGAGGCTCTGCTACTGTTGCCTTCTGCTTTAAAAAAACGGAATAAAAATTAAGGAGGCCCAAAAATGCCTGCAACTCATTCTTATCTCGTGGCTCTGGGGCTTCTCTAATTGCTCTCAGCTTCTCTGTTGTGGGGTGGATACCTTCTTTATCTATTTTATACCCAAGGAATTCAATACTGTTAGTTCCCCAGACACATTTATCAGGCTTGATTCGTAGCCCTTTGTCCTGTAGCCTCTTAAGTACTTCCCTTATTCTTTTGTTCACTTGTTCATGGTTTTCCCCTGCAATTAAGATGTCATCAAAATATGGAATTGCCCCATTTACCCCTGACAATAGGCGTTCCATGATGCTCTGGAATATTCCTGGGGCTATGCTTACCCCAAACTGTAACCTCGTGCATTTGAAAGCCCCCCTGTGCGTTACAATCGTTTGAGCGTTTGCTGTTTGTTCATCGACCGGAAGTTGCTGGTAAGCCTGCGCCAGGTCGATCTTTGCGAACCTTTTTCCCTCCCCCAGGGAGTGTAAGAGTTGTTGCACAACCGGGATGGGGTAGGGGTGGTGTTGGAGTGCCTTATTCAGGGTTGATTTGTAATCGGCGCAAACTCTTAAAGAGCCATCTGGCTTCAGGGGTGTCACTATGGGAGTTTCCCATGGCCCCTGTTCCACAGGGACCAAAATACCTTGACTAATGAGTTTGTCCAGCTGCATGTCTAGCTTGGGGAGAAGCGGAAGGGGGACCCTGCGAGGTTTCAGTCTAACTGGTGGGACCTTGGGGTCAATAGAGAAAGATATAGGGGGTCCCTTATACAATCCCAAGGTGGGGCTGAACACTTCAGGGAACTCTTTCACAAAGTTAGGCATATTATCACAGTTTACATTACACACACCCGAAATTTCGATCCCCAACGGTTCCATCCACGCTAGACCCAGCAGGGAGTGTTTGGCCCCCGTCACAATAAGCATGGGAAGGGTACATTTAACATTCTTAAATGCAATAGGTACATTTGCTGTTCCCAGGACCGAGATTACCCCCCCTTGGAAGTCTCTGATCACCAAAGAGGTTTGAGTTAGGTCAGCCTTAGACACATTAGGCATATATAGTTTAAATTTTTCCCAGGGCATGATGGTATATCTCGAGCCCGTATCCAGCTCCATTGAGCAAGGCTGGTTATTTAGTAACAATGAGATAACAATTTTAGCCCCCTTTTTGGTTGCCGTGTTATTCACGGAAAATTGAGAGTTACCTCTATTGTAGTCGCGGTTAGCGGTTGAGTAGTTCCTTTGACCCGAGTTGCGGAACGGTCTCCTTTCTCGCGATTGGGGGGGCTGGTTTTGAGGTCGCTGGTATTGTTGTGTGGCAAAAGTTTCTTCTGGTGCCGTTGCCCTGCATGCGATGGCGATGTGGCCTCTCCGGTTGCAACGGCGGCAAGTAGCGTCTCGGAAGGGGCATCGATGGCGCTGGTGATTTCCCCGGCAGCCCGCGCAGGGGGCTGGGTGAGTAGCTCTAGGGTGTCTCGGCTGGTCTTGCAGGAGGAGGCAGTTGTCCCCGTTGCTAGTTGGCTGGCTGAGGTCGTCTGTTCCCACGGCGCTGGGAGACTCGGCGTCGATTTTGGCAATGATTTCTCGCCTTCCGTGCTCTTTTAATTCTCTTGCCGCTGCGTCGGCTGCTTCTGCGGTCTGCGCTAATTTAATTACGGTTTGTAGAGTCGACTCTTCTTCGGTGAGGAGTTTATTTCTCACTGTGTTGCTCTTCATGCCGAAAACCAAGGCGTCGGTGAGGCGAGCTTCCGGGTCTTTAAACTTGCATTGAGCAAGTACCGTTCGAAGCCGCGTTGTAAATTGGCTGATCGACTCGGTTTCTCTCTGAGCCATCATGTGGAATTGATGCCGGTAAACCATGGCTGGTCTGGTTGGTTTGAAATGGCTCGCTAGTTTCTGTTGAAGTACGTCCCACGCTGTGGTTCTTGCTTGTTCTGGTTCGGTGAGAGTTTGGGCAAGTCTACGGATCTCTGCGCCGCAGTAGTTGAGAAAAATAGCCCGTCTGCGATCGGCTCCGGCGTCCTGCATTCCCGCCGCCTCGAGGAAGATCTCGAAGGTGGCCATGTACTCGTCCCATGTCATTTTCTCGGGATCGAAGAGTTCCGGAGCCTGGCCGATCTGGATTTTGTCCATGTTGCACGCGAAGTTTCTTCCGTTCGTTCGTCGCCAGTGAAGTAGACCCAGAGACAGGGTTTTGAGCAATCGGTACTTTTATTCAGCTCAGAGAACAAGTGACAGCTCAGCAAGGTAAAGTGACAATTCAGCGAGTACCGACTGACTCTGCCTGGAGAAACCGCTTCTTTTATACTTTTGCGGTTCCCGCCAAAGCTAGAGCCGGCCGCGTCTGAGCCAATCAGGAGCGACTTCCTGCTTGGGCTCAGACAGCGCTGGAAAGAGGAACAAACTATTTACAGAGTTACAAGGTAGCCATTTCAGGATACAACACTGTCCATCACCCTGGGGGGGGAGTTATTGACTCCCTCAGAGAGGGTCTGCAACTTGGGCGTCCTCCTCGATCCACAGCTCACATTAGAGAAACATCTTTCAGCTGTGGCGAGGGGGGCGTTTGCCCATGTTTGCCTGGTGCACCAGTTGTGCCCCTATTTGGACCGGGAGTCACTGTTCACAGTCATGCCCTCATCACCTCGAGGTTTGACTACTGTAATGCTCTCTACATGGGTCTACCTTTGAAAAGTGTTCGGAAACTTCAGATCGTGCAGAATGCAGCTGCGAGAGCAGTCATGGGCTTTCCCAAATATGCCCATGTTACACCAATACTCCGCAGTCTGTGGCGGTCCCGGCCCTTTGGAACCAACTCCCCCCAGAGATTAGAATTGCCCCCACCCTCCTTGCCTTTCGTAAGCTTCTTAAAACCCACCTCTGCCATCAGGTATGGGGGAACTGAGATCTTCTTTCCCCCTAGGCCTTACAATTTACGCATGGTATGTTTGTATGTATGTTTGGTTTTATAATAAGAGTTTTTTTAGTTGTTTAGTATTGGATTGTGTTACATGCTGTTTTTTATCACTGTTGTTAGCCGCCCCGCGTCTACGGAGAGGGGTGGCATACAAATCCAATAAATAATAATAATAATAATAATAATAATAATAATAATAATAATAATAATAATAATGTTAACAATACAAATGAAATCTTCACATTAGAAGCCCAAAAAGATTTACCTCAGTAGATTAAATAGTTGAAACTGCCTTTTTCGACTTGCTGTTGTTAAAAGACCAAATTTTACTATCTTGCCCAGTTTTCTAATAGAATATGAAGTTTATTTCTTCCTACTAAGTTTCACTCTGTAAAACTCATTAAAAGCAACAAGTGACTTTGTTGTGAATTCTTGTTTGATTTGAAATCTAACAAGGTCAGCCTTTTCTTTTACCCACAGAGCAGTCAACTTTAGTTGTGCTCAGTGAATCTACTGATAAATTCATGGCCATCCTGTTAGCGTATGATAATATCAACCGTCAGTTGCTTTGGGAGGCCTGCAAAATACGACCTGGATTTCTAAATTCTGAGTGAAGAACGTTCAACTGGAGTAAGCTGAGCATTTGTGGTCAACAGCAGACCTTCCTGTTTAGTGGCTTCCAGAAGTTTGTGTCTGAGTGACTTGACTTGTAGCAACCCTGGCAGGTTGTGACATGTTTACTTCCTATTGCTGATTTCCACTTTTGAGCAAAATCTTACAACTGGGGAAAGCTGGCAGCTCTTTTATTAACTTTATGCAGTTAATGAAATCTTATTTCTCACCAAACTGTGCATTTTGTTTATTTACTAAATTTATATGTCCACAGTGTCCTTGATTAGTCGACTATGGATCGAGACTTGTTTTATATCTAGGGGAAACTCTGAATACAGTACTTATCTGCTAAACAGAAACACTGCACAAGAGAGAGAAAAACAAAGGGTATTTGCTTAGTCAGAGCTCCTTTATGCAACAAAACGAACATTTTAGAGAGAGAATGATATAAGAGTTTAAAGAGAAAAAATGTACCGTATATATTTGCTGTGACTTATAAGATCCCATTGCTGTCAGACTTTTGTTTGGAGTAATTCTGTATGTCACACAGCTTATTATTGTTGATTTAGAACTAGAAAACTAAGCCAGAGTTCATTCTCATTCTCAGAATTCTTGCTTGATCCTCTTCTGGCTAGTTTACTTAAACAACTTTCTGTTTGCTGACAAGCCACTAGAGGGTGCTCATCTTCTGCAGAGCAAAATTTTAAGCTGCAAAGATGCTTAAACTAACTTTGACTTTGTACTAGAGCCAGCTCAGACAAATGTTTTTTTCCTGTGTTGTTTTTGTTTGTTTGTTTTGTCACATACGCATTGGTGGTATACAAAGATATAATAAAAGAGAAACATTAGGACAAGGGACAGAAGGCACTCTGGTGCACTTGTGCACATACACACCTTACTGACCTCTTAGGAATCGGGAGAGGTCAACAGTGGATAGTTTAAGGGTAAAGTTTTTGGGGTTAGGTGATACTACAGAGTCAGGTAGTGAGTTCCATGCATCAACTACTCGGTTACTAAAGTTGTACTTCCTGCAGTCGAGTTTAGAACGGTTTACTTTAAGTTTGTATCTGTTTTGTGCTTGTGTGTTGTTGTGGTTGAAGCTGAAGTAGTCGTTGACAGGAAGGACATTGTAGCAGATGATTTTATGAGCTGTGTTTAGGTCGTGTTTAAGATGACGTAGTTTTACGCTTTCAAAACCTAGGATTGTAAGTCTAGTTGCGTACGGTATTCTGTTATGAGTGGAGGAGTGGAGGGCTCTTCTAGTAAAGTATCTCTGGACATTTTCTAGGGTGTGTATGTCCGAAATGTGGTGTCGGTTCCAGACAGATGAGCTGTATTCAAGGATCAGTCTGGCGAAAGTTTTGTATGCTCTGGTTAGTAGTGAGAGATTACCGGAGCAGAAACTACGTAGGATTAGGTTAGATTAGGTCTTTTAATTTAAACACTTACTTTAAGTTTGTATCTGTTTTGTGCTTGTGTGTTGTTGTGGTTGAAGCTGAAGTAGTTGTTGACAGGAAGGACATTGTAGTAGATAAGTGTTTCTAACATTTTCTTAGCATTTTGAATTTTTCCAGTTTTGTTTCACATTGTCCTATCGATTGTTGTCATATAAATATTTTGCCGAGGGCTTTATGGTGCCAGCCTTTCCGGCTGCCAGCCAACTGCCTACCTACCATAGTCCAGAGTCCTGCAAACTCAGAACGTTTTTTTTAGAAGCAAACAAACAAATGACAAATCCCAGGAAAAAGAGGAGAGACGCAGCAAGGTGGAATGCAGAAATCAAAGCACGGCACCAGAGCTGAGATTTGAAAAGTTACTCTCAGCGTTTTCTCTCGGGGAGGGAGGCCAATAAAGAAATTGCACTGCGCCAGCACCCAAATGCACGGCTAAGGTACATTACTTGCTGGAGTTTCCTCTCCTGTCGGCCTGTTTTTTGGCTGATCTGTCTGGTATACAGTACTTTCTGTGGTTGTATCTTTAGTGCAGGCTTCCGTTTGGGACTGGGTGGGGTAAATAATGGAGCCTGAGGGCTACTTGTTGTGGGTGCAGGTGGGGGAGTCTTTGGTTTTTCCCTCAACCAGAGGGGAGTCCTTAGCTTCATTTGGTGAGCGCAATAACTGAGGCGACGCTGGGGGTGCTGTTAAACATAACATTTAATAACCTTCAATAACTATCCATCGAGATCCAGCCATAAATGGTATGCATGGGTTTCACTGTTTTATTTTAATTGTTTTTTAAACTGTTTTATAGGTTTTTAGTACTATTTAGGTCAGTGAATGGCTGCAAAAAAATTATTATCAAGCTGTGGGTGTGGCTTATTTTGTGGGTGTAGCATGCCAGCCATGTGACCAGGTGGGAGTGGCTTAACGGTCATGTGACGGGGGTGGCTTAAAGGTCATATGGCTGGCTTAAAGGTGGACAACTTGATGTCACTCACCTCAAGGGTGTGGGTTAAGCTGCCTAGCCTCTCCTCACCTTAAAGAGATACAATTTCACTATCTATTTACTATTACTTAACATCCAAAATATACTATTTAATTCTGTGTATATATGCCATATGTGTTAATACATATTACACATAGGTACACAAAAATATACATTATCTACTATATAAACTGTATGTATATGTACACATGCACATATACGCACGCACAGCTCTTCTAAAATTATACACATTCAACCTCATTTACTGCGATAGGAAAAACATACCTAGAGCCTAGAAGGGAAAAAAAGAAAAAAATTCAAACAATTTTCAACCGGTTCTACGTACCTGACAAAAAAATTTCTACCAGTTCTGCATACCTGGCCCTTCATTGATTTAGATGCTCTGCGTACCCAGGAGCCCATCACTGATTTAAATGCTATAGTTTTGGTTGTAAGCCGCCCAGATTCCCTAGGCAGTTGGGCAGCATAAAAATCGAACAAGCAAGCAAGCAAACCACAAATCAGTAACCATTGTCTAACTAGAAGTGTCTGACACTGATTGAGAACCTTTATAGTGGGCTGTTAAACCCTCAGCCAATCACAGGCGATCCTTGTTCCTGCTCCTAGAGCAGCCCCTAGTGGCCTTCCAGAACATTACAATAATTAATCAATTAATCAATTAATCAATTAATCAGTTAATCAGTTAATCAGTTAATCAGTTAATCAGTTAATCAGTTAATCAGTTAATCAACCGATTAACCGATTAATCGATTAATCAATTAATCAATTAATCAATTAATCAATTAATCAATTCAATTTCTGTGCCACATGTTCTGTGCAACATGTTAGAAATCGTCCAATAAAATCTACGTTAAATATTATCCTAAACCCCCATGCTAAAAATCAAGCAATCACATCCATACAAGCATTCACTCATTGGCCGGGCTAGATATTAGAGATTCACTGTCCCCAATCCTGTCTGAAAAGATGGGTCTTCAGAGCCTTACACAAGGTGGGAAGAGTGAGGGCAGTGCGGATCTCTGGAGGGAGTTCCATAGGGCCAGGGCCACCACAGAGAAGGCTCTTCCCTTATGCCCCACCAGCCGGCATTGGCTGGCTGACAGGACCTGGAGAAGGCCAACCCTGTGGGCCCTGACCGGTCGCTGTAATTCAATGTTGAATTAGCCTCAACATTGCTGGAATCTGCCCCTTCAGTACTATTATCCTGAGGAGCTGTTGCTGCAGCACCTCCTCTTCCTCCTCCTGGTCCATAACAGGATTGACTTAGTCTGTCAAACGGTCTGTCACCATTTCAAGAGTAGTTTCTGTTGCTGTGTTAATCACAAACATGATTTGCTGGCCGGGCAAAAAAAGGGAAACAGCTGCAGAAGAGAGAAGAACCGCAACAAGGTACGGTTGATACCGTACTTATGTGCTATGTTCTGTATTTGAGATGTCAGTTTATTGTGGTAAGATGCAAGACTAAGAAACGGACACTCTGTGGGCCTAAAACTACTTTTATTAGAAGGGCTATCGCAACCAAACCTTGGAAATATGAACCTGCTTCCTTTCTTCCCTGTTTTATCTTCCCTGTTTTATTAGAAGATTGTCTGAGGCATTTTCACAAGTCTCTGTTTTGGTAATGGCTCATCACGCCATGTTTCTCTGGTCGTTGCCTTGGTAACAAATGTTCCTTCTGTTGGTCAAAACCATCTTCTGTTATTATCTGCTGTACAGTTAGTCCTTGATTTACAACAATTTGTTTAGTCATGTTTGAAGTCACAACAGCACTGGAAAAAGTGACGACTGTTTTTCACCCTTTTGACCGTTGCAGCGTCTCCATGGTTACATGATCAAAATTCGAGGGGGGAGGGGCCACATGTATTTATGACAGTTGGTCTCTCTCAGGGTCATATGATCACTATCTCTAACCTTCCCAGCTGGCTTCCAACAAGCAAAGTCAATGCGGAACCACATGATTGCCGTAACAACTGTGGCAAAAAATATTGTAAAATGGGGCACGACTCATTTAACAACAGTCCTTCTTATTAATTTAAATTTTGCACTCAAATGTGAATAATTACTCATACCGCAGCTCTATATTCCTTTAGAACAGTGTTTCTTAAACATTTTTCTCTCTTGCCTATAAAAATTATGGAGGACCCCAAAATAGTGTTTGTATGATATCTATTGACAATCATTAAAAAATTGAAAGTACATAAATACATACATGCATGAATAGATACATAAGATATTTATTTGTTGCATCATGTAAAATAATATTAAACCCATTAGATATAACTATAACAGCATGTAAAATAATATCAAACCCATTAGATATAATTATATAACTGCTCAAAAAAATAAAGGGAACACTCAAATAACACTTGAGTTGGCCTTCTCCGGGTCCCGTCAACTAAACAATGTCTTCTCTGTGGCGGCCCCGACCCTTTGGAACCAACTCCCCCCAGATATCAGAGTTGCCCCCACCCTCCTTGCCTTTCGTAAGCTCCTTAAAACCCACCTCTGTCGTCAGGCATGGGGGAATTGAGACTTTCCCCTCCCACTAGTCTTATAAAATTTATGCATGGTATGTCTCTATGTATGATTGGTTTCTTAAATTGGGGTTTTTAAATTTACTTAAATATGAGATTTTTTTACATTGTCTTATTGTTGTTAGCCGCCCCAAGTCTACGGAGAGGGGCGGCATACAAATCTGAGAAATAAATAAATAAATAAACACATCCTAGATCTGAATGAATGAAATATTCTCATTGAATACTTTTTTCTGTACAAAGTTGAATGTGCTGACAACAAAACGAAATTGATTGTCAATCAGTGTTGCTTCCTAAGTGGACAGTTTGATTTCACAGAAGTTTGATTTACTTTGAATTATATTCTGTTGTTTAAGTGTTCCCTTTATTTTTTTGAGCAGTATATTTTTCAAGAAAAACATGGACTTTTAATACAAAAATTAATGAGAAGAGTGACATTGTTTTAAAATTTTGCAAATACTGTACTTTCAATATATGGCTTAAGAAAAGATAAAAATAGGAACCAGGAGCAGCCCTCTTTAATTAGCAAGTTCATTAAGGTAAGAGTTCTTTGACTGTTTAGAACAGTGATATTTAACCTCCATGACGTTAAAAGATGTGAACTTCAACTCCCAGAATTCTCTAGCCAAAGCTGACTAGAGAATTCTGGGAATTGAAGTCTGCACTCCCTTATATGGTTGAGGTTATACTGCCTATAAAACCAAACTCCTGAGTTGATGTGGTGCCGTGGAAAGAACCTAGTCCTTGAATTTGACAGAGAAATACTCTCAAACAAAGAGACATCTGCATATATCTCCGAGACCGCCTTCTGCCGCATGAATCCCAGCGTCTGGTGAGGTCCTACAGAGTTGGTCTTCTCAGGGTCCCGTCAACCAGACAATGTCGGCTGGCGGGGCCTAGGGGAAGAGCCTTCTTTGTGGTGGCCCTGGCCCTCTGGAACCACTCCCCCCAGAGATTCACACCGCCCCCACCCTCCTTGCTTTCTGAAAAAGTTTGAAGACTCATCTTTGCCGCCAGGCCTGTGGCCATTAGATCTCCCCCTCCCCCCGATCAACGAATGTGTTTAGAATAAATTATTGATTGAGCGAATGATAATTGAATGTTTTTAGCTTTTAGGATGTTTTTTAAGTCTTTTAATTGTTATTAATTGGATCAAATTGTTTTATTATGTATTCTATGTTTCTTGTGAGCCTCCCTGAGTCCACGAAGAGGGGTGGCATACAAATCCAATGAATGAATGAATGAATGAATGAATATATGTTTAAATATGTTAAAGGGTTAAATAAGGTCCAGGAGGGAAGTGTTTTTAATAGGAAAGTGAACACAAGAACAAGGGGACACAATCTGAAGTTAGTTAGTTGGGGGAAGATCAAAAGCAACATGAGAAAATATTATTTTACTGAAAGAGTAGTAGATCCTTGGAACAAACTTCCAGCAGACGTGGTAGATAAATCCACAGTAACTGAATTTAAAAATGCCTGGGATAAACATATATCCATCCTAAGATAAAATACAGAAAATATTATAAGGGCAGACTAGATGGACCACGAGGTCTTTTTCTGCCGTCAGACTTCTATGTTTCTATGTTTCTATGAATGAATGAATGAACGAACGAACAAACAAACAAACGAACAAAGAAACAAACAAACAAACAAACAAACAAACAAATATTACTTTTATATTAATGGTAAAAATGCTACCCGGGATAACAGGTGACAGTTTGATTACATCGAATGTGTTCATAATATTAAATATGCTCAGTTAAATGTTACAGTATAACAAATTCTGTTGTCTTTTTTATATTGAAGGCATTCCTCAGCAGAAATAAGACAACAATTTGCGCATCAGCCATCCTTTGGAACCTTCTGTCACCGAAGTAATAGTACACCTGGTTTTTCTTCCATTAATCTGGTGAATATAAAAGCTTGCTTTTTAAATTCCACCTTTATTTTTTTGTAAATAACTCAAAGTGGCAAATGTATTAGAGGCAAATGTTCTTACTGGTTTGGACTGATTCTATAGAACTGATAGTCACTTGGTGTCCTGGGTCGCTGCAACTGGCAGTGACCGAGCCTGTTAGTTCCTGAGCCAGTTCCCTCGGAGGTGCCCTAGGAACTTCCATCTTGTTTTTTGCTTCTGCACATGCGCAGAAGCTTTTCTTTACTAATCCACATGCTCATGTGTGGTGCTTCCCTGAGCGAACCGGCAGTAGAAGAAACCAGAACTACTCCTGAAATACAGTGGTACTTCTACCTAAGAAGAACACTACTTACAAACTTTTCTAGATAACAACCAGGTGTTCAAGATTCTTTTGCCTCTTCCCAAGAACCATTTTCCACTTACAAACTGACCCTCCAAAACTATAACTGGAAAAGGCAGGGAGAAACCTCTTTAGGATCTCCTGGGAGGAAACAGGGCCAGAAAAAGCGGTGAGAAGCCTCCGTGGGGCCTCTCTAGGAATCTCCTGGGAGGAAACAGGGCCAGAAAAAGCGGTGAGAAGCCTCCGTGGGGCCTCTCTAGAAATCTCCTAGGAGGAAACAGGGCCAGAAAAGGCAGTGAGAAGCCTCCGTGGTGCCTCTCTAGGAATCTCCTGGGAGGAAACAGGGCCAGAAAAGGCGTGGAGAAGCCTCTATGGGGCCTTTCTAGGAATCTCCTGGGAGGAAACAGGGCCTCCACCCTCCATGTGGTTTCCCCAGTTGCAAGCATTATTTGCTTTTACATTGATTCCTATGGGAAAAATTGCTTCTTCTTACAAACCTTTCTACTTAAGAACCAGGTCACGGAATGAATTAAGTTTGTTAGCAGAGGTACCACTGTATATCTAATACTCCTTCCTCCTTCTACTTTCTCAAGAACAACAACTCTGTGTTGTAAATTGCGCTGAAAGGGAATGACTGAGCCAAAGTCACTCAGCAGCTGGCTTTCATGGTTAAGACAGAACTAGAACTCAGGGTCTCCTGGTTTCTAGCCTAGTTCCTTAGTCACTAGACTAAACTGACCCTTATTAATGTTTGTGCATCATTTACATGAGCAAGGACACTATCTATTAGATAGGATCAGGGGAAGGGAAGTTAGAATAGTGTTCAAGAAAAGAATTATGTCTCTCATGATTCAACAATTTTTAAAATTATATATTATTAAACAAAACACATCCTACCCCACCCACCACCCACCCCCGGAAGTCAGGGCCATCTCCTTGGAGACCTGCAACCAAGGGTATTCTGATCTAGGCTTACTTAGAAATGATGAAGCAGAGTCTCAGCCCAGGAGGCAAAACCTCCTTTATTTATACGACTGTGAATTCCTTTCATTCACAGTCCTCAAGGCTAGGCAAATTTATCAACACAAATCTTATCTCACTTGGAACGCTGCTAGAGAACTAGTTTTCAAATGCAAGGCAAGGCAAAATATGGCACAGAATCTATTACAGTCACAAACAGAACTTTCCACTCTTGGAACAAGAGATATTTATAGATATTATAATGCTCCGTTGTAGGAGCATTCTGTAGACATCACTGATTACAAATATTACTGTTCAGTGATAATATTTCCTTCTTGAATTTAATATCTACTAGAATGAATTGAATTTTGCAGAAGTTTGTTGCACTAATCTTAAATTTATCCTCAGATCTTTTAACTGTATTTTAATAAGAATAAACAGGTTATTAGGAACTCACAGTTCTGAAAACTGAAACATAGTAAATATATGTTTCCTGTCTCTTGAAGACATCTAATTTACTTCCTCAACGTGAGCAGCTGTCGGCTTAACTTTCTTGGAGATTCATTGGGTGATAAAAAGTGTGTATTTTGTTTTCAAAAGCCTTTCTGCCAAGTTGCTTAGTTTTTGTTTCATCTAGCCACCATTTTGATTGCATCATACGGCTAATTTTACTGCACTAAAGAGGTACGTTAATTGTTTCTCTGTAGGTTGCTTTTTATAGATAAACCACACTGCCAAAATTTTAATTGCTGCTTTTTTCTAATGGCTTTTATCTTCCTGTAACAATTCTTTCCCCTACATTTTTGTCACCTCTCAATAATTCCTGTTTGGTCTGGTTATGTGTTGTGTATACGAGTTTGGGGATGCATTATTTATTTGACAAAGAAATCTCCTGTTGTCTCTAGCTAACAATATGTATATTGACATATATATTAATTTTTATAATTTTTAGTCTAACCTGCTAAATGTACATTAAAAATTACAATGGGAATAAATGTGGTTTAGAAGACGATCCCTCAATAAATTACACCAGACACACTCAAGAAATTACACCAGAAAAAAAGGTTATTTATACCTCAAAAAATTCTGTATGCTAATCCTAACTGTACCTAGCTTCCTTGCTTTAATGGCTAGAATGGTTGGATAGAATTGAAGGGCTTAACATATGAATCATTAGACTTATGTTCTATTCAGGCAAGTGCAGATTCTTTACTGACTGAAGATCCTGATTTTTCTAAATTTCTCATTTGTACAAAGAGTTCCTAGATGATATTGTCAACTGCGAAGTCTTATAAATAATACAATTTTTTATTGTAAGCCCTCCAGAGTTACTTATGTGAAATGGACAATTTAAAAAATGTGATGAATTAAAACATACATAAATAAAATTAAATGGGAGAAGAACAATCCTAGTTTACTCATTGTAGTCTTCCTTGTGGCAAAAATGTTCATACGTCTCTCAAATTTGGTAGCTTGTGTCAAATATCTTCCTTTGTGACCACATTCTTGGTAAGTCAGTTAATTCCATTCGCATCTTGCCATTTGGCTAAGTTATATAGCACATGGCACTTTCCTAATGAAACTAGATACAATTTGTTTTTAATTATGAATTAAATTTCATAGATTTAAAGAGAAATTAATCTGTTAAATATAGATTGAACTAAAGCTTTTAGCAGGAAACGGCTTATATAATTTTGTCTGACATTGCCAAAGAAAGAAAAGAGGTAGAAGAAAAGGAAAGATATATTATTTGTTTAACAATTGCTCATCATTTAACCTATTTTCTAACAAGTTAAGAAGGTTCAAGTAGACTGATTTTTTTAAAAATATAAGTTTTACAGTTATGATTATGTGTAAGATTTTAT
Source organism: Erythrolamprus reginae (assembly GCF_031021105.1). NCBI lineage: Eukaryota > Metazoa > Chordata > Lepidosauria > Squamata > Dipsadidae > Erythrolamprus > Erythrolamprus reginae. The sequence continues at coordinate 272,061,619 of NC_091951.1, read as the reverse complement.
GTGTGATTTATTCCTTTTTCTCTAGATCCATAAAATGAACTGTTTAGGCTGTTAGCTCATTTGAGGTTAAAATTTAATGAAAACCCAGAAATGTATTTTATATTCCTAAAAAAAACCATTTTTCTCTTTTATTTTCTCTTTTTTGTACTATTTAGCCTCAGTTTTATGATGCTGTAGATCCAGTGGATTTTGAAGGTCTCTTAATGATGCAGCTGAATATCCTAGATTCAGATCTCTTGCAAGAATTGGGTGATTTTCCTGAAGATGATTTGGAGATGGTTTATGCCGCAAAGGAGCATAGAACCTTGGAACCATCATTACCAGAAGAACGGTGAGGAAACTTTTTAAAGCAAGCAACTGAAGCCTGTTTTTAATGTTCCCATTCTTTGGGGGCTTTTGAACCAGAAGTATTTCTCATTAATAACAATAACAACAACAATAACAAAAACAATTTATTAGATTTATATGCAGCCCCTCTCCGAGGACAATATATTCTGATTATCCAGTGGTCAGACAAATATATTTTTATAGCTACATATTCTGGGATATTGCTATAATACTTAAAAGGATCTCTGGAAAAATAATTTACTGAGTTAGTTAATGAGTACAAACATGGTACTCATAAATGTATTGTCTTAAGCATTTATTCACCCAGGGCAAACTCCTTGTACAATGCATGATGATAGAATGATGGTAAATAAAATAAGTACGAAGTTTGAACTGATAGAGTTTCAGATTGTTCCAATTTAAAATATGGAGCCAGAACAAACCATTTTGACCTTAATTTTAGGCCCTAAGGTAAGTCAAAAATTAAGGTCAAAATGGTTTGCGCATCATTCCTATTGACACAAGCTCCTCTGGTTTATCTTTTTTTCCCTTAACTGTATCTAGTGGCAAGCTAAGGGCAGTACATTGGCAATATTTTTTCCCTGTCTTCACCTATTCTTCAAACTATTATCTTTTTCAGTCCCTATTCCTCTTTTTGCCACAAATGACAAATACTGTACCTATAAGAGCTTACCTTATAAGGATACAAGCTATGGAAAGAGAAGGAGAGATTATATTGGGACTATATTGAGTGAAAATTTACTTCTCTTTCCCTTTATATTCCAAAGAAATATCTCTGGGACCGCCTTCTGCTGCACGAATCCCAGCAACCGGTTAGGTCCCACAGAGTTGGCCTTCTCCGGGTCCCGTTGACTAAACAATGTCGTTTGGTGGGACCCAGGAGAAGAGCCTTCTCTGTGGCAGCCCCGATCCTCTGGAACCAGCTCCCCCCGGAGATTAGAACTGCCCCCCCTCCTTGCCTACAAATCTAATAAATAAATAAAATAAATAAATATTTAATTGGTAGTTTAATTCCGATGTAGCCTATCAGAGAGAAGCTAGTTCCGAACATTAGAACATTTTAATTTTCATTAAAGCGTTTTTTTCTCTCTCTCAAGTATTTTCTATTAATTGATCTTGGAGATCTGAGAACTGAACGTTTTCATGAAAAGCATGTGCTGTATCAATGAATTGCATCGTTTTCCTCGGATGAGATAAACAAAGGGGTTATGTTATTTGTGTCCCTTTTTTTCTGAACTTATTTTAGCAGGCCACTGCTTCCCCAGACCCTTTCTTTGATATTTCTTTCATTATTTACACATTATGTGACTTGTACTTTAAAATATATACTTTTTAAAAGTATATAAATTATACTTCATAATTCTATCAGTACACTTTAATTTTTAAGATGTTCAAAAATTTAACTTGAAAACTAGATCTCAAAAGTGTCTTCAAAAATAACAATTTTTATTATGTGAGAAGAATAGCCATGTTGCTCTTATTAGATTGACTCTCTTTATACATGATCACTGATTATGCATAGAAATATTTTTCTTCCCCCTAGGACTGAATTGGATTTACATGTCCGGGACTGTGTCCAAACTTATATTCGTGATTGGCTGATTGTGAATCGAAAGTAAGCCCTTCATTTATAACTCAATAATTACCATGGGAAAAGTTGAAATCTACTGTTTTGATTAATTATGTTAATTAATTAATGTTAATTACCCAAGACTAAGTGGTAATTACTCTCATTAGGTTTACTAAATGGATTGAGTTCAAAAAATATTACTGGCACTGATAATGATGTGCTACAGTTGATTGGGGCATCAATCATACAATATTAGGATCCCACAAAAAACAATCATTTATTGTTGACAGGAGAAGAAAACAATAATGGTAATACTCTTACATTTGTGTCAATGCAACAGCAATTCACAGTTTAGAGGTGTGCATACTTGGTGCTTCAGCAAACGTTCATCTGGAAGTACTCTGCGTCATTAAAAAGTGACAGGAAAAATCTCAACTGCAGCCATATCAGTGGCCATTCTATTTTGGCCTACAAAACAAAAGGCTCATTGGCACTTGTCATTTGACTTGAAGAAGTATCACTGATATATTGGAGAAGAGCAGAGTAGTGAAAATAGGTTAGACATGAAGTATGGTGGCATGTTTCTAACAACATTCCATCTGTCCGTCCATAACCCTGGGGCGGGAATTATTGACCCCCTCAGAGAGGGTCCGCAACTTGGGTGTCCTCCTCGATCCACAACTCACATTAGAGAACCATCTTTCAGCTGTGACGAGGGGGACGTTTGCCCAGGTTCGCCTGGTGCAGCAGTTGCAGCCCTATCTGGACCGGACTCACTGCTCACAGTCACTTACGCCCTCATCACCTCGAGATTCGACTACTGTAATGCTCTCTACATGGGGCTACCTTTGAAAAGTGTTCGTAAACTTCAGATCGTGCAGAATGCAGCTGCGAGAGCAATCATGGGCTTCCTCAGGTATGCCCATATTACACCAACACTCCGCAGTCTGCATTGGTTGCCGATCAATTTCCGGTCACAATTCAAAGTGTTGGTTATGACCTATAAAGCCCTTCATGGCATCGGAACAGAATACATGCGGGACCGCCTTCTGCCGCACGAATCCCAGCGACCGATTAGGTCCCACAGAGTTGGCCTTCTCTGGGTCCCGTCGACTAAACAATGTCGTCTGGTGGGTCCCAGGGGAAGAGCCTTCTCTGTGGCGGCCCTGACTCTCTGGAACCAACTCCCCCCGGAGATTAGAACTACCCCCACCCTCCTTGCCTTCCATAAACTCCTTAAAACTCACCTCTGTCGTCAGGCATGGGGGAATTGAGGTATTCCCCCCTCCCCCAGGCCTGTACAATTTATGTATGGTATGTCTGTGTGTATGTCTGGTTTAATAATGGGGTTTTTAAATGTTTTTAAAAATTTATTAGATTTGTTGTGAATTATTTTATTGTATGTTGTGAGCCGCCCCGAGTCTACCGAGAGGGGCGGCATACAAATCTAATAAATAAATAATAAACAAATAAATAAAACATCTGGGAAGGTTTTGGGGGTTGAGGGAATGTTGTTGAATGTTGTTGTTCTCTTGAAAAAATACGAATAAGAATATGCATAAGAATTGCTCTCCATATTATTCTGTAGTGATCCATATAGCAATAGCACTTAGATTTATATACCACTTCACAGTGCTTTACATCCCTCTCTAAGCAGTTTACAGAGTCAGCCAATTGTTCCCAATAATCTGAGGTTGGTCATTTTACCAACCTCAGAAGGATAGAAGGCTGAGTCAATCTTAAGCCTGGTGAGATTCGAACTTTCAAACTGCAGGCAGCTGGCAGTCAGCAATCATAGAACTCGCCTGCAGTACTACATTCTAACCACTGCACCACCACAGCTCTTCTATATAGCAATTTATTATTACTTTGTAGTCCATTTAAGCAGCTCTTAAATTAATTTGCGGGATTGTATTTTTTTTAATAGAATTTATTTACATGACAGCAATTGATCTTTTGTCTCTTTTTCTAAAACTGAAATCTACTTGGCTATTTTACTAAAGAAATCAAGGAAGTGACGCTTATAACTCCATGAAAACAGGATTCAGAACAGATTTCCACAAAAGCCTCCGAAAGCAGACATTTGAGTCTGAAATGTTGGATTTTCACGACTCCAATTATCAGGTACACTTGGGAACAGCATTGAATGAATGCTTTGAAAAGAAAATGGAGCAGTAGGCAATGGTGGAGCAAAGCAGCAATTGGGAGTAATTTCTTTTCTTAAGAATGGGAGCATTTGTGTGTTGTGCTACAGGGCCTCTCAAACGACACATCTGAACTTCCTTCACAAATTAGAAGGAATAGCACCAAGTTGATAAGGGAACATGAAAAGTAATGAAGCATTCTTTTTTGAATAGTGTGGAATAAGAGAAGAAAGTCATCTTATCTTTAAATGTTAATCTCCATAACAATGGGGGTCCGATCTTGTCAGCTTTTAAGACTTGTCAATTTCAACTGGAAACCATGGAATTCTGGAAGTAGAAGTCTACAAGTCTTAAAGTTGCCAAATTTTGACACCCCTGCTCTATAGCAATCCAAGAATTCTTAATTTTCTCCCAAAATATCTGATGCGTTTCTTGTTCTATTGCGTTTTCATATTAAAAAATCTTGAGACTCTAAAAAGTGAACAGAGAAAAAACAACAAAGATGATTGGGGAACTAGAGGTAAAAACACCATTGAATCTTTGCAGGAAGTGGGGTCTGCAACTTTAAACACTTAAAGAGCCATTTGGACCAGTTTCCCACAGAAAAGAAAATACCAGGAGCCACAAAAGCTGGATGGGAATGGCCAACTCAACATCACTCATTTCCATGCAGTCACATGAACCGCCCCAGCCATGGTTACCCAGATTCTGTGGCTCCAGATATTCATTCTCTCTCTCTCTCTCTTCTTTCTCTTTCTCATCTCTTTCTCTATCTCTCATTTCTTTCTCCTCCCTCTCTTTCTCTCCCTCATGTTCCTCCCTCTCTTTATCTCCCTTATCTTTCTCCCTCTCTTTATCTCCCTTATCTTTCTCCCTCTCTTTCTCACCTCTCTCTCTCCCTCTCTCATCTTTCTCCTCCCCTCTTGTGTATGTTGGGTGTGTGTTCCCTCTTGAATTGAACCATTTCCAAAAACAGGCGAGATTTGGGTTTGGTTTTTGTTTTCTTTTTTGCTGATATTGTTCTTTCTTCTTTGGGTGCTTATGCTTTAAATCAAGAGTCATTTCAGATTCCCAGGTAAATGATGCCCATTCGTCTTCCTGCTGTGACTCCCGGTCAGCTGCCTGCCCCCTCCCTTGCCACTCACTCTCTCCTGCCTTGAAACAGAAGGGTGGTGGCAGTGGATGGAGACTCACTCCATATTCCAGAGCGGAAGCAAAGTGCCCCTCCACTTGCCTCTTTTTCCATCTCCGAGATGCGTGACTTTTCCCTGCCCCAAGACACTGGCTGGGTTACTGGGCTGCATCCAATCCTCCACGTCATAATTTATTTATTTTATTTATTAATTGGACTTGTATGTCCCAGGAGGAGGAGAGGGGACCCGAACACCATCTCCCCCATTGTGCAGTGTGCTAGGTTTAAGTGCAAGAGCAGCAAACAGCCTTAGAGGCAGCGAGAGGAATATGGAGAGACGTGCCCCAGCTGGTGTCTTGGGGCAGAGAAAGTGGCGCATCTCTCCATATTCCTCTCATTGCCTCCATGGCTGCTTGCTGCTCTAGAACTTAAACTTAGCGCACTGCACAATGGGGGAGACAGCGTCCAGGTTCCCTCCTCCTCCTCCTGGTGCCTGTTACCACGCGGAGCATCGACTGCAGCTGGGCAGCCCAGCCAGTGTCTCAGCATGGAGAAAAGTCGCACATCTCCCCCAGTGGCCAAGATGTGCACAGCACCAACAAGCGCAGGAAGAAGAGGCAAGTAGAGGGGCGCTTCGTTCCCACTCTGGAATATGGAGTGAGTCTCCATCCGCAGCAGTCACCCTTCTCAGGGTGGGGGGGAGGGGGGGATAATCCGACAGGGAGCTACAGGAGAGGGCTTGAAGAGCCACATTTGGCTCTAGAGCTGCATGTTGCCGACCCCCGGTCTCATCTAATGAAGAGAAGGATTAGGGGTTATACAATAGCAATAGAGTTCCAACCTAGAATTAAGGAGAATTTTACTCCTTAATTGGAATGATTAATCAGTGGAATTACTTCCCACCAGAATCCCTCCAGCATTCCAAAACTGGAGGTTTTTAAGAAAAGATTGGACAGCCCCCCGGAGATTAGAACTGCCCGCAGCCTCCTTGCCTTTCGTAAACTTCTTAAAACCCACCTCTACTGTCAGGCATGGGGGAATTGAGACATCTCCCCCACGCCTATACAGTTTATACATGGTATGTTTGTGAGTATGTTTGCTCTTAATAATGGGGTTTTTAGTGTTTTTTAAATTATTAGATTTGTTTACATTGTCTTTATTATTGCTGTGAGCCGCCTACGGAGAGGGGCGGCATACAAATCTAATAAATAAGTAAATAAGTAAATAAATTTGTATAGGGTTTCCTGCTTGAGTAAGAAAGGTCCAAGGTCCCTCCCAACTCTGTTATTCCATGAAATAAATGGCTCTGTAAAAAAGGAGAGTTAATAGTTCCATTTAATATTTATTTCATGGTATTGGAAATCTAATATCTGTTATTGCAATGAATAAGTATGGAAATATGATGCAGAAATATGATAGGAATATTCAGTATTGCAGTGGTGGTGAATATCTGTAGCTCAGATGTGGGATGACGGCGAAGGTTTGTTCTCTGAGTTTGTGGATTAGTTTCCGAACATTTCATTACCAGGTTAGGTAACATTTTCAGTGGAGTTTAGGGGAGTTTTCCATTCGGAAACCAACCCACAAGCTCAGAGAACAAAACTTCACCCTCAATATTCAGTATGTATAATCAATTCAACTATTCCCTATTTGCTTGAGCAGACCCGTCCCAGGCAATTAAAGGTCCCCTGTGACGAATCCAATAAAGCCACCTTGACATCTGGAGAAATTTGCCTGCGCAGCCTCCCATTCGATCCTCGATTGACCAACTTACTGCAGACTCCTAAAGCAGAAGACATTCAAAGGCAAAATGAAGAGGCCCGGCAAGCCAACAGGCCTACTGAGTTGTTTGCGCTCTATCCCAGTGTAGATGAGGTAAGCTGTATATTTTCTGGCACAACTATACTTCAACCATCTGGGTTTTTCAAAGAAACTATAATATCAAATGGTGGTATATGTTAGACATTAATTCATCCAGCCCAGCTGGTGTAATTAGCTATGGCAATTGTAGTTCATAAAAAGTTTAAGAAGGGGGGACATGATCGAAACATTTAAATATGTTAAAGGGTTAAATAGGGTTCAGGAGGGAAGTGTTTTTAATAGGAAAGTGAACACAAGAACAAGGGGACACAATCTGAAGTTAGTTGGGGGAAAGATCAAAAGCAACATGAGAAAATATTATTTTACTGAAAGAGTAGTAGATCCTTGGAACAAACTTCCAGCAGACGTGGTAGATAAATCCACAGTAACTGAATTTAAACATGCCTGGGATAAACATATATCCATCCTAAGATAAAATACAGAAAATAGTATAAGGGCAGACTAGATGGACCATGAGGTCTTTTTCTGCCGTCAGACTTCTATGTTTCTATGTTTCTAAGAAGAAGCAACCATGATGATAAAGAGTCTAGAGACTAAATCATATATCTAAATACTGTTATGTCTGTATACTACCAATACATAATTGACAAATAAATAAAATAAATAAATAAAAATAAAAGAAATAAATTGTGTACCGGTACCGCTGCAGCTCCTGCAACAATGAGGTAAAGTCTTTGTATCATAATTGCCCCCACGACAGTGCATTCTAAATAAACCTCCCTGGCTTTACTATAATTTTGATGACTTCCTACATTTTATGCATTAATTTTTTGCCTGATTGTAAAGTAAGAAATGAAGGGATGGTAACAGATGGTGTCAGGAAGCTAAAATGCACCAAAACAAATAACTCTTCTTAATGTCTTTAATAGGAGGATTCAGTACAAATACGACCAATACCTGAATGTCCAAAGGAGTATCTAGGTAATAGGATAGTAGTGAAAATACAGACACTGAAGTAAGTTCTACATCATTGGTGCAAATGGGACATTTTTAGGGATTTGGGTCAATCGGATGGCATATAGAGCCACCCATACAAGAGAATGACGGAATGAAATCTATAAAGTAGAAAGCAGGAAATTGACAGGTGTAAAACAAATTTCCTCCGTGTGCTTTTTCATTCAGAAAGCTTTTTTTTTGTTCAGGAAAGTACTTTAAAAACTTACCATGTGCAGTAGACAAAACACTCTATATAGAGTTCTCTATTTCTGCCTATTCTGATCTTTGTATATATCTATCTAATAAGAGTTATCTAGCTACCATACCATGTTAAAGTTCTTTTAAAAATGAGTTTTGATTTTAGGTCTAGTAGTTATCATGTGTAAGTTTAACACGCCTCATGAGTTAAACACATTTCATCTTTGTTAACATTGCTGCATTTTTTAAAAATGGTAATATGTAAAATGCTGTCCCTGTTGTTCTATCTTATGAAGAAATTATCCGGATGGCTGCAAAAACCTCTGTATCATTATAGGTGGTGTCACTATGGGTAGAGGTTCTAGATCTAGATGAAAGAGGATTTGCAACCAGCTTTTTAGCATCTTCTTCTCTCAGGCTGGTTAGATCCCATTTGCTCTGTTCTCAAAAGATTTGGTTTATAAAGGGAAATGGGATCTTTATTTATTTATTATTAATTGTTAATATTAAGTGATCATTATTTTGCCGTTGGAGATAACAAACATGCCTCTGCTCCTAGAAAATGTTAGATTCCATGCAAAACAATAGGAAAATAAAACAGCCACGGTATATAGCTGTATACACATTTTTAAATTGTTTAGTGTTGGCACTGAGGATTAAGTAGATAAAGCAAGACGAAGTTTTGAGTGAATTTTTCCAGGGCATGCATTATTCTAAGTAGCCATTGTCCTTGATTTCGTGTCACATAAATTAGTTTATTATTAGTTAGTGCCTTATTTTCTCCTTTGCAGATTTGAAATTGAAATTGAGCCATTATTTGTAACCTTAGCTCTTTATGATATAAGAGAACGGAAAAAGGTAAGAATGTAGCAGCACTATTTTCATTTAAATGCAGTGTTTAACATTTTGCTGACATCTTGGTTGTTTGCTAAGCTTGGTTTCTTTCTTGCAGAAGTTTCATTACCAAAGTTGACATCATTGTCATGTTTTGACACAGGGAGACAGTTTGCTGACTTTCTATGTGTGATCAGGATTGTTCTGATTTATGTACTGTTTCTCATTAGCCTGAATTGGTTGGCTGGATTCTTTTCTCTTAAATAGTTCCTGCCTATGGTTAATATTTGTTATATTTCACTGTAAAGGCTGTACATTGGAAGGTTATAAGTAACTTTTGGGCAACATGAAAATCTAAAGACAAAAGGTTTGGAGTTTTGTCTCCATCTATCCTGGATGCTTCTGAAGTCAGAAACTTCAGATCGTGCAGAATGCAGCCGCGAGAGCTATCGTGGAGCTTCCCAGATTTGCCCACGTTTCTACAACACTCCGTGGTCTGCACTGGCTGCCGATCAGTTTCCGGTCACAATTCAAAGTGTTGGTAATGACATTTAAAGCCCTACATGGCATTGGACCAGAATACCTCCCGAACCGCCTTCTATCGCACAAATCCCAGCGGCCGATAAGGTCCCACAGAGTTGGCCTTCTCCGGGTCCCGTCGACCAAACAATGTCGTTTGGCGGGCCCCAGGGGAAGAGCCTTCTCTGTGGCGGCCCTGGCCCACTGGAACCAACTCCCCCCGGAGAATAGAACGGCCCCCACCCTCCTTGTCTTTCGCAAGTTACTCAAGACCCACCTGTATCTCCAGGCATGGTAGAACTAAGACATCTCCCCCAGGCTTTTTATATTTCACGTTTGGTATGTATGTGCTGTATGGTTTTTAATTGTTGGGGTTTTTATATATTTTTTATTATTAGATTTGTCCCATTGTTACACTGTTTTTTATTACTGTTGTGAGCCGCCCCGAGTCTTCGGAGAGGGGCGGCATACAAATCTAATAAATAATAATAATAATAATAATAATAATAATAATAATAATAATAATGCCAAGATATTGTGCTTCCATTTTCAGGGAAATGGAATAGCATTGAAAATATACTGTAGATTTACAAGTTATGCTTTGATCCAAGGGAATGAAAATTCAATCTGGATTACTTTATTCTACCTCATGATTTGAACAAATTATTTGTTCTACCTAATTAGATGTGACATACAGAAACAAATTTTCAACATCTGCCTATAGTTTTGGGAAATATAATTAGCTAATAATTTATACTATGTCTTTATTCAGTACACATGTAGCCTGTCACAGTCAACATGACTCTTCGTAGATTGCAGTATTGTATATAATACAAAATAAGCAATGAGTGTAGCAATTTCTAGAATTTGACTTTTCTTTTAGTCATTTCTTATTTATTCATCAATTTATGGATGAGTGGGAGATATATTATTTTATTGGACAGGCAAACTTGCTTTAAACTGCCCAACAATCCTTTGAATGGCAGGTTAAGATTAGAAATTGTATCAGAATTTTAAAATGCACGGCTGTACTACTTCCTAAGTAGTACAGCCGTACTACTTAAGTCCATTCACGGACTTAAGCAATTAGCTCTGCATTTTAAGATTTAACCAGAAAAATATATATACTGTAGTGTAATGCTTACAATTATTGTTATGACAGTACTGTAGGATGCATGCTGTAACTGACATAGAATGCACTTTTTCTTTCATCCTATTTCTTTTTTTAAGATCTCTGAAAATTTTCATTGTGATTTGAACTCTGAACAATTTAAAGGGTTTTTGCGATCCCATACACCATGTATTGACTCCTCCACTCAGGCTAGGGCTGCTGTATTTTCGGTAACATACCCTTCATCAGATATCTATCTTGTGCTGAAGGTGAGTCACGTTATTTGTATTCTAATGACAGTTTCTTTCTTATTCTTACTTTCTGACCTGAGCCAGACAGAGTTGGTTGTAATGGAAGCAAGCAAGACAGCATATACCAATGATGATGAACCTGTGGCACATGTGTCATAGATGGCACACGGAGCCATCTATGTTGGTGCATTCTGGTGGTGATAGCTCATAATTATTTTTATTTCCAGGCAACGTGGCATTGTTCACTCTGGATATAACTATTATTAACTCTACTAAACAAATAATTCCCTCAACACTGTCAGACTTTTTACTAAATCTGCACTTCTATTCTACTAGTTTTTCTCAGCATTCCTATCACCCTTTTCCTCCCACTTAGGACTGTATGACTGTAACTTGTTGCTTGTATCCTAAGATTTTTATTAATATCTCTGTTTCTTTATTGCTTATTTCATTTGACCTCTATGACAATCATTAAGTGTTGTACCACATGATTCTTGACAAATGTATCTTTTTCTTTTATGTACGCTGAGAGCATATGCACCAAGACAAATTCCTTGTGTGTCCAATCACACTTGGCCAATAAAATTCTATTCTATTCTATTCTATTAAAATTTTATTGTTAATTAGATTCTATCTTTCTTTTTTTGGTAGATTGAGAAAGTCCTTCAGCAAGGAGAAATTGGGGATTGTGCAGAACCTTACATCTTTCTAAAAGAGAGTGAAAGCGGAAAGGTAGATATCATAGTTTTTAACTGGAACTGCAGATCTATTACCCTGATAATAGGGATATTTATGTAGCTATCTTTCTGTATTATTGAGATTTTAAGTGTTATTTCAAGATATCGTTTTTCGTCCCATATCTTGAAATGTACATAATCAGATACTCAAAGATTGAGCTGATCACCACAATTTTTATTCTAAAAAATTACTTTACAAGTATAACAGACTTGTAGGATAATATGTGTCCCAGGATATAAGCTTGAAGATGCACTCTCCAATAATTTAAAAATTAGCACAAAATACAAGTAATCCTTGACTAATGACCACAATTGAGCCTAAAATTTCCAATGTTAAACAAGATAGTTGTTAAATGAATGTTGCCCCATTTATGACATTTCTTGCCATGGTTGTTAAGTGAATCACTGCAGTTATTTAGTTAGTAACAAGATTGTTAGATTAATCAGGCTTCCCCATTGATTTTGCTTGTCAAAAGATTGCGAAAGGTGATCACATGACCATAGGAAATTCCATAAGTATGGAAGACCAGTCATAAATCACATTTTTCAGTGCCTTTGTGACTTTTAACAGTCACTAAACAAAGGTTGTAAGTCAGGGACTACCTATATGTCAGACCTATGTAAATGTTTAATCTTACAAATCTGATTAATATTAGGACTGTTAGCAATGAATTCGCAAACTCATCTGATGATATAAAATGTGGGATACCAGATTTAAATTTCATAAATAAATCTCTGCTTTCCCATTCAATTGTTACTCTCAATTGCTTTGCACTGATATTTTAAAAATAACACCTAACTTCTGCCTACAGTATATTGAATGAGGCTTTAGTTGATTAGATTTGTCGCTGACTCTGTTGGCTTTTGTTTTAAGTTATAATTCTGCAAAAAAAAAAAACCCTTACGTTATGACTGCCACAACAGCATGTTAGATCATTTCTTTTCTGTTTAATCAATTTTTATGATTTTAACCAGCATATATTTTTCTGCCTATTTTTTAGACTAAGGAAAAGATTGAGAAATTAAAACAACAAGCAGAGAACTTTTGTCAACGTTTAGGAAAGTACCGCATGCCTTTTGCTTGGATACCTATAAATTTAGCAAGTTTCTTTAGTATTCCAACACTTGAGAAAGATATAGCTGAGTTAGAAGTTTTCAATGGTAAGTTTAAATATGACTGTGTATATATCTTATAATTCAACCTAGATACTGTAATTAACTATTTTCTACTAACTGTATAAATATATAAATAAGTGCTGATAAATACATAAATACATGCTGAACAAAAATTGAAGGATATCCTAGCTAGTTAAGCAAGTTTAATAAGTAGTGTTCTGGCATGGAAGCTAATCCTCATAATTGATGGACAATTGGAAAAAACTCTCTTCATGGTGTTTTGTTTCTATCAGTACCGTAATATATTATACTCTGTATCAGTGGTTCCCACAAACTTTTTCAGTCCACCATCCCCATGGTGCTACAAATTCATCCTCAGTGACACCCCACCCCTTTCAGGTGGGTTTGGCTTGGTGGTTAGGTGACCCGGTGGGCGTGACCAACTTGTAAAATGTGGTGGAACTCACTTAACTCTTGCTTAGCAACCAAACATTTGGGCTCAATTGTGGTCATACGTCTTCCTTCCTTCCTTCCTTCCTTCCTTCCTTCCTTCCTTCCTTCCACCCTCCCTCCCTCCTTCCTCCTTTCTATCTTTCTTTCTTTTTCCCTCCCTCCCTCCCTCCTTTCTTTCTTTCTTTCTTTCTTTCTTTCCTTCCTTTCTTTTTTCTTTCTCTCCCTCCCTCTTTCTTTCCTTCCTTCCTCCCTCCCTCCTTCCTCCTTTCTATCTTTCTTTCTTTTTCCCTCCCTCCTTTCTTTCTTTCTTTCCTTCCTTCCTTCCTTCCTTTCTTTCTTTGTTTCTCTTTTCTTTCTCTCTCTCCCTCTATCTTTCCTTCCTTCCTTCCTTTCTTCCTTCCTTCTTTCTTTCTTTCTTTCTTTCTTTCTTTCTTTCTTTCTTTCTTCTGCAGTAGAAAGCAATCTCCCTCAGGCAGATATCTTGTGGCAGCACCTATGAGATGCTCCTAAAATTCCAAATTACTCAACAACTCCCAAGATGGGGGATTCCCGACATATGGTTTATGGCTTATAAAATGATTCCATTTGTGCAGGTATATCCCAATGAAAGAAAGTGAGGGCATCTATGAATGTGTGAATGCACATGAGAAACTTCCATGCCTCTCTCTCTCTCTCTCTTTCTCTCTCTCTCTCTCTCTCTCTTTCTTTCTTTCTTTCCAACCCAGCAACTGGGCCAAGTTCCCACAGTGGTGCTAGCAGTCAGCTGAGCTGATCTGCAAAGAGAGCAGGCAGGTGGGTGGATGAGAAGCGACCCGCTCACCCACTGGTTGGGCCAGGCTGAACTGAACGCCAGCCTCAGAAGGCAGGCAGGCATGGGGGAACACTGGGAAGGCCACGTGGTAGTTCGCCAAGCATGTTAAGGCTGCTACCTTCCTTACCTGGCACCCCGACATGCTTTCCTGCCTTCCACGTCATCTCTTAGCACCCCCTGCTGCCTCCCTGCCTCTTAACACCCCCTAAGTCAGTGGTTCTCAACCTGGGGGTCGGAACCCCTTTGGGGGTCAAATGACCATTTCACAGGGGTCACCTAAGACCATGGGAAAAAACAAATTTCCTATGGTGTTAGGAACTAAAGCTTCTATTCTGGCGCCTTGGAACATATTTTTACAATCCGACCAATAAGGCGTTGACAGTGTGGGGTGTTCCTCTGATCTTCCTGCCAAACAGCTTAAAGCTTTGTTGGGAGAAGTGGCGCTAGACTTATAGTTGGGGGTCACCACAACATGAGGAACTGTATTAAGGGGTTGTGGCACTAGAAAGGTTGAAAACCACTGCCCTAAGTCATCCCACTGCCCACCAAGGGGCAGTACTGGCACTTTGGGAACCACTGCTCTATATCATTAAAGAGTTGGATCCAAAGATTTTCTTTAGCTGATCCAAAGAGCCTTGCTCTGGAAATCATTGTTCAGTTGCAGGAAAACTACTATGACTACCTTATTCTGTTGCCTCATTAAAAGATTAATCTTTGAACATGTACTCAAGATAAGAAAAAAGGATGTGTTTATTGACACTATACTTTATACTGTATTAAGTCATCACAGTAACATCTTCAACATTCTAGCATACAAACTAATTATTAACCCTGTAAGAGGTTGAGCAAATTACCAGGTTTCATCCTTTGTTTTAATTTTAAATCACGGTATATCCTACAGGTTTGTTGCATAAATGAGATCATAGGTCTCATTATTCAAGTCCTTGACTTACCACCAAAATTGAGTCCAAAATACCCTATTAAACTAGACCAGTGTTTTTCAACCAGTGTGCCGTGGCACACTAGTGTTCCATGAGACATGGTCAGGTGTGCCGCGAAGCTCAGAGAGAAAGAAAGCAAGAGAGAGAGAGAGAGAGAGAGAGAACAAGAGAGAGAGAAAGAAAGCAAGAGAGAGAGAGAAAGAGAGAGAAAGAAAGCAAGAGAGAGAGAAAGACATAGAGGGAGGTAGGGAGGGAGAGAGAAAGAGAGCAAAAAAGAGAGGAGGGAAGGAAGAGAAAGAAAGAGGGATGGAGAGAGAGAAAGAAATAGGAAGGAAGGAAGAGAAAGAGGGAGAAAGAAATAGAGTGAAAGGGAGGAAGATAATTTTTTGTCCAAACTTTTGTTTAGCCCCCCCCCCCAATGTGCCCCAGAGTTTCATAAATGTAAAAAATGTGCCGCGGCTCAAAAAAGGTTGAAAATCACTGAACTAGACTTACAATCCTAGGTCTTGAAAGCTTAGAACTACAACACTTTAAACATGACCTAAGCATTGCCCACAAGATCATATGCTACAACGTCCTCCTTGTCAATGACTACTTCAGCTTCAATCACAACAACACAAGAGCACACAACAGATTCAAACTTAATATTAACCGCTCCAAACTTGACTGTAAAAAATACGACTTTAGTAATCGAGTTGTTGAAGCATTGAACGCATTACCAGACTCTGTAGTGTCATCCCCTAACCCCCAAAATTTTACCCTTAGACTATCCACAGTTGACCTCTCCCGATTCCTAAGAGGTCAGTAAGGGGTGTGCATAAGCGCACCAGAATGCCTTCCGTCCCCTGTCCTAATACTTCTCTTATATTTCTACTAACTACATGTATATGTTTATGAACTCTAGTATTTCTTCCACATTATTCCTATATCTTTTCTTCTAATCTTTCATTGATATATTTTACTATGATTATATCCTCTGAAATCTACATTATGTATCTGACTTAATTAATTAATTAATTAAAATTTTACATTTTAAGGAAAAGGGTCTTGTGGCGATCGAAAAACACTGACACTGTCATCTAGAAGATCTTCTGAAAGAGGCCTTGGCTCAGACGATATTCCTGGGCCAGTGAACTTCAGAACCACCACTCTGACTGTCAACACTTTTTTTAAACAGGTACTTTACACCGTTGGAAAGTTTTTTGGAGAGGGGTGGCATATAAATCCAATTAATAAAATGATAAATAAAATAAAACTTACATTGTCGATAAATTTAAGTGATACGATAAGTTTTTATATGTAGTTAATTACAAATTAATTTAGACTAGACTAGACTAGACTAGACTAGACTAGACTAGACTAGACTAGAATAGAATAGAATAGAATAGAATAGAATTCTTTATTGGCCAAGTGTGATTGGACACACAAGGAATTTGTCTTCAACAGTTTTCATATTCAATAACTTGCTTTTTTCAGGAAGGAGACAGACTTAGTGATGAAGACTTATTCAAGTTTTTAGCTGACTACAAAAGGTCCTCATTGCAGAGAAGAACAAAACCTATACCAGGTATGCTTAATTATTAATATTAGATACTCATACTACCATGTTTCCCCCCAAATAAGACCCTGTCTTATATTTTTTGAATCCTAAAATAAGTGCTTGGCCTTATTTTCAGGTAGGTCTTATTATTTTTTTGGAGCATAGAGCAAGATGGGTCTTCTCTTGCCATCTTTCCTGATTTCCAGCTCTGTCTCCCTAACCTTAACCGTAAGAAATGATATTTTTGGGGGAGGGTTTATTTTCAGGGGAAGGACTTATTTGGGGAGATGTCTTATTTTCAGGAAAACACACTATATACTGGCTATTTTTGATTAACCATTTCCCCCCAAGAAAAACAATGGTTTCATTTATTAAATTTCCTCTGCTCAAATGCTTGAGGGAACTACAATTTAATATGAGCAATGTAAGAAGCCAGCAAGCAAAAGTAAGGATGAACTTTTTGCCTGGTCCCAATTGCAGGTGTTAATTTAGTCACACATTAATCGTTCCCATTAATAACATCTGGATATGTTTGTTGTAACATATCATTCAAAATTTGCTGTAGTAAATGACTTATCACCCCAGAACATTTTACACTCTGGCCTTGAAAGAACTAATTAAGTTATTGGGCAAATTGGGGACACAGAATTTCAAAATAATTTGAGTCCAGTCACAAACAATTACTGAGCCTTAAGAAGATGCCTAGAGATGCTTTCTTGCAAACTGCTTAAGTTTACTTAATATTATTCAGAATTCTGTAAAGCTCAGTTTAATAGAGCTCACTTGACCCTTTTAGACGATATTATTATTATTATATTACTGAATAATATTATTTAGATAATAAATGTAACAATATGTCATTTAAATTCGGGAAGGTTGAATTAATTAAACATGTTATTTGCATGTTTTATTAACATTATCTTGAAAGAATCCAGATCACATGAAGTGTTCTGTTTATTCTTATTTTAAGTCAAGCTTAATTCAGCCCTTAATGATAATAAAAAATATCAGGTCACTGAATAAATTTTATATTAAACATTTTTTTGCATATTTAGTTTTATAATTTTGCTTTTTAGCAAAAGGAACTTGCTGGAATATGAAAATTTTTAAATGATTGAGATGAAGTAAATTACAATGTTTTAAGTTTGGTTTATGTGGTTTGTATTTTTTGTGACTCTGGCTAAAGACCATAATAAACTACTACTTTTATAGCCAAAACCATTATTAGTTCTGCATTTTTTTTCTCAGTGTAGCTAAATGGATGTTTTGGGGATGCTTATACTGTAAGATGTAACCCCTCCTTATTGTTTATTTTATTTATTTATTTATTTGTCATACAAGTATAGTATTGTAGTATGTTTTAACATAACATAAGTATAAAGTAGAGATAGAAAGGATAAAAAAAGACAGTAGGACAGGGATGGTATGCAAACCCCTTACAGACCTCTTAGAAAAGAGGAGAGGTCTATAGTAGATAGTGTAAGGTTGAATATTTTGGGATTGGGGGAAGAAACAACAGAGTCCAGTAGTGAATTCCAGGCATTGACCACTCTATTGTCCAGCAACTAGTATTTAGATACTGTACATACTGTCTCCATCCTAGAGATAGCACTGAGTGTTCAATGACTTGTTCTTTGTGATTTTATCCAATCTCTTTTAAAGATATCGAGGTATCTTTGTCTTGTAGTAGTGAAGACATTGGACCCTCATAATGGAGAATTCCCATGCCGAATCTTCCCTTCCCCAAGGGGCTTCTTTCAGACCCATTTCTCTTAAAGTAAACCCTGCCACCCTATTACAGATTAACACATCCTGGCCATATTTAGCCTGAGATTTCTGTTTCCCCCCGCTCAGATGGAAGGATGAGTGAACGAGAAGGAGAGAGAAAGGGAGGAAGAGGGGAAGGAAGGAAGAGATAAAGGAGAAGAGGAAGAGGAAAAATGAGAGGAGGAAGAGGAGGAAAAGGAGAAAGAGATAAAGGAGAAGAGGAAGAGGAAAAATGAGAGGAGGAGGAAGAGGAGGAAAAGGAGAGGAAGAGGAGGAGGAAAAGGAGAGGAGGAGAAAGCGGAAGAGGAGAAGGAGAAGGAAGAGCAGGAGAAGGAGAACCAGGAAATGGAGGAGATGAAGAGGAGGAGAAAAAGGAGAGGAGGAGGAAGAGGAGGAAAAGGAGAGGAAGAGTAGGAGAAAAAGGAGAGGAGGAAGAGGGGGGAAAGGAGATGAAGAGGAGGAGAAAAAGGAGAGGAGGAGGAGGAGGAAGAGGAGGAGGAGAAAGAAAAGCAGGAGAGGAAGAGTAGGAGAAAAAGGAGAGGAGGAGGAAAAGGAGAGGAAGAGGAGGAGCAAAAGGAGAGGAGGAGGAAGAGAAGGAGGAGGAGAAAGAAAAGGAGAAGAGGAAGAGGAAAAATGAGAGGAGGAGGAAGAGGGGGAAAAGGAGAGAAGGAGGAGGAGAAAGAAAAGCAGGAGAGGAAGAGTAGGAGAAAAAGGAGAGGAGGAGGAAGAGGAGGAGAAAAAGGAGAGGAGGAGGAAGAGGAGGAGAAAAAGGAGAGGAAGAAGAGAAGGAGGAGGAGAAAGAAAAGGAGAAGAGGAAGAGGAAAAATGAGAGGAGGAGGAAGAGGAGGAAAAGGAGAGGAGGAGAAAGCGGAAGAGGAGAAGGAGAAGGAAGAGCAGGAGAGGAAGAGGAGGAGAAAAAGGAGAGGAGAGGAAGAGGAGTGGAGGAGGAGTGGAGGAGGAAGAGAAGGAGGAGGAGAAAGAAAAGCAGGAGAGGAAGAGTAGGAGAAGAGTAGGAGAGAGGGAGAGGGAGGGGAAGAGGGGAAGGAAGGAAAAGAGAGAAAGAGAAAAAAGTGGAAGGAAGAGAGAAGGAAAGAAAGGAAGAGAGAGAGGGAGAGAGAGAGAGCAAGAAAGAAAGAGTGAGTGATGAGAGAGGAAGGAAGAGAGTGAGAGAGAGTGAGAGTGGTTTTTTTCTCAAGGTGACACACCACCTGAGTTATGCTCGGGTTTTTGGCAAATTTTGACACACCAAGCTCAAAAGGTTGCCCATCACTGGTCTAGACCATAGGTCCCTGATGGCGAACCTATGGCACCCGTGCCGCAGATGGCACACGGAGCCATATCGGAGGACACGTGAGACTTTGCCCTGTCTCAGCTCCAACATGCATGTGTGTGTTGACCAGCTCATTTTCAGCCTTGGGAAAGGTGATTAAAACCCTCCGGACACTTCAGGAAAGTTTCCCTGAAGCCCCGGAAGCAAAAAAAATCATCCAACAGACAAACCAGAAGTTCAGAAAAACACACTTCTGGTTTGCCATTGTGCTGTTTTTTGCATTCTGGAGGGTTCAGGAAAGCTTCCTGAAGCCCCAGGGTGTAAAAAACAGCACAATGGGCAAACCTGAAGTGTGTTTTCTGAAATTCCGATTTGCCCACTTGGGCATTTTTTTACCTACCAGGCTTTGGTAAGCCTGTGCGCATGTGCGGGGGGCAGTGCAGGGGATGTGCGCTTATGGGGAAAGCAAAGGGTTTGGGCACATGCGCGCATGCACCCTTTTGGCACGCGAACCAAAAACTGTTTGCCATCACTGCTATATGAGAACAGGGCTGGTTAGATTAGGGATTACCTTATGGCTTTTGTACTTTTAATGTACCGTATCACTTTCCTTTTATTTATTTTCCTAAGGTCTGCTTAAATTGGAGATCTCCCCTGCTTCAGACAGCCTCAATTGTTGTCTCAGCCCAGAACTGTTACAAGTAAAGCCATTCGCTGAGAATCGCAGCCGTATTCATAAAGAGATTTTGGAGTTTCCAGTACGAGAAGTGTATGTGCCCCATACTCTATATAGGTAAGATATTTTATACATCTTGCTGAATTAGGAGACTCAGATGTAAGTTAAAACGGATGGAAATAGCTTTGTTATCTGGATTTTTGTGAATAAGTGTTGAAAACATATTTTGTCTGTACAGTGTTCCCTGGACTTTCGCAGGGGATACGTTCCAAGACTGCTCGCGAAAGTCAAATTTCCGCAAAGTAGAGATGCTTCCTTCCTTCCTTCCTTCCTTCCTTCCTTCCTTCCTTCCTTCCTTCCTTCCTTCCTTCCTTCCTTCCTTCCATCCATCCATCCATCCATCCATCCATCCATCCATCCATCCTTCCCCTTCCCTCCTCCATTCCTGGTTTTACTTGTGCCCAGAACCCTCAGGGGCAACGGGGCGGCAAGCTGGGGGCTTTGCTGCACTTGATGCAGCGGCGGCGGGCGGCAGTAAGGCTCAGCTTCAGGTGGAGCGTACCAACGCTTTGAGAATTAAAGGGGATGGATCGGGAGGCTGGGCAGAAGCAGAGCTTTTATTTAAAGAAGCAGGACGGCTGGGGTGGTGGTGGGGAGAAGGAGAGTTAAAACGTGCAATATTGTACATCGGGCGGCCCCAGAAAACCCTTGGTATGCAAAAAAAGCCATGGAGTATTTTTTTAATAATATTTTTTGAAAAACCGTGGTATAGAAATTTCAGGATGTCGGACCCGCGAAAGTCAAGGGAACACTGCATTTACTTTGGGAGACAGAAACAACAGAACTATTGTAAACAAGATAATTATTTTGTATTTTTTTCCTGCAGCTTTCCCTTCATAGGTACCTTTGACATCAATAGCTAACTGTTATTTTTTCCATGGTAGGAACTGGACTGTGGAACAGCTTGCCACTGGAACTGAGGCTAGCCTTCCCATTACAGTTTCTGTTTTACCCATTCAGAGTTCTCTAAATTAAAGTTTTTATGATGGTGTGTTTAACGGTTAGTTTAAATTTCATTGTGTAAGAATGTTTCTAGGTTGCTAATTGGAGCCTCCTACACTGTACATGTTAAAATAAATGCAGAAACAAATATATACATAACAGGAACTAGAGAAAGAAGAAAGACCCTTCTAGGTTTTTATTGGTTTTTTAATTTATTGTGCTTGTTTTACCCCACTAATTGTAATATTATGAGAGGTTCTTTTCTGTATCTTCCAAGGTATTGAGGAAGGTAATGGAAGAAATGGAATTGTAAATGGTAGTCTGGTTATTATGGAATAATATCATATTAATTCTTGTCTTTAAGCAGCAAAAAAAAAATGTTTATTTTTCAAATGTTCAAAAAATGTTTGTTCCTTTTAATCAGTTCAAAATAAAAGTATAATGCTTTTTCACATAATTGTTTCTGCCACTTTTACATCACTGATGGAGGAACGGTAAGGTATTACGTTCCGGTAGTGATTTTCGGGATGCACATGCAGCTGTGCTTCCCTGACGCATGCGTGCACCTACACGAGATTTGGCTTCTGCGCATGCGCAGCAAGCGAAATCTTGCGTGAAGACGTGAGATAAAGATGTTGGCAATTTTTTTCACCTATTTTTTGCTTCTGTGCATGCCGAAATCTCACTTGTGCGCACACCCCCACGCGAGATTTCGCTTGCTGCACATGCGCAGAAGCCAAATCTCACACCGACAGGCACGCATATACCCGCCAGATGAGTGCGCACCAACGACAGCCTCAGAGGGCGCACCAGTAGCACCGAAGACGGCAGGCCTTTGCTGTTTTACGTGTTTGGTTTTCTAGGGTTTCAACTTACGATTTAAGCAGTATTTGTAAGCTGAAGTTCTTTAGTTCTTTTATTCATAGCAGCAGCCAATTAGCCATGTTGTTTCCCAGGACTTCCTATTCCTCTATTCCCCCCCACCCAGAATTACACAGAACAATCTTTGAATATGCTTAGCCCTGATTGGATTACTCTCATTAAAATGAAAACAAAAGACATTCTGTACAAATACTTCTACAGATTTTCTTAGATTCACTGATTGGCCTGAATCCTGCTCTGACCAGGTAGTAATTGTACTGAAGGCTTGATTGGACCATAAGAAGCAGAAAGTATGTTTAATGAAACAAAGATAATGGGAAATGGCAAAAATGGCAAACTAAGACTCGGTCTATGTTCCCTTTACCAACTCCGGAACCGCCTGCTACCGCACGAATCCCAGCTACCAATAAGGTCCCACAAAGTTGGCCTTCTCCGGGTCCTGCTGACTAAACAATGTTGTTTGGCGGGCCTCAGGGGAAGAGCCTTCTCTGTGGCAGCCCCGGCCCTCTGGAATCAACTCCCCACGGAGATTAGAACTGCCCCCACCCTCCTTGTCTTTCGTAAATTACTTAAGACCCGTCTGTACCGCCAGGCATGGGGGAGTTGAGACACCTTTCCCCCAGGTTTTTATATTTATGTTTGGGTATGTATGTGTTGTTTGCTTTTTAAATATGATAGGGTTTTTATGTTCTTTTTTAATATTAGATTTGTTTGCGCTAGAATATTGTTTTTATTGTTGTTGTGAGCCGCCCCTAGTCTTTGGAGAGGGGCGGCATACAAATCTAATAAATAAATAAATGAATGAATGAATGAATAAATAAATAAATAAAATAAACTATTTTTAGCCCTCTTTGAAAGGAGGCATTCAATATGCTAAAATATTTTTGGTAAGGGATTACAATGAGGAATGGTGGAGAAAAATTTTTATAGTGCTATTTTTATCTATTTAAGCAAATCACTTTACAATTTCATTTTTTTAAAGTAAGAAGATAAAGACAGTACTTCCAAAAATACATTAATTATCAATCTTCTCAAGAAATATTTCCTGGTATGCAACGAGAACAGACTTTGTCTCTTACTCTTGCGTTTATACTTCTAGAAAAAAAAAGTTCTTTATTGAATTTAAATCAATTCTGACCACTTCTGCTTAACATAATTCACATCATAAGAAATAAAACATTCATCTGTGACCTGTTTGTTTATTGCAGCACTTTCAGCTGATTCACCACTTCTGACATATTGTAATGATATAATAAGGAAGTCATGAGAATTATGGTGTGTTGGTAACTGTGTGAGAACCGTTATACCTAACGGTATTAGAAAATGTTTCCCATTCATCAAGTACAGTTTTAGCATATTTATTATTAAGATGGCCACCAACCTAAATAAATCTTAGCTTAAGAATAGTCTATCTTTAGGTCCCTGATGTTTTAAGATTTTTTGGTAAAATAAGGGATGAGGTGGGTGAGATGTTAATACAAAATGAGTGGGTCCATCTTATGTTAGAGGGACCTTCTAAGATCTCTTGATTTGGTGGAACTGAACTTTTAATATCCTGCTCATAAAGATAAATACCTTTTTTTTATGTTAAAAAAACTGGATGTACACCAGATCTCCAGTTTCAACCAGATGACTACTTTATTAAAACATTACATTGCAAAAATCAAAGAATATCCTCTATCACTTGCATACCTGTACTCTAAAGCAGTAATGACAAACGTATGGCGTGCATGCCTAGAACCATATCTGAGGGCATTTGAGACGTTGCCCTATGTCAGCTCCAATGTGCATGTGTGCATTGGCCAGCTGATTTTTGGGCTTCTTTACGATTGTTTTCATTCTCCCTAGGCTTTAGGAAAGCCTCCTGAAGCCTGTGGATGGTGAAAACGGTCCCATCGAACGTTCACTTGTGTGCATTGCCCCCAGCCTCCTTTTCACTGTCAGAGGTCTTCAGGAACTTCTTCAGTTTTGGATAGCTGGCCTCCCACACCTCATTGTATCTCACCTCCCACAACCCATTTGTTCTGGCAAGGCTTTTCTGAAGACCTCTGCAGCCGATAACAGAGCTATAATCCAGAACGGATCGATCTGGAGCTATGTTATCAGCTACAGAGTTCTTGAAGAAAGCCGTCTGCAGAAGAAATGGCCCACGGTGTGCGAGGCCTGACTGCAATTATCTGAAGGTAAGTAGTAGGGAAGTTCCACTTCCGTTTCATTTCCGAACTTACGATTGGCCCATTGGGCCATTTATTGCCTTCTCCAGTCTTCAGGAGGCTTTCCTGAATCCTGGGGAGGGCGAAAAACAGCCTAACGGGCCTACTAGAAGTCTGGAGGCTTCAGTGAGGAATGTGCACATGCTTGGAGGGGCAGCGTTGGGGGGTTGTGTGCATGCACGTGGAAGGAGCGCATTGCATTATGGGTATGGGCACATGCACTCTGCCACACATTGAGGGGCGTACGTAAGTGCACTGGTGTGCCTTTCGTCCCCTGTCCAATTGTCTTTCCTTTCACTCCCTTATCATATATATTTTCTTTCTTTCATATATCCTCTCCTCTAAGTTCACTTTACCCTTATATATATTACTACATGTCTATTTTTCTTCCTATGTATTTGTGTATTGGACAAATGAATAAATAAAATGAAATAAATAAAATAAACATGAGTGCACCCTTTTGGCATCCGAGCCAAAAAAGGTTCTCCATCACTGTTCTAAAGTATTTTATGATTTTTTTTCCCTTTCTGGAAAGGGGGTCATTAATTTTAAATAAAATTGCTGCAGAATTGCATTCTTTTGTCCCTCAATTATCAAATAAGTTACATGCATTGAACTTTATTTTCTTTAGCATTATTAAAAATTACAGGAGAGGGTTTTATCAAAATTGGCAAGAAGGCAGATACCAAGTTACAATCTCAGCCTGACCCATGTATGTATGTATGTATGTATGTATGTATGTATGTATGTATGCATGCATGTACCTGTATATGTGTATGTATATCTCTTGCATTCAAAAAAAGAATGAGATTTGCATTTTGATGGTCTGTCCATCATCTTGTCAATATTGTGTCCCCCACAAAATACCTTTCTTCTACAGGTATATCCTTTTTTTCCCCATTGATGGTTTTCTTTCTAAAAATTTTTTGAGACAAATATACTTTTACTTGCTTGATAATCCAGAAAACAACCAAGCTACATTATAAAAGATTGGTGGGTTTTTTTAAATGCCTGGAGTCAAATATTTATTCTAGCTTTCTAAAACGGATAATCTAAAAGGAGATGGTGCATTCCTGTGTCTTAAAAAAAGTGAAATCCACTTTCAGGATTTTGGTACATTAATATTTCTCGGGGGGGGGGAGTATTGCTGATGAAGAAAGGAAAGTGAAACTAGCATAAACTTAATTAAAATGATCCTTCTCTCCCTACAGAAATCTTCTTTATGTATATCCACAGCGGTTGAATTTTGCCAACCGCTTGGCTTCAGGACGAAACATTACTATTAAGATTCAATATATGTGTGGAGAAAATCCTTCCTGTGCAATGCCGGTAAGAAAGTTCTTTGTTTTTTTGCCTGTTTAGTTTGCACAGAATTATTCAGATCTGTTTCCATACAAACGTCCGATACATTGGCTCTTCTCTGGAACAAATGCTTCCAGTTATCATTGGATAAAACCATACTTTTCCAGATTGTTGGCACTCCTTCCATTTAGGAGATTTTTTTTTGCAGTCTGGCAAGCATCAGCAAGGCCCTGGAGATTTCTCTCTTGGCTTCATGGTGCAATTCTGGAAGCAGACATTTCCAGAGGCTAAATTGCATTCCGGTGTTCAGAATTGAGAGTCCGGGCACTTTCAGGGGCTGGCCGACCTTTGCATCGGTGCCGATAACACGGCACCGACTTCCTGTTTTTGCTGGAGGTCTCGTGCAACTGCGCGAGACCTCCCAGCATGCTCCGCATGACCCTCGTGACCAGGGAAGTGAGCTGGGCGAAGCGAGTGGCCTTTTTAAAGGCCTGCAGCTGCCCAGCTCTTCCCCTTTCCTGCCTGGCTGTGAGGAAAACAGACTCCACTCAATCCAGGGTGTTTAAAGGGGTCGCCCAACTGGGGGCCGAGTAGGAATTTTTATAGTCACAGCTCAATTAAGTCTAGATTGTTTTTTGCCTACTTCACCCTGGAGGATGGGGAAGTGAATTTGGGGTTATATGGTGTGTCTGGGGCTAAATAGGTTGGTTTTTAACATTTGACTAGTTTTCTATTTGGTCACAGTTTGGCAGTAAAGGATATTAGTAGCAACTGTGTGTTCTCCCTTGGGCATCTTTTGGAGGATGATTGGCTCCCCTTTCCACAACTCAATCTGTCTACACAACCAGGGCAGTGGAGAGGGGGTGCCCTTGGGGCTCACTCACGTCATTTCTGGTTCCAGGTCATGGGGGTGAGCCTTGGCGCATGTTTGAGGCGTGGCTTACACGGCTGGGTGTAGGCTTAAGATAGCCTCGCACTGTCCTGGCAAAGAGTTACGCCCATTTAGTTGCCCAACTGTGTTGTACATAAGAACTTCCACCCCACCTCTACAGGTCTCTATGTTGATATTTTAATAAAGTGACCCTTATTACCCAGCTTTCATGTCCGTGTGTCATTCTGCATCCGACGCAATTGTAATTGTGCAATGGGTGATAGGCATATGGGGAGCAGACCCAAGCAATGCAGAATCCTGGTGGGGAAAATATGTGGGGGAAATGTTGCAGAAGCCATAACTTCACAACAGAGTTGTATGTAGCTGTTGTGGAGCCTGTTACAACTTTGAACCAGTTTAGAGACTGGTTATATCTCAAGGACCACCTGTACAATAATAAATAAATAAAAATTAGCTATGCTCTGGTAATTCATTTGCTAAAGTATTATTTTGATCAATTTTGGTTATAATTTCTATTTAACAGCAAGCTATAGAGTAAAATGTTCAATTTCATTTGATCGGAACTTTGTTTTACATACACAAACAAACATACATCCCAGGAGCTATTCACATTTATTTTAAAACCAGGTTGACCAGCTTTTTGCCACTAACAATTGAGATTTTGTGGCAAACTTTCAGTTGCAGAATCCCTGAGGATGTCTGGGTATCACAAAATATGGGTTGATGGAATATTGTCATGTCATCAGCCATTCAGTCATGTCCTACCCTCGACCACTTTATGGATCAGCATTCTCCATGCCCCTCTGTCTCTCATTAGTTCCTTCAAGTGCACCATGGTCACCTCAGTGTCAGGTGAGCCGGGGTGGTGCAGTGGTCAGAGTGCAGCACTGCAGGCTATTTCAGCTGTTAGTTGTAGTTCAGCAGTTCAAATCTCACCACCGGCTCAAGGTTGACTCAGCCTTCCATCCTTCCGAGGTGGGTAAAATGAGGACTCAGATTGTTGGGGGCAATATGCTGATTCTGTAAACTGCTTCGAGAGAGTTATAAAAGTACTATGAAGCGGTATATAAGTCTAAATCCTATACATGCTATTGCAATCTTTTAAAGTGTTCAGTCAGCACCTGCTAGACACTATAAAAGATGTTTAAAAACTAAAAGATTTATATAAAAATTGGACACTTGACCAAGCAGGGGCAATACATACCGTATTTTTCAGAATATAAAACACACCCTTTTCCTCCTTAAATGGGGAAAAACTAGGTGCTAACAATGTTCCCAGCTCCTACTGGCTTGCAAGCTCTTTCATTGTTACTCTCTGCAAAGAATTTTTTTCAAGCCCCAAAACCTAGCAGGGTTTTTTTTTCTATTGCTCTACTCACACCAAATGTTTCTTTCTAGCCCTAATCAGGTGCGAATGATGTTCCCAGCTGTTATGGGCTTGCAAGCTCTTTAATTGTTACTCTCTCCAAATAAGGGGTTCTTTTAAGCCCTAACCAGGGGATAAAATAATGTGCTGAAGCTGACCAGGTTAAGGACGCTAGCCAGATGAATATCTGATAGGCAGATTTCCCCTCCACCCTATTTTCCTTCCCCAAAACTAAGGTGTCTCTTAAAGTTCAAAAAATACGGTACCTATTCCTTTCTAAGAAGATGGATAATGACTGTTTTACAATCTGACAATTTAAAATCTGTGCTTCCATGTCACCAGTTAAAGTAATGACAATATAAAATTTACTTATTTGTTTGTTTGTTTGTTTATTTGTTTGTTTGTTTATTTATTTATTTATTTATTTTTTAGATTTGCATGCCGCCCCTCTCCGCAGACTCGGGGCGGCTAACAGCAGTAAAAAGACAATATAAACAAATCTAATATTAAAAGTAATTTTAAAAACCCCAATTTAAGGAACCAATCATACATACAGATATACCATGCATAAATTTTATAAGCCTAGGGGGAAGGGAATATCTCAATTCCCCCATGACTTACGACAGAGGTGGGTTTTAAGAAGCTTACGAAAGGCAAGGAGGGTGGGGGCAACTCTGATATCTGGGGGGAGTTGTTTCCAGAGGGTCAGGGCCGCCACAGAGAAGGCTCTTCCCCTGGGTCCCACCAAACGACATTGTTTAGTCAACGGGACCCGGAGACGGCCAACTCTGCGGGACCTAACTGGTCGCTGGGATTCGTGTATCTATTTTATGATTTTATATTTTAAAATAATGGTTGCATGACTTCAACATTATCAGAAATAAAATCAATATTGCCAATTTCAAATAATTGGCATATTCTTCCTACATCCCAAAAGTATCTTTGGATGATGGTAACTTTTTACTTTGCTTTGTTTACTGAATTATATTTTGTTGTCTAGGTCATATTTGGAAAATCTACAGGTCCAGAATTCATACAAGAAATTTACACTCCTGTAACGTA
Source organism: Erythrolamprus reginae (assembly GCF_031021105.1). Lineage (NCBI taxonomy): Eukaryota > Metazoa > Chordata > Lepidosauria > Squamata > Dipsadidae > Erythrolamprus > Erythrolamprus reginae. The sequence goes on along the minus strand of NC_091951.1, from coordinate 272,032,665 downwards.
TCATAACAAGTAAGGTCATTATTATTATTAACATCATCTGTATCATTAGGTCCAAATATACAGCATTTGCATAACAATGAATAGTTATAAATTCTGGGCAGAAAAGAAAGAGCTAAACCATTTATATTAAAGGTGTTTATATTCCATAATTGAAACAGTTGCTATGCATTTATTGTCTTAAAATAACAAAACCCTGGACAAGGAATTTTTTAAAATGTGAAAATTTAAGACATAGTGCTTCAGGTTACTTAAGGGTAGCATTATAATTTTTAATCAGGCATTGGCCATGCTTTTTTTGTGTGTGTCTCCCATATAAGTGTTAATTTCCTTAAGCACAGTTTTCCTTAACATTGGATGTAGTGATGTCAGAATTTGTCAATTTTGGATTTGGATTTAAAAATGTAGGAATAATTTCCATGTTAATATCATCATTAATTCAATAGTTAATTACTATTAAACCTGGTAGGACAACATTTTGCTTCCCAATTCTTACAACATAAACCTAAGCTGGTTGTGGTCTACACCAGTGGTGTCAAACGCAAGGCCCATGAGTTGGATCCAGCCCACAGGATACTTAAATTTGCCCTGCGAGGCCAGCCTGGAAATATCAAAGGACTGGTCCGTGGTGCCTCTGCTGGTCAAAATAGGCCGCAGAGCAGGGGCAGATTCTGCTTACCTGCTGCTACCGGTGCGCTGTTCACACCAGTTTTCCCATGTGTGTGTGTGTGCTCTATTTGCACAAGCGCATGCACGTCCCCAGTGTGATTTTGCTTCTTTTGCATAGGAAGCAAAAACATGCCAAAATCTCACGCGTGAGATCTACATGGGGCTACCTTTGAAAAGTGTTCGGAAACTTCAGATCGTGCAGAATGCGGCCGTGAGAGTCATCGTGGGGCTCCCTAGATTCGCCCATGTTTCTGCAACACTCTGTGGCCTGCACTGGCTGCCGATCGGTTTCCGGTCACAATTCAAAGTGTTGGTAATGACCTTTAAAGCCCTACATGGCATTGGGCCAGAATACACCCGGAACCGCCTTCTACTGCACAAATCCCAGCGGCCGATAAGGTCCCACAGAGTTGGCCTTCTCCGGGTCCCGTTGACCAAACAATGTTGTTTGGCAGGCCCCAGGGGAAGAGCCTTCTCTGTGGCGGCCCCGGCCCTCTGGAATCAACTCCCCCCAGAGATTAGAACGGCTCCCACCCTCCTTGTCTTTCGCAAATTACGCAAGACCCACCTTTATCACCAAGCATGGGGGAGTTAAGATATTCTTTCCCCCTAGGCCATTACAAGTTATGCATGGTATGTTTGTGTGTATGTTTGGTTTTACTATAAGGGTTTTTAGTTGTTTTATTAATTGGATTGTTACATGCTGTTTTTTATAATTGTTGTTAGCCGCCCCGAGTCTGCGGAGAGGGGCGGCATACAAATCCAATAAATAATAATAATAATTTTGGCAAAACTCTGTTGTTCGCAATCAGTGAAAATCAAATTTGACACCTGTGGTCTAACTGATCAAAGAAATCACATTTTATTTATCGGTAAACAACTTTTTATTTTGCATATATAAATAGAGATTTCATTTTCGTCTTGAGTTCTAGCAGCAATTCCTTGGTCTTTTCCTCAACTTGGGTTAGATCTATAAATTCTATTGCACTTCCTATTTCTTTTCATTATTTATGATCTCTGTGACAGATTTATACTATCACAAATCTTATGATATGCTATACACTAAAACTAAGAAATAGGTAAAGGAACTTGCTGTCCTTTAAGGAAAGCTGTATGTTTGCTACTCACATATCAATACAAGTATAGAGATACAGATATAGATATCTTTTCGTTTTTTAAAATACAGGTGTCCTGATTTTTATGAAGAAGTGAAAATTAAACTCCCTGCTAAACTGACAGAAAAACACCATCTGCTGTTCACATTTTACCACATCAGCTGTCAGTCAAAACAAGGATCTTCTGTAGAAACTCTTCTGGGTTATTCAGTAAGTCAGTTTTTGTTCCTTGGAAAAATGAGTTTTTCATTGTTTCTGGCAACTGGAAATATTGTAAAATTTCATTTGAGTTTAGCTTGCTTCCTGGAGTGTTCATGGACATATGCATATAATTTTTCTTGGAAGCAGTGTAAAAATTGATGCCGTTTTCTTGGCAAATGTACAAAAACAATTGGCCATTGCCTTTTTTCTAATCTAGCCTACTCCCTGGGGTTTTATGATGTCGCCCCGCAGGTGGTCCAATTCTGCTTGACTTTTAGAACCAGACACAATCTTGGTGAAGTACTGTCACATGCTGAGGACTTCTGTCCATTATACAGAAGCAAAATGGCAAAGAAGCATGCGTGAAACATAAATTGTATTGTACTGCTCAATGGGCAAATTACTTGTAATTGTCAACGGAAGCAAGCAATGGTTTGTTACTTGTGTTGCATATTTATTGCACAAATCTGTAATCTCTTACTTATTTGTCAAAGTAAAACTTGATACGTTTTGCACACATCTGTTTAATATTTATGAGTCTATATTGCACACTTTTCACAAGTGTCAGTGAAGTAACCTTTTGCGCAAAAAATAACAGGGAGCTTTGTATCACCTGAAGGACTAACAAATGTATTATTGCAAAAGCTTTAGTGGTTCGTAGTTCACTTCATCAAGTATCTTGTATTCAATATACAAGGGATTTCTGAGTATTGCATGTATTGAATAGCTACATTCATAGCAAAATATTGCATGTGGTATTTCATGGATGTTTCGCATCACAACAAACATCTATACGTAATGTCACATTTTGTGTGTCAGTCAAAGTTTTATTTATTTATTTAACTTTATTTAACTTTATTTATTTAACTTAAATTCTGTCTGAAGTTATTTATTCTGCCACAGATCACCTATATATCTCATAGTTTGCACTACAGTGGTACCTCGGTTCTCGACCACAATTCGTTCTAGAAGTGTGGTCGAGAACCGATTTGGTTGAGAACCAAAACAATTTAAGATAAATTCCCCTCTTCAGTTGTCTCTCCCTCTAGCTTACCTGCTTCTGTCCCCATGTCTCTCTCTCTCTCTGTAGCTTGCTGGCTTCCATCTTCAGCTCTCTCACTCGCCCGCTTCTGTCCCTGGATCTCTCTCTCTCTCTGTGTAGCTTGCCGGCTTCTGTCTTCAGCTCTCTCGAGTGTTCGAGTTCCAAAGTTTCTTTAATTTCCTTTCGAGTTCCAAAAGTTTCTTTAATTTCCTGGTCGAATACCAATTTTTTTGAACTGAGAAGCGTTCGAAAACCGAGATACCACTGTATATATAACATCTACATTGGATGTTTATATATACATTTGCACTGGATGTATATATATATATATAACCCAGCCATAAAAACAGAAACTAGACTCAGAACACATATTGCAAAACAATCAAGTAGCCTGCAAGCTCCAACTACTCAGGATATCACGGCTAATCAACAACCATTAACTAATCAGCATACTTCAGCTACATCAACGACCCCAGATGTTTCCCCACTGACTCACCAGGAAGTTTCTACCCAGCAGGCAATTGCTGAGCCATCAAACCACACCCAGCCACCAGTATTTATAGAAGGAAGGCAGCTCAGGTCTCGCAGTGTTCGCCTTAGAACAAGGACAGAAACACCAGCCTGAAGATGATGAGTGAGACCTCATCGAAACGTCGCCAGTTTGGAGGCAGAAATGCCAGTACAGTGCTCCCTCGATTTTCGCGGGTTCGAACTTTGCAGAAAGTCTATACCATGGTTTTTAAAAAATATTAATTAAAAAATACTTTGCGGGTTTTTTCCCTATACCACGATTTTTCCCACCCGATGACGTCATATGTCATCACCAAACTTTCGTCTGCATTTAATAAATATTTTTTTAAATAAACTTTAATAAATAAACATGGTGAGTAATAATCTGAATGGTTGCTAAGGGAATGGAAAAATGCAATTTAGGGAAGGCTTGTGATACTGTTCATAGCCAAAAATAGTGTATTTACTTCCACATCTCTACTTTGCGGAAATTCAACTTTCGCAGGCGGTCTCAGAACGCATCCCCCGCGAAAAGTGAGGGAACACTGTAATTGCATTTGAATGCCAATAATAAAACTGATAGACAATTAAAAAATCTTTGCAAGAACGAATGTGGAAAGAAACAGATTTCAGTTGATTTCTGATCCATTTTCTTGGAATGTAATAAAGCCTTATCAATCGTTCATACAGTAACGATGTAAATCTTTCTCTTGTCATCTGTTTCAGTGGCTGCCAATTCTGGTAAATGATCAGCTTCAAACAGGACATTATTGCCTGCCTGTTGCTTTGGATAAACTGCCTGCCAACTATTCAATGCACTCAGCAGAGGTAATGAGGAAGAGTACCAAGAATCATTTTGCCCAAGGAAAACATTCCTCCCCCCCCCCAATATTATAACATTTGCCTTCCTTAAATGGAAGAACATATACAGAGGCATGTGATTTAAAGACACAAAGTTACATCGTAGAATAGTGGTTCTCAATGATTATTGTTTTAAAGCAGTTGTAATTATCAATATTTATTATATTAGAAATTAAAATGGGGAATTTTGAAAATGTGTACTGTATTTGTTTTTTATACAGCCACCATTCTAGGTGCCCCCAGACGACACATTTTGAAAACTGCTGTCTAATAATATTTAAATAACAAAGAATCATTGGAATGGAATCTGATTCTGTAATGGGAAATGTGAACAGTTTTATTTACAGCCATTGTAATTTCCAGTAATGAACTGGGTATTTATTTTGAATAAAATTTAATAAAATTTTGAATAAAATTCAAAACATTTAGTGGTAATTCTCCATTTGGTTTATTTGGTTACATGTGAGATATTTTTGAATTACTCATTTGTTCCTTTGGGCTGGTGAACTAGCCACAGATCATTATAATAAAGAAGAATGATGGAAATTGACTTATTTTGCGAGAAGAAGATTTTGAAAGGGTGCCATATTGGGGAAGATCCCATAACTGTATGAATGTAATAACCTGGAAATGTTCTGAGTTGAAGTGGCACCTGTTAAAATGTTAACTGTAAATATTTTGTGTTTAGTACAAAAAGACTCAACACCAAGTGAACTTAAATGTGAATTCACATTTATTGTCATCACATATGTTTTGACCACCAATTTTGTCTTTCATATAGAAAGTTCCTCCACAGTCTCCTCCTATTAAATGGGTGGAAGGACACAAGGGAGTATTTAACATAGAAGTGCAAGGCATATCATCAGTTCATACCCAGGTAAGAAATTCGGGGAGGGGGTTCCCATTCATGCAAAAATGAGTATGTTCAATGTTCACAAAACTGAGGTTATCAAAATATTTTAAAAAGCCTGAGTAGCTTAACTATTGTCTTTCTAGTTAAACCGCAAAAAAGTTGAGATGGAATGACAATGTCTTGTATAAATGTGTAATTTCATGATTTTTTTAGGTTAGGGTGTATAATCTCACTGCATATCAAATTGAGCAATCAGAGCAACTTCCTAGGTAAAAGTGGTTTCATAAGTTTTAATTAAATTCACATCTTAAAAAAGTAGAAGGAAATGTCCAGTATGCCTGGTACCTAAGTGGTCTAAACAGCCAGCAAAGATTTATACCCCTCTTTGGTGGCTTCTTCGTAGGTTTAAAATAATTTATTTCAATTACTAAATGACTGGGACTAATATTAGTTATGCCAGAGTTATGTCAAAGAGGTCCAAGTGTAATTGAAGAACTAAAACATTTTTTTTCTAATTTTGTTCAATTTGAAGATTATTTTTTTCCCCCATGGACATTTTTTCTCTCTGAAACATTCCTTTCTGTACCTCTTTTAATCTTGCTTAAGTAAAATACTGATATTCACCGAGTTTAATAGTGTTCCTTGATATGCTGTATACAAGTATATATGAAAATAAGCTTGCAAGTTGATTTAGAGAACCAGAGTTTTTGCAAAAAGAAAAAAGAATAATAACATTGGCCTTCAAATATTGACATTCTTTCACGTTTCAAAATAAAGCATCTAAGATTACAGTTCTTTTTAAAAATTACACAAGTTTAGTGAGATGGCTTATAATAGTATTGGATTTTTAAAATATTGTTAATTAAAAAACATTAATTCTTAGGCTAGCTACATCAAGATTGGGAAGACTTTAAAATTTGGCTACTGCAAGACCTGAAGATTTAAACTACACTGCTCAAAAAAATAAAGGGAACATTCAAAGAACTCATACTAGATCTGAATGAATGAAATGTTCTCATTGTATACTTTGTTCTGTACAAAGTTGAATGTGCTGACAACATGTGAAATTTATTGTCAATTAGTGTTGCTTCCTAAGTGGACATAAGTTTGATTTCATTTCATTTCACAGAAGTTTAATTTACTTGGAGTTATATTGAGTTGTGTAAGTGTTCCCTTTATTTTTTTTGTGCAGTATATTTTAACTATGCATTTAACTGGGGGAAAAACCACCACATGTTTCCTTTTTCCACTTAGGTAAATATGTGACAGGAGCAATTCAGGTTCTGCAAGCATTACACATCATTCATACTTTTGGGGGGTTCTGTTTATAGGACAATCACCTGGAGAAATTCTTCATCCTGTGCCATGCACTTGAATGCCAAGTTACTTTTCCCATCCGAGTCTTGAATGAGAAAATCGCAGAAGGCAATCTGGAACATGAGTTGAAACTCAGCATTATTTGCTTGAATTCTTCGCGCCTTGAACCTCTGGTGCATTTTTTACACTTGGTGTTGGATAAACTGTTCCAGTTATCTGTCCAGCCCATGCTTATATCTGGCCAGACAGGTATGAAACATTGCTATTGATTTCAGGACTCATAAATCTTGTGTTATTTGGAATGGTTTTTTTTTAAAAAATGAAGTATGTTCTTCTTCAGATCAAGCAAGATTGATATAAAAAAGATCAACTATTCATCTATCTCATAGAAATCAGAATTGAAACTGCATAAAATTTCTTCCTAGATTGATAGACCTCTCTGTCACACCAGAGATAATTTTGCTTCCTTTTATGCAGATTTCATGAATAAAGTCATTGCTTTGAATACAGATTCAGGTTGAGTAGACTGATCAGTGGATCTACCCTAAGTCAGACTGAATCTGAATTTAATGAATGGGTTATCCATATTGTGTTTTCGTTCTGTTTTCCATCCATTACTTCTTGAGGAATGCCATATAAAGGCATTTTTAATGATATGGATATTTTGTTTACTTCTATTTTATTTAAGGACTATGTGGCTTTGAAGTGTAAATGTTTTACATATTCATTAATTTTAAATTAAATATGGAGTACTTTATTCTCAAATCATTTTACATTTCCCAGTGCCAAATTGCGATGAAATAAGTTGAAATTCAGAAATGTTCTTAGAAAGTCTACATAAATGAGTCAATGTTTACATATATACTCAACCAGGAAAATTATTTTGTTGTTTCCAGCCAACTTCTCCCAGTATGCCTTTGAGTCAGCGGTGGCAATAGTGAATAGCCTCCACAACAGTAAAGATCTGAGCCAGGACCAACATGGGCGAAACTGTCTCCTAGCATCATACGTATACTACGTGTTCCGTCTTCCTGAAGTTCAGAGAGATTTTATCAAACTAGGTATGGTTGAAGCCTGTTATTATCTATACTTACAGGTAGAAAATTGGTGTTTATTTACACTTGTTTACAGGTGGAGTTTATGAATATTTATGAAAGTTTATGAAATATTTATAAATAAATATTTATTTTATTAAAAATATGCATGAAAGTTTATGAAAATCCTGCACCTGTCAACAGTGGTGTCCCTCAAGGCAGCGTTCTAGGACCAACACTCTTCATACTATACATAAATGACCTTTGCGATCATATTATAAGCAACTGCGTTCTAATCACTGATGACTAGAGTACTACTACTCTACAAAAAGACCTTGACTATGTATCAGAAAGGTCAAACAATTAGATTCTTCCTATCTCAAAAAACAAATTCTCTGTCTTACACATGGGCAAAAAAAAATCAGAACCCAAAATATAAGCTCGGAGGACACGACCTTGTAGATGACCCTCACCCTGTGAAGGACCTTGGAGTACTCATATCTAATGATCTAAGTGCCAGAGCCCACTTTAATAACATGGGTAAAAAGGCACTAAGACTTGTTAACCTAATCTTGCCATATCTTCTTCTCTGGCAACATTACATTGTTAACCAGAGCATACAAAACACTCACCATTTCATTTCTCTAATATAGCTCACCCATCTGGAACCTGCACTTCATATCAGACATTAATACAATTTGGGCTTAGATAAATTTAATGCTGCCTTTGGTGTGACCTAAGCATAGTTCATAAAATGGTCTGCAACAATGTCCTACCTGTCATTGACTTCTTCAGCTTCAACCGCAACAATACACGAGCACACAATACAGTAGATATAAACTTAATGTAATCCACTCCAAACTCGATTGCGGAAAATATGATTTCAGCAACAGAGTAATCAATGTACTACCTGATTCTGTGGTTTCATCCCCCAACTCCAAAAACTTTAACCTTAGACTGTGTACTGATGATCTCACCCCATTCCTAAGAGGTCTGTAAGGGGTGTGCATAAGCGCACCATTGTGCCTACACCTGTGTTTTATTGTTCTCATTTATCTGTATTTACTCTGTATATGTTTATGTTTATACATATACCTGCTATCTTGTATATGTAAATATTTTCTCATATTTAAGCTCCAGTGGCTCCTATGGGCCTAAGGTTGTGTATGTCACTGAGATATTTCAAGTGAAAAGTAGGAAGATAAAAAAACCACAGGATATTCAGGACACCTGGCTTAGCCAGCCTCCCCCTATCAAGTGTATTTTGTGCTGCCCTTAGTCTGATTTGAAAATTAACTGAGCAAAACACCATCTGTTGAGGTCTGTGGTTTAGAAAGATGCAGAAATAAGAGAAAGGAGCATCAGACATTGGAGATCTCCTTTAGCTTTACCTCCAAATATTCTGGGAAACAGTCAAGCTTGCACTAGATTATTAATTGAGGATATGGTATCTTGTGACCAGGCAAACAAATATTATCACTAATATCTTAAATGAAATCATTTTTAATCAAGGAATTTAAGTCAAATTGTTACCGATTATTTAATTTGTCATGTGCTCAGCATAGCAGTTACTATTTAAGTAGAGGAAAATATCAGAAGTATAAGGCCTTAGTAAGGCCACACTTGGAATACTCTATTCAGTTTTGGTCGCCACGATGCAAAAAGGATATTGAGACTCTAGAAAAAGTGTAGAGAAGAGCAACAAAGATGATTAGGGGACTGGAGGCTAAAACATATGAAGAATGGTTGCAGGAACCTGGGCATGGGTAGTTTAATGAAAAGGACCAGGAGAGACATGTTAGCAGTGTTCCAATATCTCAGGGGTTGACACAAAGAAGGAATCAACCTATTCTCCAAAACGCCTGAGGATAGAACAAGAAGCAAAGGGTGGAAACTAAACAAGGAGAGAAGTAATGTAGAACTAAGGAGAAATTTCCCGACAGTCAGAACGGTTGATCAGTGGAACAGCTTGCCTCCAGAAGATGTGAATGCCCCAACACTGGAAGTTTTTAAGCAGATGTTGGATAACCATCTGTCTGAAGTAATGTAGGGTTTCCTGGATAAGCAGGGGGTTGGACTAGAAGACCTCCAAGATATCTTCCAACTCTGTTGTTGTTGTTGTTGTTGTTAAGTTAAAACTGGTGGAAGTCTATACTCTAGGTAAGGGATCCTCAAACTTCAGCCCACCAAAGCCATTAATCCAGCCCACACGGGACCATGATGTCGCCCTGCCTACATTTTATTTTTATTTATTTTATTTATTTATTTATTTTGTCCAATACACAATGAGAGTTTTAGTCGGTGTATATATATATACACCGAATATATATATTCTAATAATTATGAATTTGGAATTTTGAAATTTGGAAACCAGCCTTAAACAAAAAACACTTCATAAAAATCACCATGTCAATCCTTCTAATAATTATGATTACACCAACCAATCAGATCACTGAAACTTAATCACCCAATCTATTTGCTACATTCAAACCAAATCTCCACCCCCACACTATATACTAGGAAGAAATGACAGTTGCAAACATTCCATTTTACAACAGCACGAAGCTTGGAAACTTCAGCCTGATGATGGTGAATGTGATTTCACCGAAACGTCGCATAAACATGCAAAATATTACACAGGGCAAAACCCGAACTCAGAACAATCTACATATATATATATATATTTGTTTTTGTAAATTTTCACGGGTATATGTATGTAGATTGTTCTGAGTTCTGTATATATATATATACAGTGGTCCCCCGCGTTTTGCGATCTCGATCATTGCGAAACGCTATATTGCGATTTTTCAACCTGGAAGTAAAAACACCATCTGCGCATGCGTGCCCTTTTTTCTATGGCCACGCATGCGTAGATGGCGCCGGGCAGATCAGCTGCTGGGCGGCTTCCCTGGGTCTTCCCCCTCTTGCTGGCGGGAGGGCGAGAAGCCCCTCCCCAGCACCCGCTCGCCCGCCGTTCGCCGCTCGCCCGCCCTTCGCCCGGCCACCCACCGTTCGCTCGCTGCTCGCCCGGCCACCCGGGTTCGGGGGGGTGCTGGCAAGCCCCCCATGCCGGCGGCGATGTTTTAAAACAGCCGCGCGGCTTCCCAACTGAGTCCCGAAGCCAAACGTCAAAGGCGAACTTCCGCGTTTGGCTTCGGGACTCAGTGGGGAAGCCGCGCGGCTGTTTTAAAACGTCGCCGCCGGCATGGGGGGCTTGCCAGCACCCCCCGGACCCCCAACCCGAGTTTTGGGGGCTGCTAGGAAGCCCCCCATGCCGGCGGCGACGTTTTAAAACAGCCGCGCGGCTTCCCAACTGAGTCCCGAAGCCAAACGTCAAAGGCGAACTTCCGGAAGTTCGCTTCAGGACTCAGCTGGGAAGCGGTGCGAGCGAACGGCGTGGGCGGGCGAAGGGCGCGCGGGCAGGCAGGCGGCGGACAAGCGGTGGGCGGACAAGCGGCGGGCGCAGGCAGCAGCGAGGAGTTTGCGTGGGCAGCGGGGAAACCCCAATCTTCGGCTCCTCGCTGCTGCGGCGGAAGTAAAAACACCATCTGCGCATGCGCAGATGGTGTTTTTACTTCCGCACCGCTACTTCGCGAAAAACCGATCATTGCGAGGGGTCCTGGAATGGAACCCTCGCGATAATCGGGGGACCACTGTATATATATATATATATATACATACACATACATATATATATATACACACACACAGTAAAATACATGATGAAGGTTGTAGAGGAGATACTCATAGTAAAATATATCTATGAAATAATAGAAAAGAAGACATAGTAATAGAACATATCAATGAAAGAATAGAAGAAGAGATATAGGAATAGAAGAAAGGTATAGGAGATATAGGAGAGCAATAGGACAGGGGACGGAAGGCACTCTAGTGCACTTATACTCATAGATAATCTAAGGGTAAAGTGTTGGGGGTTTGGGGATGACACTAATGAGTTCCACGCTTCGACAACTCGGTTACTGAAGTCATATTTTTTACAGTCAAGTTTGGAGCGGTTAATATTAAGTTTAAATCTGTTGTGTGCTCTTGTGTTGTTGTGGTTGAAGCTGAAGTAGTCGCCACACTCATGCTGGTTCCCACCTTTCAGCTAAGTGGAAGATAAGGCCAACATTTTTGGTTGGCAGAATGCTACTGGAGGCTACTAAGCCGGTGAAAAACGGGACACACGGAGGCCTCCTGGGATCTCCACTCACACTATTTTTTACTTCCCCCACCTCCAGAAGCACTCTGCTAAACTGGCAGAGTGTTGCAAGAGAACTGGATTGGAGGAAGAGGGCCGCCTGCTCACCCACCCGCCAGCCAAACTAGTCTTCAAGTTTCAAGGGGCAAGGACCATCAAGTGGCCCCCTGTTTAAAAAGTTTGAGGACTCCTGTTCTAGGCCAAGAATTCATTTCCTTTTGGGTGAACTACAATTGACAGTCTCCTCTTAAAGTACTGTATCTTGCAGGAAATGATTCTCATAATATCAAAAATAAAAGCCTTAAACCTGACTAGACTTCTCCAAATAAAAATCGGGTGAAAATTGTTCCGTCAGACCATAAAGAATGGCTTCAAGCAGAGCCATAAATGGGCATCAGCAGGGCTGGAATGGGAGGCAGAACTGCAGACTGACCCTCTTCTTGTACATCAATATACATTATAAGGGGATAAGGATTGGATCCTTGATTGCACCCATCATTTTAGTCTTCTTCAAGCCTATGTAAGAATCTAAACCTTGATTTCACTGTAATTAGTGCTTGTATTTGGTTGCAACCAGGAATATAGTATTAGCAGACAATTGTTGCTAAATCTTGGCACTTTGCTGACTAAGATATGGGTTTGCGTATCTAAACTATGAAAAACCAGGCCCTGTCTGTAATTGATTGAAGTAAGCAATTCAATGCTGTGCAGTGCAATGAAATGAAATGAAAAACTTTTTTATTTTTAATTTTTGAATACAAGGTTTTTCTTTCTTTGAAGAAAGAACTTTTTTTCATTGAAAATGTTTTTCACTTTTTAAATTAGAAGCAATTCATAGTGCTCACATTTTAACTCAACTTGGAGAAAAATTTACTTGTTTATGGCCCTTATATAAAATGAATCTGGCTAATCTTTTGACTTGATTGTTGCAATGTTGCTGTTACTTCTGCAAAAACATTGCAATGATTATGAGCCTTGTGCTGAAATGTAGAATACAGTGGGATGGTGGATTTGCTCAGGAGCGGAAACATATTAGCTTACAGGGATAGGATGGAACATTTCCCTGAAGAAAAAAGGGCAAATTATCACTTTTGGGACTCACAGTATGGTTTTTTTTTATTTTAAAAAACAACAACAACCAATGGGCAGCATAATGTCTTTTTCTTGGCAGGTACAAGTGGAAGCACAAATCTTCCTGAATCTCGTTATTATACCTATGGCCGTACGGCTGCTGTCTCAGTGGGATCTCGACTCTTGCAAAGTCGGGCAACAAGCTGTAGCAATCCAGATATTGCTGGGATCCAGCATACTCCCGATGAAGAAGTGAAAAGCATCATGTCCTCAAAGGTAAGAGAGGATCATACAATTCTGGACCGCTAAAAATACTGTAAGGTTGTTTATTCAATAAAACCTCAAATGTTTGGAGTTCTGTTTGGTGGAGCTTGGATGCAATGGACAAAATCTTAGGTTGGGTTTTAACCAGAGGTGGGCTGCTAAGGTGGAACGGTGACGCGTGCTCAGCCCCATGACTCGTTCCTGTGGCGCCCTGTGTGTGTCGGCACGCGATTTCACTACCTGCCAATGTGCAGTAGCAGAATTGCGCTGGACTCCGATAGCACTCAGAGCCACGGGAGCGAGCACACGTCACTGTTCCACCTTAGCAGCCCACCTCTTACCCCCTAATAATAAAAACCTCTATTGTTTGGTGTCTTGGTCTGAATTATTTTCACAAAGGTATGGAATTTATGTAAATCATAAATCATAATTCCATATACATTCTATATCAAATATGTACATTCATACATTTATGTAAGTTAAATACGGTACACATAAATTCATATTCGGTAGACAGTGGGCTTTAATAACAAAAGCACTTAGACTTATATACAGCTTCATAGTGCTTTACCACAGTTTACAATGGCAGCCTATTGCCACCAGCACTCTGGCTTCCAGTTTTACTGTCCTTGGATGATGGAAGGCTGAGTCAACCTTGAGCTGGTCAGGATCCAAACTCTTGATTGAGGGCAGAGTTAGCCTGCAATACTGCATTCTAATCCCTGCACCACCATGGCTCATTTAATGGAAAGAGCTTTCCACATTTCTGTTAAATTCACATTTAATGCAAATATTTTTCTTTCTTGCATCTCAATTGAGATTGTCTGACTAACATTTGGCAAGCTAGACATGTTAACATAAATGGTTTTGGATAGCCGAGGGGCTAGAATAATTCCTATATGTGGTGGTCAGTTCTTTTTTAAAAGTGTTGGCAATATATTTTTTATCATGTACAAGATTTTAAAAATGAAGATGAGGAGAAGAAATGGAGATTAAATCTAAAGTTAGGGATCTTACAAAATAACAAGGAAGAAAATACTGCAATTAGTTTCACCCTGAATGCTGTTATGAAAGTTTATGTGGTTTTCATATAATTTTTTTCACAATATTTTTATGCCATTATTTGGGATAAAAGTTAATAAACAACCATCACAGAAGTTTGTATTATTGAATCTGAATGTTAGCTTTCAACTACTGCACTGTTAAAATTATTTTAAACTAATGAATTGTCTAGGGTGCAAATTACATATAGTGAAATACACTTGCCCTTTAAGTGCATCAAAATAATTGCTTTGGGTGTTAATCATGGTTCTGATTCTCATTTAACATTTTTAATATAAAAAGAGCTTTTCTATATCCTTGTGATAGAGAAGAAATGTTTGTATTTCTTCCATTTTTATTGCAATGTAAATGTTTGAATAGGTATAATACAATATATGTACAGTGGTACCTCGGTTCTCGACCACAATCCGTTCCAGAAGTGTGGTTGAGAACCGATTTGGTTGAGAACCGAATTAATTTATCCCATAGGAAATAATGGAAATGGATTTAATTGGTTCCCAGCCCACTGACTTGCTGGGAACCAATTAAATCTACAGTATTTCCTCTATTTCCTATGGGATAAGGATCTGAGGGGACGGGGTGAGAGGGAATGGGAGTCGGAATCCCGACACGCCCCTCCTGGCCGCCCTCTTAACAGCCTCCCAGTCTCTACCTTGTAACTGCTCCAAACTGCAGGAAGGGTAGGGCTGGCTTTCCTCAGCGGTTCAGTTCGGTACCTCCAGGCAGCTGCACCAACTTTTTCCTTCCCGGCAGTGACGTCTCCGGCGGCTTACCTTCATCACATGACGTTCCTGACGCTGCTCCTCCTCAAAGGGAAGCTGCCGGAGCCGCCGCCGCCGGGAAGGAAAAAGTTGGTGCAGCTGCCTGGAGGTACCGAACTGAACCGCTGAGGAAAGGAGCCCCACGAAGCTGCCGGTATTGCAGCCAGCCCTACCCTTCCTGCAGCTTGGAGCAGTTACAAGGTAGAGACTGGGAGGCTGTTAAGAGGGCGGCCAGGAGGGGTGTGTCGGGATTCCGACTCCCATTCCCTCTGACCTCGTCCCCTCAGATCTTGCATTTCGGATAGTAAACAAAATTTTCTGTTCAGTATCCGAATTTTTGTTTGGATACCGAAGCAAATTTTTGCAGAAAATTTTGTTTGAAATCCGAAATGTATGAAAACCGAGGCGTTTGAGAACCGAGGTACCACTGTATATAGTACTAAATTGGAATATTTGGGATCAGTCATGTGTTTAATTTAGTTGGAAAAAAATGTAACAACATATTCATTGAATACTTCATGCATAGCTTTCCTTCCTTCCTTCCTTCCTTCCTTCCTTCCTTCCTTCCTTCCTTCCTTCCTTCCTTCCTTCCTTCCTTCCTTCACTGGTCTAGTAATTCTTTTTCTGTATGGTTTCTGATCATTTTCTCCAGGTTGCAGAACGGAACTACAGCCGTGTGTCTTTCTATAGTGAATCCAACAGTGATATGTCCAGTCCCCGCGCAAGCGGTCACCTACCCAAACAAAAGGTAGACTGCCACATAATGCCAAATTGCTTGTTGATAGACACTCTACACTCTATTACAAATATGCCATTTTTCAATTCTCACTCTGAAATGCCTAGGCTCCAAATTTATTTTAAATTTCTCAGGGGGGAAAAAAGGACCTATAAGTATTAACACCTGGTGATCTAAAATATTTGTCAACTCTAGGACTAGAGCTAGGTTGCTTCAAGGACCCTTTTGCATTGGGTTAAAATGTGAAGCTGAAAAGTCAACTAACATTTCAGACATATTTACTGAAATTTAAACATCAGTGATTATAAAGGAATTTTGTCTGAGTAGATACAAATGGGATAATTGAACTCAGGTAGTCCTCAACGTACAGCCATAATTGAGCCCAAACTTTCTGTTTTTAAGTGAGATATTTATTGAGTGAATTTTGCCCCATTTTACAACCTTCTTTGTCACAGTTAAGTGAATCACTGCAGTTGATAAGTTAGTAACAAAGTTGTTAAGTCTATCTGACTTTCTCTTTGACTTTGCTTGTCGGCCACAAAATGTGATCACATGACTCTGGGACATGCAACCGTCATAAATATTAACCAGTTAAGAGGGGGGCATGGGCAAACTTCCCCATGCTCCGCGGTGGATTCCAATACCCATGCCGCTTGGGGGACCTGGTTTGGTCAGAACCAGGTTGGAACCACCCTGGGGGGGGGGGGGGGTTTAAAAAAAAGGACATACTGTCAGGTTTCCTGGAAGGGGTGGCAAATCCCCCGCAGAGCAGGCAAAGTGCTCCCAATCAGCAGCACTGGGAAACGACTCATCATCCTAACTGCAGCAGTCGCAATTGGCTGGAATGATAGTTTTTAAAGATTGGAAGTCATCTGGGAAAGAAGATCAAAGATTAAGTGCTAGAGAGAAGAATTGAAACTGAAGTTTGCGAGTTACACTGCCAAAGTGAAGCTTTGGGATTTTTTTAAGTGAAAAAAAGGAACAAAAAGACAGAAAGGGGGCTAAGCAGCTATTAAGGAAATAGAAGACTAATAGAAGATCATTGAAAAAACATTTTAAAGGAGCGATAACTAAAGCCCAATTTAGAGAATTTGGAGATTTAGTGAAGTTTTTTAAATGGCTGGACTCTATGCATTTGGAATGTATTTGAAGTACATCTAAGTATATTGCTGAATGGGAAAGATGGAACTGTGGGATCAATAACGAGGGACACCTGCTGGATGGAACTATTATAATTATGGAAGACTTGGTAGTTATCTGAACAACTGCTGACCTTGAGTATTGTTTTAGAACTGTCTGAGAAAATATGAAATAGTGGACAATTTGTTTTTGTCTTAAAGTACATTGTCTCTACCTGTTCGGATTGAAATTAATTTAGAATGAAGTTGGAAGGATTAAAGGCCTAAAATGGACATTATACTTCAAGGAAGACAATTAAAACAGGCTGTGAAATAGAAATCTGTTGACTGCTGGACTGGTTTAAAAGATTTGTGAATTGTGACTTTGTAACTTTGACAAGACTCTAAGGACATTGTAAATCTCCTTAAAGATTTCTGTAATGATTTAAAAAGATCCTTCCTGGAGTTTGCAGATGGAGTGAAAAAAGAAAGTATTAAAAGACAATAAAGATTTTGAAAATATAATAACAAGGAATGAAAATGGAGTGAACACAGAAAAGAGAAAGGAACAGAAGAAGCAGTGCATGTGGAAAAAGATGAGTAGATTCACAGCAAAATCTATAGTGAGAAAAAAGAGTATTGGAAATGGACTGATGTAACGATTTTATTGAAATGCATGATAATTATGATGATTACACTGAGCTTAACAGTGTCAACAAGAGAAGAAGACAATGATATAAACATTTGATAATACAAACTAAAATGAAGGGAAAAATAGGGAGAAGTGATTAAAAGGAGCAGAAAGAAGATTGATATTAATAATAACTAAAAAGAGGAAAAAAGAGAGAGGGAAAGAAGTAGAGGGTGCAAAGGTAGAGGGGGGAAAAGAAAAAAAAGAGAAGCTGGAAGTTTCAAGAAAATGGATGAATGTTTTATATATATAATTTAGTACATTTGTGAATATATTTGATTATGATTGTTATTTGAGTATTTGATTATTATTTGATTACCTTAAAATGATTTCTTTTTTTTACATAATGAATTTTGGAAATTTGGGATTCTGAATGATTAATATCTATTTGAAAATATAATTGATGATAAAAATTAATATGGATACTGTTAATCTTTAAATAACTGCAAGGCGTCTAATTTCATTCTTACTAAAACTAAAGGCTTCTATGGTACTTTATGTGACAGTCTCCTTTTGTTCATATTACATTGTAGACTTCAGCTTCATTAACTTAAAATGAATTAAAACATAACTGCATGCTACAAAAGATTTAGATCTTCATTCTGGACCACCTATGTGTTGGTCATATGTGCAATTATCACTAATTCTTACTAATTTTTCTTGGAAAAAAATTACTACTGATACAGTACTATAAAGTTTATTAGGCTTTGCTAATTAATTCTTTTCCAAGGTTGCCTTATGGCACTAGTTCTGCCATTGCAAAATGTATGATAGCTAGAATAGTCAACCTTTTTTTCATCAGTTCTTCGGCTGTTATTTTTGGTCAGTCTTTAGGGTTTGGTGGGGTTTTTTGGTCACTAACAGCTTATTGTGTGCTTTCTTAAAGTTTAGCTGCCTTTGTGTGTGTTCAGGAACTAATACGAAAAGATTTCCTTTTGGATCTCCTCCTTTTAGAGTTTTGCTTTGAAATTAACCTTGAAAATTAATTGGCATTCACATTTTGGTTTTAATATACTACATAGCATTTTCATGAAGAGATCGCACTTCAGATGGTGGTCAGCGCAGGCATGGTGAGAGAATCAGTCTTCAAGTATTCTTGGTTCTTCTTTGAATTGCTGGTAAGATTTTGTATCGTCCTTTTATTTTCAGTAAAGGAAATTACAGTATATAATTTGATGTTCAACTCGAATAAAATAGAACAAATATTTCAGCATTTAATTCCTTTCTGTCACTAGGGAACATGATTCCTAAGCAAACAATAAATGTCCACAATATATTCAGGAGAGAAGTTATGAAATGGGAATAACTTTCAAGGAAGTAATAGTATAGTTCTAGTCAATTAAAATAAAATTTTAATTCTGGGTTATTAGTCTAATTGACATATCCATCAAATCCATCAAATACACACACAAAAATTAACTGGCTGAAAGGAACTATTTGTTTAGTAAGGGAAAAATTATCCCTAAAATAAATATACATATGCATGTTTAAAAAATTAATCTGTTTAGAGTTGATCAGTGTCACATCAAATACATTAATCATATGTGACTCTGCAGAACACTGGAAGCATTTTATTGATATTCTAATTTTGTAATCATGAGCAGCAGAGAGGACAACCCCTAATGTTGGGTCCTAGAAGGTCCCAGTGGATAAATTGCATTTTTAAAAATCATGTATAAGTAAAGGTAGGAAATGTATATACAGTGTTCCCTCGATTTTCACGGGGGATGCGTTCCGAGACCACCCGCGAAAGTCGAATTTCCGCGAAGTAGAGATGCGGAAGTAAATACACCATTTTTGGCTATGAACAGTATCACAAGCCTTCCCTTAGCACTTAAATTACCTTTTCCCATTCCCTTAACAACCATTTACTCACCATTATTAGTGGTACTCACCTTTGAATAAGACACTTAGTGATTCTGATATTTATAAACATATTTATTTATTAACAATAATTATTTTTTTTGTTATTTATTTGCAAAAATTATTAGTTTGGCGATGACGTATGACGTCATCAGGCAGGAAAAACTGTGGCATAGAAAAAAACCCGCGAAGTATTTTTTAATGAATATTTTTTGAAAAACCGTGGTATAGGCTATTTGCGAAGTTCGAACCCGCGAAAATTGAGGGAACACTGTACTACTAATTGTAATAGTTGAGCAATACACCTAATAACGTATTATATTATGCACGTAAGAATTTTCGAATGGAATCCCACATTTAAGTTTAACAGGTGCATTGCAAGTTTTAATTTTAGCGGCAGAATTTTTGGAACAGAATTTAGAAATATTGTCGCTCCATGAAATATAAAGAATTCTTCACAATGTGTGAGTTCTTCCAACTCTACTATTTGCCTTTGTTTACAAACACACATTTGATAAACGACGGCGATGTTATTTTTTTTGAGGTAAAAAGCATGGCTCAGTATGTTGACAATGTACAGAAGCAGGAAGTTCCCCGCAGAGCTCGGTTTTCCAACCGCTTCAAAGATGACATCACCACAATTGTCAGTGTTGTTACCTCAGAGGTTGCTGCACTTTCAATCAAGACGCAGAAGGTAATTTTACAATCTAGAATAAACAGAACCTCAAAAAAAAAAAATCTTACAATTGTTATGATTTTATTCCAGGGAAATTGTTCCTTTACCTCAGTATCCATTCAAAATCAACCATTATTTATGTTTGAATTCTAGATCTTCTCCTTTTTTTCTGATTAGCAGAGAAGGACTGAAAGGCTTTGAATTTTGAGGTCACCTGGATCTAGGAATTTACTATCTTTGATTTTGGATGGAGTTGCACTTCTTCAGATAGACTTGATACACTTGATATACTTCTGGGGTCATAACTTTTTTTTGAAGAGCAGGTGGCAATCGTGACTAAGAGGGCATCTGTAAATTATTTTTTTAAGTTATAGTATAGCTAGAGTATGAATCATAAGGCTGTACAATATTAATAAGCTTTAGTAATAACACTATAAAATTGTCTGATTAATGGAATGACCATGTTATTTTATGAATAGGTGCAATACCAAATGCTACCATACCATGAATATACAGTGATACCTCATCTTACAAACGCCTCATCATACAAACTTTTCGAGATACAAACCCGGGGTTTAGGATTTTTTTGCCTCTTCTTACAAACTATTTTCACCTTACAAACCCACCGCTGTCGCTGGGATGCTCCGCCTCCAGACTTCCGTTGCCAGCGAAGCACCAGTTTTTGCACTGCTGGGATTCCTCTGAGGCTCCCCTCCATGGGAAACCCCACCTCTGGACTTCCATGTTTTTGTGATGCTGCAGGGGAATCCCAGCAGGGGAATCCCAGCAGCGCAAAAACAGGCGCTTCGCTGGCAACGGAAGTCCAGAGGTGGGGTTTCCCAGCGGGGGGAGCCTCAGTGAAATCACAGCATTGCAAAAACACAGAGGTCCGAAGCTGGGGTTTCCCAAGGAGGGGAGCCTCATGGCAATCCCAGCAGCACAAAAATGGGCGCTTCGGCTGGCAAAAGGGGTGAATTTTGGGCTTGTATGCATTAATCGCTTTTCCATTGATTTCTATGGGAAACATTGTTTCGTCTTACAAACTTTTCACTTTAAGAACCTTGTCCCGGAACCAATTAAGTTTGTAAGACAAGGTATCACTGTATTTAAACTATTTACTGAAAGAAGCCAAGATTTCAAGAACCAAATTAAAAGTTAAAGGAGACAGAGGCATTCCTCTCAGGATGATATTCATGTTTCAAACTCACACACATACACACTACTCTTAAGTCACTTAGGTGAGAATAGCAATTTACTCAGAGGTGAGTAGATAAACAGCCAACAAGGAAAGGAATGTAAATATAAACAGTCTCTTGGAAAGAAAATTTGCAAGAGTAGTTTCACTTTTAAAAGGAAGGTGCAGAATAGAAATTAAAATCCAGGCCAATGTTCAGAAAGCCAAGCCAGGCTTGTCAGTCAATTTAAAAGTGAGGCTTTCATGATTTTTACATGAGTAGAATACACCTAAGTAATAAACCAGATCACATCTGACAGTTGTTTCCAACAGAGAAGCATGTCAGGACTTAAGTAGGCTGCATCCAGCTACCGGTATCTATGATTAACTTGGCAAGGAGCCTGATGGAGCATATTTGTTCTTCTCTCTGCTCTACCTATAAGACTGAGGGCTTAGGGTGCATATCTCATCATATGACCACTCACTGTTCTGATGATACCTATGTTTGATCAGTCTCAGTGATCCCCGGCCTGGTGGCTCCTGAGGCTGGCATTTCACTGGTGTATCTGGAACAGTTTCTTCATATTCAGACTCCAAGTCCTGGGCCATGACGATACTATAAAATAGCTTGATAGGTTTAAAATATATTTATAATGACTCTTAAATATAGGGTGAAAATAACAAACTATGATCCAAAAGACAAAGCAATAGCAATAGCACTTAGACTTATATACTGCTCCATGGTGCTTTATAGCATTCTTTGAGAAGTTTATAATGTCAGTATATTGGCCCCAACAATCTGGGTCCTCATTTTATTGATCTCAGAAGGATGGAAAAACTGAGTCCACCTTGAACCCTGTCAAGATCGAATCCCAGGCTGTGGGCAGAGTTAGCCTGCAAGACTGCATTTTAACCCCTGCTCTGCCAGGTTTCCAAAGATGGTAGAAATTCGTATCTTCTTACATATTTCATAAATTTAATCTGAATAATATCAACATCCAATCAGATTAAAATATCTTATTCTAATTTATTGGTTGCAATGTCCAAAATGTTGGACATTTGGCTATTATCAGATGTCTGGTTTGTAGTTTATAAATCTATTTGTTACAGTTAGTTTACAAGCCCGAAATCTATAGATTTTCCCTAATCATTATTACATTTTTCACATCTACATTTTTTAAATTAAACTCGGTTGGGTTTTATATTGCCAAACATGTGTCGTGTTTATTCATGCTATCCGTGACATGTATGAATCATAGAATAAATCTAGAAATAATTGCACATGATGAGCCAATTGCATTTATTTAATTAACTTTAGCCCAAGTAAGTCAGAATACTGATTTCTGGGCCACTAACTGCATGTAATCTACATTTGTATATTTCTGGGTATTGACGAACTTTTTTGGTGTGTGTTCCATTATGTTGTGATACAGCTAAACCCAGTGGGCAAAAGTTTAAGTGTGAGAATTTTCCTCACTTGTCATTTTAGTTACGTATATTATGTATATTAATCTATAATTATTGTGTAGTTTTTACCTAAGAGTATATAACACATTTCTATTTTGAGCAATAATTTATCTATCTTGTTTTAGGAAAGTGAACAGGCAGAAAAGATCAACATTAGCTTGGCATTTTTCCTATACGATCTTCTTTCTTTAATGGATCGTGGATTTGTGTTTAACCTCATTAAACACTACTGCAATCAGGTAGGCCTTATTATAAAAATCCTTCAGATAAAGGGCATGCTATAGTGCATCCCAATATATAACTTTCAAGTGCGCAGAGATTACAATTTGATTTTAAATTACTGTCTTAAGTGTAAAAGAGAGAGAGGTCCATTGCCCATAAGAAAAATTCAAATATCCTATCATAGAAATATCTTACTTAGCTAGCTGAAAATCAGATACTAGTGTTCGATATTTCACATTCCTAAAAATTATTCATTGAACAGGGTGGTAATTAAAGCATAATGCGGAAGCTTTTAAAGTGAGGCTTGAAAAATGGGCTTTTCCCAGTTATTATGCCATGGTTCTCTTAAACATAGTAACAAAGGTAAGCAAGGAAAGGTTGAAATATCCTGCAGATTCAGAAGCTTGTTTCTTTTTGTCTACAACTCTTGGGGAAACTCCCGAGTACAATCCCACACTAATAGGATTCAAGTGTACATTTGGATAATAGTCCAATTATCCTTCTAAGACCAGTAGCATAGAGACAGGGCTAGTATAGATTTTTGTTTCTCAGGCCTAGTCCTACCACGTTTTTGGGGGGGAGGAGGGGGGGGCTGATGGAAAGTGTTTTGGAATTCACAAGTTAACAGTCTATTTTGTGATTTTGAAATGGCCTCAGTTTGAATTCATAAGCATGAAATCTTCAATTCCCCAATTTACCATCGCTTCCATTAACTCTCACTCACTCAGGTTAATATTGATGGGGACTGAAGGTTGTCAAAATATGAGGGGAGACAAACATCCAATCTCCATAACAGTTATTGATTAAAACATTCAAATCAGCTTGGCAATTAATTGGTGAATACCTCATTCAAAAAGATTCCTACCCTAGCCTTCTTACATATGGAAAACTGACTTGTCAGGCCAAACAATTAACTCAAATGTGTAGACTAGAACCTATATGTTGGAAGAACATATGTATGGTCCTCTAGATCAGACCTGGGCAAGGGGCAGCCCGTGGGTTACATCCGGCCCGTCCGCTGTCTGTGACCGGTCCGCGGAGGTCGGGGTCCGCCCCAGTGCAAGGATGAAAGAGCTCACCCGCGTCTGCCGGGACTCCTCTGGTTCTGCTCTGATGAATCATGAGGAAAGCAGGAAACAGAGGAGTCCCGGCAGACACGGTGAGCTCTTTCATCCTCGCACTGGAGCGGATCCCGCCCTCCTACCAAGAGCAGCACAGCACAGAAACCACACAAACACTCCAGCGCAGTGACTGTGGTGCATTGTGTTGCCATAAAGCAAACAATTAGGGGTCTGTAGAGTGGGTCTGGGTGTTTAAATCAGGCCAAGGTCTGGGTCTTTACAGTATTGGGTAGAACTGAGTTAATTATATTAGTCCGGCCCTCTAAAACCATCCCAATTTCTCATGTGGCCCTATGGCAAAATTAATTGCCCACCCCTGCTCTAGATCAAGGGTGTCAAATTCAAGGCCCGGAGCTCAGATCCAGCCTACAGGATGCTTAGATCTGGCCAGAGAGCCACCCTGGAATCAGTGAAGGGCCAGCCCATGGTCCCTTTTCTGTCAGTGAAAAGGGAGAGGCTCCGTTTTGGGTCGTGATGGCCTCTTGCAATCCTGAGCTAGGGAAAATGGAGCTCGGGGAGACTGTGGACCAAGTCCATTTCCACTGCAGAGGGCTGCAGAAAGTCATTACAGTTCAAAATGGCACCTCGATGAGTAACATTGATCTGGCCATGTCCCCTCCCCGGGGGTCAAACACAACCCTGATGCAGCCCTCAATGAAATTGAGTGTGACACCCCCTGCTCTAGATGTTCTCACAGTTGGCACAGACCAACATATATGCCATCATGTCGTCTTTTTGAATAAATGAACAAGTTTTGAGTTGGGCAGAACAATTCTGAAACTCAACGTTTATCAATTTTAGACATATAAAAATCCTAACTTTTTCAGATACTTCCTTTAACATTCTTTGCAGGCTACAGAGGTTTCAAACCAGTATTGTGGAATTTTGCTTTGTTTCTAGGGCTTCTTTGGAATTAAAAGATCAATTTTGCATTGATAGATTTCACTCATGTAATTCAGTTGCACTAAGATATTTTTAGTAACAATTGCCATGTGTTGAAAACACAATATTTTTAAATTGCACAAATGAAGAAAGTATATTACAGAATTGCCTTGTAGAGAGAATTATGACATTAACAAAAAACAATCCATTTTATTAAATGTTGCCACTAGGAGAGAGAGTCCAATAGATGTAAACTTAATGTGATGCAAGTATTACAGTGTTCCCTTGATTTTTGCGGGGGATGCGTTCCGAGACCGCCCGCGAAAGTCGAATTTCCGTGAAGTAGAGATGCGGAAGTAAATACACTATTTTTGGCTATGAACAGTATCCCAAGCCTTCCCTTAACACTTTAAACTCCTAAATTACAATTTCCCATTCCCTTAGCAACCATTTAGATTATTACTCACCATGTTTATTTATTAAAGTTTATTTTAAAAAATGTTTTTTAAAGGCAGACGAAAATTTGGCAATGACATATGACATCATCGGGCGGGAAAAACCGTGGTATAAGGGAAAAAACCACAAAGTATTTTCTAATTAAGATGTTTGAAAAACCGTGGTATAGACGTTCCGCGAAATTCGAACCCGCGAAAATCGAGGGAACACTGTAAATGGAACAGTTGAAAATGTTTATTGCTTCTTTATTATTATTATTGATCTATTTCAAGAGCAAAGTATTTCTCTCTTTATGGAAGTATTCATCATACTTTGCTTTGCAATTACTGTATTCCTTTCTAGTTGTCAAATAAAATGAGTAATATCCCAGTGTTGTTGTCCATGAGGCTGGAGTTCCTACAAATTCTCTGCAGTCATGAACATTACCTGAACTTGAATCTCTTCTTTATGACTTCAGGATGTGCCCCAACATCTCCCACTCCTTCTGTATCATCCCAGGTACTTCCCCTTATTTTTTTTAAAAAATAAAAATGCAATTGAATAATATTGTAAGTATCTTCTTTATGCAGAATATATCGATGATTGGGTCTTCATATTTCTTCTCATTGGTTGTACATTGATATTTTATGTCATCATGAGTCTTTCATACTTTCAGTATAAGCATCCCATTTGCTACTTTCTTTCATTTATTATAGAATTCAAGTTCCTGCTCAAGTTTCCAGGATCAAAAACTTTGCAGCATGTTTGAGCTGACAGCAGATTATCGGCAGCAGCACTTCCTCACAGGGCTGCTGTTCACAGAGTTGGCAGCTACTTTGGATGCAGAAGGGGAAGGGTAGGTCTCATTTTTCCCCAGAGATTTACACGTGTAAGCAACATGTATGAATTTTGGGTATGGAACTGGGTTTCAGTCAAGTACAGTGGTACCTTTACTTAATTAAGTACTTAATTTGTTCCGTGACCAGGTTCTTAAGTAGAAAGGTTTGTAAGTAGAAGCAATTTTCCCATAGGAATCAATGTAAAAGCAAATAATGCATGCAAAACCATTAGGAAAGAAATAAAAGCTCAGAATTTGGGTGGGATGAGGAGGAGGAAGAAGAGGAGGAGGACAGTTGCTGCTGAAAGAAGAAGGTGCGGGGAATCAAAAAAATCTAAAACTTTAAGGCTTAAAATAAAAAAAGAGGGACTCTGAGGCGGTGAGGAGGAGCACATGCCTCTCACACAGCCGGCGCGAAGCTGCCTCCCATACACTGTGCCAGAGAGAGAAACCCAGGCAGGTGAGAGGGGGGGACATCCCGTTCCTTTGATCCAAAGGTGGCTGCTGCTGCTACCTGCTTCCTCTTCCTTCCCATGCTGAAGGGCTCCCCTCTCCTCTCGTTTGCTTTGCAGCTGGTGCCTTTCCTTCACTGTGGTGACTCCTTGGTTTGGCTGAAGCCAAGTTGATCCACTGCGGCGAAGCACCCCGTTTTGCCTTTCCACGCCCAGATGCTCTGGGAGGCAACCTGTATGGGAGGCAGTGTGAGGGACTCACCAGAGCGAAGTGGTTCATTCCCTCTCCAAGTGCCCAGAGAAAGGAAAACGCTCCGTTCCCTCTGGGCTGCCCAGAGCAAAGGGAGCATTTCTTTTATCTGGGCGCTGGCAGAGGTTTATTCCCTCTCCAAGTGCCCAGAGAAAGGAAAATGCTTCGTTCGCTCTGGATTGCCAAAGCCTCCTTATCACCACCGCATAATGGCAGGAAACTGGCTGGGCCTTCGTGCCACTTTCAAATTTCCTGGAAAATTTTTCCGGGCTCGGGTTCTTAAGTAGAAAATGGTTCTTAAATACATGCCAGTTGCCAAGCATCCAAATTTTGATCATGTGATCATGGGAGTCTGCAATGGTCATAAATTGCCCTAAATCCCATGGGATTGCGCGGCATATAAATCAATTACGGTAAATTAAATTAAATAAAATTAAATAAGTGTGAAAAATATGCAAGTCAGTTTTTTCAGTGCCATTATAACTTCAGTCACTACAAAAATGGTTATAGATCAAGGACTAGCTGTATTCTAAATAACAAAGCAAATTAAGAAGCATTTTACTTTAACATATTATAGGAATTCAGCAACTTCTAACATTTGGACTAATGTTATAGCCTCACCCCAACGTATGAACAAGGATAAACAACTGGGTCTATATATTGAGCGGGGGTGGCACAGTGGTTAGAGTGCAGCACTGCAGGCTTCTTCAGCTAGCTGCTGCTAGCTGTAGTTCAGCAGTTCAAATCTCGCCACCAGCTCAAGGTTGACTCAGCCTCCCATCCTTCCAAGATGGGTAAAATAAGGACCCAGATTGTTGGGGGCAATGTGCTGATTCTGTAAACCACTTAGAGAGGACTGTAAAAGCCCTATGAAACAGTATATGTCTAAATGCTATATTATTTTACTAGGCCAGGATGCTCCCATATGTATAACATGACCTGGAAATGTTTTGTTAATCCCTAAGCAGTGTGAAAATAGTATTTTAGTACTTTTTTAATTAAAAGGAAAGCATGTGCAATCTATGGCATAATTTTTTTTCCTAGAGGGGACATATTTAACATATGAAGAACGGTTGCGGGAACTGGGTATGTCTAGTTTAATGAAAAGCAGGTCTAGGGGAGACATGATTGCAGTGTTCCAATATCTCATGGGTTGCCACAAAGAAGAGGGAGTCAAACTAATGTCTAAAGCACCTGAAGGTAGAACAAGAAGGAAGTTTTTAAGAAGATGTTGGATGTGGTGTAGGGTCTCCTGCCTAAGCCGGTCTAGACCAGTGTTTCCCAACCTTGGCAATGTGAAGATATCTGGACTTCAACTCCCAGAATTCCCCAGCCACCATTCGCTGCCTGGGGAATTCTGGGAGTTGAAGTCCAAATATCTTCACGTTGCCAAAGTTGGGAAACACTGGTCTAGAAGACTTATTCAACTCTGCTATTCTATTCTATTCTATTCCATTCCATTCCATTCCAAAATACTCCCATATTCATTATGTTTATCTTGTTATTTCTTGAACTATTCTACGTTTAACTGATAAAAAAAGGGCCCTTGTCTTTTTTTGTCCCGACAGAATAAGCAAGGTTCAGAAGAAAGCTGTTAGCGCTCTCCACAGCTTGATGAGTTCACATGATTTGGATAAATCCTGCTTGAAGCCAGAAACGAAAGTGAAAATTGCTGCACTTTATCTGCCTTTGGTTGGCATAATTCTGGATGCCCTTCCTCAATTACATGATTTTACAGGCAAGAGATGATGATGATGATGATGATGATATACTTAATGTCTTCTAGATGGTATATAAAAATGAAAAAGTTGACTGATTTTCTTTTAGACCTACCATCTGCTCGATGTGGGTTGTTTTGACCTCTGTGTTCACAAATAGAGCAGAAATCCAGAAATTTATCACTATAGTGTAGGGTAATGAGTAATATGGTAATATTGTAGGGTATTTAGGTTGATTACCTAAATACATTTAAGTATAATTACCTAAGTGATAATGAAAAATGAAAGGGCAGAATTGATTAACTGTCTTTATGCAGTATGCTACCATGAGGTGTGACTTGTAAATTAAGTCATGCCTCACATTCACAAAATACCCTAAGCCACAAACAAGCAGACTTCATGAGGACATAGCACTTTTCTCTGAAGCAAACCACAGAGTGTTTCCCTAGGTGCAAAGCTCATGCAGGAGATGAGAAAAGTTATCTTATTTCTGCTTATTGCGGGAAAATGGAAGAAGTGGGGGGGAGACAACTGCAGCTTTTGCACTATTACACACCCCATTCTTTACATTTGTTATATATTGTGTTATTATTGTTGTGAGCCACTCCGAGTCTACGGAGAGGGGCAGCATACAAATCTAATAATTTAAATTGAATCGAATTGAATTCTGCATTCAAAACTAAATGGTTTTTCTCCTTATATTTTGAAATGAAAATGTTCTTACTATTTAAAATTCCTCTTGCCTCAGCTTAACCAGCTCAGCATAATCCCAGGCTCCCTGGACAGGTTTTCCCCCCTGAGTTTTATAATGCATTTTCTGTCCCTTGGAGTCCTGTGGATGGCACTCCATCCCCAACACTTCTTATATTGCTGAAAAGGACTGTCAGAAAGTGGCCTAATTCTTTCTTTGGTTAATGAAAATTCTCACAGCAGCATTACCAACCTAGTGATAGAACTGAAAGAACTGCCATTAGTAAGAAATTTTAAAAGGATTCACAAACTTAATGAGATATATGCAGTACTGTATTGCCTATGTGTAGTTTTACCCTTATTGGATTTGCTAGATTCCTTAGATAACTGCCTGCAGATAAGCTTAAGCATAGTTTAACCTACCATGTTATGCAGACCTGCTCATCTGATTAATTCAGTGGTTCTCAACTTTTCTAATGCCGCACCCCTTAGTACAGTTCCTCATGTTGTGGTGACTCCCAACCATAAGTCTAACGCCAATTCTCCCAATAGAGCTTTAAGCTGATTGGCATGAAGGTCAGAGGGACACCTGATTGTAAATGCCTGATTGGTGAGATTGTAAAAATATGTTCCAAGGCGCCAGAAGCTTTAGTTCCTAGCACCATGGGAAATTTGTCTTTTCCAATGGTTTTAGGCGACCCCTGTGGAACGGTCGTTCCTGGCCCCCAGGTTGAGAACCACTGGGTTAGTTGATCATTATGAAAGCCCAGAAATTTTAGTTGAGTAAACCATGGTTCAGTTAACAGTGGGTAACAATGTAATGCAAACAGAACCAATATCTCTGCATTGACATTATTGGACTCGTGAATGGGGCAGCTAAACAAATGTGAAAAAGCAACTCCATAGAGAATTGTTAATCTATTAACAATAGCAAAGTGAGTGTATGTTAAAATTTGCAAATCTACTGCCTGTGTGTCAGTTTCCAATGAGCTGTGTCTTTTCAAAATCCTTATAAAACTCCATAGGATCCCACAGTTTTTAGTCACAGATCATCTTCTAAGGATCTGATTTTTAACATGCAGAGGGAGATGGAAACCCCTTGTTAGAGAATTTCCATTTCTCTCCTAGCCTACTGGCTATGCACCAAACAAGATAATTTGCATTCAGTTTCCAACTTTCTTCCTGTGTAACAGTGATAAAGATGTGATTCAATCCAAGTACATATTTTGAAGAACCAGCAATTTTAACACTGTTGAGTGGTAATGGTGTTGGCGCCAACAATTTGTGTAAATGCAGCAAATATCTCTCAGCTTTTGTTTTCTCAACTTTTCCTTGTGTAATGTCTTTTTTAGGGTTGTATACTGCTGTCTAAATGGCTTTCTTAATGCCTAGAGACTTTTGAGAGTGCATTTGTTGTGTTTTTTCCCATCTGTTGTTTCGATGTCAGGCAGGATTGAATGGAGAAATTTATGCCATGGGTGTTCCTGCTCAGAGCTAGTATAATGCAGGAGAAGCAAAGGGAACACCATAAAATATTGGGAAAAGAGCAAACAGAGGGGGCAGTTTTAATCAATTATAGTCAGCGAGAAAAGAAGAGCTGAAAAGAAAAGCAAGAAAGACAAGACTGAAGGATAGAAACAAAGGTCACATAATAAGAGAAACTTAAGCTATAAAGTATGACTTGGTTTTAAAACACTTGTGAACATTACCAGAGATATACTATCTGTTGTAAAATCTGCAAAGTAAAGAAATTCATTAATTCTAAAGAAATCTTTCTTTTTGTTATCTAGCTCTGAGAACTAGATAACTTGTTACAGCTGTAGTTTTATACTAAATATTCTGTCTCATTGTTCAAATACAGAAAACCAAGAATGGTTAAACCGCTACAGTAGAAATCGGGAGCCTGTGAGTTGCAATCTTCCATTAGGCACGTAAACTGCTTAAGTTGCCCTCTTTCAGCCCAGCAAACCTCACAGGGCTATTGTGAAAAAAATAGGGAGAGGAAGAATTAGGTAGCTACCGTACCTTGAATTATAAAAACAAAGGCTGAATATAAATCAAATAGTGCGTGCATAGATAGGATAATAATGTAAAGGCACACACCACTCTTTTATTTTATTTATTTATTATTAGAGTTGGAAGGGATCTTGTAGGTCATCTAGTCCAACCCCCTGCTCAAGCAGGAAACTAAACCACCCCAGACAAATGGCAATCCAATCTCTAGTGCTGGACTGTTCACAACCTCTGCAAGTAAGCCATTCCATTGGTTGATTGCTCTCACCATCAGAAAGTTCCTCCTTGTTTTGAGGTTAAATTTCTCTTTGGTCAGCTTCCATCCATTGTTCCTTGTCTGGCTTTCTGGTGCTTTGGCCTGTCCCCCTCCTCTCTGCGGCAGCCCCTCAAGTATTGGAAGACTGCTATCATGTGTCCCTTGGTCCTTCTTTTTGCTAGACTTTCCATGCCCAGTTCCTGCAACCTCTCCTCGTATGTTTTAGTTTCCAGTCCCCTTACCATCCTGGTTGTTCTCTTCTGCACCTTCTCTAGAGTTTCAATATCTTTTTAATAGTGGGAATATTAATAGACAAAGTCCAGTTCACCCTAATCAGGGGAGAAGACAAATTTCAAAAATCCACCAGAAACATTTAACAATAAGACACATTGTTTTCATTTGGATAGTATGTTTTATGCTTGAATTCACAGGCTTCCATCCCATTCCAGCTAATAGGCAATAGCGTTGTTATTCCTTAAATTTCTGCACTGCCCATCTCACTTAAAGATTGTTTAGGATACAGATTATTCAGAAATGTGGAAGTATTTTCAAAAATGACACTGTTGCTTGGAACTTTAACCTGGCATTTCTGGGCTTTTCAGCCTGGTTATATTTTAATATTCTGTTGCCCCTTGCTTCCATGGGATTAGTACTTGTATCAGAAAAACAGAGTAGAGCAGGGGTAGGCAAACTTGGCTCTTCTATGACGTGTGGACTTCAACTCCCAGAATTCCTGAGCTAGTATGACCGACTCAGGAATTCTGGGAGTTGAAGTCCACAAGTCATAAAAGAGCCAAGTTTGCCTCCCCCTGGAGTACAGGATTGGAAGAAGCAGGTCTGGGGCTGATTGATTTGGAGTGCTGCAACTCAGATTTGCAGATTCAGAAGTTTTTAGCTACATATTTATACTATGTTTATTATAATCATTGCCCAGAATATCAAAATCCACAGCAGTTAGAACAAATTAAATGCATTTCGGTGGTTACTAGATACACTCTTGATACATCTCCCTCTGAGAATAAGCTATCTTTGACTGAAGAAATATAGAAAAAATTTTGTACCATGCCAAAAAAACCCTTTCCAATTTAGTTCCAGATATTCACAACGGGAAAGGCCGAGCTGCATGGCCGGATGAAGAGCAAGATTCAGCAAACCAGATTAACCACAATATTGCTCTGGCTATTGCTGGGAATCAGTTTAATTTACGATCTTCTGGCTCTTCTATGCTTATGATGGTAAGGCTTTTTACGGTAATTTACAGGAATCCCTTCCTGGATAATGTTCCTATGATTTTATCTTGTGATGTTATTTACTGTCATTAACTCTGCTATCAAAACGTCTCTCATTCTCTGATTTGAGTTAGATTGGTAGTTATGTACGTTCTAAGTACAATTTATATTTTCCCAGTGGGAAAACTTCTTTTTCTACCTAAAACGAGGGTGGGCAACAGAGTGCCTCTGGAAGTTTTGAACTTCAGCTGCTGTTATCCCTGCCCAGTGTTAACTGTGGCCAGGGATTATGGATGCTATGGTTCAAACTATCTTGAAGACTCTATCATCTCTCCTAGATTAAGGGGATTAACTGCACATGATTCAGCAAACAAAATTAAAAGCATTAGTGTAAACGAATCTGGTAGTGGGATCAGTATTGGGAGGCCCCCGGTGCGCCTGGGATTGCCATTCTAGTAGCTGAAATGGCAATGCAGGTGCATCTGTGCGTGCCCATCATGTGCATGTGCTCCCCCCGCATGAGATTTTGCTTCCACGCATGCGCAGAAGGAAAGAAATCAGCAAAAATCGGCAAAATCTCAGGCGAGGATACTTGCATGAGAGAGATTTTGGAAATTTCCAGCCTTTCTTTGCTTCTGCGCATTCGTGGAAGGAAAATCTCATGCGGGCTGCGTGCACTGCCTGCCCACCCACGCTGGCCTCTGGGACCGAAAAGGTAAGTGCAGCCCATCACTGAATGGGATGTTTGAAATAGAGCTGCTTTCAGTTGACAAATGACATTAGCCGTATAGAAAACCCATCTGAAAGGATTCCTTACTGAGTTCCATTTAAGAGGGTATATCTTCATCTCAGGGGTCTAGGATATTTATCCATATCTGTTTCCTTATCCGTTTATCATAACTTCATGTTGGAAACCTTTCATTTCCTACTTGAATCAGTAGTCACTCAATTGAGAAGTTCAGTGACAAGTATCTGAAGGTTCAGGAGGGAAGTGTTTTTAATAGGAAAGTGAACACAAGAACAAGGGGACACAATCTGAAGTTAGTTGGGGGAAAGATCAAAAGCAATGTGAGAAAATATAATTTCACTGAAAGAGTAGTAGATCCTTGGAACAAACTTCCAGCAGACGTGGTTGGTAAATCCACAGTAACTGAATTTAAACATGCCTGGGATAAACATATATCCATTGTAAGATAAAATACAGGAAATAGTATAAGGGCAGACTAGATGGACCATGAGGTCTTTTTCTGCCGTCAGTCTTCTATGTTTCTATGTTTCTATGTTTCTAGTCAAATAAAGAACTGGCTTCTGCTCAGTAAAAACTTTGGATGGAGGGATCCTTGCTCACCATTTGAAATAATAATAATAGCAAGAATCATAGCAATACCAATAGTACTTAGACTTATATTCCTCTTCACAGTGCTTTACAGCCCTCTTTAAGCGATTTATCAAGTCAGCATATTGCCTCCAACTATTTGGGTCCTCGTTTTACCCACCTCGGAAGGATGGAAGGCTGAGTCAACCTTGAGCTGATGAGAATCAAAGGGCCAAACTGCAGTCAGCTGGCAGTCAGCAGAAATAGCCTGCAGTACTGCATTCTAACCACTGCACTACCACTAAAAATGTGCTAGGTTGTAAAAATATTGGGATTAGGATCAGGGGCGTCCAGGTTCCAGTCAGTTTCAACCATGAAAACCGAAAGGAACAGATTTTGAAGATTATGTAATCCAGTACAGTCTTATTCTAACTCACAGGATGATTGTTGTAGGGAAAAATTGGAAGAGCAAGTAAGTCTGTATGCTGTTTTGTGCTCGAAGAAAGTCAGGATATAAATGTAACTAGTAAAAAGTAATAATATTAAAAATGGATCTTGGCTGTTAATTAGAAAAGACATTCTAAGATGACCGTAACAATCTCTCACAATTTCAAGATGTGATGTTCTGATGTTTTGTTCCCGTGGCAAAATTTGCTATATTGGAATATATCGCTATATTCCGATACATTTTCTTTCTTGCTACTTTACCAGTTTTTCATGTCACCTCTTTCTAGTCCAGCAAACCATACAACATATTAAGTCCTGAGACAACCCGACATCTTTTGATCTGCTTCCTGTGGATCATGAAGAATGCCGACCAGAACCTTATTCAGAAATGGATTGCTGACCTTTCCTATCAGCAGCTGAACCGGATCTTGGATCTTCTTTTCATCTGCGTCTCAGGCTTTGAATACAAGGTAGAGGAAATTATGTCCAAAGTTGCAAAAGTTTATATTTTTAAATGGATGTTTACTGGCATCCTTGTGCCAAATTCTGAGTTGGGCTCTTAAAAGGCTTCAGTAACATGGTTGCTATTATTATTATTATGTCCTGAAGTATGTTTGCCTAGAGATGTAAATTTATTCCTCTGTTTGGCCAGGGCAAGCAAAGCTCAGACAAAGTCAGCACTCAGGCCCTCAAGAAATCACGAGACGCCAAAGCTCGTCTGGAAGAGGCGCTGCTGAGAGGAGAGGGGGCCAGGGGAGAAATGGTGAAACGGAGCAGGCTCCTTGCTGGTATGTCTTTGCTGTTGTTCTTTGGCGGTTTGTTTTGCTCATTGGAAGCACAAAGAAATGTTGCCTGCACCTCCCACAGTTTTCC
Organism: Erythrolamprus reginae; assembly: GCF_031021105.1. Classification (NCBI taxonomy): domain Eukaryota; kingdom Metazoa; phylum Chordata; class Lepidosauria; order Squamata; family Dipsadidae; genus Erythrolamprus; species Erythrolamprus reginae. Next base: position 271,997,241 of record NC_091951.1, on the reverse strand, counting down.
GTAAGTAATGTAAATGAAGCCTCAAAACACAAACAGCATTTGCCATTGGTGATACTTGGCAGAGATGTGAATGAATTTGGGATGTGCTGTTATTGTTGGATATTACTACCAGTATCAGAATCAAAATCAAGACTCTTATTGGCAGCTGCTATAACTAGATATTCATTTCGTAAACTACTCAAGACTCATTTATACCACCAGGCATGGGGGAGTTGAGATAGCTCTTCCCCCTAGGCCATTACAAGTTATGCATAGTATGTTTGGCTTTATAATAGGGGTTTTTAGTTGTTTTTTATTATTGGATTGTACATGTTGTGTTTATTATTGTTGTTAGCCGCCCCGAGTCTGCGGAGAGGGGCGGCATACAAATCCAATAAATAATAATAATAATAATAATAATAATAATAATAATAATTATTATTATTATTATTATTATTATTATTATTATTATTATTATTTATTAAGTACCCTGCCTTTATTACTTTATAGATGCAGGTAGTCCGTGACTTATGACCACAATTAAGCCCAGAATTTCTGTTGCTTAGTGAGACAGCTGTTTTGCTCCATTCTATGACCTTTCTGCTTAAGTGAATCACTGCAGTTGCTAAGTTAGTAACAGGCAGTGAATGTTTTTAGGTGAATTTGACTTTCCCTTTGACTTGGCTTTTCAGAAGGTCACAAAAAGTAACCATCTGACCCTGGGATACTGCAAGTGTCATAAATATGAGCCAATTGCCAAGCATCTAAGGAGTCTACGGAGAGGGGAAGCATACAAATCTAATAAATAATAATAATAATAATAATAATAGTAATAATAATAATCTGAAGTGTGTGATTATGGGGATGCTGCAAGGGTCATAAAGGTGAAAAACAGTCATAAGTCATTTTTATTGCTGTTGTAACTTCAAACTGTCATTAAGTGAATAGTTATAGGTTGAGGACTAGCTGTAACTGAAGGTGGCCTTTTTGCCTCTCGGCCCCTCCAGGGGCCATATCCAAGGCAGTTAAATTTTTTATAGTCGACAAACTATATTCTCTATGTGTAACATATTTTGCTGATAATGAAAAGGAAGGGAGACTAGTATAGATTTATTTCAAGCTTATTAGAGGTCAGTAAGGGGCGTGCATAAGTGCACCAGCGTGCCTACTATCCCATGTCCTTATGTTTCTCTTTTAGTAGTGTTCTGTCGGGCTCTCTGGTAGACTCCTCCCAAAAATTCACAGGTACAAATTTCAGACACACACACGTTTGAAAATTCAAAACAATGTTCTTTATAAGGAAAATTCACTTAACCTAAGCCCTCTTTTGGTATAGCAAAGAGCACTCGTCTCCAAACAAACTGGTAATTTGTACAAGTCCCTTATCAGTTCTGTGATACTTAGCTTGCAGCTGGGAGGCAATTCACAGTCCTTCTTCTTTCACAAAGTGAAACACACTTTGCCCTGGTTTAGTTTCAAAGCAGGGGAAAATCAGCACACAAAAGGTCAAAGTCAGTAAAGCAGTCACAAAACACAACGATCAGATAATCCTCCACAATGGCCAAACCCACAGGCTGCTATTTATAGCAGCCTCACTAATTACCACAGCCCCACCCAACCACAGGTGGCCTCATTTTCTTTGATGATAATCTCTCAGTTGTTGTTGCCTATGCATCTCTCTCTGCATGCGTGGCTGTATCATTAACTCTTGTTCTGAATCCAAGGAGGAGCTAGATAATTGATCTCCTGAGCTGTCTGCCCCACTCTCCTCCTCCCTGTCACTCATGTCTTCTTGGTCAGAGGAGCCTTCATCAGCAGATTCCACCGGGGGCCAAACAGGCCTGCAGCATGTGGATGTCTCCCCCACATCCACAGTCCTTGGGGCAGGAGCTGGGCCAGAGCTAACCACAACACCTAGTATCATGTATATAAACATTTTTATATCTTTCTATAGTAAAATACATACTTGACTCAATAAATACACACACACATACATACATACATACATACATACATACATACATGCACACACACATACATACATTAGTTTGCAGACTATAGGCATTCCTAGTTTGTTGGATTTAAAGACGATTGTGAATGGTTTTTTAGGCTGCTTTTGAAAAATTGAGAAGGAAGATGGTAACACTGTAGAAGTACGTGAACCCCGGAGGGAAAATGCTGAATTTATACTGCTAACCTGGGATTGCCTTGGCATTTTATTTTTTTTCTAAGTTGAAAAAGCACTACTCACCAATCTTAATAAGATATACTATAAATGGTTATAAATACTAGATCTGTTGAATTGATTGATGTTTGTGCCTCTCATCCACCTTCTTTAAATCTATAAATTAACTCGGCCATTATTCAGTTTGTTCTTGATCTTCAGTTGTATAATACTGTATAACGTTTTTAGGTGCCAGTTCTGAATGTGCACTTAGTACAAAACACACGATGGACTCAAGCTAGTTGATATCTAGGAAGTTGTTTTCATTGTCAAAAAGAGGCTGCAGGTTGTTTTCACCTGGTAGCTTGCAGGTCTGATTCTGGTAGAAATCATATTCAGAGTTGTAACTCCTCACAAAGGATTTTTTGAGGGTCATGTGTGTCTGTTACAACCTCTCAACTTGTTTGAAGAAAAGCAGGATGGACCATGAATGACTCTTGCACCTCACTCACAGCTGGATTCTGACAGTCCTTCCTTTAGTCACATCTGTGTTTGTTTGTTTTTGCTTTATAATTGTCTTGATTCTGTGCCCAGTGCTTTGTATGTCTTGGGAACATATTGTTCCCATCTGTCACATTTTAATAATTTCATATCAAATCTACTCATTGGCTCTGTGGATAAAAAGATACATTTCCCCTGGCTGCAATCACGGTTGATGTAGCCTCTTGCAAAAGCTCCTATCGCCTGAGAAAAAGTTGGTGTTAAAGTTTCGGTGTGATTTGTGAATGTTGCCCTTTGCAGGGAATGATAGACTCCCAGGGTCGAATGAGAACTTACGATGGCGAAAAGAGCAGACACAGTGGCGGCAAGCAAGCGAAACGCAAGATAAGTGAGTAATTTAATGAATGTATATCACCTTTACCAGAACTGCTTCTTTCAAGGGCCATCTAGGTTCACTCCCTGTAACAAGGTAGGAAATTCTATCTTCAAAGCATCCCGAACAGATACATGTGTAGCTTTCTGTAAAACTCCATGGAAAGGGTTCTCTGAAAATCCCTTTGTTCTCCTGTCACCAGCAGCAAAAGATATCAGTACTTAAGGACGTTAGTTTTAAACACACCAGAATCCCTTAGGGTGATGCGCTAAATAAAATGGGAATTACTAGAGACTCCTGTTCAAATAAATACACAAATTTTTGTTCGCTTCTCTTGGAGTTTGCAAGAGCCAAGAACAAATAGATTGGAAAACATGGCTGTTTTATTTATTTTATTTATTTATTTTGTCCAATACACAATGAGGGTTTTAGTGGGTATATATCTATATACACATAGTAAAATACATGATGAAGGTTATAGAGGAGATACTCATAGTAAAATATATCTAAGAACGAATAGAAAAGAAGGTATAGTAATAGAACATATCAATGAAAGAATAGAAGAAGAGATATAGGAATAGAAGAAAGGTATAAGAGATATAGGAGAGCAATAGGACAGGGGACGGAAGGCACTCTAGTGCACTTGTACTGTGTCTCGCTTCATTTTCAGTAACATGTGGGTTTGGACCTTCCAACAAAGCCTAACCAGGAATGAAATTCAAAAAATTTTCCTACCAGTTCTGTGGGTGTAGCTTGGTGGGTATGGCAGGAGAAGGATACTGCAAAATCCCCATTCTTTTCCCACTCCTGGGGGAAGGATATTGCAAAATCCCCATTCCCACCCTACTGTGGGGCCAGCCAGCGATGCTATTTGTCAGTTCTCGGAACTATTCAAAATTTCCACTACCAGTTCTCCAAAACCTGTCAGAACCTGCTGAATTTCACCCCTGAGCCAAACTATATTTTACGGAGTTTCCCCCCCAGGTTCTTACAGCTGACAAAAAGGAAGTCATTTCTCCTTCCAGCTTGGAATCTTTGGTATAAAACAATAAACCAAATAAAATAGTCATTGAAGCCACATTCTTTTCTTTATTTTAACAGTGAAGCCCTGCAAATTGAGGTGTGAAACGTCTGTCCTAATAAGGACTATTTTACAGCCAAAATTTATAAAAGGAATGGAGGTCAAAATGTATTTGACTTCAGATTTATTTGAATTTTCTCACTGTATATAGCAAGTTATGAAACTCAGTGGTTCATTGCACAGATAAAGTAATTTAAACCATTCCTTGGAACTATAATATTAGTGACTTGGTGTTTTGGTAAAAATCATTTCGAGAAGATCTGGGCTGGGTTTTCATTTTATGTAGCAACTGTGCTTGCCAGGCATATTTATTTGTAGCAATAAAGATCATAGCTAAAAAGAAACCCACACTCTCATTCATGTGCAATGGAAGACAAGAACTGACAGGTAATACAGGAACTCTGCAGTATGTTTTCATTTAGTCTGTGTCCACCATGGTTCCATAAATACGTATTAGCATCATATTTGCATATTATTTATTAAATATAAATATTTACAGCCAATTCTTTGTGCATAATATCTTGCAGTAGGTTATTAGACTAGATTGCTTACTTGTTTCACTGTTGGAACCTTTTAAAAAAATAAGTTTTGTTTCAAGTAATTTTGTAAAAAGTGTTTCTGAATGTCAGTTTACATTTAGAGCATGATAAAGATACGTTAACTCTGATTAGTAGTCTTTTGGGTTGCAAGATTAAGTGCTTTTCATCAAAGTTTGAAGTACTAATTTCAAGTGGCTTCTATTCTTTTTATAAATTTTACTACCCCCTATCTGTAAAACTGGTCTTATAATCTAGTGAAAAATTGTAAGAAAAAATCCCATTATTTTAATCATTTGGTCCATGCAGATGGTAGTTAATTTCTATGTGATTGCTGTATATTTATTTTATTTATCTATTTATTACTATTTCATGTCACCCATCTCCCCTACAAGATGATTCTGGATGAGGGAGTCCTTTTACATCTTAAAAGGGGACTTTTAAAAAATATCTAAAATAATTGTTAGATAAAACTTGTATTTGTACAGTTATTCAGTGACAAGCACAAAGATAATAATGGTTGAATTATAACTCTCAGTGTAGCAAGTGCAACTTTCAGAGGATAGTTAAAAATGATAAGCTTTTTAGATGTTAGATATTTGAGGTAGAACAATGAAAGACATATTAGTGGCATTCTGGCCATTTTGATTTTATTTTATTTTTTTGTTTCAAACTCCTTTTAAAAATATAATTGAAAATGAAATAGAAGATGAAATAAACTTATTTAATTGGCACTATTCAGACACGGCATCAAAGCATAGTTTATGTTGATTTCCAAACAGCAGTTTAAATTTCTAAACTGGTATGCTAACAATGACTTAGGGAGTCAGTCTTATAAAACTTTAAACTGTGATTTTCATCGATGTACTTCTCTAATGAAAGATATTATTGTATTCATTGGTTTGTGAATGTTTAATAACATTTGTTGCTCTTACAGGACAAAAACTGAGATTGATCCAGAATCTCTGATTAGTGGAAACCTGGCTACAGAAGCTAATCTGATCATCTTAGATATGCAAGAGAATATCATCCAGGTGGGAAACTTTAAAAAGGCTGACAGCCAGAGAAATGAAGAGGAATTCAGTTATCATTGGATTGCACAATAACACTTTAAAACACATTTTACAGAAATAACTTCACCAACCAATGTTATTCTACAAATGCTAGGGAACAAAGCTAAATTGTTTTACAGTTCCCACACATTGTGGTGTAGAGTTTCTAATATTTTGAGATGTTGTGATAATACTTCAAGCACATTAGAATAAATCTAGTTTAGTGCACTTCAGTAACAGGGCGAGTTTTTATTTTATTATTGAAATCTTGGTGGCATTTATCCAATAAGACTCTGAAGTGTGAAGAGATGAGGCCCAACTGCATTATGCACAAATTGCTTAAAGTAGCCTACTCTTAAACTTTTGTTTTGGTTTTGTGAGGAGCTCAGTAATATATATTATAATTATTAGAAACTTCACAAAAGTTTCTCATAAATCCACCAAAGTTTTTAATACACCATATTGCTGTAGTGAATTGCCTTAATTAAAACATGTAGACATTTAAATTGTTTATAGAATCTCATATTTTATTCTCAGCAGCATAAATAGCATCAAAGAGAAAAGAGGATGAGAACCTATTGAGGCATAAACTTTGTTTACTAGATGTCTTACATACTTTTTTCCATTTAAAATTATTTTCACTGTCCCTCATCTTAAAAGACTTCAGGCGAGATCATAGCATGAAACAAATCCCGAAATAAAGTAAACTTCAAAACTGAAAAAAAAGGTGTCATTAACAGTTCTGCCTTATTCCTAAATGAAACCCCAAAGCATGTAGGATTGCAAGTCATGCTACAGTAAACAAGATTGGACCAAGATTGTGTGCCATAAAGCCCCTAAGAAATCTCCCTTTCCTTTCAACAGGCAACATTAGCTATGGATTGCAAGGTGAACATCTTTGGAGGTGTGTTGAAGGTCCTCATAAATTCTCTGAGCTATGATCAGAGCACAACCTACTTGACCCATTGTTTTGCAACTCTCCGAGCATTAATTGTCAAGGTAAGTGTTGGCTTTATTGTGTCTTCACATTTTTCTCTCTCTGTTTGGAAGTTCAGCTCCATTCCCACATAATGTTACATTGTAGTTGGAATGAAAAGGCCCTCAACTTGGCTTTTTGCAGAGAATAGGTCACACACATCATGAACAATTAAATCAGTGATTCTCAACCTGGGTTGAATGACTATTTCACAGGGGTCGCCTAAGACCATGGGAAAAGACAAATTTTCCATGGTGTTAGGAATTAAAGCTTCTATTCTGGCGCCTTGGGACATATTTTTACAATCTGACCGATCAATTTGAAATTATGGATATAAAGATGAATATGATCAATGAAAATAAAGTGAAAGAACTGATGGGAAGATGGGACAGGGCTAGTGGTTATGTGGTTAGTAGAATTTGAGACCAAGGTATAAAGAATAAACTGGAATCACTCTATAATTTGTAAAAATTGTAATGTTCTTGGTTTAAAATTATATATTAAAAAAATACATCCTCATTTTGGTGGAGGGGTCTGATTGAATGATGGTGGTGGAAGCACGCATTACTGTACACTTCTTTATATAGTGTGTATCTGTCATTATTAAAAATTAATAAAAAATTATTTTTTAAAAAAATCCGACAAATCAGGCATTTAGAGTGGGGTTGTCCCTCTGACCTTCCTGGCAATCAGCTTAAATCTCTGTTGGGAGAATTGGTGCTAATCTTATGGTTGGTGGTCACCACAACATGAGGAACTGTATTAAGGGGCCCCGGCATTAGAAAGGTTGAGAAAACCACTGAATTAAGTGGAATTGAAGATAGGGAAGAAACATGTTTTCTAAAGTGGCTTCATGTAAATCACCACTGGTTTCTAACTGCAGTTTAGTTGACATGTATAAGAGACATATTATGTATTGTTCGTATTATTACAGTAACATTTTTACTCTGCTGTTCACTGCATAAATACTGCCAATTCTATTATATGTACTTAGTGGGGGGGGGAAGTGCCTACCCACAGGACTATAATCTAAATGTTATGCCACAGAAAAGATGGGGGATGCAGAAATAAGAGCAAAAATATAGTTCACATTATGATTTTTAAATGCTAAGTCTTAACTAATGAACAGTGGGGCATCTTTTCAAGGAGAGGAAAAAAACCCAATCTCTCATTGATTGTTCCTCTCCTTTTCATATCTCCCCCTGCTGCAACTCGACTTCCTGGCTCCAATCCTTCCCCGCAGGGAGGCGGAACCAATGAAGATGTTCCGCCCCAGACGCCTGATGGACCCAGAGGGCTTTCAGACGGCGCTTGGGGTTATTCCAGAGGCACTCATCCACAGTTCGGCGGAGTCTCTTGCGGAGGCCTGGAATACGGTTGCTGCGGAGGCTCTTGACCGGATTGCGCCTTTGCGACCTCTCCGTGGCGCTAGACCCCGTAGAGCCCCATGGTTCAACGAGGAGCTCCGGGAGTTGAAACGCCAAAAGAGACGTCTAGAGAAGCGATGGAGGAAGAGTAGGTCTGAATCTGATCGAACACTTGTAAGAGCTTTTATTAAGACTTACAAAGTGGCGCTCAAGGCGGCAAGATGCGCGTACCATGCCGCCTTGATTGCATCAGCAGAATCACGCCCGGCCGCTCTGTTTAGGGTGACCCGCTCCCTTCTTAACCAGGGGGAAGTTGGGGAGCCCTTGCAGAGTAGTGCCGAGGATTTTAACACGTTTTTCGCTGATAAAGTCGCTCAGATCCGGGTCGACCTCGACTCCAATTGTAAAACAGAGTCGACTGACAACGAGTCAGTCGAGGTGACTGGGGCACGTACTTGTCCACCTGTCTGGGAAGAGTTTGATCTGGTGACACCTGATGAAGTGGACAAGGCCATTGGAGCTGTGAGTTCCGCCACCTGTCTACTGGATCCGTGTCCCTCCTGGTTGGTCTCGGCCAGCAGGGAGGTAACACGGAGCTGGGCCCAGGAGATTACCAACGCTTCCTTGGGGAGGGGAGTTTTTCCATCACTCTATAAAGAAGCGCTCGTGCGCCTCCTCCTCAAGAAGCCCTCCCTGGACCCAGCCGAACTTAACAACTATCGTCCAGTCTCCAACCTTCCCTTTATGGGGAAGGTTGTCGAGAAGGTGGTGGCGCTCCAGCTCCAATGGTCCTTGGAAGAAGCTGATTATCTAGGTCCCCAGCAGTCGGGTTTCAGGCCCGGTTACAGCACGGAAACCACTTTGGTCGCGTTGATGGATGATCTCTGGCGGGCCCGGGACAGGGGTTTATCCTCTGTCCTGGTGCTCCTCGATCTCTCAGCGGCTTTCGATACCATCGACCATGGTATCCTTCTGCACTGGTTGGAGGGGCTGGGGGTGGGAGGCACTGTTCTTCAGTGGTTCTCCCCCTACCTCTCTGGCCGGTCGCAGTCGGTGTTAGTGGGGGGTCAGAAGTCGGCTCCGAGGTCTCTCTCTTGTGGGGTGCCTCAGGGGTCGGTCCTCTCCCCCTTGCTATTTAACATCTACATGAAACCGCTGGGTGAGATCATCCAAGGACATGGGGTGAGGTATCATCAATATGCCGATGATACCCAGCTTTACATCTCCACCCCATGCCCAGTCAACGAAGGGGTGGAAGTGATGTGCCGGTGCCTGGAGGCTGTTGGGACCTGGATGGGTGTCAACAGACTCAAGCTCAACCCGGATAAGACGGAGTGGCTGTGGGTTTTGCCTCCCAAGGACAATTCCATCTGTCCTTCCATTACCCTGGGGGGGGGAATTACTGACCCCCTCAGAGAGGGTCCGCAACTTGGGCATCCTCCTCGATCCACAGCTCACATTAGAAAACCATCTTTCAGCTGTGGCGAGGGGGGCGTTTGCCCAGGTTCGCCTGGTGCACCAGTTGCGGCCCTATCTGGACCGGGACTCATTGCTCACAGTCACTCATGCCCTCATCACCTCGAGATTCGACTACTGTAATGCTCTCTACATGGGGCTACCTTTGAAAAGTGTTTGGAAACTTCAGATCGTGCAGAATGCAGCTGCGACAGCAGTCATGGGCTTACCTAGGTACGCCCATTTTTCACCATCACTCCGCAGTCTGCATTGGCTGCCGATCAATTTCCGGTCACAATTCAAAGTGTTGGTTATGACCTTTAAAGCCCGTCATGGCATCGGACCAGAATATCTCCGAGACCGCCTCCTGCCGCACGAATCCCAGCGACCGATTAGGTCCCACAGAGTGGGCCTTCTCCGGGTCCCGTCAACTAAACAATGTCGGTTGGCGGGCCCCAGGGGAAGAGCCTTCTCTGTGGCGGCCCCGGCTCTCTGGAACCAACTCCCCCCGGAGATTAGAACTGCCCCTACTCTCCCTGCCTTCCGTAAAGTTCTTAAAACCCACCTTTGTCGTCAGGCATGGGGGAACTGAAACACCTCCCCCGGCCACGTACAATTTATGTATGGTATGTTTGTGTGTGTGTTTGTTAATATAGTGGGGTTCTTTTTAAACTATTTTAAATATTTAAATTCATTGAAGCTATTTGGATTTGTACGATTGTTTATATTTCTGTTGTGAGCCGCCCTGAGTTCACGGAGAGGGGCGGCATACAAATCTAAATAATAAAATAAATAAATAAATACTGCTTCAGCTGGATTTTCATTGCATAAGAAAGTTATAAAGGTCAAGAAGCAAAAAAGAAATCCCAAAGTGATATAGAAAAGGCCGATCAAGATTGTCATGGGAATAGAGCAGATTTACACTTGGAGGTTTTCAGTTTAAAAAGGCATGTTACGATATGATATGGCATTTCTCTCTGTCATAGCCCCAGGATTCAGAGTCAGTCATTGAAGCTGAGTGGTCCAGGGCAGACATCCATAAGCACCTCTTCATACTGCATGTAGTTTAAACAGTTTGTCATTGCAAGAATTGTTGGTGGCCACCAGCCTACATGGCTTTGAAAGAGAATAAGGCACCTATGACACACCAAGTGTGTTAGTCAGGGTGTCTACATGTTATCTCTAGGACTAAAAGCAGCATGTCTCAATATATTAGCTACTGAAGAATAACAGGAAGCAATAGAAGTCTATGATTCTCCTGCTCTATGCTTAGCCATTAAAGATAACAGAACGTCAGACTAGATTGGTATCTGCTGAATCATGGAATTGTAAAAATGGAAGCAACCAGAAGGATTATGTAACACAGCCCACTGCAATGGGCAAGATAACAGTTAAACTGGTCATAAGAAGGGTCATAATAATAATAATAATAATAATAATAATAATAATAATAATAATAATAATAATAATAGCCACCGCCACATCTCGCAGTCCCAGATGCTTGGGAAGCACCTGACTGGTGATGAAATACGAAATCCAGCACAGTGATCTTGTTTGCTGCATTGTATTGTTGAAACAATAACAACAGAGTTGGAAGGAACCTTGGAGGTCTTCTAGTCCAACCCCCTGCTTAGGCAGGAAACCTTACCCTACTTCAGACAGATGGTTATCCAACATTGTCTTAAAAACCTGCAACAGTTCTTTGTATTGTCATTGATTGGTCCAACTGAAGAGCCCAATGCTGTTGAGTTTGACATCTTTTCTCCTGCAGTTTGGAGAGTGGCTCTTTGAAGAAGAAGTGGAGCAATGTGCTGATCTCTGCCAGAAAGTCCTGCAGCACTGCAGTAGCAGCATTGACACTACTCGCGTTCAAGCTTGCGCCACACTTTACTTCTTGATGAGATACAGCTTCAGCTCCAGCAGTGTAAGACTAGAGATGGTGCTCTTTTTTCTATTTGTGGCCTGGATCACACTTTGTGTTTCCACCTCCCTTACGTTTTATAGAATAATTAACATCTGTTTCTCCTCCGTTGGTTCTTTTTTAATGGTTCAGACACCAAATGTTATTATTTGCTATTTGCAAAGGGGTTCACTTTCAGTTGCAAAAGGCCTGTCTGTATTCCATGGAATGATTTGGGGGATTTGGAAAAATTGGTAGTGCACAGGATGAAAATCATCTTTTTACTAATTCTTTTTATACCTCTGAAATTGTAACCCTGTAACTCTGAAATTCTTTAGAATGATGGCATATTTAGAATAATCATGTAAACAATCAAGGATTACTTGATTTCAAATTTATAACTAGAATAGAAAGAAATAATAGCATGAGTTGGATTTTTGAATATCGTACATTTCAATGTTTAATTGTATCTCAACCTCATTATTTCAACTTGAACTTAGAATAACTTAAGGAAATGCCATTATGCAAAATACACAAAGCATAACATCCATAGAGTTTGGTTCTGTTGTTGTTTTCAATAGGGTTGTCTCAGAAATAAAGATTCTGTCTCATTCACTCAAGAGGAAATTCTAAGAAATTCTATGTATAGGAGCTAGAAAGTTGTGAATGTTTTAAATCTCATGCACAGGAACTTACTGCTAATGAAAAAAATCTGTGCCCCTGCTTTGCACAATCAATGATTTGTTCTTCTCTTTTATAAAAGAACTTTGCAAGAGTGAAAATGCAAGTAACCATGTCTTTGGCATCTCTGGTCGGTAAGACTTCAGAATTTAATGAAGAATATCTCAGAAGGTCATTACGGACCATTTTGGCATATGCAGAGGAAGATTTAGAAATGCAATCAACTTTGTTCCCAGGACAGGTAAGGCATTTTGTGGCCTTTAATTCTTTTGCATTGATTTACACCTTCCATACTTAGGTAAATTTATTGGGCAAAACCCATATTGCTTACTCATAGGTAAAAACAGCAGCAAAGGTACTTACTTCAGCAATCAAAGCTATATCTAATCTCACCAATAATTTTAGTAAAGCTTCAGGAAAATACAATGTGATTATGTATTGCTAGTTCCTGGTGCTCTTTTTTCTTGTTATTGCTCAAAGCAAGGAAGAACCATCTAACCCAGACCCGGGCAAGGGGCGGCCCGTGGGCTGCATCTGATCCACCCGCTGTCTGTGACTGGCCCGCCTGCTATCTGTGATCGGTCCATGGAGGTCGGGGTCGCTCCAGTGCTAGGATGAAAGAGCTCACCGTGTCTGCCGGGACTCCTCCGGTTACTGCTTTCCTGATGAATCATGAGAAAGAAGGAATCGGAGGAGTCCCGGCAGACATGGTGAGCTCTTTCATTCTCGCACTGGAGCAGACTCCGACCTCCTACTGAGAGTGGCTGAGCACAGAAACCACACAAACACTCCAGCGCAGTGACTATGTTGCACCGTGTTGCCATAAAGCAAACAATTAGGGGTCTGTAGAGTGGGTCTGGGTGTTTAGGTCAGGCCAGGGTCTGGGTCTTTACAGTATTGGGTAGAACTGAGTTAATTATATTAGTCCTGCCCTCTAAAACTATCCCAATTTCTCATGCGGCCCCATGGCAAAATTAATTGCCCACCCCTGATCTAACTTCTACAAAACTGTTCTTTGAAAGTTACCCTAGAGCAGGAATGTCAAACCTCGGCAACTTTAAGACTTTTGAACTTCAACTCCCAGAATTCCCCCATAGCTGGATGGGAAGTTCTGGGAGTTAAAATCCAGATGTCTTAGAATTGTTAAGGTTGGGAAACTCTTGCTCTAGAGCAGTGATAGCGAACATTTTTTTCCTTGGGTGCCGAAAGTGCGTGTGCTATCGTGTGCTATCATGCATGCGCAAATGCCCACACTCATAATTCAATGCCTGGAGATGGCGAAAATGGCCTACCTCCTCACCCCCATGAGGCTCCCTGGAGGTCTGAAACAACCATTTCCCAAACTCTGGTGGGCCTGTTTTTCCCCCTCCCTAGGCTCCAGAGGCAGAAATGCCTTTCCCCACCCATCCAAAGACTCTCCGGAAGCCAAAAATGCCCTCCCAGAGCCTCTGTGAGAGCTGAAAATTAGCTGGCCAGCACGCATATGCACTTTGGAGCTGAGCTAGGGTAACGGCTCACATGCCAGCAGATATAGCTCTGTGTGCCACCTGGGGCACCCATGCCATAGGTTCACCATCACTGCCCTAGAGGGAGTATGAAGTAATTGGTAATAGAAAATGGTGGGGGAAAAAGAAATCAGAAGACTGCTGTATTTAGTTAAGGAACAGTAGGCATGAATAGTACTATTCCAAAAATAGTGCTATTGATGCCTGAATGACATTTAAAAGAACTAGAGGAATAAAACAGTAGGAAGTAGGAAACTATTATTAATGGAAAAAATCTTGATCTGATTCCCAGTTTGGCAACCAGCAAGAATACAAAAGCTGAGTCCTCAGGCAAAGGATGAATTCCTATCATGATTGGTTATGGTGAAATATTCTAATTCAAATAAGATTACTTACCGTAGATCTGGAAGTGAAATGCTGCTAATTGTGCTCACTTTGCAATGCCTCAAGGAACGTTGCTACATGATACAATAAGAAAGAAATGTAATATTTTGGAAGTTATATGATGCCAATTGTGTTGGGTGTCGTTGAAAAACTGAGTAGGAAGTCCCATTTTCAATATTCTTCATTGTAGGGTGGGGTTACCATTTCCTTATCAGTGACTGTTTTTTGAAATGTTTGTGGGGGGAAACTGAACATTTGTTTGAATTTATTTAGGTGGAAGAATTGTTGCATAATCTGAATTGCATATTATCAGACACAGTAAAAATGCGACAGTTTCAAGAAGACCCAGAGATGCTTATGGATCTTATGTACAGGTTGAAAACTCTAGCATTTTTCTACCATTTAGATCACTTACAGTTTAGATTGTAGTTTAGAGACTTTTGATGTCTTGTTTTGAATATCTATTCTTCTGAATAAGTTATTGAATCTTCCTTGGAGAAGATTCTTATTACTAAGTTTTCAATCTAGGATTACATTAATTTTGTAAATTCCTTTTACCGGTATATATATTCGACAAAAATAAATTAATTCTATAGCATTGTTTCTCATAAAAATTACAACTGACCTACTTGGGGTACTAATGATCCAGATTTGAATGGCCCTCCCCCACATTCATGTGACTACACTTCAGGTGCTCAACAACCAGGCTTCATTTACAGTAATTTGCAGCATCCTGTGGTCATATGATCAGATTTTTAAATGATTTTGTCAAAAAGCTGTCTTTACTGTACTTCCATTTCTCGGCAAAAAGCAATCCATGGTGCAATATGGGTGTACTTAACCACCCTGGCATTCACTTAACCATCACCACAAAGAAAGGTTGTAAAATCAGGGTGACCCAATTTACAATCCTCACAAGTTATGCCGGTGATGGGCAGGCTCCATTATGATGCTAATTTGAGGATTATCTGATAATTTGAGGATTATTCTCTTTTAGCAACATGATAGAAAGACTCATTTAAATTACTTTTGGAATTTAGACTATTGATAAATGTGTCATTACAAAACTCTACAAGGGCTCATTAGAAATGTGTTACAAAACATAAGGAAAGAGATACAGTGGTACCCTTACCTAAGAACTCCTCTACTTACGAACTTTACTAGATAAGAACAGGGTCCAGGTGTTCAAGATTTTTTTGCCTCTTCTCAAGAACCATTTTCCACTTACAATCCCGAGCCTCCGAAACTGTAACTGGAAAAGGGAAGGAGAAGCCTCCGTGGGGCCTCTCTAGGAATCTCCTGGGAGGAAACAGGGCTGGAAAAGGCAGGGAGAAGCCTCCATGGGGCCTACCTAGGAATCTTCTGGGAGGAAACAGGGCCTCCATCCTCCCTGCGGTTTCTCCAGTCACACACATTATTTGCTTTTACATTGATTCTTATTGCTTCTTTTTACAAACTTTTGTACTTAAGAACCTGGTCACAGAATGAATTAAGTTCATAAATAGAGGTACCACTGTATTTATGATGCAGTTCTGGCGTAACCCTCTTGTTAGTAGTAAAAGAGATTGAGAAAATCTATGGAATATTATTATTTTGTAATTACTTGCCATTTTCAAGCCAGATGCTATGCTTCAGGATCAAATAATATGATATTGTTCATCATTCAACCAAAAAGCCAAACAAAACTTTCTTTTTACCATGTTATTTTCTTAGAATTGCCAAAGGGTATCAGACTTCGCCTGACTTAAGGCTTACCTGGCTTCAGAACATGGCAGAGAAGCACACCAAGAAGAAGTGCTACACAGAGGCTGCCATGTGCCTCATTCATGCTGCTGCTCTTGTGGCAGAATATTTGAGCATGTTAGAGGACCATAGCTATTTGCCAGTTGGAAGCGTCACTTTCCAGGTAGGAGCAAATTACTCCATTTCACACAAGTCATTTTCTGGGTAACCAGGGTAATGTCCTGGATTAGGTTAGATTGATCCCACAAATATTTTCTTTCTTTATTTTCTTTATTTGTTTTGTCAAGTTTTATTTATTTGTTTCTTGACAAATCTATATTTTCTTTCATGTACACTGAGAGCATATGCACCAAGACAAATTCCTTGTGTGTCCAATCACACTTGGCCAATAAAGAATTCTATTCTATTCTACGTATTGCTAGTATACAAGATATAACGATGTTTATATACATGATACTAGAAAGAGAGAAACATTAGGACAGAGGACGGAAGCCACGCTGGTACACTTATGCACGCTTCTTGGATAGTCTAAGGGTAAAGTTTTGAGGGTTAGGTGATGATACTAGAGAGTCAGGTAGTGAGTTCCATGCATCAACTACTCGGTTACTAAAGTTGTATTTCCTGCAGTCGAGTTTGGAGCGGTTTACTTTAAATTTGTATCTGTTGTGCGCTCATGTATTGTTGTGGTTGAAGCTGAAGTAGTCCTTGACAGGAAGAACGTTGTAGCAGATGGTTTTATGGGCTATGCTTAGGTGGTAGTTCTAAGCTTTCTAAACTTAGTATTGTAAGTCCAGTTGCATAGGGCATTCTGTTGCGAGTGGAGGAGTGGAGGGCTCTTCTAGTAAAGTATCTCTGGACATTTTCTAGAGTGTTTATGTCCGAAATGCAATGTGGGTTCCAGACAGATGAGCTGAATTCAAGGATTGGTCTGGTGAAAGTTTTGTATGCTCTGGTTAGTAATGTGAGATTACAGGAGCAGAAGCTATGTAGGATTAGGTTAACAACTCTTGAAGCCTTTTTGGCAATGTTACAGTGAGATTTAGCAGTTAGATCATTTGATATGAGTATTCCAAGGTCTTTTACGGAGTCAGGGTTGTATGTAAGGTCTTGTTTGTTCAGTTTGTATTTGGTGTTCTGATTCTTTTTGCCAATGTGTAGGACATAGCATTTTTTGGTTGACATTTGGATACTAATCTAATCTACTAAAACTAATTACTAATACTAATTATTATTTTATATTTTTTATTTTTAATAGTTTATTAATTTATTAAGAAAAAAAGAGAGGGGAATGGGGATACAGAAAAGTAAAAGGGATACAGAATAATAGACATGTTTCAGCGTAAGATATATAACTTATTATGTATCAATTCCGAACATTTGACTGTGCATATTCATGTTATATTTGATATTTAAAGTTGTATGTTTTCGTATCTATAGGTTGATTTAGAAATAAAGTATTATGGTTATTAAGAGGTAGGTAAGATGGGATGAGGTTTGGGTGGGGAAAGGGTAGGGGGTAATACCTGCAGTATATTTTAATGACATGTTATTTGATTATACTGTTATGACGGTGGATGTGTATATTGAGGGATAGTTGTGGGCAGTCTTCCCTCTAATTTTTTTGGGGGGTGGGCGGAAAAGTATAGTGTCTGAGCGGCAGTCCCTTTGGGACTGGGCGGCACAGAAATAATAAATAAATAAACAAACAAAAAAACAAACAAAAAAACAAAACAAAACAAAACAAAACAAACAAACAAATAAAAAACCCACCCTGTTTTGCCTCAGAGAATTTCAAAATAAAATACTGTACTGTGTGTCTATAACAGTGAGCTCATAATAGGGCAACTCTATCAATATCAAAATGCCACTTAAATAGTTGAGCTAGTTTCAAACTAGATTTTGATTTTCTTTCTCTCTTCCTTACTCCCATTCTTTTTTTCCCTCTTTTCCTTCCTCTCTTTTTTCTATCTCTTTCTCTCTCTTCCTCTCTCCCTCTCTCTCTCCTTCCCTCTCACTCTTTCCCTCTCGGCTTCTGGGCAGGTTTGGAAAACTCTGAGTTGATGATGATTTTTAAGTGAGCAATTGCTCACTGCTCAGCTTAGAGGGAACTATGGTTGTGGGTTACGTTGTTAGTAAATTATAGATAGGTATCAGGGGAATTAAACTCAGACAGAACATATAGTTTGCGTTTGGTCGATGTTTTTGTTGTATATGTTTTTCCTTTGGTGTGGAATGAAAGGTTTTCAGTTGAACACGAGTAGTATCAATATTAATTATTAATACTAATCTAATACTAAGCACATTCACTGAAGCTTAGCAGGGGTGGCAGGATAAAAACCAGTAGTGAAAGCAGAGTATAGAAATAAAGCAGAGAGAAACAGAGCCTACTTCTCATTATTGGTACTGCATGAATCTTTCTAGGCAGATAAGAAGCTTGTAAGATTTAAATTCTTTCTACGTACTCAACATAACTGCACACTACATATTCAGTATAATTAGTTTAGAAATCCAAAAGCTTATTGTTCTGTCCTACTACATAGCGCTATGCCACATACCCTACCAAAAAAACAGGCAAGGTATTAATTTAAGTTACCTAATTTAGAGTAGGGAGCCAGTTTGCTGCAATGGTTAAGGCATCAGGCTAGAAACCAGGAGACCATAAATTTTAGTCCTGCCTTGGATTAGAAGCCAGTTGGGTAACACTGGACCAGTCTCTTCCTCTTGGCACTAGGAAGGAGGCAAGCATTTCTGAAAAACCTTGCCAAGAAAACAGAAAGGATTTGTCCAGGCAGTCTCTGAGAATTGGACGCGAACAGGAAAAAGTTAAGAGTGAGTCCTAACATATTCACTCTTTGTTAGGTGTGAATCTTAACGAAGCAGAATGCAAATCAGGAAGAGCATGCTACAGAACCAGTGGACTTGTGAAAAGAAAGCACTACACAGGCATTTGTAAAATTATGTTACCCTATTTATCCTATGTTACTATTTATTATAGGGTCATTCTTTGTCAAGTGGACCAGTTGTCCACTTGACTGATTTTTGCAGCCTTATTTGAAAAGAAACCATCACAAAAACAACATACATGATAGAAGAAAATGTGCTCTTTCTAATGAAATAAAAATGAAGATGATTGAAGGTAAGAAAGCAGAGAGCTCTGTTTCATCACCTTCAATCATCTTTATTAGAAAGAGGACATATATGTTGTTTTTGTGATGGTTTCTTTTCAAATAAGGCTTCAATTTCACCTGGTCCACTTCACAAAGAATAACCCTCTGGGTGGAGATTTTGTCCCTTGTCCAACGTTGAAGCTATAGAGAATATAAATGTGCATATCCAAGGCCCATGCATTCCAAGTCTCACAAACCTAAACTCTCTTGTGTTCATTGCTTTCCATCCTCACCTTAAGTTCAATATTCTTTTTAGTGTGTTGTAGTGTTCCCTATGCAATGAAACATGCTCTTTGGTTTCCAAAGCCATCCTGAATGCTTTAAAATTGGCACATGCCAATCATGTTAAACATGCATTTCTATGTACATGTTTCAAATAGAATTCTGAAACTATAGCATGTTATATAGCAGATAAATTAATAAGCAAATCATTATAGATAGGATATTTAATTGCAAAAGTTCCTCCCCTTAACACAAAGTCCAGTTAAAATAAATGACTTATTTCAGAAATAAGACTGTTGGTAGGCAAACTATATTTTCCTATACAAACTGAAAATGAGCATCCAGATATATTACTGTTTGAGTTATGAGAGATGAAAAAATAAATTGAATATCTGTTGGTAAATTTGGGTGGTTTTTTCCTTTTTGCCAGATTATATTTTAATATAAAACAAAAAGGAAATGGAATAAAGAAAGATTTCCAATAGATCATAGATATAATTCTTTATTGGTCAAGGAATTTGTCTTTGGTGCATATGCTGTCAGTATACATAAAATAAAATATATATTTGTCAAGAATCATGAGATACAACACTTAATGATTGTCATAGGGTACAAATAAGCAATCAGGAAACAATCAATGTTAATATAAAGCATAAGAATACAAGCAACAAGTTACAGTCATACAGTCATAAGTGGGAGGAGATGGGGGATAGGAATGATGAGAAGACTAATAGAAATGCAGCCTTCATGAATAGTTTGACAGTGTTGAGGGAATTATTTGTTTAACAGAGTGATGGCATCAGGGAAAAAACTCTTCTTGTGTCTTGTCGTCTTGGTGTGCAGTGCTCTATAGCGACGTTTTGAAGGAAGGAGTAGAATACAATATCTAGAGTTGTTTGTTCTCTAACTTCTTGTTCTCCTTTTCAGAATATTTCCTCCAATGTCCTAGAAGAGTCTGCTGTTTCAGATGATATTCTGTCTCCAGATGAAGATGGTGTTTGCTCAGGAAGATATTTCTCAGAGCACGGGTTGGTGGGACTGTTGGAAAATGCTGCTGAGCTTTTCAACACTGTGAGTTAGGGTTAGGATACACCGTCTTTAATTCATTTGTTTATTTATGTATGTCTTTAATTGCATTTACACGCTGCTGCAACTCTAGACGGCTTACATCTCTAAAAGTACGAACAAAAAAATGAAAGTAAAAGTGTTCTGCCAGAGTGTCCCAACCTCCCGTAATTACAGGGTAATTAGTCCAGAAAGACACAAACCACACCATAGAAGGAAAACCAAAAGTCTTTATCAACAGAAAAACAGAAACAGCTCCCTTTTAAAATGTCAAAGGGATTTTCTGGTACACACAAGGCACAGGTTAAATGCAATCCAATTTCTCACCCAATAACTGGGACATTGAGTCCAATTCTAAAGTCCAGAAAGTCCACACACAGTCTTGAACAGGGAAACAGCAAAAACCACGATCTTGACAAAACTATGAATCAGATAAACTGCCACGACGCTAAACCAGCACGCTGTTCTTTTATCTGTAGCACTAATTACAGCAGTCCCACCCAACCACAGGTGGCCTCACTTATCTCCTGTAATAATCCTTCAGTTGTTCTCTCCTATGCATCACTCTACGCATGCATGGATCTGTCATAAGTTCTTGTTCAGAATCCAGGGATGATAAGGATGATTGATCTCCTCCTGGGTTGTCTGCCAAACTCCCCCCTTCCCTGCTACTCACGCTTCCTTCATCAGAGGAGCCTTCATCAGGAGATTCTATCGGGAGCAAAACAGACCTGTGGCATGTGGATGTTTTCCCCACCTCCACCTCCACACTCCTTGGGGCAGGAGACTGGTTTAGTCACTTGTGAAGACAATTTTATTTCAGTACCCCTTTGTAGTTAAGTAATATAGTTCCACGGCATATCATTTTAGTTCAAGCTATAGCAGATCCAATATCAAAAATATTTTGTCTGAATTGAGTGCAGCCTTAATGAGACCTTACCCATTAGCAGTGGTCCGATTTATATAGTGCATTAAGCCGTGGTGCACTTTGGTTAGTTTCGTTTGGCACAGGGTGCAAACACAAGGTTTGTAGGTATGTGAGCCTTGTCACTATGGCTTCACTGGGGAGAACGGTATACAACTGAGCAAACATTTCTTAGTCAGGTAGGATGCTCTAAATGTGGTAATTTTCTGATGAATGACTGAAAGTCTTAAAAATATGTTTCTTCTTTCCACCAAGGGAGGACTGTATGAAATTGTCAATGAGGTCTACAAGCTTGTCATCCCCATTTTGGAAACAAATCGAGACTTTAGGAAGCTCTCTGCTGTTCACAGTAAACTCCAAAAGGCCTTTGAGAGCATAATAAATAAGGTACTTTTTCTGTTGTTGGGCTACAGTATCTTAGGAAGATAAGCATATTTGCAATACAGGTAGTGCTTGGCTTATAATCATTCATTCAGTGACCATTCAAAGTTTCAACAGCACTAAAAAGAGTGACAGTTTTTCACACTTATGACTGTTCTGTCGGGCTCTCTGGTAGAATCCTCCCAAAAATTCACAGGTACAAATTGCAGACACACACACGTTTGAAAATTCAAAACAATGTTCTTTATAATGAAAATTCACTTAAACCAAGCCCTCTTTTGGTATAGCAAAGAGCACTCGTCTCCAAACAAACTGGTAATTTGTACAAGTCCCTTATCAGTTCTGTGATACTTAGCTTGCAGCTGTGAGGCAATTCACAGTCCTTCTTCTTTCACAAAGTGAAACATACTTTGCCCTGGTTTAGTTTCAAAGTGGGGAAAAATCAGCACACAAAAGGTCAAAATCAATAAAGCAGTCACGAAACACAAGGATTAGATAATCCTCCACAATGGCCAAACCCCAAATAGCCTCACTAATTACCACAGCCCCACCCAACCACAGGTGGCCTCATTTTCTTTGATAATAATCTCTCAGTTGTTGCTGCCTATGCATCGCTCTCCGCATGCATGGCTGTATCATTAACTCTTGTTCTGAATCCAAGGAGGAGCTAGATAATTGATCTCCTTCTGAGCTGTCTGCCCTACTCTCCTCCTCCCTGTCACTCATGTCTTCTTGGTCAGAGGAGCCTTCATCAGCAGATTCCACCGGGGGCAAAACAGGCCTGCAGCATATGGATGTCTCCCCCACATCCACAGTCCTTGGGGCAGGAGCTGGGCCAGAGCTAACTACAACAATGACCATAGCAACATCCCAATGGTCACACGATCAAAATTTGGATGCTTGCTACCTGGCTCATATTTATGATGGTTGCAGTGTCCAAGGGCCATCTGACAAGCGAAGTCAATGGGGAAGCTGGATTCATTAAAACATCGTGTTACTTTCTTAACAACTACAGTGATTCACTTAACAATTTTGGCAAGCAATGTCATAAAAAGGAGCAAAAGTCAGTGAATAACTGTCTCATTTAGCAACAGAATATTTGGTTTCAATTGTAGCCATAAGTTGAGGATTATATTTGTACAGCCCTTTTTTCCCCTGCTTAAAACTTCACTTTAGTGAGGATGTGCTATTCAATAAATACCTGTCTGCTGTGCTATTTCTATTAGCCTAGGACTCCCTTCCAATGATTTTTCTCAAGCAGCTAAAAAGCTTTGCAAGGTTTAAATGCTCTGTAAATATTGACATTCATCTAAGAGACATACAGTTTATTTTATTTATTACAAACTAAGTAATTCTTTTAGTGACAAAATTTTGGTTGACTGATTGAGATACAGAGACACATGTTTTTATCAGGTAATAAAACAAGTGGCTAACTTTGATAGTTTGGTGAATGGGAGCAGAATAGCCCAATTCACCTTCAATAAAATTCTAGGAAATTATTTTTACACAGAAAGTTCTCCGTATTTGCAACTTTAAAAGTTGTGGGCTTTACCCCTCAGAATTCCTCAATCCGCCATGCTGCTATTTCTCAGCCAGTCATGTTGCTGGGGAATTCTAGGAGTTGGAAGTCCACAAGTATTAAAATTGCCAAGTTTGGAGACCCGTGATCTAGTCAGATCTTCTAGGATACACTTAAAAGTAAAATACAACTGCTGTTTTGAAAACTGCTGCAAAAAAGACAGGTTTATTTCTATGTATTGCCCACAAGATCATATGCTGCAACGTCCTGCCTGTTGGCGACTACTTCAGCTTCAACCATAACAACACAAGAGCACACAAAAGATTTAAACTTAATATTAACCACTCCAAACTTGACTGTAAAAAATATGACTTCAGTAACCAAGTTGTCGAAGCATGGAACTCATTACCGGACTCCATAGTGTCATCCCCAAACCCCCAACACTTTACCCTTAGATTATCTATGGTTGACCTATCCAGATTCCTAAGAGGTCAGTAAGGGCTGAGTACAAGTGCACTAGAGTGCCTTCCGTCCCCTGTCCTATTGCTCTCCTATATCTCCTATACCTTTCTTCTATTCCTATATCTCTTCTTCTATTCTTTCATTGATATGTTCTATTACTATATCTACTTTTCTATTCTTTCTTAGATATATTTTACTATGAGTATCTCCTCTATAACCTTCATCATGTATTTTACCATGTGTATATAGATATATACCCACTAAAACCCTCATTGCGTAATGGACAAAATAAATAAATAAAAATAAATAAAGTTTGTAATCATCAATCAGGGTCAAAAGAGAATGTTTGGCACCTATTTCCGCGTTGGCTTTTATGGAGCTATCTTTGGAGATCTGGACGAACAGGAATTTGTTTATAAAGAGCCTGCCATAACCAAACTTCCTGAGATATCTCACCGATTGGAGGTAAGTAGTTACACCTGTAATTTAAAAAATGTAACAAAAGAGTATTCTGAAAGATACGGTTTTATAAACTGAATGGAAATGATAAAGGAATAATTTTGTTTATAGTCTCCTAAACTAATCTTACTCCCCAATTGTAATGGGACAGTGGCCCCTACAATGCCTTCTGGGGATTCTGGGTTTTATGGAGATCTGGATATTTTATTTCACTAAATATTATTTTGAGCCCAGGAGCTTAGTTCAACTTAAACATTAAATGATCTTTATAAATTGGAAAGCATTTAGTCTTACATTTAGTTTCCATTGCTTTTTAGTTACCTCTAATTACCATTGGTCATTTAAATAAGGAGTTGTCATATAAATAAGGAGAACCATAGCAGTAAAAAAGCTCAGAAAACAATGAAAAAAAATGGGGACATCAAAGAGAGGCTACAGTGGGATTTTTTTTTAATATGAAAAAATTTCCCTGTAAAATTAGTGAGCCTTTTAAGGGACACTGGATACATTAACTTTTTGTATCAGACGAGTTAGTCCTCATTCCTTTACCCCTTTACCTTTTACTTCTTTACCTCATGAGAATAAAGGAACAATTTCTACCAAAGCAAAACCAATAAAACCTCATGGATTTTGTTCAGGGCTTCAGAGTTTGAAACGAAAGTTAGGAACTTATAATTAGTGAGTGGCAGAAATGTGTGTTTGAATTGTGAGAATGAGGATCGCTTTATATGGGAAAACCAAGCACTTTACCAAAACATTGCAGTGCTCTAGCATTTCAGAATTACAAATTAGTTTGACAGAGTCATTGTCTTCCAAAATTGTTCTTTTGGTTGTGTCTGCTTGATTGTGATTCTGCAGAGGAATTCTGACCTTTTGGGGGATTTGTAGCAGAAGAATGAGAGGACGCTTGAGTGATAGGAGCTGAGAAAAATGGCGTACTAATAAGAGCCCCAGTGACTGTCAAGCAGATGGAGATGGATAGTATGAAAAGAGGAAGTGGATGATTTAGATTTCTGCTAAGGAAGTGAAGCAAAAAATGGGCAAAATCACAGGCGCGCAAGTATCACCTCGCGAGATTTTGCTTCCACACATGCTCAACAAGCAAAAAAAGAGAGCAAAAAATCAGGAAAAAATGGTGCATTTGATGGGCGGGCAAAAATGGTATCGGAGCTGTCGTGCACAAATTACGCAATCGGCGGACTGCTACCAGAACAGCAGGGTGAACCATATCGGTAGGAACCTGCCTCTGGGATGAATATCAATTGCAATCACACAGACTGCATAATAATAATAATAATAATAATAATAATAATAATAATAATAACAACAACAACAACAACAACAACAACAAAACAACAACAACAATAATAATAATAATAATAATAATAATAATAATAATAAGAAGAAGAAGAAGAAGAAGAAGAAGAAGAAGAATAAACAGAGTTGGAAGGGACTTTGAAGGTCTTCTAGTCCGATTCCCTGCTTAGGCAGGAAACCCTTCACTACTGCAGGCAAATGGTTATCCAACATCTGCTTAAAAACTTCCAGTGTTGGGACATTCACAATTTCTGGAGGCATGCTGTTCCACTGATGAACTGTTCTGACTGTCA
The DNA here is from genome assembly GCF_031021105.1 of Erythrolamprus reginae. Lineage (NCBI taxonomy): Eukaryota > Metazoa > Chordata > Lepidosauria > Squamata > Dipsadidae > Erythrolamprus > Erythrolamprus reginae. Next base: position 271,971,734 of record NC_091951.1, on the reverse strand, counting down.
GGAAATTTCTCCTTAGTTCTAAGTTGCTTCTCTCCTTGTTTAGTTTCCACCCATTGTGTCTGGTTCTACCCTCAGGTGCTTTGGAGAATAGGTTGACTCCCTCTTCTTTGTGACAACCCCTGAGATATTGGAACACTGCTATCATGTCTCCCCTGGCCCTTCTTTTCATTCAACTAGCCATGCCTAATTTAATGAAAAGAAGGACCAGGGAAGACATGATAGCAGTATTAAATGGTTTACAGAGTCAGCATATTGCCCCCCAAAGTCTGAATCCTCCTTTTACCAACCTCCGAAGGATCGATGGTTGAGTCCACCTTGAGCCGGTGAGAATCAAACTGCTGAACTGCCGGCAGGCAGCAGAAGTTGACTGCAGAATTGTATTTTAACTATTGTGCCACCACAGCTCTCTGAAATTCCAAAGAATGGATGCTACAGCAGAAAAGGTTCATCTCCTGCCTTTCCTCCTGAATATGATGGGATGTGTTCCTGTAATCGTAGAGTGGCAGTCCTTCAAATAGCCTGGCTCCATGCCATGTAGGATTTAAAGGACAAAAATAGCATCTTATATTGCACTTCATCTTATCACTTGAGTTATTTTCAGAAAGGGGTTTGGATTCTTTGGAGAGGGGCGGCATATAAATCCAATAAACAAACAAACAAATAAATAATTCATAGACTTGCATGTGTATATATTCTATACTCATGATTTTGTTTCCTTCTCAGGGATTTTATGGTCAATGCTTTGGAGAAGATCGCATTGTTATCATCAAAGACTCTATTCCTGTCGAAAAGAAGAAGTTAGATCCCAGAAAGGTATGCTTACCCAACTACTTTTATTTGGCGTTAAAAGCCCCTAAAGTCTGAACCTAAATTAAGACAACACATTTGTCCAAATGAAAAGGGAACCGACAGAGTCTGGGAAGGCACCAGCAAAGTCTTGCAGGATCCAGATGCCTGTGGGGAACATCCCAGCATCGTATGGCTGAGAGAGACTGGAGTTCAGTCTTGCAAGTGGTCCTGCAAGATCCATTCTTGCACGGTGGGTGCTGGATTGCTAATGAATGTCAACTAAATAAGAATAGGATCCAGAACAACAAATACCTTCTCTTTTCCATGCGTGATTCTCTTTAACTTAAGCTTGATAATAATTATTAACCTACAGGGCCCTACTTGGCACAACAGTGAAGGCATCACATGGGAAACCAGGGTTGTAGTCCCACCTTGGGCATAAAGCCAATCTTGGGCCCCTCTCTCCCTCTCCCTCCCTAAGAAGCAAACTACTTCTGAAAAACCTTGCTAAAAAATAATGCAGCCGTGCGAGCTGTTATGAGTTTACCTAGAGTTTACCATGTATCTCCATCGCTCCGAGAGCTGCACTGGCTGCTGATTGATCTCTCAACACAATTTGGTTGGTTATTACCTATAAAGCCCTATATGGCTTAGGATCAGATTATTTACGGGACCATCTTTGGCCTTACATGTCCCAGCATCCGGTCAGATCCCACAGAGTTGGCCTCCTCCAGGTCCCGTCAGCCAAGCAGTGTCAGCTGATGGGGCTGCGGGGAAGAGCCTTCTCTGTGGTGGCTCCAGTCCTCTGGAATCAACTCCCCCCAGAGATTCATACTGCTCCACCCTCCTGGCCTTTCTAAAAGCCTTAAAAACATGGCTCTGGGAGTTATACTGTGCTCCAGCCAGTAGTGTGAATGAATGATGTACTAATATTGGGGTTTAAAAATTATATATTTTTTACCATTGTAGTTTTATTGTTGTACACCATCCTGAGTCCTCTAGGAGAAGGACGGCCTATAAATTTAATTAATTAATTAATTAATTAATTAAAATCAGGTACTTTAGGCAATAATAAAGAGACAATATTGAAGACCCCAAATAATAATAATTACATCCTGTGACAATACTTTCAGCAACACTATCAAACAACAACATCTGCCTATCTCAGATCCTTGGGAAGGACTCCAGAGACAGATAAAAATATCAGATCTAGTCTAAATATCTAGCTGACTGTGTGATGAATCATAGTAATAATTAACGCATAAGACTTACCCATTTTACCTTTTCCCCAGGCCTATATACAAATTACGTTTGTGGAGCCATACTTTGATGACTATGAGATGAAAGACAGAGTAACCCGCTTTGAGAAAAACTTTGATCTTCGACGGTTTATGTACACCACCCCCTTCACTCAGGATGGACGTCCACGAGGAGAGCTGAGTGAACAGTATAAGAGGAAGACCATTTTGACCACAATGCATGCTTTTCCTTACATCAAAACTAGAATCAACGTAATTCAAAAGGAGGAGGTAATGCCTGTATCTTAAGAAGGAGCAGCGAATCTGTAGCTTCAGGGCTGTATTGGGCTTTTCAGTCAACTTTTTCTTACGTATGGAGTCATTTCTAATAGCAATTGCTGAAGATACAATTTTCAGTCATTTTAAGATCAAGAAAAACTATTAAAACTATGAAGCGTATTAAGTTTAACTTCATGGTGTATAGGTTGTAGTCAAGTCCTTAAAAAGATATTAGATAAAGATACAAAGTAAATCTCTCATATTCTTGGGGGAACACCCCATCCTGTGTACAAGTGTGATATTATTATTATTATTATTATTATTATTATTATTATTATTATTATTATTATTATGTCAGTACAACACAACAAACGAGATCACTATGCTGGATTTCATATTTCGTCACCAGTCGGGCGCTTCCCAAGCACCTAGGACTGCGTGATATAGCGGTGAATTATGTTTGCCGATCCCAGTAAAGCGGCCTTTTGCAATTGACAGATGGAGATTTTGTCAATTCCGATGGTTTTCAAATGTCCACTGAGATCCTTTGGTACTGCACCCAGCGTGCCAAGTACCACTGGGACCACTTTCACTGGCTTATGCCAGAGTCGTTGCAGCTCGATTTTTAGATCTTCGTATTTCACTAGTTTCTCTAGCTGCTTCTCCTCAATTCTGCTGTCTCCTGGGATTGCGATGTCGATGATCCATACTTTCTTTTTCTCCACGATCACAATGTCTGGTGTGTTATGCTTCAGAATTCGGTCAGTCTGAAGTCGGAAGTCCCACAGTAGTTTTGCTTGCTCATTTTCGACCACTTTTTCAGGCTTATGATCCCACCAGTTCTTTGCCACTGGTAAATGGTGGTTCCGGCACAAGTTCCAGTGGATCATCTGTGCCACAGCATCATGTCTATGCTTGTAGTCAGTCTGTGCGATTGTTTAATCTGTTTCTTTACAGAGTCTGCACTTTGGATTATTATTATTATTATTATTATTATTATTATTATTATTATTATTATTATTATTTAGATTTGTGTGCCGCCCCTCTACGAGGACTTAAAATGATCTTTCCCACTCTGTGGCCCTATCCTTATCTTCCATACTTCTGTTTTATTAATGCCTGCATTTCCTTTGTGAATGGGATATCTCTGGTTTCAGTATGTGTTGATGCCAATTGAAGTAGCAATTGAAGACATGCAAAAGAAAACCCTTGAGCTAGCAGTTGCCACCAACCAAGTGCCTCCAGATGCCAAAATGCTCCAGATGGTCCTTCAAGGTTCTGTAGGAGCTACCGTTAATCAGGTACGTAAGGATAAATAATAAAAATAACTATGCTTTGCAGAATACTGTTTCCCCCCCTGTTCAGCCTTACTGGCATATTGAGAAAACAACAATGATGAAAATATCATAACTATGTGTGCACATAACCCTTCGGGAAATAAACATACATGTTTCATTGTTGCTCACATCATCCAATGATTCCCAAGGTTCTTCTAGCTATAGTGGCATTCACTTTCTGATCTATTTTAGCAATTTTACAATTTTTCTACCACTAAGTAGATTCCCGATGCTGTTTTTCTTTTTATTTTGCCCCATTCTATTGCACCCGAGATTCCTTGGAAGTTCATTGCCAAATGTTTGTTCTTCTACTGGGTGTTACATGCTAATATTTCTATAGATAACAATGCCCTAATAGAGTAAAATGTTATTTTAATAAGGGACCACTAGAGGTAGCCCAAGTGTTTCTGGCAGAGATTCCAGACGATCCAAAACTTTACCGACATCACAACAAGCTGAGATTATGCTTCAAAGAGTTTATAATGAGGTGAGTAAAGAGGACAGAGAAATGAGTTAATCTTGTAATTACCCTGAGTGGGTCTGTACTAGCAGATCTGGGGGTGAGAGGGCTTCATAATAAGGGCTAATCATTCAATCCAATGAATCTCCTAGGCTTATTGTTATGGAGATGAAATGAAGGAATAACCTCATATTGGTGGCCTTAAGCTTCTACAGAAAAGGTGGGAAGGCATACATGTAACAAGTAAAACATCACAGGATCTCCACTGCCTTATAGAATAATAATTGATAAAGCATATTTCTACATTTATAGAAGGAAAGCGTATAATGAAATTGCCTCTGATTGTGACGTAAGGAGTAGGTTACTTTTTAATATTAAACTTTTTCTGAATTAGGTCACTAATATACATATCCTGATCAAGGGTTTGATATTATTAGACATGGTTTAAGTGTAATCCATTACCAAGTAATGTTTTTTCCATTATTTGGGCAACAGGTGTAGAGAAGCACTGGAAAAAAACCGGCACCTGATTACCCCTGAGCAAAAAGAATATCATAAGGAACTGAAAAAGAACTATGAGAAATTGGAGAACAACCTCAGACCAATGCTTAGGAGGAAAATCCCAGAGCTATATAAACCTCTTGTGAAATTTAACAGTATTTCAAGGTATTAAAACACTACTGCATCAAGAATGTGTTACACGGAAGTGAGGACCATCCACTCAGGATCAAATCGTCAGAATTGTTACATAGTGTCTTAATAAAGTTAGATTTGCACAATAAACTGAGATAATCCTTATAACCCAGAAAAGAAACTTTAACCTCTTCCTGATTTAAGTTACAATTGCTGCACTGAGAATACAGGTATATCCTTTCTCCATGCCAAGCCGAAATGTATCTTTGTCATACAGCCAATATAATTCAACTCTTTCTAAATTGAAAATAAGTTGTGCTTTTAAAGAATTAGCCTAGATTTTAAAAATGCAAAAAACCCCATTGGTGTTTTCCCCTAATTAATTTTTTTGCCTGGTTTGCGTTTCTATTTTTATCTTTTTATATACAATCAAAATCCTCTGGATTTTGAGAATATAAATTTTATACTATAGCTATTTAAATGCTACATTATATGAACATAGAATTCAATATTTGACTAGATCATGTCTTTTCTTCCAGTTGTTTCTATATGCACTATGTAAATGTGTTACAGTAAGATATAGCTATGTAATGTCATATAATAATAAAACAAGGAGTATATTGAATAATAAATACTTCTCAGAAATATATTAATTCTGCTTCAAGGGAGTAGCATATTTTTTCTGTCTACTGACCCTAAGGAAGTAACTTTATATGCAGTCTGAATGTTCTGGTTTTTTAAAAATCTCTATACATTTCCATTTTCATATTTTAAAACTATTTTATAATTGTTATTCATTTCAGAGATTCTTTCAAGAATTCTAGTATAAGGAAGAATGAACTGCCCACGCAGAACTCTTAAGAAGAATAGTCTTATTAAAACAAGCAATCCTTCAGCAATGGAGTCAAATGAAGGAAGATACTGATTGATGTGCCACGTAGAAAGCTCTTCTCATTCTTGATGCCACATTTTGTCAATATCATGACCAGCAGTTGCTACATATGAGTCAAAATGGCCATTGGCTGCAAGAGGGCAGATTGCTGGGATTTTTTTCTTTTCAGTTTAATATTTGTATCACCAAAGAAAATATTCTTGCATTTTCTCCAAAGATATAAAAGCCAGTTAACATATGTTGCGCCATCTTCCCTCTTTGTATGTTTGAATATCTGTGAAGACTACTTTGTGAATCTTGTATCTTTGTGATACAGCCAATATAATTCAACTATTTCTAAACTGAAAATAAGTTGTGCTTTTAAAGTCCTATGAAAATGACCAGAATTAATATAGAGTATTCAGCTCAATCATGGATGGCATTCCAGATATATAGACAGATTCTCCGGGGAGCGCAAATATCAACAGTAAATTAAACAAGATTTAGTTCAAGTAAAATGTGGTTGAGTTTAATAGGTAAATTAGGAATATGTACAATTCCAATTTGTTGCATGAAGTCAACAATCTTAAATGCTTGATGGGTAGCATTGCAATGGGCCTGTTAATAATAGGGTAATTCTATGTTATAGAACCTGAGGTTTTATATTAGCAAGTTTAATAAACTTTGGGAAATTAAGATGGAGAGACCATCTTAATTACATTTTTTTCTTACTGTTATTATATACACAACAGTTTTATGTACATAATAATGTGAACTCATAGTTACCAGTTCTTTAGCTGGTGCTGGCCTTCATATACATTGAGTTACTATTATTATTATTATTATTATTATTATTATTATTATTATTATAAACATAGGGATAGGTTTATTATAATTTTAGAAATATGAAGTGCTTCTTGATAATTGCACATATCTGAATATTTGGTAAAAATATTTTTTTCTGTTACATGCCTGTGTATATGTATATAGTGTTGTGAAATGTCCAAGTGTTAGATGGCAACTAACTATTTTGGCGCTTTTATACTTAAAGATCTAAATCAGTATATACATTTTTTTTAATGAAATAAAATATTATTTTAGTATGAAAAATGCTTGTCTGATTTCTGATTCAAATATAGTGGCACTGTACTATCCTCTTTAATCATGACAATTTGCCATGGCCAGCTTGCCACACCCAACCTGCTGTGGGAGAACTCGCTATGGCCAATTCATTGTGGGACAAAAGTTACACTAGTATCAAAGAAATTGTGGGATTGAATCATTAAAGAAAAGACAGAAAAAAGAGGGACAGAATGAAATGTGAATGACAAAAAATAATTATTTATTTTGAATAATGAAATAGTTAAATTATCCTACAGCGAGTCGTTTTGTGGCAAATTGGCCATGGTGAGTTATCCTGCAGCGAGTTGGCTACGATAAGTTGGCCTTGATGAATTGGCCATGGCAATATGTCCCACTTCGGTGCTGGAAACAGGGACTTAAGTACTTGAATTTATAATCCTTGCAGCATCCTATCGCACATTCGCAATTTGGGTGTTTGGCAACCAGCAAATATTATGTGGTCACATAATCACCATTTGTGTCCTTCCCAGCCAGCTCTGGCAAGCAAAGTCCTTGGGAGAAACTGGATTTTTAAAATTAATATACGGTTCCCTAAATAGCACAGAAAAAAAAAAAAAAAGTTATAAAACTGGGTACGGTCTCATGATGACTTATTTAAGGACCACATCACCAAGCAACAAAAGCTTTGGTCCCAATTATCATAAGTTGAGGACCATCTGTATCAATTTACACTTGCATTTCCCCCCCCAGATCAACTCAATGTGAACATGGAATGGATCTACATCTAACAGCACTTTAGGACAATGGACAAGGTAATCAATCTGTCTCAGTTTCCATGGCTTCATTAAACTCAGGATTCTATGTCGCCAATATGCAATTCTCTCTACTGTGGCGTTATATCTCAGAATTGCTGATTGAGCATCAGTATTCAGCTAGCTTATTCTTCTGTTACAAATCACTCTCTTGAACCTGAAACGACAGTAGCTGAATTGAACTTTAAAAAAAGGAAAAGCAAGTAGCCTTATTTACTACTATTCAAAATAATACATAAAACGTCCACAGAAGCTTTTTTTAAAGTGACATTCTTCATTAATCATGTTGCATTGTCAGTTGGGTAAAGCAAATAGTGAGATCATTTCCTAAAAACTAATAATTTAAAAGCCTTGGCATGTATCAGCAAAATGCCCTTTTTTTTTAAAGCACTCTCCCTTGAAGTATTTTGGAATATCTTCAAGAATACAAAATCAACACTGAATGGAGAAAGGGACCTAACACATTCCATTTGTTCGCTCCAGTGTTCGGCTTTGCCATTTGTTTGTTTTTTAGAAATAGCTGTGGAAAGTCTCAAGGCAGAGAAAAAAGGAAGCCAACCATTTACCTGTCTTAACTAGCCTGTGTTATATTAAAATACACATAGTGCGAGGAGCCAATGGCACAGATTCTTCACATGACATCTGACACACTTGAATCGGGTTGCAACCTTTTAAATGTTAACTTCTATGTGCTGTTTCACATCATCGTGAAACACTCCGCAGTCTGCACTAGTTGCCGATCAGTTTCCGGTCACAATTCAAAGTGTTGGTTATGACCTATAAAGCCCTACATGGCATCGGACCAGAATATCTCCGGGACCGCCTTCTGCCGCACGAATCCCAGTGACCGGTTAGGTCTCACAGAGTGGGCCTTCTCCGGGCCCCGTCGACTAAACAATGTCATCTGGCGGGACCCAGGGGAAGAGCCTTCTCTGTGGTGGCTCCGACCCTCTGGAACCAGCTCCCCCCAGAGATTAGGATTGCCCCCACCCTCCTTGCCTTTCGGAAACTCCTTAAAACCCACCTCTGCCATCAGGCATGGGGGTATTGAAACATCTCCCCCTTGCCCATGTAGTTTCTGTGTATGATTTGATTGTGTGCTTGTTTTTTATATATTGGGGTTTCTTTTGGATTTTTTAACCTAATATTGTAATTTAGATTGCTAAATATTAGATTTGTTACTATGTATTGTTTTTCACCATTGTTGTGAGCCGCCACGAGTCTATGGAGAGGGGCGGCATATAAATCCAATAAATCTAATCTAATCTAATCATATTTTATTTATACACTGCCCAGAGTTTTTCTCGGAGGGAGATGGGCGGTTTCAAAATTTGATAAATAAAGAGAAATGTGTACATTCTTAAATTGATTAAAAAAATAATAGCAATTGCTGGCTGGTGCCTTTATTAGCACTGAGACTTTACAGCCCACAAAGTCTTATATATAACTTTCCTTGAGCCTATTGTCTACAAACAGAAGCAGCTGGCTGACCTTATTTGAGTTGAGAAGATAAGCAGGGTTAAGTCGCTTAAGACATGGATGGGCATCTAAACTGGCTGGAAGGAGACTTTGTACTGATGTATAAAATAGAATCTAGTTACAGATTATTCTATTTCTCCTTGCTCCAGTTCTAAATCTGATTTTTTATATTGGTAAATTTTTGCTTTTTGTAAAAATTAAAGTTTGTGCCAATTGGTACAACAGTTGTCATTAGATATGGGCAAGAGCCACTTTTTTTAATTTCAAAAATTATTTAAGAACCTAAGAAGAGCCATGCTGAATCAAGACAAAGCCCATCGAGTCCAGCGTTCTGTGTCACACAGTGGCCCACCAATTGTCCATGGGGATCTTGAGCAGAAAGAGGAGGCAAGACCATCCCTTTCCCTTGACCCCCAACAAATGGTACTCAAGGGAATCCTGTCTGCCTCAACCAACATAGAGGTGGCACATGGATATCCATTTCAATAACCACCAATCCACTTGGCATCCATGAATCTGTCTAATCCTGCCTTGAAGCTATCAAGGCTGACAGTTGTCATGACGTCTTCTGGAAGTGAATTCCATAAACCAATGACCAAAGTGGCATGATTCCGTATTAAAAGCCATATCCTCTGAGGTATCAAGTTCCATGCACCAATTGCTAAGTGCTGCCCAGAACCTGCAATATTGTGATAAAGTAGCATAATCGGCCTTTGAATGTTTCATAAACAAATGCACATGGTAGTGAAGTTCAGTATTTTTAGTCATTATTTTATTATACTAACTAGCCTAAACTGAGAGGTAAATGAAAAACGGTCTACTAGTGTTGTGGTTAGCTCTGGCCCAGCTCCTGCCCCAAGGACTGTGGATGTGGGGGAGACATCCACATGCTGCAGGCCTGTTCCCCCCCCCCGGTGGAATCTGATGATGAAGGCTCCTCTGACCAAGAAGACATGAGTGACAGGGAGGAGGAGAGTGAGGCAGACAGCTCAGAAGGAGATCAATTATCTAGCTCCTCCTTGGATTCAGAACAAGAGTTAATGATACAGCCATGCATGCGGAGAGCGATGCATAGGCAACAACAACTGAGAGATTATTATCAAAGAAAATGAAGCCACCTGTGGTTGGGTGGGGCTGTGGTAATTAGTGAGGCTGCTATAAATAGCAGCCTGTGGGTTTGGCCATTGTGGAGGATTATCTGATCGTTGTATTTGGTGACTGTTTTACTGACTTTGACTTTTTGTGTGCTGATCTTCCCCCGCTTTGAAACTAAACCAGAGCAAAGTGTGTTTCACTTTGTGAAAGAAGGACTGTGAATTGCCTCACAGCTGCAAGCTAAGTATCACAGAACTGATAAGGGACTTGTATAAATTACCAGTTTGCTTGGAGACGAGTGCTCTTTGCTATACCAAAAGAGGGCTTGGTTTAAGTGAATTGTCATTATAAAGAACATTGTTTTGAATTTTCAAACATGTGTGTGTCTGCAATTTGTACCTGTGAATTTTTGGGAGGATTCTACCAGAGAGCCCGACAGAACAACTACGGTAGTAGTGCTGATAAAAATTAAGGCTCAGTCAAGAATATGTGATGAAAGTTACTCTTCTTTTAAAAAGTTGGATATTATTTGTCCAACTTCAAACCCAAAGAATTTATTTATGGGAAGGGAAGCACACAAAAACATTTATTGTTTGTATGTGTATCGAGGGAGGTCATAATCTGATAAAGGCTCCTAGTTTAGTGTTTTGTGTAAACTAATTGTACATAATCTCTCAGCTTCAGACAGCTACTTTTAGTCAAGATGGTCTAGTCCGGTTTTCCATTCCATCTGTCTTTTCAGAGCTCTTCAAAGTTTAGTCTTCTTTACGTTTCCTGAGTACATATGATTTATCAGAATTATTAATCAGACACAGCTATTTATGTTTGAGTAAACACCATTAAAAGCTCATTGGAAAAATGAGAGAATTTAATCAATCAATCAAACCGATAATCAAGAATATTTGGGGTTATAGTTGCAGTGGTAACTTCATCTGCCAAGATCAATTCATGAAGATTTGCAATACTGTAGTCAAAGTTGTAATAAGAATAAAAAAACGTGAATGACCCAGTCCATTATATTAATTTAAAATACACGTATGAGAAAATTTTAAAATTATTCAACTGTCATTTTAGAAAATGAGGGGGGCGGGAGTTCAAAAGCAACATGGAAAAGATTAAAAGGATTTATTTTTAAATTTCTTTATTCCAAGCTTACAAAACAGAGTACCTTATGATTGGAGTTATATTGAACAGGGGCTGAATAAAGATAGAAAGAGTTCTTGTTAAAAGCTATATCTCGTAAAGGTACGATTTTTATAAAAACAAACAAACAGTAAACAAGGATTAACGAAAGTGGTTGGCCTGAGGATAAACGGAAAGGGTGAAACAAGGACTTAAATCATGTTTAATTGCAAATGGAGTGGATAAAAGAGAAAGCCTCGACTGTTCCTCAAGAAGTAGATGAAAAACAAGAGGTTTTGAGCATGCAGATGAGGAAACAGTTCAAATGTTGACAGATCTACAGTTTGAAAGGCTCTTTTGGCAAGCTATGGATGAAACATTCACTACAATTCCAAAACTATCAAGGCTGAGATGTGACAAATTGGAAGCTGATCACTAAGTGGTGAATTTTAGTCACAGACTTTTTAGGATCCCCTTCAAATAGCCTTGGGGGAAATGTAAGAAATATTTGTTTCATATTGATAATCTATAACACTAATCAGGCAAATGGCTTTTCTATAACAGCTTTCCCATGCGTGGGTTTGACTGAAAGTGATTGGTCCAAGGTTACACATAGCTGAGAACAGACTAGAACATGGGTCCTCAAACTATGGCTTGCCGGCTACATGGGCCCACCGAAGCCATTAATCCTGCCAGTGCAGAATTACATAAGAACATAAGAAGAGCCATGCTGAATTGGGCCAAAGCTCATCGAGTCCAGCGTTCTGTGTCATACAGTGGTCCACCAATTGTCCATGGGGATCTTGAGCAGAAAGAGAAGGCAAAACCCTCCCTTTCCCTTGACCCCCAACCACCGTTCCCCGTAAGCTGCGCCCGTGAGCAGGCGCGCCCTCCCAAAACCCCCATGCGCGCCCTTTTCCACGGACGCGCGCTCCCCATCCCCCTGCCAGCCTGCGGGGGGGGAGTGCAGCAGTAGGAGGAAAGGGAGCCGCGGCCGCCCCTGCCTCCCCACGGTGCCTCCGGCCAAACGTGCCCCTGGCTTCTCGGCCCTGCCCCCCGCCCGCCCGATCGGCCCCCTCTCCTCCTCCACTGCCTCCTGCCTTGGGGCGCGACTTCTCTCTCTTTCTCTCTTCCCCTCTTGCAGCGGTGGCAGCTGCGGCTTCTCCTTGGGATGAAAGCGCTGCCAGCCAGGGGGCTGCGAGAGAGGGCTTTCTCCGCGGGCTTCGGGAATGCCCGCTCCGCCCCTCTCACAGCCCCTTTGCTGGGAGCAAGGGGGCTGCAGTAGAGGCAGGGCAGGCATACCTGAAGCGCTCGGAGAAAGCCCTCTCTCGCAGCCCCCTTGCCGTCGGTGCCTCTGTTCCGGAGCTCCGCCTCACAGCTGATCACTCTGCCGCCACCCACGGCTACTGCCCAATGCCGCTGCTGAGAGAGAGAGAGAAAGGGGGGGGGGAGATAGCAAGAGAGAGAAGAGGAAGAAAGTAATAGAGAGAGAGAAAGAAAACAAGAGAGAAAGAGAGAGATGAAAGTGGGGAGAGAGAGATAGCAAGAGAGAGAAGAGAAAGAAAGCAATAGAGATAGAAAGAAAGAAAGAGTGAGAGAGAAAGAAAGAAAGCAATAGAGAGAAAGAGAGAGAGAGAGAAAAAGAGAGAGAGAGCAAGAGGGGGAGAGAGAAATGACTCTTGATTTAAAGCATATGGTAAAAAGCACCCAAATAATAACAGAGGAAAAAACCCCCAGCCGTTTGTGTGTGTGTGTGTGTGATTGAACTCTTGAACTATTTCCAATAGCTCACCTCTAATTGGAAATGGTTCAAGAGTTCACACACACACATACACACACACACAAGGGGGGAGGAGACAGGGATGGAAAAAGAGAAGATAATAATAGTAATAGATTTTGGTTTTGTTTTATTATTAATTTCTTTTAATAAAAAAAGAAGGGATTTTTTTCTTATTTATTTATTTATTTATTTATTTATTTTTCTATGCCGCCCAGTCCCAAAGAGACTGTCACTCAGACACTATACTTTTCCGCCCACCCCAAAAAAAAATTAGAGGGAACATTGCCCCCAACAAGTGGTAGTCAAGGGAATCCTGCCTGCATCAACCAACATAGAGGTGGCACTTCCGGACATCCATTTCAATAATCAAGTCATGAGGCTGCCTCGCCCATATCGCCTTGCCCACCTTTCGGCTGAGTGCAGGACTTACCTTGGGGAGCTCCATGGGCTGGAACTGAAAGGTAAGGCCAACAATTTTGGCCTGCAGGGATGTTCTGGAGGTGGAGGAGGTGGAAACCAGGGCACAGAGATCCCGCAGGAGCCCAAAAAATGGCCAAAAATTGCCTATTTTTCACATCCCCTTCCTCCAGAAGAGAGAAAGCAAGAGAGAGAGGGAGATTTCTCAGGCTCCTTGGGCTGAGAAGAATTGCTGCAAAACTTAGTTTTCTGAAGCAGACCACTAGACTCCTAAACAAACGAAAAAATGATCTAGTAAAAAGAAAAGTCAGCTAAAAGAGCAAACAAAAGCAAATAAATTTCCCCCAGGAGCAAAACAAATTAAAGTTTAAAGCCCTACATGGCATCGGACCAGAATACCTCCGGTACCGTCTTCTGCCACATGAATCCCAGCAGCCGATAAGGTCCCACAGAGTTGGCCTTCTCTAGGTCCTGTCGACTAAACAATGTCGTCTTGCGGGCCCCAGGGGAAGAGCCTTCTCTGTGGTGGCCCCGGACCTCTGGAATCAACTCCCCCCAGAGATTAGAACTGCCCCCACCCTCGTCTTTCGCAAATTACTTAAGACCCACCTGTATCGCCAGGCATGGGGGAATTGAGACACCTCCCCCAGGCTTATATAGTTTTATGTATGGTATGCTTGTGTTGTATGGTTTTTAAATGATGGGTTTTTAGATGCTTTTAAAAATATTATTATTATTATTATTATTATTATTATTATTAATTAGATTTGTATGCCGCCCCTCTCCATAGATTTGTTACACTGTCATATTGTTATTATTGTTGTTGTGAACCGCCCCAAGTCTCCGGAGAGGGGCGGCATACAAATCTAATAAATTACAGTATTATTATTATTATTAATGGACTGTTAAATTGGCCACGCCCACCCAGTCACATGACCACCTAGCCATGTCCCAGCTGGTCTGGCCCCGTTTGAGGACCCCTGGTCTAGAATCTACACCTCCCTATTCATTAATCATGACACTACATTGATTTTCACAGCATTGGCTTGTATGTTGGAAGTAGATATCATTTCAGCTAAGTAAGTTGTGTGAATCAAACCATTGTAATGTATAAACAGTGATTTGAATTGCCATGCATTTTTTGTTTCAGCCATTCCGAGATTATCAGTCTGGGAGTTATGAGAATAAAAATCCAATATATAAGGCTGCTGTACTAAGTAATCTTTTGGCATAAGTCCTGATCACTTAGTATCTGCCAGAATTTTAATGGATGTGGTTGAGTTACTAAATGATGGCTATTATGGTACTTTCAGTATAATAATTGGCTCAGACTGATAACCCAATCACTTAGGGGAGGGGGTTAATTAAAAGCTTTGTAATAATTGGCTCAGACTGATAACCCAATCAAAGACAAAAAAAAACCCAGAACCATGTAATAGAATATAAAAAGTGATGTATTCATTTCTATATTAGTTATAAACAAGCAAGATATTCGAAAGAAAAATAAAACTATGCAGCTTTTTACAAGAGTTCAGAGGCTACAGCAAAGCACTAAATGAAAAAATATCTACCAATAACTACAAGAACACTTCTTTGGAAAATAAACCAAGATCACATGGATGTGTATTACAAGAGAATCTAGACAAATGTAGCATATTCAACCCAGGATTGTTAAACAACTCAGAACATAGCATTATGTGTTAGCTTTATGTAAGTGTTGCATCAAATTTATTTGCGTATGAGATATTCCTGATTATTTTATACTTAGGTAGGTTAGTACCTGTCATACCCTATCTCATACTCCTTATTTGGGTCTATATATCCATATGTCTTCTTCCTGGTTCCAAATGATAAGATCTGCTTGGCCAAATCACCACTTAATAGTTTGCTTTTTTCTCCAATGCACCAGGAACAGGTTCAAACACTTAATACTTAAAAGGGAGTTTCACATACTGATGCAACAGGTAGTCATTCTGGAGAGGAAACAAAATAAATATGAAATGAACATGAAAGAAATTGAGAAATCCACAATTTAAAGAAGCAATAGCAACAGAACTTGGATTTATATATTATCTTCAGAGAGGGGCGGCATACAAATCTAATAAATATTTAAGTGGGGTCAACATATTGCTTCTAACAATCTGGGTCCTCCTTTTACTCACCCCGGAAGGATGGAAGGCTGAGTCAAACTTTCTTTCTTTCTTTCTTTCTTTCTTTCTTTCTTTCTTTCTTTCTTTCTTTCTTTCTTGATTTATTGATTTATTAGATTTGCATGCCGCCCCTCTCCGTAGACTCGGGTGGCTCACAACAATAACAAAGACAATGTAAGAACAAATCTAATAATTTAAAAAACACTAAAAACCCCATTATTAAAAGCAAGCATACACACAAACATACCATGTATAAACTGTATAGGCCCGGGGGAGATGTCTCAGTTCCCCCATGCCTGACGGCAGAGATGGGTCTTAAGAACTTTACGAAAGGCAAGGAGGGTGGGGGCAGTTCTGATCTCCGGGGGAAACTGGTTCCAGAGGGTCGGGGCTGCCACAGAGAAGGCTCTTCTAGGTCCCGCCAAACGACATTGTTTAGTTGACAGGACCCGGAGAAGGCCAACTCTGTGGGATCTAACCGGTCGCTGGGATTCGTGCGGCAGAAGGCAGTCCTGGAGATATTCTGGTCCGATGCCATGAAGGGCTTGATAGGTCATAACCAAAACTTTGAATTGTGACCGGAAACTGATCGGCAACCAATGCAGACTGCGGAGTGTTGCTGTAACATGGGCATATTTGGAAAAGCCCATGATTGCTCTCGCAGCTGCATTCTGCACGATCTGAAGTTTTAGACATTCATTTAGAAGACAGTCATGGAAATGCTGTCGCTATTTGAAACAGAGAGGACCTCATGGTTAGGAGGCATCTCCTTCAGCAAACAAAATGGACAAGGGCCTTTGTCTTATTTTAAAAATCAGCTAAAACTACCAGAAATAATGCTTTGTGCAAGCACAGAATCCAATGAGGTTGCATTGTTCTGTCTCGCATGGCAATTAACCTCCAATTAAGTTCTTAAGTAGAGGTACCACTGTACATGGCTAACACAGACTTGACAGCACCTAATCTATCAATTAATCACAGGAGCCACAGGGTGAACTGTAGCCTTAAGTGTGATAAAATAGTGCTCAAGGGGAATGTTTTAAATGTAAAAATTGCTCCTGCAAAAAAAAAAAAAACTTTCACAAGTTTTTTTAGTGTACCAAAATATAAAATGTGAAGAAAAATGATAATAATGATAATAACATACAACCTCAAGTTTTTATTTTTATATAGTTCTATACAACTTTGTTTTTACTTGGAAGCCATTTCTGGACTTTGTGCTTGAGATGGGGGAGGGAGATGAAACTTGTGGTATGGTGAGGTATCATCAATATGCGGATGATACCCAGTTATACATCTCCACCCCATGTTCAGTCAATGAAGCAGTGGAAGTGATGTGCCGGTGCCTGGAGGCTGTTGGGGTCTGGATGGGTGTCAACAAGCTCAAACTCAACCCAGACAAAACGGAGTGGCTGTGGGTCTTGCCTCCCAAGGACAATTCCATCTGTCCATCCATTACCCTGGGGGGGATTATTGACCCCCTCAGAGAGGGTTCGCAACTTGGGCTTCCTCCTCAATCCACTGCTAACATTGGAACACCATCTTTCGGCTGTGGCGAGGAGGGCGTTTGCCCAGGTTCGCCTGGTGCACCAGTTACAGCCCTACTTGGACAGGGAGTCATTGCTCACAGTCGCTCATGCCCTCATCACCTCGAGGTTCGATTACTGCAATGCTGTCTACATGGGGCTACCCTTGAAAAGTGTTTGGAAACTTCAGATCATGCAGAATGCAGCCGCAAGAGCCATCTTGGGGCTCCCTAGATTCGCCCACGTTTCTGCATCACTCCGTGGCCTGCATTGGCGGCCGATCACTTTCCGGTCACAATTCAAAGTGTTGGTAATGACCTTTAAAGCCCTACATGGCATTGGACCAGAATACCTCCGGAACCGCCTTCTACCGCACAAATCCCAGTGGCCGATAATGTCCCACAGAGTTGGCCTTCTCTGTGGCGGCCCCGGCCCTCTGGAATCAACTCCCCCCAGATATTAGAACGCCCCCCCACCCTCCTTGTCTTTCGCAAATTACTCAAGACCCACCTATATCGCTAGGCATGGGGGAACTGAGACATCCTCCCCCAGGCTTTTATATTTTATGTTTGGTATGTATGTGTTGTATCCTGTAATGGCTACCTTGTAACTCTGTAAATAGTTTGTTCCTCTTTCAGCGCTGTCTGAGCCCAAGCAGGAAGTCGCTCCTGATTGGCTCAGACGCGGCCGGCTCTGGCTTTGGCGGGAACCGCAAATATATAAAAGGAGCGGTTTCTCCAGCCAGAGTCAGTCGGTACTCGCTGAATTGTCACTTTACCTTGCTGAGCTGTCACTTATTCTCTGAGCTGAATAAAAGTACCGATTGCTCCAAACCCTGTCTCTGGGTCTACTTCACTGGCGACGAACGGACGGAAGAAACTTCGCGTGCAACATGGACAAAATCCAGATCGGCCAGGCTCCGGAACTCTTCGATCCCGAGAAATCGACATGGGACGAGTACATGGCCACCTTCGAGATCTTCCTCGAGGCGGCGGGAATGCAGGACGCCGAAGCCGATCGCAGACGGGCTATTTTCCTTAACTACTGCGGCGCAGAAATCCGCAGACTAGCCCAAACTCTCACCGAACCAGAACAAGCAAGAGCCACAGCGTGGGACGTCCTACAACAAAAACTGGCGAGCCACTTCAAGCCGACCAAACCAGCCATGGTTTTTCGGCATCAATTCCACATGATGGTTCAGAGGGAAACCGAGTCGATCAGCCAGTTTACAACGCGGCTGCGAACGGTACTTGCTCAATGCAAGTTTAAAGACCCGGAAGCTCGCCTCACCGACGCCCTGGTTTTCGGCATGAAAAGCAACACGGTGAGAAATAAACTCCTCATCGAAGAAGAGCCGACTCTACAAACCGTAATTAAACTGGCGCAAACCGCAGAAGCAGCCGACGCGGCGGCGAGAGAATTGAAAGAGCACGGAAGGCGAGAAATCATTGCAAAAATCGACTCCGCGTCTCCCAGCGCCGTGGAAACAGACAACTCCAGCCAACAAAGTTCCAGCGGAGACAACTGCCTCCTGGTGCAAGACCAGCCGAGACACCTGAGAGCTACTCACCCAGCCCCCTGCGCGGGCTGCCGGGGAAATCACCAGCGCCATCGATGCCCCTTCCGAGACGCTACATGCCGCCGCTGCAACCGGAGAGGCCACATCGCCATCGCATGCAGAGCAACAGCGCCAGAGGACACATTTGCCACACCGCAATACCAGCGACCTCAAAACCAGACCCCCCAAGCGCGAGAAAGGAGACCATTCCGCAACGCGGGTCAAAGGAACTACTCAACCGCTAACCGCGACTACTATAGAGGTAACTCTCAATTTTCCGTGAATAACACGGCAACCAAAAAGGGGGCTAAAATTGTTATATCACTGTTACTCAATAACCAACCTTGCTCAATGGAGCTGGATACGGGCTCTAGATATACCATCATGCCCTGGGAAAAATTTAAACTGTATATGCCTAATGTATCTAAGGCTGACCTAAATCAAACCTCTTTGGTGATTAGAGACTTTCAGGGGGGAGTAATCTCGGTCTTGGGAACAGCAAATGTACCTATCGCATTCAAGAATGTTAAATGTACCCTTCCCATGCTTATTGTAACAGGGGCCAAGCACTCTCTTCTGGGTTTAGCATGGATGGAACCACTGGGGATCGAGATTTCGGGTGTGTGTAATGTAAACTGTTATGATATGCCTAACTTTGTGAAAGAGTTCCCTGAAGTGTTCAGCCCCACACTGGGATTGTATAAGGGGCCCCCTATATCTTTCTCTATTGACCCCAAGGTCCCACCGATCAGACTAAAACCTCGCAGGGTCCCCCTGCCGCTCCTCCCCAAACTAGACATACAGCTGGACAAACTCATTAGCCAAGGTATTTTGGTCCCTGTGGAGCAGGGGCCATGGGAAACTCCCATAGTTACCCCTCTGAAGCCAGATGGCTCGTTAAGAGTTTGCGCTGATTACAAATCGACCCTAAACAAGGCACTCCAACACCACCCCTACCCCATCCCGGTTGTGCAACAACTGCTACACTCCCTGGGGGAGGGGAAAAGGTTCGCAAAGATCGACCTGGCGCAGGCTTACCAGCAACTTCTGGTCGATGAACAAACAGCAAACGCTCAAACAATTGTAACGCACAGGGGGGCTTTCAAATGCACGAGGTTACAGTTTGGGGTAAGCATAGCCCCAGGAATATTCCAGAGCATTATGGAACGCCTATTGTCAGGGGTAAATGGGGCCATTCCATACTTTGATGACATCTTAATTGCAGGGGAAAACCAGGAACAAGTAAACAAAAGAATAAGGGAAGTACTTAAGAGGTTACAGGACAAAGGTTTAAGAATCAAGCCTGATAAATGTGTCTGGGGAACCAACAGTATAGAATTCCTAGGATATAAAATAGATAAGGAAGGTATCCACCCCACAACAGAGAAGCTGAGAGCAATTAGAGAAGCCCCAGAGCCACGAGATAAGAATGAGTTGCAGGCATTTTTGGGCCTCCTTAATTTTTATTCCGTTTTTTTAAAGCAGAAGGCAACAGTAGCAGAGCCTCTCCATCGTTTACTCCAGAAGGAAGCCCGCTGGACATGGGGGAAAACTGAACGTGAAGCTTTTTCTCAAATAAAAAATTTATTAACCTCTAAAAGTGTAGTAGTCCAATATAGTGCTTCACTACCCATTAGGCTCACGTGCGACGCTTCGCCGTACGGCATAGGAGGAGTCCTAGCTCACGTTCTACCTAATAAGACAGAGGCCCCAATAGCATTTTTTTCTAGAACCATGACCAGCACAGAAAGGAATTATAGCCAGTTAGACAAGGAGGCTCTAGCATTAGTGGCAGGGGTAAAGAAGTTTCACAATTACATTTTTGGAAGAAGCTTTGAGCTAGTCACTGACCACAAACCCTTACTAGGCCTGCTAGCCCCCAACAAGCCCACTCCACCTTTCATGTCTCCAAGACTAATAAGATGGGCTCTTTTCCTCTCAGGGTATCAGTATGAGCTCACCCACAAGGGGGGGAAGGAAATCAATCATGCAGACGGCCTAAGCAGATGCCCCATAGCAGACTTAGTGGAAGACCCTGTTCCTTCCACAGATGTGTTAATGATAGAACTCGAGGAAAACCCACTAACCACAGCAAAAGAGGTAGCTGCACACACGCAGCAAGATCAAATCCTTAAACAAGTGGTGAACTGTGTTCTAAAGGGATGGCAAAATGATGTTGTGAAACCTGAATTGTGTGATTTTAAAAACAAAAGACTTGAATTATCGTATGTAAAAGGTTGTTTACTGTGGGGGGATAGAGTGATCATTCCCAAAAGCCTAAGGGGAAAGGTACTCAAAATGTTACATGTGGGTCATCCTGGGATTGTCAGGATGAAGAGCCTGGCAAGGGGGCATTTATGGTGGCCAGGGCTGGATGCTGATATTGAAAATTGGGTTTCAAAGTGTGATCCGTGCCAAGAGTCACGACCCAGTCCCCCCAAAACAACTCCGGCTGAGTGGGAACAGCCTGCTGGTCCTTGGTCTAGAATCCACATTGATTTTGCTGGCCCAGTGGGGTCTCAGTATTTTTTAATAGTGGTTGATGCTTTCTCCAAATGGTTGGAAATAATAGCAATGAACAACATAACCACAAGTGCCACTATCAAGGTATTGAGCAGACTGTTTGCATCCCATGGTTGCCCAGATCTCTTAGTGTCTGACAATGGGCCACAGCTAACAGCCAGACAATTCGAATTGTTCCTAGATGGCCTAGGGGTCAGGCATACCCTCATCTCGCCTTATTCGCCCTGGGCTAACGGATTGGCAGAACGTTACGTACGGGTGGCAAAGGAGGCATTGCGCAGATCAGGCCCTGGGGATGTGCAACAGAACTTGGACCAATTCTTACTCACCCAACACATTACCCCTAACTCGCACACACATGTAAGCCCTGCAGAGTTATTGATGGGAAGGAAGTTGAGGTCACCACTAGACAGGTTAAACCCAAGGTTCTGTGTTAATAATAACCAAATGTGTACAAAACCTGAAAGAGAAATGTATTTGGGACAAAATGTATATGTAAAAAGTTTTGAGGGAAATGTAAACTGGATGAAGGGAATTATTGTTAAGCAAAATGCACCTAAGACCTATGTTGTTAAACTAGAGGATGGTCGTTTGTGGAAACGACACATAGACCACATTCGGAAGCGAACAGAAAATCAATTGCCACAAACCGCTGACATGGACTCTCCCCCTTCAACAGACTGTAGTACATTGCCCGAAATAAGAGACACGCAAAGAGACTTATCGGGCCAGGGGGAACCATCCAGCGACGCCGAACCATCCTCGTCCTCCGAAGCCTTCGTTGGGCCCGCCAGGCCAAGTCCGCAACACCGGGAGAACAGCGGCGAGCCATCCTCCACAGTCGGTGGCGAAGGAGAAATTGAACTGCGCAGGTCAGCGCGAGCTCCTCAGAGGCCCCACCGATTGGACGACTTTGTCACATGGCTTTCTTGATGGATGTGTCCAACTATGAGGGGAGGGGTGTTGTATCCTGTAATGGCTACCTTGTAACTCTGTAAATAGTTTGTTCCTCTTTCAGCGCTGTCTGAGCCCAAGCAGGAAGTCGCTCCTGATTGGCTCAGACGCGGCCGGCTCTGGCTTTGGCGGGAACCGCAAATATATAAAAGGAGCGGTTTCTCCAGCCAGAGTCAGTCGGTACTCGCTGAATTGTCACTTTACCTTGCTGAGCTGTCACTTATTCTCTGAGCTGAATAAAAGTACCGATTGCTCCAAACCCTGTCTCTGGGTCTACTTCAGTATGTGTTGTATGGTTTTAATTGCTGGGGTTTTATATATGTTTTATTTTTAATATTAGATTTGTTTCACTGTTATATTGTTTCTATTATTGTTGTGAGCCACCCCGAGTCTTCGGAGAGGGGCGGCATACAAATCTAATAAATAATAATAATAATAATAACTTTGATTCTGGGTTTTGCTGGTAAGGTATGTTTATTATTATAGAAATGGCTAGCTTATATTTCTATGTATAAGTGGAAAGTAGAGGTTATGTATTACTACTTTATCCTACTGCTTCTGAAACTTCTAAAAAACATTTTCTCCACATTTCCTGTAAGCTACAGCCAAGTATTTGAAGGATTTTTTTTTTTAGTTCTTTTTCAGTTTCAGGTATTAAGAACACTGAAGAAGTTAAATTATAGGTTGCAGAGGACTCTCCATCGGGTGTCTTTAAAGTGCTTCAGGCTTTGAGTGCTTGTGAAAATAAACATAAAAGTTTGTTTTAGATTCTTCCACCTTTACTTTGGCACACATCAGGGGTTCTTAAAGGAAGAAAAAACATGCTTGAGAAAAGGAACATATTTCCCTCTGTACTTTTAAAGAAAAGGAATATATTCCTCTTAGATAACTCCACTATCCAGTTTGCCTTAAAGCAAATTCTCTTAAAGAACTTAGTTTCCTGAGTTCCTACCTTGGATATTGGAATGTACACCTGGAAGAGGGAAAAAAATAGAAAAGAAGTTACCTTGGTCTTTGTTTCCTGCAATATATACATAGAAAATAAACTTGTAAGTTGGCCTTTATGAATCCAAATACGATTCTTAAAAGCTCAGAGATGAAATAGGCTATGATTCCATATGTAATAATAGGATAAAAACATCACATTATAGAAATACAAACTTGTTAAGTAAACTATTGAGCACAGCAAGGATCCTAAAATCCCCTAGATTAATTTATACAATAGATTATTACTAAATGCTATAAATATTTCAGGAAAAAAATTATAAGAATTCTGACTGAAACAGCATATTTGTGGCTTAGAATATATATCATTAGCTGCAAAAAATTACATGAAATTACATGCTCTCGTGTCCTCATATTGTATTAATACCAATATTTTCATTTCATTCTCCTTAAGTTTCCTTAGCAAGAGCAATTTTTATTAAACAGAAAAATTGATCAAATTGTTATTGCAAGACTATGAATTCCCACATTGCTAATTTTTAGGAACATGTTTTTAGTGTGTTTTCTTTAGCATGGCCCTTTAATCTGGATTTTCCACCTTAACTCTTTTATCCTGGTTTGAAGCTGATTTCATTCTGATGTGTTCTAGTGGCGTGAGAAACCTCTGGACAAGTTTGATCTCCTTGAATGTAATAAGTGCATCTCAAAATGAGAGGTACTTCTGGAGCTCATATGTGAGGGTATTTATGTTTCTGTATTAATTATGAACAAGCAGGATTTTCACGGGGAGACTACAGCTATAGAAATATGGAATGTAACATACCTTTAAGTACCGTATTTTTCAGAGTACAGTGCTGCCTCTACTTACGAACTTAATTCGTTCTGTGACCAGGTTCTTAAGTAGAAAAGTTTGTAAGAAGAAGCAATTTTTCCCGTAGGAATCAATGTAAAAGCAAATAATGTGTGTGATTGGGGAAACCACTGGGAGGGTGGAGGCCATGTTTCCTCCCAGGAGATTCCTAGAGAGGCCCCACGGAGGCTTCTCCCTGTCTTTTCCGGCTTGGTTTCCTCCCAGGAGATTCCTAGAGAGGCCCCATGGAGGCTTCTCCCTGTCTTTTCCGGCTCAGTTTCCTCCCAGGAGATTCCTAAAGGGGCCCCACGGAGGCTTCTCCGGCTCTGCCTTTTCCGGCTCTGTTTCCTCCCAGAATATTCCTAGAGAGGCCCCATGGAGGCTTCTCCCCGTCTTTTCCAGCTCTGTTTACTCCCAGGAGATTCCTAGAGAGGCCCCACGGAGGCTTCTCCTTGTCTTTTCCGGCTCTATTTCCTCCCAGGAGATTCCTAGAGAGGCCCCATGGAGGCTTCTCCCTGTCTTTTCCGGCTCAGTTTCCTCCCAGGAGATTCCTAAAGGGGCCCCATGGAGGCTTCTCCCCGTCTTTTCCAGCTCTGTTTACTCCCAGGAGATTCCTAGAGAGGCCCCATGGAGGCTTCTCCCTGCCTTTTCTGGTTACAGTTTTGGGAGCTTGGGTTTGTAAGTGAAAAATGGTTCTCGAGAAGAGGCAAAAACATCTTGAATACCCGGTTCTTATCTAGAAAAGTTCGCAAGTAGAGGTGTTTGTAGGTAGAGGTACCACTGTATAAGGTGCACTGGATAAGACACACCTTATTTTGAGGAGAGGAAAATAGGGGGGGGGTCTACCTACCAGATATTCATCTGGATAGTGTGCTTAGCACATTATTTTATCCCCTGGCTAGGGCTGAAAAAGGGAGGAGTCAACCAATTCTCCAAAGCACCTGAAGGAAGGACAGGAAGCAATGGATGGAAACTAATCAAGGATAGAAGCAACCTAGAAATTGTTGTACATACTCCTGATCAGTTGGAGGATGATGAAGAACTTGAGGACTCGGATACAGATAGTGTTTATGAATTAGTGGTGGGCCCGGGGTTACAGGCAGTAGAACAGGTGGGAGGCCAGCCACAGGATGTTGCTATGAGTCCAGAATCTAGCGAGGAAGAATCAGACGTTCGCTGGGTCAATCCTAAATTCAGAAGGGTCCAAAAACATAAGGAACAGGTGTTTGGAAGAAGATATTAAGGGGAGGAATGGGTTAAATACTGGAATGATGTATTTGGTATGTCAGGGGGTCAGTGGGGAAGAAGGGTGGAGTTTCAATGTTGTAGGGCTAAAATGAAAGGTGTTTCCGTTCAGCTCCCAAGCAAGCAAATGCATTCTGTGTTATTTTACAGTCATTTCTGCTGTTTTTGAATCATGCTGGGAGTACACAAATCTTGTTAAACGGAGGAGGCTGGGAGGAATACATGAGGAATGCAATTAAGAAAGATAATGGGAGGAAGAGGAATGTGCTAGTATGAACTGTATTTTGAATATGGAAAGGAAGAGAATAAAGATGGAGTTTCTTTGTTTATTAAATACTGCATTTAGTAAGAGTTATTTGTAATAGCTAAAGTCCTACCAGAAACCAGAACAGAAATAAGAAGAAATTTACTGATGGCTCTCTCCAGAAGTTGTGGATGCTCCAACATTGGAAATTTTTAAGAAGAGATTGGACAAGCACTTGCCTGAAACGGTTTAGGGCAGGGATGGCTAACGTTTTCTTCCTTGGATGCCGAAAGCACGTGGACATGTGCTATCACACATGCGTACACACACACTCATAATTCAATGTCTGGGGCAGTGATGGGCAGCCCCTGGAATGGGGTGGACGCCATTCCAGTAGCAAAAATAGAGCAAAATTGGCAAAATCTTGCACGTGTGTTGAGAGCGCTCCAGGAGCCCCAGTGATGGCAGCTCTTCACTGGTCTGGGGAGGACAAAAACGGCTTCCCCTGCCCCCCGAAGGCCCTCTGGAGGCCAGAAATGGTCCATTTCCTGACTTCCAGTGGGCCTGGTAGACCCATTTTTTGCCCTCCCCAGGCTCCAGAGGCTTTCCTAGAGCCTAAGGAGATCAAAAATGCTCTACCCTACTCTCTGGGAGAAGAAAATGCCCTCCTGGAGCCTCCACATCATAGTTCCCTCTAAGCTGAGCAGTGAGCTATGGTGCACTTAAAAATCATCATCAACTCAGAGTTTTTCAAACCTGCCCAGAAGCCGAGAGGGAAAGAGTGAGAGGGAAGGAGAGAGAGAGGAAGAGAGGAAGAGAGAGAAACAGATAGAAAAAAGAGAGGAAGGAAAAGAGAAAGAAAAATAATGGGAGTAAGGAAGAGAGAAAGAAAATCAAAATCTAGTTTGAAACTAGCTCAACTATTTAAGTGGCATTTTGATATTGATAGAGTTGCCCTATTATTAGACTAAAAGATCTCCAAGTTCCCTTCCAAATCTGTTATTCTGTATTCCTTTCTCTGTAATTTTTTATAGCTCCATAATATTATGTGCATTCCATCATTTATGCCAAGTTGCACTCTGGCTACAGCAATTCCTAATTTTAATTATTGCAAGGCAGACCCTATTCCAGGGGGACAGAAAGTCTTGATAAGATTCTGTTAAACAGAGTAAGAAAGGAGTTGCACTCTGTTAAGTAAATTATTTCTGGAATGACATTCTTGTGCATTCATGCACATATCAAGGATATTGTTGAGGCAGAGACCCAGTGGGGAGGCCTCGGATAAGATCTAGCCTGTAGCAGCAACTCCACAGCACCCACCAGTCACCTGCAAGCCGTGAAAAGTACATAGCAAAAAGTCAGATGTCTGGTGCTTCATTCCACTTCATTATACCTGATGGCAGACAGACCGTTTCTGCCTTTTTAAGTCAAATGCTTGAAAGTGAAATAGTGAATAGGAATGCAGCATGATGGTTAGTGTTTGGGAAATACCACATAGTCCCATGATGGTGAACCCGTGGCATATCGGAGGGTACGTGAGGTGTTGCGGAACAGCTGATTTTTGGCCTCTTCACTGGTCTGGGGAGGACAAAAATGGCTTCCCTTGCCCCCCGGAGCCCCACTAGAGGCCAGAAATGGCCCATTTCCAGATTTCCGGTGGTTCTGGTAGACCTGTTTTTTGCCTCCCCAGGCTCCGGAGACTTCCCTAGAGCCTAGGGAGAGCGAAAATGCCCTCCCTCAACCTCCGGGAGCAGAAAATGCCCTCCTGAAGCCCCCTGAAGCCAGGGGATGGCAAAAAAACAGCTCAACGGGCCAACTGGAAATTCAGAAATGAACTTCTGGTTGGCTGGTTGGGCCATTTTTGCTCTTCCCAAGGCTTTAGGGAAGCCTCCTGAAGTCTGAGGATGGCAAAAAAATGGCCCCATGGGCCAACTGGAAGTTCATTTCCAAACTTCCCATTGGCCCATTTGGACAATTTTTGTCATCCCTGGGCTTCAGGAGTCTGTTGTGAGGCCTGTGCAAATGCATGGGGGCAGTGAGGGGGTTTTGTGCACATTCACAAGGGGTATGGATGTTGGTACACACATGTGCGCTGGCACACACCTGCATACCATTTTTGGCACGTGAACCAAAAAAGGTCCGCCATCACTGACATAGTCTATGCCATTTCTATGCAGTAACACGAACCAGCATTCGCTGGCTGGGGAATTCTGGGAGTTGAAGTTCAAATATCTTCAAATTGCCAAGGTTGGGAAACACTGTGTTAGAGAGTGGGGCAGTGGATGATAACATTTCCCCTGTTCTATTGGTCAGCTGGTGCAACAGTACCAGACCTTGGGAGACAGGGCGCAGAGATGCTGCATAGTGGCCGGAGCATCAGAAGGCACCCTCCCCAAGTTCTCGGACTGTAAAGAACATGGCGTTTTCTATTTTTATTTTATTAACTTATTTATAATTGTAGCTTCAGACTTGCAAGACTCTGTTAATGTAGCTTTACAATAAAGTAGAATTAGCTCCATCTGTCATGTTTCCTGTTTAGTCTACCTGATAAGTCTGACAGCTGGACAATGAGGACTGATTAGCTATCTTCCGTATGTTTTGAATGCTGGGGGACAGAACTGCTGGAGTTGGGTTGGGGAAACAGCTTTCATAACAATGAATAATAACAACAGAGTTGGAAGGGACTTTGGAGGTCTTCTAGTCCAACCCCCTACTTAGGCAGGAAACCCTACACTACTTCAGACAGATGGTTATTCAACATCTTATTAAAAACCTCCAGTATTGGAGTATTCACAACGTCTGGAGGCAAGCTGTCCCACTGATTAATTGTTCTAACTGTTAGGAAATTTCTCCTTAGTTCTAAGTTGCTTCTCTCTTTATTTAGTTTCCACCCATTGCTTCTTGTTCTACCCTCAGGTTCTTTGGAGAACAGCCTGATTTCCTCTTCTTTGTGGTGAGATTAGAAGACTGCTAACAGGTCCTTATTTTCATTAAACTAGACATACCCAGTTCCTGCAACTGTTCTTTATATGTTTCCAGTCTTCTAATCATCTTTGTTGCTCTTCTCTGCACTCTTCTATACCTCTCATACAGACATTGAGTCATTATTATAAAACTCACATTCTATTGACCAGCCAGAGAAATTAACACCCATCTATCAACACAGAAGCTGATTTAACAGTATCTGTGGATGTGACAAGGATTTTGGAAGGCTTGGATCACTAACCTCACATTACTTGATGGATTTTAAAATCAGACTTCTTGATTTCCACTTTCTGCATTTTCCCATAAACATGGAAGAAAATGGAAAAAAGAAGAAAGGAAAATGATTAGTAAATGTTTAAATCATTTAAACTAAATGTCAACCGCTCCAAACTTGACTGCAAAAAATACGACTTCAGCAACAAAGTAATCAACGCCTGGAATGCTCTACCTGATTCTGTGGTTTCTACTCCTAACCCCAAAACCTTTAGCCTTAGACTATCTACAATTGACCTCTCCCCCTTTCTAAGGGGCCTGTAAGGGGCGTGTATAAGCACACCATTGTGCCTACAGTCCCTGTCCTATTGTCTTCTTTTGTTACTTTTTATCATTACTTCTCTAATGTTTTATTTGTACAAATTATCACCCTAGAATTGTTTGACAAAATAAAATAAAATAAAATAAATTTTGCTAACGTAGTCATATTCTGAGCTGGTAATGGTTATTGCTTAGTGTTTTTCCGAAGTTCTGATACGATTCTGCTGTCCTTTGGGATGTCACATTGTAATTAGAATGACATTGTGATTTTGTCACCTCTGTTCAAATAAACGAACCCGTTCCAAGTAATTTGTACTTTCAACCATACCATTTAAAGGTCATTACTCCTTCATGGTAAGCATTATTAGAAATCAAAAGAAAATATTAGGATTGAGCAATGGTAGATTTCTGTTCAGCTCATATATTAGCTGAATAGTGAGACACACCTCAGTATGTTTATAAATTGAATGCATTCACACAAATGATTCTGCTTTATTTTCTAGCCATTGAAAACGTGTGCATAAAATATTAAATCAGTTTGAGTTTAAATATATTACATTAAGTGCTTTTGTAAGCAAGTGTTACAAAAGGCAACCAATGCTGGAGCCTAGATATGCTTTCTAAAAATATGAGTCCTCAAATAAAAGGCGTACACAGTTTTCCTATAACATTTTTAAAAGACATACATTTTGTGACTAAGGGCTCATGGATACACCAATTGCATCTCCTTAGTATCAACATAATTGCTTGGTGTAAAACTGTGGTTAGGCAGTCACATCTTGACAAAAATTAAAAGTAACGTGAGGAAATATTATTTCACTGAAAGAGTAGTAGATGCTTGGAACAAACTTCCAGCAATCGTGGTTGGTAAATCCACAGTATTTAAATATTTAAGTATTTATTAGATTTGTATGGCGCCCCTCTGCGAAGACTCGGGGCAGCTCACAACAACAACAATACAATATACAGAGTACAAATCCAATATAAATTTAAAAAATGAAATTTAAAACCCATAGATATTAAAAAACAATCATTACTGCACAATCACACCATTCTCATGTATTACAGTCAGGGAAAAAAAGGTAGTGGTGGGGGGAAGAGATAGTTATTCCCCCTCTGCCTGGCGAACTGAATTTAAACATGCCTGGGATAAACATATATCCATTGTAAGATAAAATACAGGAAATAGTATAAGGGCAGACTAGAAGGACCATGAGGTCTTTTTCTGCCGTCAGTCACCTCTGTTTCTATGTTTCTAATTACATTTTCATGAGCAAGGGAATAATGCCTTTTAAAAAAAAAAATGAATAATACACATTTGCATATGCCAACCCAGTTTATGTGAGAATGGGGGTGGAGAGGAGTTGTTGGCTATGGCAGGTACTTAAAAAGTTGAAGAGTGACATTGTCAACTATGAGAGAAGCTTCCTCTGCAAAGGGACAAACTTTGAGAAAGGCTTAACAGGCAGAAAAGGTCACAAGAGACCAAGGCCTGACAGGGAGACCGAAAGAAAGCAGGGAAATGGGAGAGACCTTGAATATAATACTCGAGGCTTTGTGGCAGGGGAATAATGTGATTTGCCTGATCAGCCAGCAATGAAAGACAGACTTCCTCACACTGCAAGTATTTGTCAAGCCCTTTCTGAGCTTCTTGTTAGAGGCCTATGAATTTACTACTTCCTAATGCTGCTAAACAAGGGGTTTGCGGGAGCAGAAGAGACAAGCCCTCCCAACCATCTTGCCCACGCTCTCTGAAACCAGGATACTACTTGGAAAGCAAGGAGATTTAGAAGTTGGCATAGCTTCACGATTAGGAATTGGGGACTAACTTTTCAAATGAAGTTGGTCCAAATGTGGCTTATTTAAAAACAACAACAACCCAGTGTTAAGGAAATGGGAATCTGGTTAAACAGCCAATTGTGGGATTGAAGAATCAAGGGAAATAACACATATCAAATCAGCAGTCTACGGAGAGGGGCGGCATACAAATTTAATAAATAATAATTTAATAAATAATTACTGGGCAGAGAGAAGAGAGTTACCATGCTAAGTGCAGGTAACCCATAAAATAATCCAGCCTAGGATTAATCTCGCATTCAGTATCCAGCCCTCCATACCTTGTGCAAATTGGTCTATAAATGAGATGGTGTTGTTCTATTTAATAGTATTTCAATCCTAAAGGCCTCTATCACTAGGAAGGAAGGAAGGAAGGAAGAAGGGAGGGAGGGAGGGAGAGAATGAAGGAAGAAGGGAGGGAGGGAAGGAAGGCAAGAAGGAAAGAAGGGACGGAGGGAGAGAATGAAGGAAGAAGGGAGGGAGGGAAGGAAGGCAAGAAGGAAAGAAGGGACAGAGGGAGAGAATGAAGGAAGGAAGAAGGGAGGGAGGGAGGTAAGGAAGGAAAGAAGAAGGGAGGGAGGGAGGGTTGGAAGAATGGAAGGAAGGAAGGAAGAAGGGAGGGAAAGAAGGAACAACAGAAGGAAGCAAGGAAGGAAGGAGGGAAGGAAGAAGGGAGGGAAGGAAGGAAGAACAGAAGGAAGGAAGGAAGGGGGGAAGGAAGGAAAGAAGGATGGAAGGAAGCAAGGAAGGAAGGAAGGAGGGAAGGAAGGAAGGAAAGAAGGAAGGAAGGAAGAATGGAAGGAAGCAAGGAAGGAAGCAAGGAAGCAAGGAAGCAAGGAAGATTACTATCAGAGGTAAACGCCTTCTTTTAGTTGGCTAAATTATTACCATGACTGACATCTGAACCTGTCCTATTTCTTTGCAAGTGTCAGGAAGCAACAGCCAAGGATACATTATTGCTCAAGTTCATTAACTATACAGGCTGCTGGAAAACAGGGACGTCTGTTGACACCAATGGAAACAAGGAGGTGGAGTTGATGTTGTCACAGAAACACAGTAGTTTTCCATCAAGGTCACTGCTTCTCAGAGACACTGGCAGCACGAAGGAGAGAGGGCCTGTCCAGGGATCAGTGAGAACAGATGTGCCTCCTTAACAAAAGAAACAAAAAGTCTCTTTTAATTAAAATACACTGCTCAAAAAAATAAAGGGAACACTCAAATAACACATCCTAGATCTGAATGAATGAAATAGTCTCATTGAATATTTTGTTCTGTACAAAGTTGAATGTGCTGGCAACATGTGAAATTGATTGCCAATCAGTGTTGCTTCCTAAGTGGACAGTTTGATTTCACAGAAGTTTGATTTACTTGGAGTTATATTGTGTTGTTTAAGTGTTCCCTTTATTTTATTTTTTTTTAGCAGTGTAGGAATAACTCCAAGTGTTCTTCCTGCAGTATAAGAACAACTAAAACTACTTCTATTTTTAATGTCAGTCTCGGTAAACCCATATACTTAATAAACAGAGATTTGCTAAAAGGATGCAATTAAGTTTTCAATAATGTACCGGCAGAGAAGACTGACACCATAAAGACACCATAAAGCATTTGACAAACATGGTTCGATTCCAGGGGTGGTTTGCTACCTATGAACCAGTAGCGGCATCGGAGGAAAGCTCCGCCCACCCACATCACCCACCCACATTGTGCGCACGCAAACCGGTAGCGATGGGATTTAGAACCCACCACTGTTCAATTCCATGTAATATATCCTTACATTGCAATCATTTGTCTACCTTTTAAGGTGTCCTGAGTCATAGGCCTTGACTTGATTTATATTTAACCTTGGCACCATCATGCCAATATATTTTCCCTCTTGGCTACGGACATGAATGGGAAACCTTTAATTATATTGTCATTGCATCTTGTACAATGAAATTAAATACCATATTCAGTGTACATTATAACTATAAAAATAAAACACAAATTCACATCCTTAACGCTCTATACCAGTGTTTCCCAACCTGGCAACTTGAAGATACAGTATCTGAACTTCAACTCCCAGAATTCCCCAGCCAGGAATTCTGGGAGTTGAAGTCCAAATATCTTCAAGTTGCCAAGGTTGGGAAACACTGCTCTATACACTTGAACTGAAACACCGATTTTGCATTCATATTGCACTAATACTATTAAATGACTATTAAATTGCCATTTAAATGTACAGGTAGTCCTCAACTTACTATAGTTTGTTCAAAGTTACAATGGCCCTGAAAAAAAGTGGCCTAACAATTGTTTTTCACATGACTGTTGCAATATTCCCCTGTGATCACACGATCAAAATTCAGATGCTTGGCAACTGACTCAGATTTATGACGGTTGCAGTAAATTCAGGTCTTGTAACCACCTTTTGCAACTTTCTGGCAAGCAAAGTCAATGGGGAATCCAGATTCACTTAACAACTGTCTTATTAATTTCACAATTTATTTATTTATTTATTATTTGGATTTATATGCCACCCCTTCCCCAAGGACTCGGGGCGGCTTACAACATATAAACATGTATGGTTTTTATATACTGGGGTTTTTAGGCTTTTTAATGTAAAATTGTTATTTTAGATTTTAATATTGGATTTGTTACTATATATTGTTCTTATTATTGCTGTGAGCTGCCCCGAGTCTACAAATCTAATAAATAATAATAATAATAATAATAATAATAATAATAATAATAATAATAATAAAAAGACAATATAGATCAAAATCCAATAAATTAAAATTAGAAGTTGCATATAAAAACTAAGGAACCAATTAAAATACACACATATCCATTCAATCCACAAACCCACTATACATTCATTGGCCTGGGGGGGCAGAATCTAATGACCCCAAGCTTGGCGGCATAGGTGAGTCTTTAGACTCTAACAAAAGGTGAAGAAGGTGGTGGCAGTATGAATCTCTGGGGGGTAACTGATTCCAGAGGGCTGGGCCCCCCACAGAGAAGGCTCTTCCCCTAGGTCCCACCAAGCAACATTGTCTAGTTCAGTGTTTCCCAACCTGGCTGGGGAATTCTGGGAGTTGAAGTCCAAATATCTTCAGGTTGCCAAGGTTGGGAAACACTGGTCTAGTTGATGTGACCTATAGAAGGCTGACTCTGTGGGACCTAACCGGTCACAAGGATTCACATAACAAGTTTGACAGGTAGCTTTTTTCTTGGGCGTTATATACCTAGTATAATAGGTTTATTTATGTTTTATGATTGAAATGTTAAAAACAACAAGAATCTTTTTTTTTTAAGAGTTAGGGATACTCTTTGATTATACAATATAAGTCTGAAAATATAAGATGGGGGATATTCTGAAAAGGTTAAAGAGGGTAGAAGAGGAAGTAGAAGGGGAGGAAGAAAAGGAGAGAGGGATAGAGGAGTGAGGGAGTAGGTAGGTAGAAGGAGGAGATGAAGAAAGAAGGAGGGGAGTAGAAAGAATAATAAAAAAGAAAAAGAATAGATTAAGATGGAGATTCTTGAATAATGGATAAGAATGGTATCTATATATATGTGTGTCTTTTGTAACATTGGAAGGTATACATGTAATTTGTTTTGTGAAGGTGGAAAAAAACATTTTGCAAAAAAAGAAGGTTGTAAGGTGGGGCAAAATGTCACTTAACAAATGTCTGATTATGCAACAGAAATTTTGGGCTCAATTGTGATGGTAAGTTGAGGGCTACCTGGACTGATTTTTAAAGCAACATTTTCCCTCTTAAGTTAACACAAACCCAGTGAGGGGCTATCAAAATTTTTACTACCACTCTGTGGGCATGGCTTATACATTTTCTTTCAACATCTTTCAGTGCAAATTGGGTGTTCTGGGGTGGAGCTCCATATTTGCTACCCCACTGTGCCCCCCCTCCCCACCAGTCTGGGCAGTAGGCCACCCCTGCACAAACCCCACCTAGCTTTAGGGTATGTCATTTCTATGACTTTTTGTCGCCTATGGTCTTGGACTGAATTCAGCTGATTAGAAGTAGGCTGAGAGGTGTAGACAACACCTGGCCTCGGCTAACCTCCCCCCACCATCCTTTGACCCCACTTAAGCCTTTGATTCCCTGAGTTCCTTTCAGATATGTCACCTCCCGTCAACTTTTGACCCCAGCTTCTCTACTTTCCAACCAAGCAGATGGGAGGAGGGAACGATTGCATTATTTCATTTGGGGAAAAAGGAGATTTTTAACTAGTGCCACTTCTGGTTTAATAGTACCGTACTCCAATATTATTATATTTCCTCTGCTTGTTTACTGGTGAAAACTTAACTATTCTGCTTTAACAGGAATCTGGGATGTATTTTTATTTTTATAAGGAGCAGCTCTGCGTTTTCCTTATTGAGAGGGTTGAATTGGGCTTTTGTTCATTAAAGGCCGGTTTCCTTTATATTTTCCAGTTTCAATCATGCCCCAAACCAGAACGAAAGCTCTGTCTACACAACCAACAGTCCATTTCAGTCATTTATTTATTTATTTATTTATTTATTAAATTTGTATGCCGCCCCTCTCCGTAGACTCCTTAGACCATTAGACCATTACATAAATAGTCAGAAATCTGCTCCCTTTCTGGCAATATTTCTGCCCTGCTTTCTTCAAATGTGCCACTATACGGGTATGAGTCCTCGGAGAGGGGAGGCATATAAATCTAATAAATTATTGTTGTTGTTGTTGTTGTTGTTATTATATATTATACATGGTATGTTTGTATGTATGATTGGTTCCTTAAATTGGGGTTTTTTAGATTATTTTTAATATTAGATTTATTTACATTGTCTTTTTATTGTTGTTAGCCGCCCCGAGTCTGCGGAGAGGGGCGGCATACAAATCTAATAAATAAATAAATAAATAAATAAATAAATAAATAAATAAATAAATAAATAAATAAATAAATATTATTATTATTATTTACTGACTTATGACCACAACCGAGCCCAAAATTCCCATTGCTAAACAAGGCCATTGTTAAGTGAATTTTGCTCCTTTTTATGGTATCTTTTTTTTTGCCAGAGTTGTTAAGAGAATCACTGAAGCTTTTTCATTGAATCATGTGATCACTAGGTGAATCTGGCTTCTCCCATTGAGTTTGCTCTTTGGAAGCTGTCTGGAAGATTGCAAATGAGTATCCCGCGACGCAGGGATAATGCAACGATCATAAATACAGGCCAGTTAACATTTTGACCTTAGGGATTCTGTGCAAGAGTCTGAAAGTGTGAAAACTGGTCGTTAAGTCCCTGTTGTCAGTGCCGCTGTTAACTTCAAACAGTCACTAAACAAATAGCTGTAAGTCATAGCTGTAAGTCAAGGACCCTACCTGTTCCGGAGGAAGAGCAGATAAAAGAGTTTAGGGCAGGAGTCTCCAACCTTGGCAACTTTAAGCCCATGAGGACTTCAACTCCCACAATTCCCCAGCCAGCTTTGCTGGCTGGGGAATTCTGGGAATTGAAGTCCTCCCGGCTTAAAGTTGCCAAGGTTGGAGACCCATAGTTTAGCAATCTCAGAGGCAATCTCCTGAAAGGAGCTGGCTGTGTAAAGCCAGAGGAGAAAACCAATAACCTTGGCTACGATAGTTGGCACGCTCAGAGCAACACCATTCAGCAATGACTTGGAACACCAGAGAGGAATTGGCAAGAGGGGCAGCAAGTTTTATGCAGGGGGAATGGTTTTTGTGCTGACTCCAGGGGGGCTGGATAATAAAGCTGTGCAGAGTTTTGGATTCCAAACAGGACACAGCGGTGCAAACCTAGCACTGAACCAGCCACGTTAAAGCAGTAAGAGGATATATATCCTGCAGTCCGATACTTTCTAGTACTTCCATGAAACCTATTCCAGATGTTTTAATCGTTTCTCAGTTTCAGCGTCCAAGACACTTAAGGACAAAATAAATCGATCTCCTTACATTTAATTAGATTGCTACCAAGGAAGGTATTAAAGCCAACTTTTAAGTACATTCCACTTTTTTATTTTTATTTATTTTATTTATTTGTCAAACATGTACAGACCTCTTAGAAACGGGGAGAGGTCAACTGTAGACAATCTAAGGTTAAAGTTTGGGGAGTTTGGGGAAGAAACCACAGAGTCAGGTAGTGCATTCCAGGCATCGATCATTCTGTTGCTGAAGTTGTATTTTCTGCAGTCGAGTTTGGAGTGCTTTACATTTAGCTTGAATCTATTCCATGCTCTTGTATTGCTGCAGTTGAAGGTAAAGTAGTCATTAACAGGAAGGACATTTTGGTATATGATTTTATGAACTATATTTAGAGCAGATTGGAGGCGATGTAGTTGTAAATTTCAAGTCTGGTGGAATAATACACTTTGTTGTGAGTGGAGGAATGAAGGTATCTTGTGAAATATTTCTGGACTTTCTCGATTGTATTCATGTCCGATATGCAGTGTGGGTTCCAAACAGGTGAGCTGTATTCCAGAATTGGAGTAACAAATGTTTTGCAAGCTCTGGTTAGCAGTGTAATATTGCCATAGAAGAAGCTACAGTAAGATTAGATTAACAACTCTTAGTGCCTTTTTGGCAATGTTGTTACTGTGGCCTCTTCATCTGACCAGTGGGTGTTTTCTTGCTTATTATTATTATTATTATCACCTACAAAAAGATATTGATAAAACTGAATCGGTCCAAAGAGGGCCACAAAAATGGTGGAAGGTCTTAAGAATAAAACTTGCCAGGAACTACTTAATGAACTCTATCTGTGTAGTCTGTAGGCAGAAGGGAAAGGGGAGACATGATCAAAACATTTAAATATGTTAAAGGGTTAAATAAGGTTCAGGAGGGAACTGTTTTTAATAGGAAAGTGAACACAAGAACAAGGGAGCACAATCTGAGGTTAGTTGGGGGAAAGATCAGAAGCAATGTGAGAAAATATTATTTTACTGAAAGAGTAATAGATGCTTGGAACGAACTTCCTGTAGACAAACTTCCACATTAACTGAATTTAAGCATGCCTGGGATAAACATACAGTGTTCCCTTGACTTTCACGGGGGATACATTCCCAGACCGCCCGCGAAAGTCAAATTTCCGCAAAGTAGAGATGCGAAAGTAAATACACTATTTTTGGCTATGAACAGTATCACAAGCCTTCCTTTAACACTTTAAAACCCTAAATTGCAATTTTCCATTCCCTTAGCAACCATTTAGATTATTATTCACCATGTTTATTTATTAAAGTTTATTTAAAAATATTTATTAAAGGCGGACAAAAGTTTGGCGATGACATATGACATCATTGGGCGGGAAAAACCGTGGTATAGGGAAAAAACAGCGAAATATTTTTTAATTAATATTTTTGAAAAACTGAGGTATAGACTTTTCGCGAAGTTCGGACCAGCGAAAATGGAGGGAACACTGTATATCCATCCTAAGATAAAATACAGGAAATAGTATAAGGGCAGACTAGATGGACCATGAGGTCTTTTTCTGCCGCCAATCTTCTATGTTTCTTGTGTTTTTATGATTAGTGGTAACGTTTACCCTGACTTGAACCATCAAAGGGCGCTGATGACCCAGAGAGGAGGGGGTCAGACTGTTTTCCAAGGCACCAGAAAGCCAGACAAGGAATAATGGATGGAAGCTGACCAAGGAGAGATTCAACCTGCAATTGAGGAGAAACTTCCTGAGGGTGAGAGAAGTGGAACAGCTTGCCTATGGGAGCTTCAGCACTTGGGACCTTCAAGGAGAAGATTGATTGGCGTGCCATCTGGCTCAAATGGTGTAGGAACTCCTGCTGGAGCAGGAGAGAGGGTTGGACTAGATCAGTGTTTCCCAATCTTGGCAACTTGAAGGTACAGTAGTCCCTCACCTATCGCTGGTGTTACGTTCCAGACCTGGCCGCGATGGGGAATTTATCGACTGATAGTATTTATTTAAGTATTTATATTGTAATTGTTTGGTAAGTTTTCATTGTTTTAAGTGTTTATAAACCCTTCCCACACGTTATTTATTTTAGATACAGTATTTAAATACAGTATTTACAATTTTAGATTTTTTTTTTTTTAAAAAAACCTGCCGATCGAGTTCGGCGGGCTGTTTAAATCTGCCAATCGACTTCCTCAGAAACCTGCGATGAAGTGAAGCCGCAGTAGGTGAAGCGCGGTATAGCGAGGGACTACTGTATCTGGACTTCAAGTCCCAGAATTCCTCAGCCAGCATTCGCTCGCTGGGGAATTCTGGGAGTTGAAGTCCCTTCCAAACTCTAGTCATAAATCTTAAAAAATGCCTTCGTCCAAACAACTTTGCCGCGCCGTGACCTGCCGTCCTCCCTCTGCCCCACCCCCCACCCCGCCTCACAGGTCAGCGGCACTCCCCCCCCCCCCCCACACCCGCGGGCTAAGTCGCCATGTGACCGGAGAGATTCCTGTTCCATGGAATCCCTGGCTGAGGGAAGGAGGCGGGAGAGCGAGCGCGCCTTGTTGCGCGCGGGAGGGGGGAGTGTTGGGGACGGAGCGCGCAGCCGCAGTGCGGGCCAGCCGGTGTGTGCGAGCGTGGAGCGAGCCCGAAGTGCTACAAAAGAAAAGTGCGAGCGGAGTTTTTGCGGGCTCCACTCCGAGGCGGCAGCTGCTGCTGTGGCGGACGGTGATCTCTCGGGCTCGCTCTTCCTCCTCCCCGCCGCTCGGGTGGGCTTCGGCGGTGGAAACAACCGGTGCCTGGCACGACTGTTTCTAACCCCCCCTCCCGCCTGCTCCAGGACTCCCCCTCCTCCCCCGCGCTGCGCTAGCCTCGGGACTGGCACGGCGGCGCCTCCGCCTCCCCCCCCCGCTCCTGTCCTCACAGGTTAAAGCGCCGCGAGGTGAGTTTGAACCTTTTCTCCACGGGGGGGGGAGGGGAGCGCGCGCGCTCACTCACTCACGCGCACACACACAAACGGGAGGCGGGAAAAAAGGAGCGCCTGCATCGCGGGTCGCTCGAGGATCTTTTTTTTTTGGGGGGGGGGGCATTCGGCTATGAGGCGGTGCACTCGGGTCAAACCAACTCCCCCCCCCTCCGGTTCGTCTCCCCCCCACCCCTTGGAAAACCTGAGTTGAGGGGCGGGCGGTGTGTGTGTGTGTAGAGATGTATGTATGTATTTATGTATGTATTTATGTATGTATGTATGTATGTATGTATGTATGTATGTATGTATGTATGTGCTTTTTCCCCCCGACGCCCTTCTCCTTAGACTCAGGGCGGCTTACAACATGTTAGCAATAGAACTTTTTAACAGAGCCAGCATATTGCCCCCCACAATCCAGGTCCTCATTTATAAAGTATAAAGAAAGGGTGACTTTTTTTTTTGGTGAGGATTGGGGAATTTCCCTCAGCACGGCTCTTCATCCCCCCTTTTTTTCCTCCCCTCTCCTGCGGGCGCTTCAATCCGCCCGTTTTTTCACTTTTTTCCGTGCGTTCCCACCCCCCACCCCCCTTGAGGTAAAAAAAAAAAAAAGCCGGCCTCTTGCTTGAGTCAGGTGGCTGCCCGAAAAGGGACTCTTCTCTGCGCACGTTTCTTCCCCCCCCCCCCTCTCCCGCCCTGGTTCTTGCTCCCGGTTCCCCTTCAGTTGACATTGCAACCGGCAGGGCACTGACTCCCCCCCCCCCCGGCTCTTTTTCTTTTCTCCCCTCTCCAAAAAAATAAATCCCTTTTGTTGGCTCACCTTCTCCCTCAATTCTTAGGCTGAGGGAGGCTTTTGTTCGGGAAACATCAAAGGCGACTTGAGAGGGGATTGTTGAGGGGTGGGAGGTGGATGTGAGAGAAGACATAATTTTGAAAGCGAAGTTTCTCCTCAGGGTTTCGTTGCCTGTCAGCGCTGGCTTGGCGACTCCCCCCCCACTCCCCCCCCTATTCCTGAATGGGGAAAATAAAGAATGAAACTTTCTTTCCCTCCCTCCTTCCTGACTGCTTGTGATACGGTGAATTACCTAACGAACCAAGCAGCTTATTTATACATGGTTGAGGGCAGATTGATCTGCTTAAAGCAGTGCTTCTCAGTTATTTTCTGTTATGCCCCCCCCCCCAGGAAAAAGTAAACATAGAAACATAGAAGATTGACGGCAGAAAAAGACCTCATGGTTCATCTAGTCTGCCCTTATACTGTTTCCTGTATTTTATTTTAGGATGGATATAAATTTATCCCAGGCATGTTTAAATTCAGTTACTGTGGATTTACCAACCAGGTCTGCTGGAAGTTTGTTCCAAGCATCTAATCTACTACTCTTTCAGTAAAATAATATTTTCTCGTGTAGCTTCAGA
The DNA here is from genome assembly GCF_031021105.1 of Erythrolamprus reginae. Lineage (NCBI taxonomy): Eukaryota > Metazoa > Chordata > Lepidosauria > Squamata > Dipsadidae > Erythrolamprus > Erythrolamprus reginae. Next base: position 271,930,724 of record NC_091951.1, on the reverse strand, counting down.
TCTTTCCCCCAACTAACCTCAGATTGTGCCCCCTTGTTCTTGTGTTCACTTTCCTATTAAAAACATTTTGCACCCCTCTCAACTCTCCAATCTGGACCCCAATGGAATTTTATTGTTAATATTTATTGTTTTACTTATTATAAGCTGCAAGCAAAGTATGGGCTGGGGAAGGCTGCACTACTTACTTACCTGGGAGTAAGTCCCACAGAACTCAGTGGAGTCTGTTTTCAGTTAGGGGAATCAATTGAGAGGGACTGGGCTTATTCCCTGGGGTCACACGCTCCCCTCCCCGCATTGCTCCACACATACCTCCCAGGAGGCCTGCCCCACTATTTGAGAAGCATTGGCTTAAAGAGTTATTATTGAACCCAGATACTATCTTGAGCAGCCTGGTGCCAGTGTTTGGAAGGGTGAACATGTTGCCCATAGTTGTTTTGAAGTGAAACTTTCAAAGCTAAAGGCTGAGGTTTCCTTGTTTGCCATCTTAAAAGCCATGTTGCTATCCTTGATTCTGGAAACAGGTGTCTTATTCATAGGACTAAAGAAAAAATAGCTTTGAACATTGCCCATAGGTTTAGGGCGTTTTAGTGTCTCTTAAACCAGTTTGGTTATTTCTAGAAAAAATGGTAGAAAGTGGATCTCCATGGTTTTAAGAAAGAATGTATCTTAGTCCACTTAACAGACTTTGTAAGGTGTAGATTAGAAGCTACTTGACTTATTCCTGCTTGAAAGTAAAAACGTTGAAACTTAACCCTTATCCTCAGGTGCTTTGCATTACAGTATAATGCACTTAAGGAGAACAATTTTAATTTAGGCTTTTGATCATTTCTGCAAAACCAACTCATAACTTTTATATGAGGGATTACCATATGTTATGGGCATTTCCAAATAGATTTCATTCAGGTTGTATCTGCATCCATTCTTCATAAACTGATTTGTGACTGACCTTCAATTGTCTTGTTCTGGACAACAAATCCTGAGAACTGGCAACGTACACCACAAGCCAATCAATTCTAGATGATGAATACAAGCAAAATTAAAATCAACAACTCCCTCAAGTAGAATTAATATCTGTGTCATTTTCATATTGTGGAAATAGTTTGCCATTACTACCGTATATTTCAATACTTTTTTGGTACTTCCTAGTCTAGTTTACAGCCTTGGGATTTCCTGGTAGTCTTCCATTCAAGTAACTTTTGGAAGCCAGTCATGATTGGTTAGGTGCTGCCCCCAGAGGACGGCTGACCAATAGAATTCAAACATTGGGATTCAAACAGTATCCTAGCCCTCTCAATTGTCACTGCTCCTGAAATAACAAAATAACTTCCATATTCTTATCCAAAAGATAGTGGAAACCATCTCACCAGTACATATTATTTTTTTCCATTTGTTTTGCCATTTGCCAATTAAAACAGTTCTGTGGAAGAAACTAACTTGTCTAAAAGATAGAACCCTATTATGGTAGAGAATAGCAGGGGTCCAGGAACTGTAATCTTGATTAGAAGTTGTAAGGTGGAATTTTGGCATAGGAGCGAAGAGTAAGAGAGTATATTGACTTCCATTTGGCTTATGAACCAAACCAGGAATTTTTTACATATGCTAGGCCAGTGGTGGCTAACCTTTTCCAGACCAAGTGCCCAAAGCGTGAATGGGTGCATGTCTGAACCCCCCAAATGCAATGTGCATGCACCCCCTGCATGCACCTTGCCCCCTGCATGGCCCCCTGCATGTTTCCCACTTCCCTAAGTAAATGTGCCCCATCCCCCTGCTTGCGTGGCAGAGACCCAAAGACCAGCTGGCTGGTAAGAAGTGCCCTGGCATGTGCGACGGAGCTGTAGTGACTGCTCGTATGCCCACAGAGAGGGTGCTGCATGCCATCTCTGGTACGAGTGCCATGGGTTTGCCATCATGGTGCTAGGCAATCAGGTTGTAACATATCCTGTACAAAATTAGTTTCATCTCTGTAGTCCTTTGGAAGGGCTCTTGATCAAAAATCCCTTCGCCTGATCCTTGCACTAGGTTTAAGTACATAGAGTTCAATATTCTTCATTGTCATCAAAGTGGATATTTAGTTGGGTGCCCTTCTGATGAATCATTTATATTATTTTTTGTATATTTGCATGCATTCTTCATTGTCAATGGTGTCTTTGCAAGTGTTAGGGTTGGGGATTGGTTTTCTACTTAAATCCGCTGGAGATCCCCTTCTCTGAAATTAAGAGTAAGTATAGCATGTTAGTAATTTCAAAGAACTATGGGATGAATTGAATAGTCATGGAGGGATTACATGTTTTAGGACTCAAGAATATAGTCTGCTGACGGCTGAGGTGTAATAAATAATGATAAAAAACCTGGGAAATTCTGAAATGCTGATCCTGAGGAGATGCCCTGGGTGCTCTTTCTCTCTTTTGTGTGTTTACGTGGTTTTGAAAGCTTATTTGTTCAGACAGGTTTTTAATACATTGTGGTCAAAGGTTGTTTAAAAACTTTGGCTTTTAAAAAGCTATTTTTGCTAAAATGTTTACTGTTTTGATTGTTGCATTTACTTAGTTTTACTTTTTAAAAAATGTGTGTTACATTAATTCTTTAAAGCTATTTCTTTGAAAATTATCAGTAATATTGTAACTGTTTACTAGTATATGTTTGGTTGTTTGTAATGTTCATTTGGGTGAAATGATGCATCAGGTTTTGAATCAATGCACCTCAAATGGGCTAACGTATGAAATGTGCCTTTCAGCCTACATAAAATCAGACAGAAAAAACGACTAGAGAAATTAAGTTTACTTTATTGTAAAACCACATTAACAAAATCTTGCAAGTCTGAAAGTTCAAACTTCTGACTGCTACTTTTAACACTCCTTTGTGGCTTGTCTTTCCTGAGTTTCTGTGACAGCAAACCACTGGGAGCTTCTGACCCCCTTTTGTTTCCTAGGCAGCGTCTCTTCCCCTCATTTTCCAAGGTCATCTACAGATTCCATTACAGTGCCCAAAATCCAGGACCTGAGGAATTTTAATTTAGCCAAGTTGTGGCCACTGCTGTGCTGCTGTGTCACTTGACTGTCAGTTCTAATGGAAAGGAAAATCAATGGGGAGGCCAGCAGAAAGTCAAGAGTCACTCCCGCTCTCAGTACTTTTTTGCCTAGCAGTGGTTATTCTTTTTGTCTGTTTAGGCAAGGAAATGTCTGTGGAATTACGACCCAATGGGACTAGTTATCTAGTGATATGGGACTAGTTATAACTGATCACTAGTTATCTAATGATAACTGATTTACAGTTCAATCAAATTACATTTAAAATATTTTACTCAGAAGCACTTTCCCTTTAAATTAAAACAATTTGTATAGGAGAAAAGCTGTGTTTCACCCTGCTATATTATCTTGTTATTAAGAATGCTGATTATCCTCTATAATTCCTTTTTTTCTAAGTATTTCCTTTTCACAGCCTTTAGGGATCCTGACTAGCTGCTCTACCTTTTTCTGTGGTATAAATCAGATTTTTGAAACAACTCCTTCAAAACTTTCTTGCATATTATGAGGGTTATCTGGAAAGTAAGATTACAAGGCATGTAGCTCTCATGGAGAATGTTCGCGGGGGAAGTTGGTATTACTATTGTGTAGTGGGAAGCCAGCGGAAGAGCCAGTAGTCAGTAGATCATCGACTGGTGTTGTGGCGAAGGTTAGAGATGAGCATCCTCATTCCATTTCCTTTCAAGTGCAAAGTGCGTGCTGTAATATGCTACCTGAATGCTAAGGGCTGCTTAGCATTGCTCACAGTCACTCATGCCCTCATCACTTCGAGGTTCGACTACTGTAATGCTCTCTACATGGGGCTACCTTTGAAAAGTGTTCGGAAACTTCAGATCGTGCAGAATGCAGCTGCAAGAGCAATCATGGGCTTTCCCAGATATGCCCATGTTACACCTACACTCCGCAGTCTGCATTGGTTGCCAATCAATTTCCGGTCACAATTCAAAGTGTTGGTTATGACTTATAAAGCCCTTCATGGCACCGGACCAGATTATCTCAGGGACTGCCTTCTGCTGCACGAATCCCAGCGACCAGTTAGGTCCCACAGTGTGGGCCTTCTCTGGGACCCGTCAACTAAACAATGTCGTTTGGCGGGACCCAGGGGAAGAGCCTTCTCTGCGGTGGCCCCTGCCCTTTGGAACCAACTCCCCCCAGAGATTAGAATTGCCCCCACCCTCCTTGCCGTTTGTAAGCTTCTTAAAACCCACCTCTGCCGTCAGGCATGGGGGAACTGAGATATTCTTTCCCCATAGGCCTTTACAATTTATGCATGTTATGTTTGTATGTATGTTTGGTTTTATAATAAGAGTTTTTTTAGTTGTTTAGTATTGGATTGTTACATGCTGTTTTTTGTCACTGCTGTTAGCCGCCCCGAGTCTGCTGAGAGGGGCAGCATACAAATCCAATAAATAATAATAACAACAACAACAACAACAATAATAATAATAATAATAATGAACGCTGCTGCAATAGCTGTCCAAGATGCTTACTGAAGCACCCAAAATCGACAGAGTCAGTGCCACCCGAAAATATCTTGACCATTTCGAGATTGAAGGCGAGGCTTTTCTCAACTGCATAGTGAGAGGAGATGAAACTTGGGATTACCACCATGCTCCAGAGAGCAAACGTCAGTCAATGCAGTGGCTCCATACCCATTCTCCTTCAGCCAAAAAATTCATAATTCAGCAATCGGCGAGAAAAATCTTGGGAACCCATCACAGCAGCATTCATGCCCTTGGCATTCAGGTAGTGTGTTACAGCGCACATTTCGCATTTAGAGGGAAGCCGAAGGAGGACGTCCATCTCTAACCTTCACCACAATGTCAGTGGATGATCTACTAACCACTGGCACTACCCATTCTCTTCCGCTGGCTTCCCACTACACGATAGTAATGCCAACTTCCCCCGCGAACATTCCCTGCAAGAGCTATGTGCCTTGTAACCTTACTTTCCGGATAACACTCGTATTATTGTTGCACTGATTATGGAATTGGTTTGTTTGAAGTGGCTTCTAGCAGGGTGCTAACTATTTAGGCTGTACCGCACATCAGAGTGCCCAGGGGTGTGATCTTTCTCCGCAGCTCCATAAAGCAGTTCAACCTTTCCAAGATGCCAGTAGCAGCTGTATGGAGCTCTGTAGGCACATGCAGGAATGTAAATTTTTGTTTCTTCTTTGATTTTATGAGTTAAGGATACTTGGCAGTTTGTGTTGTACCATCAAGGAGCTGGATTTCATTTGTATTTAGAATCATAGAATCATAGAGTTGGAAGGGACCTCCTGGGTTGTTGGGTCCAACCCCCTGTCTGTCCTTTCTAGTCAGGAACCTGCTGGTGAAAACCTTGCTGCTCTAGCAGTTTGGGTGGATTTTAGCCAATGCAATGCAATTCTATATTTTTTGGATGTGATTGCACAGGGAAGGCTAAAAATTAACCTAGGCCACATAAATGATTTATCTGAGTAATTTATTGTATAACCATTTATTAATTAAAGGCCATACATTGCATGAAGCTGCATGACTAGTGGGACTGTTTATATGAATAAGGGAATTAACTAGTTTATTTTTTGTAGCTGAACCTAATGATAGCTAAACCAGACAAATGTCTTTATTTTGAACTCTGTGGAGATACAGTAATCCTCAATTTATGATCACAATTGGAACCAGAATTTCTGTTGCTAAGCAAAATAGTAAGCTGTGCCTAATTTTATATTTTCCCCAACAATTACTAGGGAATCACTGCAGTTGTTAAAGTGAATCACATGGTAGTAAAGTAAATGTGGCTTCCCCTATTGAAGAAATTCCAATTCTATTTGTTAGCTGGAAATTGGGTAGGAAGGCTACAAATGGTGATCACCTGAACCCAGGATGCTGCAACCGGGTTAAATAGATTCGGTTTCCAAGTACCCAAATTTTGATGCTAAGTCACTTTCTCCATACAGTTATATATAGATACAGTATATATGTACACATGCGTTCTGCATGTGTATTTCACAATGTGGTTTTCCTTTTGAACTGAGGTTGTACTTGGTCACTTTGATACAGTATATGAGGAAAGGGGACTGTAGTGGTTATAATCTTTGTTTCTACCGATATACTTAATATGGAGTATAAATAGCTCATTTCTAATGAGTAGGCAACCTGTCTAGCTTAGCACAATAATCCTCATCTTACAGCCATTTTTAATGACCTTCAGTGTTACAACAACACTTAGAAAGGTGACTTATGATCATTTTTCACGCTTGCGACCAGTGCTGCATTTTCTTGGTCAAGTAAACAAGACTTATGAATATTTATAGTGAATCCGAATGATCATGTAAGTCAAGGATTATCTGTATCTGGATGCAGCTGCCTTTTATTCCTCTAGCATACAGTCCCTTATAACCTAGTATAATCATCTGAGGGGTGTAAATTAAATTTATTGTAAGATAACACCACCTATTCCTAGGGGTTCTTTGGGAGTTCATATCAAATCCATCAGATGTTAAATTAAGTTGGATGATTTCCTTGCATGCCTCTATTTAATCAGAATAATTAATGCTCTTTTTAGGTTGGGCATTGGTGCTGATTACCTATCCATTTATTTTGATTGGAAAGGAATATGGCATACAGCTTAGTGTGCTGTATGAACATAATCATTATAGGTTGTGCACTATAATTTATGACATTGTACAATGCAGCCAATTGTTTATTCAATGCTATAAATTGATGGTCGAACAATGCTATCTATGTGTACTTCAGTATGCAAATCAAAATATTTTTTAGGATACAAGAAGACTTTCTAGATCTGTCTTGGACATGAAGCCAACATCACTTTTTCTTAGCCCTAGGAAAGGGGTAACGGCAAATCACTTCTAAATAAAGCTAGCCAAGAAAACTGCAGGCACTTGTACAGGCAGTACAGTGATACCTCGTCTTACAAACGCCTCGTCATACAAACTTTTCGAGATACAAACCTGGGGTTTAAGATTTTTTTGCCTCTTCTTACAAACTATTTTTACCTTACAAACCCACCGCCGCCGCTTGGATGCCCTGCCTCCAGACTTCCATTGCCAGCAAAGCACCCATTTTTGCGCTGCTGGGATTCCCCTGAGGCTACCCTCCATGGGAAACCCCATCTCCAGACTTCCATGTTTTTGTGATGCTGCAGGGGAATCCCAGAAGGAGAATCTCAGCAGAGCAAAATGGGCGCTTCGCTGGCAACGGAAGTCCGGAGGTGGGGTTTCCCATGGAGGGGAGCCTCAGGGAAATCCCAGCAGCACAAAAATGGGCACTTGAGCTGGCAAAAGGGGTGAATTTTGGGCTTGCACGCATTAATCGCTTTTCCATTGATTCCTATGGGAAACATTGTTTCGTCTTACAAACTTTTACACCTTAAGAACCTCATCCCGGAACCGATTAAGTTTGTAAGATGAGGTATCACTATATCTGAGAACTGCAAAAAACCAGCTCATAATTTCACTTCCATGGCTATATAATTAATTACTTCTGCATAATATCATTTTATGATTAAATATTTTGTTTGGTTTGTAGTCCAGATGTTCTTATAAACCCATTTAGGCATCTTTGATAGAAACTAAAAACATGCCTGTTTTTATAAATAAATGAAAAGACATCATTACCATCAGCTTTTCTTTTCTTTTTCTAAACGGTTGTATTCGTTGCCTTCTATATTTCCTCTGTGTGGCCTGTCTTAAATAATAGATGTAGGAACTGAAATGAAAACTCTCTAATGAAGAATTTGCTTGGTAACTGATACAAGCTTTTCCCCCATTGCAACTGCTTATACTGCAGTAGAAATAATGTTATCAGAAATGAGCAGCAATTAGATTCTTTGTTTGTATAAAACCAATCAGTTAATTGAGAGCAGTTATAATATAGTGTTAGCTATCGGTAACACTCCTTAGAGTTCATTAATCATTTTTAATTGAATTAAATAATGTAGTTTTAAAAAGAATTGTACATATACATTGATATTAACCATTCTTACTTGCCGTAATTTTTTAATTAAAGAAAAGGAATATGAGATTAAGTAAAGTTATAGAAAAAGTGTGGGTAACCTTAATTTAGCTCTGTCCATTAAACTTATATATAATTATACGTTCATGTATATGTTCATGTATCACCATAGCACAAGAGAAGTGAGCACTCCGCAAAGCCAGAGCTGCAAATGCTGTAACAATGGTGTCCACACATGTCTGCCCAACATGTGGCAGAACATTTCATGCCCGTAAAGGCCTTATCAGCCACCTGCGGACACATCATGGGCAGCCCAAAAGCTGTTAGATGTCAAGATGTCCTCTTCGAACACAATGGATGAACATCATATGTTCATGTATATGGCAGTATGTATTTTGTTTTTAATAATAGAATAGAATAATAAAAAAGCTAAATGGGTTATGAAAAGTTTCTTCTAACTATTAGCACAGATCTCTGCTCAGCTGTACGGTGGAGGATATTGGATATTGGATAAAATCCTTTCTCGTGAGACTTTTACATTAGTCTCTTCATTTCCTCTCTCATAATTATTTTTGCACCCCTAAAGTTGCTCCTAGTAGTTCTTCCAACCATCAAGAGTACATGTAATCCTTGATTTACAGCTGGTCATTTAGTGACTATTTGAAGTTGTGACACATATCCGAGGAGTAACTTTTAAGGTGTTTCAGAAGTTCTGACAGCTCCTCCCTATAGTCCCATGATTGCATTTTGGGTGTTTGGCAGCTGCCGTCCCTGACTATCTCTTGCCGCATACCTCCCAGAGACCTATAAAGAGAACACAGAGTTGGCCTCCTCCAGATCCCATTAAGCAGGTTGGTGGGACTGCGGGGAAGGGCCTTCTATGTTGCTGCCCCAGCTCTGTAGAATCAACTCCCCCCCACAATGTCCGTATGCTCCCACCCTATTGGCTTTCCATAAGGCCACGAAGACCTGGCTTTGCCTGGCAGGTCTGGGGGCCATGAACCAACAACAATCATAGTCAAATTGTATGAATGTCTAGTATGCATATTGTGTTAGTTTATTATGTTAAATTATGGCTTTTAATTAAGGTTTTATATCTCAGATTCTATATTTTACTTTTTACTGTTTTTGTATTTTATACTGTTGTAAGCCGCCCTGAGTCCTTCGGGATTGGGCGGCATAGAAGTCGAATTAATAAACAAACAAACATAGTGAACAATTTGTTTAAACAACCATGGTTGGATTAACATTTGCTACCTTCTTTGATTTTGATTAACTCTTTTGTTAAACTCTTTTGTTAAGAGAATTTTATTTCTCATAAAGGAGCAAAATGTTGCTATATTAGATGCAAGTTCACCCACAAATGGTTGCCAATAGTTGTTAGGAGATAGTTTTGTATTGTTTATTTTATTGAATGTACTTTTATTGGTCAGTAGTGAAATAAAGTGTCTGTCTGTCTGCTTCAGAAACAACATCACTACTTTTACTTCTATAGCCCCATATAGTATCAGAGCAAAATAAAACTCATCCTTCTAAGAAGGGAATCTGGATGTGAATAATTTGTGTATTGTTTATACAATTACTTTGTGTCTGAAATGCACAGGGCCAGAATGACCTGCAACCTTTGACAATTGCAGTTTGGTCCTAAATAATCACCCATTAGCTATAAAGTGATTTACAACCACTTCCTCTACTTGAGGAGCAGCAAGGTTCAGTAAAAGTGTGGGAAAAGAGGTCATTAGGCAAATAACATCTGTCACAGTTATGTAACTTTTCAACTCTAATTGGATTACTTTTTTAATGATCTGAACAAAATAACAGAAAAAGACATGACAGCTTTTGCTTTTCACTCATAGAAACATAGAAGTCTGACGGCAGAAAAAGACCTCCTGGTCCATCTAGTCTGCCCTTATACTATTTTCTGTATTTTATCTTAGGATGGATATATGTTTCAACTCAACTCATTATCAAGTGTAATGCTACCAAAAATAGAAGGTGGAGAAGAATAGAATAGAATAGAATTCTTTATTGGCCAAGTGTGATTGGAAGAAATTTGTCTTTGGTGCATATGCGCTCCGTGTACATAAAAGAAAAGATACATTTGTCAAGAGTCATGAGGTATGGCACTTAATGATTAAGACCTGATCCCCAAATTGTGTGTACATTGCAATGTTTTGGAAAGCCTTGGAGATTTTCTGAAGCATTATGAAGACAGCCTGGCAGGGTGACATGGTGGAGTACAGGACAGCAAAGCTAGAGGAGTCCAAAGGGCAGAGATGGGGGGGGGGGAGGGGAGTTGAAGAGATGGCATTCCCTTTACCAAGGCTCAAGGCTGGGAGGAACCAAGTCAGTTGTACCCTCGGGGTGTGTCCTCACCTAATGATTGATGGGATTTGGTTAATGATGGGCAGTACTGTTGTTAAGCAGTGTAGGCACACAACATTGTGCTTTACAACTACATATCTTGAAATAGAAATTCTGCCCTAATTATCTTTGGAACTCAAGAACTATTTGTATTCAGGTGTTTTAAAATGATGATGGAGTAGGACAATTGAAGAGTCTCTAGATGTTACTGAAATTTTTATTCCCCAGGAGCTTCGGTTGGCATAATCAATAGTGTGGGATATTGGTGACTGTATTTCAGCATCATTTGGAGGGCCACCCATCTTAATTCCTAGTTTAAACCTTCAAAGACTTACTGTGTTGAAATGGGATACAGCTTGATTGAACTGAGATTTCATATGAAACTCTTTTGGAGTTCTGCCTGAAGCCTGTATGTTCAAACTTTCTCCTGTCTTCTGAACAGCCATTAAGTATCTTAATTAGAAATGCTGCAGGAATTCCCCATTTTATCCTGCTTTTAATAAATCTAAGCTTATGTTTTTAGGACAGTTCATATGTAATCCAAGTATATCCTCCCATATGACAAAATATTTTTTTTATCCTTTTACTGCTTTACTACATCTTTGATTGCTAGGAACAATTCTAAACCATGTCTAGACAGCAAAACTCCTCAGTTTACTTTTAAAAGAATAAGGAAACAATTAAGAATGGTGGCTTCATATCAAAAGATTTAAATATTGGCAGCTTTTGCTGCCTTTCTCTGATAATAAAAAGAATGTCTTGGAATAACTGATGAGTAGTTCAGATGCTTTCCGCCACAAAAAGAAAGTGATGTTATCAATATCTGTGCAAAAGAAAGCCTGAAGGGTTGGTTGATTTGACTTTACTTAGTCCTGTACTAAGTATTAAAAAATTTAAAGGAATAACATATTTGACTCTGCAAAAAGAACCCTGTAGAATTGAGAGATGTAGAACCATCTGTGCTTTTCTAGCAGGTCCTATCTGGAACAGCCACTTAACTTTGGGGATAAATAGTGATGTCATTAGAAACTCTCCTCTTCCCCCTTGGGAAAAAAAAAGCAATACAGTATTTGATTGTTTTACTCCCAGTTTTCATGGCTGTTGCTCCCCCAATTAAAATGTCTTTGGTTTTTGTGTATGTGGAAATTGTGGAAATGGAGGAATTTACAATAGTGGAAGCTGAAATAACAGTACCGATAGTATTAGGGATGGAGATAACTGGTGTAGCCAACAAGTAAGAGTGAAATGCCCATGTTCCGAAAATTGAAAATGGCATTTGTCACATGAATCTGGAGGAGTTTACCTGTCTCCTGTGGAGCAGTGATACAGTGAGCGCACATGAACACAGCATGAGGTTGTGCAAGCCTATTAAAATGAGCAACTGATTAAGGTCAGTATAGCTTAATTATATGTACTGCTGGGCAATAAACTGATGTTTATGCTGAAAATGTAAAGAAGGCAAAGAAATTTAGAAATGCAATTAAATGCATTAACCAGAAAACACAACACAATATTTAGTATCTTTGTTGATGTTCAAAATAGTTTTTAAAATACAGTATTGTAAAAAAGTAATTGTTACTTTGTGGAGACAGTGCTGAGTGCCTTCTTACCTTCCAATAAAATGTGCTTGACAGATGCTGGTTTAAGCAAAAGTGATATTTGAGGAAAATTGTGGGATTATATTTTTCCTTCAAGGCATATTAAAGCATATTACTTATACTGGGAAGTAGAAATAATCTTTGTGTTTGAAATGTATTTGAACGTTAGTAGCTCGGATTAGTAGTTGGGCTGCTGGGCTGAGCTCCGATCCTGGCAGTTTGGTTGCATGCAAATAAATTGCCAAGCTTGGAGCTTACACTAACAGCCCATAATCTTTGTGTGTATATGAACTTAGAATATCTGTTGTATTAAAGAAAACTTCTAGTCCGGTGTTTCTCAAACTTGGCAAGTTTAAGAAGTGTGGACTTCAACTTCCATAATTCCCCAGCCAGCAAAGTGTGTTTTAGTACAGTATTTTTCAACCAGTGTGCCGCGAGACACGGTCAGGTGTGCCGCGAAGAAGGAAGCTCAGGTTCTGGTCTCACAACTTTTTCCTGAGAGAGAGAGAGAAAGACAGAGTGAGAGAAAGAAAGCAAGAAAGAGGAAAGAGAGAAAGAGAGAGAGAAAGCAAGAGAGAGAGAAAGAGAGAAAGCAAGAGAGAGAGAGAGAGAAAGCAAGAGAGATAGAAAGCAAGCAAGAGAGAGAGAGAAAAAAGGAGAGGAAGGGAGAGAGAGAGAGAGAAATGAGCAAAGAGGGGAGGAAAAAAGAGAAATGAGGAAATGATTGAGACAGAGAATGAGAGGAAAGAGAGAGAAACAAAAGAGAGAGAGAGAGAGAGAAGTGACTCTTGATTTAAAACATATGATAAAAAGCACCCAAAAAATAAGAGAGAAAACCCCCCAGCCCTCACCTGTTTTTGGAAATGGTTCAAGAGTATGTATACACACACACACACACACACAAGAGGGGGAGGAGACAGGGATGGAAAAAGAGAGGAGAGTGTCTTAGAGTGTCGTTTTGTGTCCTTTTGGTTGGTGGTGTGCCCCAGGATTTTGTAAATGTAAAAAATGTGCCGCGGCTCAAAAAAGGTTGAAAATCACTGTTTTAGTACATGTGTATCAGATAATGCATGGTTTTCCATTTTAGATAGATGTGGATGACTTTTTTTATGACAGACTATTAATAAGATCTTATTATTGTTATTTATTATACTTCCTATCTAAAAACTGGTAGTCTAATTGTTGGTTTATTCTTCAAATTGATTTTTGCCTTGTATAACCTCTGTCAAAGTGTCCACAAAAAAGTAAGTGTGTAACACTAAAAAAATCCTTACAGTTCTCTTTAATTAGAAATGACCAGATGGAAGTTGAAATACTGTATGTTGGCCACCAAGTGAAAAGAGTGGACTCATTGGAAAAGACCTGGATGTTGGGAAACATTGAAGGCAAAAGAAGGAGACAGAAGAGGAAGATACAGTTAGTTAATGTCATTGATGCAATGAACATGAATTTGGGCAAACTCTGGGAGACGGTGGAAGATTGTGCTGGGTTTCAAGGGGTCACAAAAAGTTGGACGCGGCTTAATGACTTAACAGGAAAAGATGAAAACAAATAAACTCAAAGGGCAGACTCAATGGACCACTAGATTTTTTTTAATTTCATGTTTTCTATGTTTCTATGAAACAAATGTATTCTTGGTGGGAGTAAGGAATGTTTCTCTCTGCCACCTACAAGCAAGAGAGTTCAGGAAAATACTGTGAATAAATGCCTTGCTTGTATGAAGTTCACAAATTGTATGACTCATTAAAGTATTTTTAATCTTATTTTTAAGCAATACAAGCAATTAAAGACAGTATTTCTAGATCACAACACTCTTTAAAACCATGGTAATAATTTTTTACAGCTGTGATCAAGACTACAAAATTTTTAAATAATAATTTATTGTTATTTATTGTTATCGAACTGTTTTATAGGCTTATCTGCTTTCCCTAAGTACAAGATTCTGTATTGATCATGGTGATTACAGTCCTTTTCTACCAAGAACAAAAATGGTTAGGGAAACAAAATACAGTTGCAAGTAGAACAGTACTTGGGAAAAGGATGTAAAATAAGTTAAAGAAAACTGGACTTCCATCTGGACTTTTGCCTCTGGGAGGAAAAGTATTATCTTTTTCCCTTGGAAAAGACTGAATATAAAAGGATAAAGAAGGCATGAGTTTTTGAACAGAAATAACTGGTTTGTTCAAGGAGTACCATTCCTTTTTTGTTGCCCATCTTTCCTTCTTTTTTGTGTGTGTTTTTTTCTCCTCCCCTCTCCCTGGAGCTGAGTGCCAAATTGTAGGGCAACCATGACAGCTGGTTAGTGTCCAAAGTCCTTGCCTGTTTAAACTTGTATCAGGAAATTATTTGTCAGAAGATCAAAGCTCTGGTGGCGTGAATGAACTCATTGACTAAACTGCAAATTTGGCCTCGGCTGTAAATATTGTTTGACATATTTATGAAATCAATCAATGTAGAAATTAACGTGTCTAATTTCATATCAAGTGTCCATACAGACTAACAAAATTATATTTGAGAAAATAAGCTATGGTGGTGGACTACTCTTAGTTTAAGAAGCAGTGAATTGAACACGATTCTAAAAGTTGTCATATTTCTCTTAGGAATTTTAAATATGCTGTTTACTTTCTTTGAGATAATCTCAGAAGGACTCTGCAGAAAGGCGTAAAAATAGCCTTGAAGGTTTTAAACAGCCAAAAGACAACACAAGTTTAGCTTTGAAAAGGAGGAGAGAATACTAAAGAAGCTCTAGATTGCTCAGACTTAATTCTCTTTGATATAAGAGGATTGTGAGAGATTCTCTGTCAGGTTTTCAAGATGATTATATCCTGGAACAATAAAGGTGAGTTCCAGTAATCCTTGCTGAGCCTTGTTTTCTGAGTTAAAGGGGTAACAGGAAGTTATCACAAAGCTAATGTCTACCTGTATTTTTGGATAAATATATCAAGTTAAAAATGGTAACAAGAAAAAAATAGATTACATATACTGTATGTGACCGTACAGTAAAACTAACCATGAAAGTTCCTTACTTGAGGGTTTCTTTTTTAAATTTATGTTTATTAAAACATTTTGATATAATAAAAGACAAATCAAAAGAAAGAAAAAGAAAAAAATGAAAGTGAGAAAAGAAAAATAAAACTTCAATTAAAAAATGTGTAAATGACATCTGACCTTCTGATCAATAGATAATTCCTCTTTCTTAAAATATTTTGCAACCTCTACCCTTCATTTAATCTGTGCCTTCTAGATCTTTAAATTCATAAATAATCAATATTTTTCCTTTGTTCTCTGACCAAATGGGTCAGCTTTGCCATTTCTGTAAATGTAACAGTTTCACAGTCCAGTCCTCCACTGTGGGAATATTATTATATTTCCATTGTTTCTTAGAGATTCTGATAAGAGTATTTATTCACTTGGATTCCCCAAAGTTGTATGCATCTTCATGTATATCCAGGGTACTAACCCACACTTTGATGTTAATTTGATTAATTGTAATTATTATATGTTGTATGCTGCCCAGAATAATTTATTGTGAGAGATGGGTAGCCATAAAATTTGAGAAACCAATAAAAATTCCGAAATGTTAATATTACAATGTATTCTATCATATTACAAATATGGGTTCACTTTAATACTTTAACAGCACTTGTTAATACATTTGTCAAGTACAAGAATAGGAATTTCATATTGTATCATATTAGAATGACCTCGTTATGTACATACAATTATATAATCCCTCCTTATTTATTCAAAAATGGAAGTTAGGTTATTGCCTATAATTCTTGGGTCTCAATGCAGATTACTGTATTTGGAAATTAGGATAATTTGCATTGCAGTGAAACATTTTCTAGCGTTTAATTACTATGCACAAATTAGCTTAACTTGCCTACGGAAATATGCATTAACCCTGATGTGAGCTGCAAAATATTTCCATGGAAAAATAAAGCACTGGAAAATATTCTGCAACCAATGTAGTAGTCCATGGGTCATCTTGTTTCAGATAAGATAAAATAATAAAAATAAATAGGTATCTCAAAGTTGCAAGCATAACAAGTCAATCACTTGTGCAATGCCATTGCTGGGACTGTAAGGTGAAAAATTGGAGACTACTGCATTTCCTTCTCCTATAGTGTAGCTGCTTAGTAATTTTTGCTGACACTGCCTATCTTCCAGGGGCATCCATTCATCTGGCATCCTCTCCCAAGCACAAGTCTATGAAAGAGATATTTCCACAGGCGTTGTGGCCTTTGACAAATGAGAGCTATGCATGGAAAAAATGAAACAATTTATATAATTCATTTTTTTTGTTTTTTAACATAAAGGCATTTAATTGATGCCATTACACTTTTCCTTCCTTCTTTTGAGATAAAACAGGTAAACAAAATTTTATTTAAATATATGATATTTAGAAGAATATCAGTGTTCTCAGCAGACTATCATAAATATATGATATTTAAAGGAATATCAGGTGTTCTCAGCAGACTACCATAATATAGTTAGTGATTTAACTTGAAACTGATAAATCTTGCAAGCTCTCTCTTTTTCAAGATGGCTTTCCAGATTTATCAGCTCCCAAAATATTAGTTTAACATAGTCTAAAATATTATAGAATGATCTACATGGACAGAGAAATATGAATAAGAATACTAAGGTTTATAACACAAGCAAAGTAAATGAACGTTCTAATCCAGACCACTTGATTCAAAAGTTTACTTCTATAGAAATAAAGAAGGCTTTGAAAGAGGAATTCCTTTTATTTCCCTTGTATCTGGATTTTCCATTTCTTCAGAATTTCCAATTAAAGCTGAGTCTGTGGGAAACTAGAAAATCTTACACATCCCCCCACCTTGGTCAGCAGCTTCTACTTTTCATTTTTCCTCTCCAGGAAGGCGAGATATTTGTGGAGGGGTAGGAAGTTTTCTTTTTGTTTACATACCAAAACCCAACTCTTATCCACACAGATGAAACTGGCTTAGGGGCTACAGGATAGTATTCACAATAACTTTGAAACTAGATGTACTCTGCTTTATTAAATAAATAAAAATAAAGTACAAAGAATTATGTGCTTTCAGTTTTTCTGCAGTTCAAGCATATGTTTTCTTTTTTCTCTTTTATTTTTTTTTAGATTGTTTCATGGCTTCAGAATATACCATCATGTTCTATATTTTAACACAACAATACCATCCTTTATTAAGGCTAAGACAAATGATAAAAATCACTGATGTTTTAAAAGATGTTTTAACGTACCTTTTGCCTTTCAAGTGCAAAATTGTTCCAAGTGATAAATCATCCATTGACTTTTGACTATACTGTAGTAACTGTCTTGGGAATAGTCAAGTATTTTGATCTGGTGGCTCTACAACACGCATACTTTAAAAAAGTTTAATATTTGTATTTGAAAAAAAAATCAAATTGTTTCTAGAAGGCTTGTATATTATTAATATTACCCAGGCATGATTGAAAGCTCCATATGTACAATATTAATATTGAGATGTTTAAATTAATTTTGCATTCTGAACATGTTTACTGAGTTGAGTAACTTAATTGTAGCACTAGCTGTTACAACCAGAGTGGTGCCACATGTTTTGGCTTGTGTCTTGTACCATCTATCAGGTAATTAGATTATGAAACAGTGTCTTGGAGTATAACAACTCATAATTTTTCAATGTATGTCAGATGTTATTGTGACATTGCCTAGGCTTGCTGTGGAGTACAAAATATTTCTAGGAGCCCTAAGGCTTGTTCAGGGAAAGCTTGAGGTGTTTTTCTGAACCCAAGGAAGAAGAGAAGAATTCAGTAGCTAAGAATTTAGCATTTCTTGTTTTATATAAAGGCAACTGTGGTCCAACCTTGCATTTTAGCTAAAAAGTAGGGAGAAGAGCTTTGGCTGAACAAAATAAAAAAAATTATACAGAAGAAAGATGATAAAATCTGCTTAGTTCTGTTACTCAGGACAACTCACTGAGCTCAGAATGTTTTAATTGTATACACTTCTCTTTTGTATCTAATAATCTCTCACTGGTGAATCTTAAGGTTGTAATAAAAAAAGTAAATCCTATAATCCCATCCCTACTTAGTTTTCAATTCTTATCCATTCTTTACAAGGTAATACGAGTAAGCTATTATACCCAATTTATTACTGTTAAGAATTCAGCTCTATTCCTAACATAAATATGGTGCAGAAGGAAGATTTTTTAAAATTAATGTTTGCTTTTGTTCATGTTGTTTTGTTTAGTGCACATCTTGCACAAAATTAAACATATTTTAGATACTTTGCCATTGTCCAGAGACTTGATACAGGTCTTCTGTTTTGATTTTATTTTGTTCTGGAGATCGGATCCAGTTGAGAAAGTCTGGAAATAAAATGAGGACTGATAGGCATTTTGCTTTCATTGCTTATGAAACATTTTTAATAATTTTATTAGGAAAAGTACATGTTCATTAATTTTAGGGGGAATTTCTAACAAAAATGTGCTGCCCTGTGTGTATGTATCTGTATATATGCAAATGTGAATGTTGATTTTGGGTTTTTGATCAAGAGTCGCCTTTCCCCTTCCAACTCCGTTCTCTTCTCCGAGCTGCACAGAATGACTGTCACTATGCACACATAGGATGTCCAGCAAACATGGGAAACAGGGAAACCAGGAAATTATCAGGGAAATCGGCGGTTTGGGAAATATCATTCGTGAAAAAAATAGAATAAACCAGGGGAAAAAACCAAACTGTATTAAAATGTTTAAAAGTCAGGGGAAAATCATGTAAAAAACCCCACCCAGATTGCACTGCCTGGCAGAGCCAAGCAAAAATGAGCATAACTGTGTCAACAACTTGCTTCCTCAGCTATCGATATTTCTCCACGACTTAGCTGTTTGGTAAGATGTCATCTACGACCACACCTTAACTAGATCGCAAGTTGTAGGGAAATGTCAGGGAAATATCAGGGAATTTCAAAATGCTTTCCCCCTGGACACCCTGCACCAGCTTGACCTCACAGGGACAAATAGCCCAGAGTCGGTAGTCGCCAGCGGAAGCCAACTGCTCCATTAACTGGCTGGAACTTTGAGCTGTATTTTCGGCCCTCAAACATTTCCAATGATTTCTGATTGGCAGGCATATTCTCTTCCTAACGAACAACAGCTCGACCAAGGTCCATGTGAACCAGCAGCGCAGTATTTGCTTCAGGACTCTAATGCAAGAGGCAATGAGACTGGGACTATGTAACACCTACTCTTGCTTTCGGCAGACCATATGAGTTTTCAGTACCTAAGTGGACAGGCTCAGTTGGACCATGGTGGATCATACAGAGTGGTGCCTGCACCCGTCCCTTTTGCACAACATCACGAGCTGCTTCGGCCTTCTGGAGGTTTGCTACCCTGGAGAACGCCCAACTGTCAAGGTTTTACTCTTTTATTCTTCCCGTACCAGGTAGCAGAGGGGGTGAATGCCCTCCATGGACATTTGGGCTTTCTATACACCTTCCCTCCTCTGCCCATCCTTCCTTAGGTGTTCCAGAAGGTTTTGGAGGAGCATATGGAGGTGATATTGCTGGTACCTCATTGGCCAAGACATGCCTGCTTCACGGGCCTGAACGCCCAGTTAGTGTCTCCTCCATGGCGGATTCCAATGAGCGAGTCTTTGCTCAGCCAGGGGGCGTTGGTCCACCCAAATCCCCAGTAGTACCAACTGACTGCCTTGCGGTTGAGTGGCATGCTCTGAGACAACAGGATTATGATCCTGAGGTTATACTTACCATCCAGGCATCCTGCCGCCCCTCCATGGAGAGAATCTATGTCACAATATGGAAATCCTTCTGCACTTAGTGTGAGGATCCTCAAGTTTCTACAGTGGGGATTGGCCATGGGCTATTCTCCCAACATTCCCTACAGACAGATGGGGCACTGTCTTCGATCCTGTCCTTTGATCAGGCTGACTCTCTGGCTCGCTTTCTGATGGTTCGCTGTTTTTTGCAGGAGACTTCCAATCTTTGCCGTCTGGTTATCCACCACTACCTGACCTGGGATCTTCCTGGAGTGTTACAGTCCATGATGGGGCCTCCTTATGAACCGGTGCGGTTAGCTGGTCTCAGGTATCTATCCTACAAGGTCACCTTCCTGGTGATGATCACATCGGCCCGCCAGATCTCCAAGCTCTCCATGCTTTTCATTCGGAAAGACATGTATTTTTCACTTGGACTGGGTTGTTCTCTGGTTAGACCCTTCATTCATTCCCAAAGTCAGTTCCTCTTCTCACAGGGCTCAGGAGCTCGTCCTCCACAATTTCTGCCTGAACCCAGATCATCTAATGACTTTGGCATGTTCTGGATGGGTCTTATGTATTTACATTGATAGGACAAGCCAGTTCCATAAGACTGAGGCTCTGTTGGTGGCTTTTTTGCCACAATCCTTGGTCAGAAGGTGTTCTCCACGATGTGGATATGCGGCAATATTGCTAAGGCATATGAACTTTCTGCTATGGCACAGCCAGTGGGGATCACGGCCCTCTCTACACATAGCATGGTGACTTCCGTGACCTGGACAACCCAGGCTTCCCCGGCGGACATTTGTCAGGTGGCGACCTGGGCATCTCCTCCTCAGTTTATCCGCTACTATAAAATCAATTCATACGCATTGGCGGATGTGGCCTTCTGCCAGAGTATACTGAAAAGGGTCCACGAGGAATCACATTTAATCAGACATTGACTATTCCCGCCTGGGGGACCTTTTGCTTTGGTTTGTCCCATCCTGAATGCTGGCTCCACCCATGATAGAGAAGAAGCATTGGTTCTACCTGATACGTCTCTTCTCATCAGGTGGAGCCAGCATTCATCCTCACCCTTGTGGAGTCTTTTCCTGCATGCTCCTCGTTTGTTGAACTGGCTTGGTGGTTTCTTTCCTTGACTTGACTTTTTGAATGGCGGTCTTCGCATGATTGACGGGTTCTGGCTGGGGAACCTACCTGTCGTTGACTGTCCAGTCGGTAGCCACATCAAGTCTGCTTCTTCGGATTCGTCAAAGCTGGGTCCTAGGAGGGCGGATCCGGCAACAAAGTAACAGGCTCAGTCCTCATTCTAAGTGGATGAGGACAATCCATCCTGAATGCTGGCTCCACTTGATGAGAAGAGGCGTATGAGATAAGAGCAACGCCCCTTATCTGTCAATTTCTCAAAGGTTGTGCTTCTCCATGCTAGTGATGATAGTGTTACATTTGAAAATTTTCCTTTTTCCTGAGAGTTAATTGAAACATGGGCAATCACACAAGTTGAAGATCTTTAAAGGAATTTTTGCCTGAGGTAAGAGACAAGATAAACTCCTTAGTTATCTTACAATCAAATAAATGTTTCCTTAGTATCTTTTTTAAAGAACTATTTCGTCCCATGGACAAACAATAGAAGAAATAACCTCTGATGTAATTGTTTTTTAAAAATCTCCATATTTATTACTTGCTTAAAGGATTTTAAATATATATAATTAATGAACTATTTTTGAATCCATTAGTATTTATTTGCATTCTCAATTCACAGTTTAAGTATGAGAAATTTTTTCTACTGAGACATTCAATATATTTTGTTAGGTTTCTTTAAAAGGAAAATGTCAACTCATTAGGCATTGGCTTTCTAGTATTTCAGTCTAAAATATCATCCATCTTCTCATGTTACCATACCAGGGTAATATTGTGAAACCCTATCTTTTGTGTTAAAGATAAACGATTGATTTATCAGAAGAATAATATTTAGAAAAACAATTACTCATGCCCTTGGGTGAAATTGCTAAAACACAGAGTCTACAGTTTAATGTGTCCCTCTAAATTCATAGATGCACCCAACTGGGAAAATTACAGCATAGTATTTCGGTAAAGTGACCATTGTTTAATGAGCCGAGGTTACTTTCTTATTCTCATTTAACTCTAAAACAAGTGTAGAACTATTTTCAATAAGTTGTACCTCGACCATATATGCATATTTGTGAAAAAATATGAAGAGTTTAGTCTAAAACATAAGGCAACTGTGCAGTTCTCTTTATCATGACTCCATGGTTATTTTTTTTTAAGGAAGCATAATCTTACCAGTTTGATGAAATGCACTTTTTTCTAAAATGGAGTTTAGCATTCTCAGAGATGAAATGTATATGTTGCAGATCAAGGAAAAAAAGTTAGGAATTTGATACATTGGACCATTTTTATAACAAAATCTATAGGAGTTACCAGGCATGTAATCATTCTTCATTAAAGAACTGAAAGACTTTTTATTCTGTTACTTAATAGTATTGAAAAGTTTGCCTATACAGTAGAACCCCGACTTACGAATTTAATTGGTGCGGGAAGGAGGCTCGTAAGTCGGAAAGCTCGTATGACGAAACATTGTTTCCCATAGGAAACAATGTAAAGTCAATTAATCCGTGCAACAAACCCCCCCCCGCAAAAAACCACTGCCGCCCGGCTGTCACCTTTTAAAACAACCTGGGGGCTGTTTTAAAAGGTGACAGCCGGGCGGGGGGGGGGGCTTCCCAGCAGCCAGCTTCCAAGCGAAGGGGGGAAAGGAGCGGGCGGGGGAAAGGGGGCAAACGCCACCGGAGGAGCCCGGACTCGCTAGCCATAAGCTCGGCGGCTGGAAGAAGGGCTTAGAACCACTCAGCAGCGGCAGCAAGCAGACTTTTTAGCCTCGGCAGCAATGGGTGGCGCTGGCGACAGCAGCAAACAAGCAGCAGCCGGCAAACCAGACGAGCAGGTGCCCCGCGCGCAGTACTAGACAAAATGTGGGCGCGCGTGCGCTCGGTGGAAGGCAGAGGGCGCAATGAGGAGGAGGGGGGGCGAAAGCCGACGCAAGGAGAAAGCGGAGGGAGTGGGGGAGGCGGGGAGGCATAAGAAGAGAGGAACCCCCCTCCCCGCACTCACATTCTCTGACTAGCTAGAGGTGCATGTCGGTGTGATTGCGACTCCCCTCCCGTGGCTGCTGTTGAGGCGGTAGCGGCGTCCGCCTCCGACGCGCGGCTCTCTCTCCATTCTTCTCTTTCCCCCTCTCGGGCTCCGAATGCGGCGGCGGGAAGAGGAAACGAGGCGCAAGGCAGCGCGTCTGCAGGAACGGGTGGTGGGGCGCCGTTGTTGTTGTCACGGGGGGGGGTTTGGGGATGACACAAAGCCACACAGTCCCGGATCGCTTGCCAGCAAGCCGGCTGCCTGGGAAAGCAGCGCATTTGAAAAACGCTTTCCCAGGCAGCCTGTGTGGCTTTGCGCCGTGAGGACAACAACGGCGCCCCACCACCCGTTCCTGCAGACGCGCTGCCTTGCGCCTCGTTTCCTCTTCCCGCCGCCGCATTCGGAGCCCGAGAGGGGGAAAGAGAAGAATGGAGAGAGAGCCGCACGCCGGAGGCGGACGCCGCTGCCGCCTCAACAGCAGCCACGGGAGGGGAGTCGCTGGAGCTGCCCCCGGACTTTCCACCAAGCCCAATGCCGCCAGCCCACATGCCCGCCTCTCCCCGCGGCGGCGGTGCCGGTAGTGCTGCCCAGCGCTCCGGCGTTGTCCGGGCTTCTCCTGCCACGCGCAGCCCAGCAGCTCGCTCCGGCTGGCGGCGGCGGAGGAAGGCGAATGCGGCTTGGAAGCTGGGAGGGGGGCGGAACGTCTTTGGCCACTTAGCTCTTCCTCCGAAAGGAAAGCTTGGAGGCTGCCTCTCTCCTCCCATATTCCGCCCCCCATCCAGCTCTTCCTCCGCTTCTTGCTTCTCTACAAAATGACATCCGGGCGGAGCCTGGCGGCGGCAGAAGGAACACTCGTACCCCGAATTTGGGCTCGTAAGTAGAATAAAAATATCTCTCCCCTCCTAGCTCGCATCTTGAAATGCTCGTATATAGAGCAGCTCGTATGTCGAGGTTCTACTGTATTAGTTTTGGGGATATATTGCATTGTGCAGCTGACTGCTGAAGGCCCCAGTCCTCTACTTCAGACCCTGGCCTTGTGCTGTGGCCAAGTTGTTATGCAGGATACTCTGGATGGGGGCAGATAGGCGGGTGTGTGGGAAGTTCAGGTACCTCACAGTCAATAAGGGGGAGTGTGGTGCCATAACTTAAATTTTTATCATGTGACTCGGAGCAGTGCAACAGCCATAACTGGGAGTTGCAACTCCATTTAGTATTGCTGCAATTTAAAATAGTTGCCGAAAAAATGGTCGTAAATCGAGGACTAACTGTTAAGCAATGCACTTTGTTGTTTTGTGTCTTTCCAATAAGCAGGCAATCCAAATTTCCCCATAGTGAATGTAGATCATACGTTTCCTACTCATGCATATATAAGTGAAAATTATTTCTGACTACCAATTTTATTTTTATTTATTTTACTTATTTATTTTGTCCAATACACAATGAGGGTTTTAGTGGGTATATATCTATATACACATAGTAAAATACATGATTAAGGTTATAGAGGAGATACTCATAGTAAAATTTATCTAAGAAAGAATAGAAGAGAAGATATAGGAATAGAACATATCAATGAAAGAATAGAAGAAGAGATATAGGAATAGAAGAAAGGTATAGGAGATATAGGAGAGCAATAGGACAGGGGACAGAAGGCACTCTAGGGCACTTGTAACTCGCCCCTTACTGACCTCTTAGGAATCTGGATAGGTCAACTGTAGATAATCTAAGGGTAAAGTGTTGGGGGTTTGGGGATGACACTACGGAGTCCGGTAATGAGTTCCACTTTTCAACAACTCGGTTACTAAAGTCATATTTTTTACTGTCAAGTTTGGAGCTCTTAATATTAAGTTTAAATCTGTTGTGTGCTCTTGTGTTGTTGTGGTTGAAGCTGAAATAGTCGCCGACAGGCAGGACGTTGCAGCATATGATCTTGTGGGCATTTTGTAGCTGTAAAAATATAATTATGTTTTAAAAACGTAGCTCTGATAATGTCTCTACTGGATTTACCATGAGAAGTTGGGGGAAAAATATTTATTCCTAGGACAAAGGAGTTCAGATGCAAGGACACACTTTCATCTGAATTATTGCAAAAGGATTTCGAGGACAGCATCTTTTTCATGTGATTTCCTCCACATTGTTTGGGCAGTCCTTCAGATAAACAATGATGACTGAAAGTTGAATGTTCTCGCAATTATTATTTAACAGTAGCAATATGACTTAGACTTATATACCGCTTCACGGTAGCATATTGCCCTCAATCTGGGTCCTTATTTTACCCACCTCGGAAGGATAGAAAGCTGAATCAGTCTTGAGCCAGTGAAAATTGAGCTGCCAAACTGCTGGCGATTAGCAGCCAGCAGAATTAGCCTGAAATGCTGTCTAACCATTGCACCACCACGGCTCATTTACATAGTTTTGCAAAAACATTTCAGCAGCGTTTGGAATAATATTATTTACATCTTATTTATAGTGACATGTGCATGGTATTTGTCAGTTCTTAATACTGACAAAAGAAAGGTAAATAGAATTTTTCTGTTTTTCTCTTTTCAGTAGTAAAGAAGACTAAATATTCTTCATAAAGACAGAAACACAGAGCCAATTAGATGCATGTCCCAAGTTGCTAATAAAATTAAAAAGGCCTTTAAAATGTTAATTCAAAGACCCAGTTAACATTAGCTGTGTGGGTGGATTGTCCTTGAATTTTGTAGACTTAATTTAGTACTGCACAGTACTCAGTGATGGAAAACAGCTATAAATTGTCTGTGTGCACTCATGCATTATTGATAAAGAGTTAGAATAAAACTCCACAGTTTCTTCATTTCACGTCAGCACAATAGCTAAGTTGTGCTCAATATTATGTTCTTCCCCCATTATTTCATTTGTAGGTTTTAAAGTTGATACTAGTTTTGAATGTTGCTCCAGATTGTTCAACAACTAATCGCCACACAACAAACTTTGCAAAAGCAGTTAAGGAAATTCCTCACATTTAAACACTAAAACTGACAGTACTATTTCAGTGTTTTTAAAACTCCAACACTGTTTTTTAATTTTGCCTTTTCTCAGACAGGATAAGCATCATTTATACTTCTCTGAAGCAGAGATTTGAACACAAATTTTGATTTTATATCACTGATAGGAAATCTATGGAATTGAAACTTTCCTTATGCTTTCAGAGCTGTTACTATTTAAGACTGGATAACCTTTTACAGGAAGTTGGATCATAAGAAAGGCTGTATGCCAAATAATTGAGGCCTTTGAACTATGGTGCTGGAGAAGACTCCTGCAAGGCCCTTGGACTGCAAGGTGATCAAACTGGTCAGTCCTAGAGGAGTTCAACTCTGACTGCTCTTTAGAAGGCCAGATCCTGAAGATGAAACTCAGATACTTTGAAGACCTAATGTGAAGGAAGGACTCACTGGAGAAGAGCCTAATGCTGGGAAAGATTGAGGGCAAAAGAAGAAGGGGACGACAGAGAATGAAGTGGCTGGATGGAGTCACTGAAGCAGTTGGCGTGAGCTTGTATGGACTCTGGAGGCGGGGTAGAGGACAGAAAGCCCTGGAGGAACATTATCCATAGGGTTGCAAGGGTCAAACACAAGTTCCGCAACTAACAACAACAAACCACTTACAAACTTTGGACTGCATTTTTTAGAGAGTTGGTCCTCAATTTACAACTAGAATTAGTACTAGAAATTCCATTGCTGAGCAAGGTGATTATTAAGTACCATAAGTCATGGCCAATTTTATGATGTGGTTTACTAACCACTACATTTTTATCATGAAACTGATGATTCTACAACAGTCATAAGTATGAGTTCTGATTGTAAGTCACATTTTCAATACCATTACAATTTGGAGTGATCCTCAAAAAATGGTTCTAAATTGAGGACTACCTGTATGATATTGAAAAATTAGCAAGGATTCATCTAATCTCAGTTTTAAAAAATTGACCTATGCCATTTGGGGAATAAAAATCAGTTGGATGTTTTGTCTGGTTTTTTAAAAAAATAAATAGTGTAATAATAATAATTTATTAGATTTGTATACCGCCCCTTTCCGAGGACTTGGGGCGGCTCATAATAACAATAACAGTATAGTACAAATATAATTAAAACTAAAATTAAAATCCCACTATCATTACCAAACAATCAATACTACATAATTGTTCCATACTCAAATCTTAGTAGTCAGAAGCGGGCTCACTAGTCTCCCCATGCCTGGCGACATAAATGCGTCTTCAGAGTTTTGCGGAAGGCGAGGAGGGTGGGGGCAGTTCGAATCTCCTGGGGGAGTTGGTTCCAGAGGGCCGGGGCTGCCACAAAGAAGGCTCTTCCCCTGGGTCGTGCCAGACAACATTGTTTAGTCGATGGGACCCAGAGAAGGCAGACTCTGTGGGACCTAATCGGCTGCTGAGATTTGTGCGGCAGAAGGCGGTCCCGTAGGTATTCTGGTAAAATGTTGCTCATGATCTTCTCCCTTTGTTATCAAATATTTCAGAGATAAAATAAGATCATAATTTCAGCCCTAATATAGAAGGTGAAGGTTTTCCCCAGTTTCAGAAGCTACTAAGAAATGTGTATCCTTAATCTCTTCTCAAGAATATAGCTCTGCTTATTACAATTGATGTTTGAAAAGCATCTTCTATTTTGAATCACTATTAGTATGTTTTCATCAAGGATGGACAAATTGTAACATTTATTCTGAATATTGTGACCTAAGAATAATTCTGTGATACAATATTATTATGCAGTTGAATTGGGACATAGTAAGACTCCTAGATGTGCTAAGTATACAATATGGTTTGCAACTTTCTGCCATTACTATATTGTTTTGCATATATACAATATGCTTAACCAGTGAAAAACCTAGAGACTGCATTTGCAATGTACAAAACTGTATCAGCTTTAAACCCTTTTAGGATCATTTTGTACAAGATTTCTTACAGATTTCAAAATTTAATCAATTATTCATAATAATCTTAACTCACTTCTGTACCAGTTCCTAAACCTTTTGTACAGGCAAAATAATATCCTAGTACTTAAAATATTATCAGGTTACTTTATTAGAATAAAAGCAGCTGAGATGTATACATTTGCAAGATGACTTTGTTTTTGCATTGCCTAGGACAATTGCCCTGGTATGAAATGTTCATTTTTTAGTGTTCCATAACTTGCTGACTTTAATATAAGTCACAAAGCAATTAACCTGGCTGTGTAGTTTCTGTCAAGAACAGCTATTTCTTCAGTTAGCTGATATGATTGACAGAGGCTTGCTCAAGATTTACATTAAGAATAACTTCATTCTTCAGAGCACTTTTTTCATTTTCTACTGGGAGTTATAAAAGTAAATCAAATATAGTGACTACATGTGATTAAAATACAGAAATTATGATTTCTTATTTACTTTGTAAGACTGTAAACAAGTCTACCCTTTCCTAAATTGTTTCCTTTGTAAAATATGAAGACCTAAATAAAGTATTTTAGTACATTTAAATAAAAACTAATTTTAAAACAAACTGAGAATTTTGATACATATTGATATATTTAATTATTTAGTCCAGATTTAATATTTAATTATTTAGTCCAGATTTCCATTTTAATTATTTAATTATTTAGTCCAGATTTAATTATTTAATTATTTAATTAAATTAAATATTTAATTATTTAGTCCAGATTTCCATTTAGTTACTAATGATGCCTCAATTTTCTTAATAAATGCCACAGTGCATGCACAGCCAGGGAAAAGAACAGAAAGAAGGAATGGGGAAAAGCTCCTAATACAAGTAGTCCTTCACTTATGACCATAATGAAGCCCAGAAATTTAGCTATTCATTTTTGTGGTTGTAAATTGAGATTGTCCATGACTACATCCTATTTTACAATCATTTTAACAGTTGTAAAATGCATAATCATAGCTGTTAGGGAATTGGCCATTAAACAAATCCATTCGTCTCCCAAATGCATTTTTGGACAAGAAGAAAACACCAGGAGCTAGTGAAAAACATTGTACATTGCTGATACAGGACTGGGGAACATTGCAACCGGTTGTACATGTGAATCAGTTGCCAAGTATTCAAAATGTGATCATAGGACGCCAGTGAGGACAGGAGTTTTGACTTTGAGGATGGGTCATAAGTAGCTTTTTGAAGTTTGTTGTAAGATGAGGCTTAAGTTGAGGACTACCTGTAACATTGGGATTGAGTCAGAGACAGCTGGGTGATATGGTTCACAACGTTATGGTATTGATGACTTTTACGCCTCACACGCGTGGATTGAATTGAATATCAGTCTGGATAGTTCTGCACTTACTTCCCAAGAAGTCATTAAAGATTGAATTATATAGAAGAGTCTCGTATCAAAGAATTGGAAGGGTGTGTGTGAAATGGTTTACTTTTTATTTAGTAATTTATTTTGTAAAGCACAAGTTAGAATCTTTTTTCTCCCACTAAAATGAAAATACAGACCAGATTGTCTGCCACTGAGTGAAGGATTTGATTGATTACTCTAATGTGCCATCAAGCTGGTGTCTTAGTGACCAGATAAATTGGTGTCTTAGTGACCAGATAAACTTTCCCCTGATGAACTGTCTCTAATGTGGTCTTCTGGAAATGCACTCATTGCTGTTGTAACTTAGTCCACCCACCTTGTTACTGGTCATTGTCCTCTTCTCTGTCCTCCTATCTTCCCCATGATTTAGAACCTTCTCCAGAGAGCTAGGTCTTCATATAATGTGTTGAGGGTAGGATAATTTTAGCCTGGTCATTTGTGCCTCGGGTGAAAACTCTGGATTGAGAATGAAGGATATGATACTGTATAGGAATTATGTTGGGGGTTTTTTCTTCCATTCTTGGTATGCCCTTTCCTCCTTCTCCTTCCCTTCTTTCCTAACAAACTTATTGTTTTTACAATGTAACTGCTCTTTTTAATATGAAATGTGTTAACATGTAAATTTCCAATAATACGGGAAAACTGTAGCCTTTTCTGATTTGCTAGCCTTCAGTGTGTGGACTACAATGATGAGCCAACATGCCTATGTTTTATGGATTTAATTAAATTTGTAGTTCAGGGCTACAGAGCAGCAATTGAAGAAGACTTGTATTTTTATTATTTTATTCCTTCCCAGAATTGTGGCAATCTTTGATGCTTCACCTCTGCCTCGTCTCCCTATTTACTAACCAAGTTTCCCTGCCAATATTTGTTGTGCTCAACTGGGTACTTGTAACAAAGGGAAAAAATGAGATTCATGCCTCAAGGTGGCTTTAGAAATTGAGGTGTTTGAACAGGGGGGAGTGATAGGATGTAAGATAAACTCCCCCCTTCCTTGGAACTATAAGATGCTTGCAAGGTTCACTTTAAAAACTAGATTTTTCATCCTTGAATTAGTTCAGGTAAGCATAGTTTTAAAGTTCCCTTTTAATATAAAACTCATTAAAGAAGACATATCTTGGGGCCTATGGAATGTAAAACAACCAAAGCTGGAAATAAAATAGTGTTAGAATGATGTTTCTTAATACATAGCAATTAGCAAACAACTTTGTTTGGTTTTGTCCTTGCCATTTAAGTGGCTAGTTTAGAGGCCAGAATGGACTTTTAATAACGTTAGCATCATGGCTTTTAAACACTTTCTGGGTTATAGCACTTATCAATAAAAGAATAAAAATTGCTAGGAACTGTTCACCCTATTTTTTCCACCATATTTATGGGAGTATTTTTTTTAAATGAAATCCATAATAATCAAGAAAGGATGGATTGAAGGTTGATTGAGTGTTTATGGAAAACACAAACAGATTAAAGGAAGACAATCTGGGATGTTTCCAAGGTCTTACTATAAGATCTTTTCTATTACTTTTGGCAAAATGACATATCTTGGTAATATCTTAATGAGCTAACTGAAAGGCGTAGTAATTTGCACAATATTTTAGATGTTAATATGTCTCTAAATAACATGCCAAGTCTTCTTTTGTTGTTTTGTCAGTTTTAAGTAGGAATCTTGCATATCCATGTCTTGTCTCCTTATTCCCTTCTTAAAGCTGTTTATATACAGCAAGGAGAAAACCCCTCCTCCTTTTACTTTAAGAAAAAAAATCTTCATGGCTAGAGAAGGATACATCAGATCCAGTCCTTTGGCTAAAGAAAAAGCTGGTGTTTTGAGTACAGGTTTTCCTAATCACATATTTTTTAAATTTATGTTATGAGTTAATGGGAAGGGACTGACTTCTAATTTTGCTTCTGTACAGAATTTAGAAGACACAGTACAAAGTGTATTAGAACTATTTAAAGTAGAAATGTACAAACTATAGACTGGATTTCTACATCATGCTGGTTTGTTTAGCTCTGGCTTAGATTGTCCTGGGAGCTAGGTATTGTGGTTTGTATATATATATTTATATGTGATATATGTTTTATCATTTAGTGTAAAGCATAAATCTTGCCAATGAACAATGAACAAATGGAATTCCTTGCAATAAGATTTTGGTGACAGATAAATCAGTACATGAAGGATGGGTTTTAAAACTTTTATCGCAGTAGTTAATAATAATAATTACAGAGTTGGAAGGGACCTTGGAAGTTTTGTAGTCCGACCCCCTGCTTGGGCATGAGATCCTACACTACTTCAGGCAAATGGTTACCCAACATCTTAAAAACTTCCAGTGTTGGAGCATTCACAACTTCTGGAGGCAAGCCGTTCCACTGATTAATTGCTTTAACTATCTGGAATTTTCTCCTTAGTTCTAACTTGCTTTTTTCCTTGATTAGTTTCCACCCATTGTTTCTTGTCCTACCCTCAGGTGCTTTGGAGAATAGTCTGACTCCCTCTTCTTTGTGGCAATCCCTGAGATATTGAAACACTGCTATCATGTCTCCCCTGGTCCTTTTTTTCATTAAACTAGACATACCCAGTTCCTGCAACCGTTGGTCATATGCTTTAGCTTCCAGTCCCCTAATCATCTTTGTTGCTCTTCTCTGCACTCTTTCTGGAGTCTCAACATACTTTTTTCATCATGGTGACCAAAATTGAATGCAGTATTCCGAGTGTGGCCTTACCAAGGCATTATAAAGTGGTATTAACACTTCATGCGATCTTGATTTATATTCAATGTACAGCACTGAGCATTAAATGTTGTAATAAGTGTGAGTTGGTGACAAACAATATGCGGTAGTTTCACTTTCATGCCCTGCTTGTAAACTTCTTAAAAACGGGATTCTGGGTTTCATGGACCTTTTGTCTTTTCCAGCAAGCCACATTCCTCTGAAGCTTGAAGTGCTTCAAGGTTGGCATTTCAATCTTATGATGTTATACTTGGGAGAATGTTTTGCCTTAGGCGACAAAATAAGCTACAGGTTTGCATGCAGGTTTGAACATGGATTTTTCATATCTATATCTATAGCTAGGCACTCCAGCTCAAGTCTCAAAACAATTTCAAAGTTTGAGTTTCAAAACAAGGTTTGTATGTGTTTTCTACAAGAGTGAAGGAAAAATCAACAAAAAATAATTTAAACATGTTTGTCTAAAATACTGAGATTTTGCTTTTTGTTTCCAGTAGTTTTTCTTGATAGATTGCATATTCTAAAGTATCTAAAACTTCCCTCACTTCACTTTATAAAGAATAATAAATGTGATTCAGGATTTCAGGTACAGGTATATGTGCAATTCACTGATAACCAAATGTGCAGGGCTCCTTAGTTTAAATTTTTTTCCTTCAGACAATACTGAGAAAAAGTCAGCAGTGCAAAGAGACAAGCATGCAATCAAATCAATGATAAAAACTATATAACATGAAACAGATTTGGTATTAATCGAATCTGGAGTGGGAGAGAAATAGGAAGAGTCCTATTAGCCTGACTTGTAACATTTTCCAATCTTTTTCATTCTCAGATGAACATTTTGAAAATGTGATAAAGCGTGAAACAAAGTGAAAAGAATAATGTTATAAATAAATAAATGTATTGTAAAAGTTAATAATCTGGTTCTCCATAGTGGTGGAGATAGCATCCAGGAATGGGTTGACCTCGTCTGGTCAGCTGATTAGACTGAGTTTGTCAGAGTTGTAATGTCACGCCTCTGTTACTAGGGCTTCCCAGCTTTTGACTCAGTCCCTCAGTTAGACGTGTTGAGAGTGTCTCCTACCAGAATTATTATATTCCTGGATGCTTCTTCACACAACATGTTTGGCATCTGTTAGACAACTGTGAGTTTGGACCAGCTGACTTCCCTCTAGGGTGGTTGAGTCGCTGAGGGATTCCCAGTGGCAAGGACTTTGGCTCTAGCCACCAGAAGGGTCCCTCTGCTGTGCGGACAGCTTGGCCAACTAATCTGGCATTCTGTTGAGCAGGGAATGCTCTGGATAAACTGTGTAGCTTTGCCCACCCATAATAACAGCAGAGGCAGCCATTGAGGAGCTCTGGGATCCCATTAAATAGGAAAAGCAGTGTTTTGTAGAACTTAGCACTCCTGCGTTGGGCAAGTCAGACAGCCATTACAGGAGCTCCATGCTCCGTGAAGAGACTTGTTTTGCCGCCCGACAACCTCATGAAGCGCTGAGATGCTGGTGGAGCTCTGCACTCCCAAAAGACAGAAACTTAATCCCTGCCTATCGGTCTACTGTTCCCAAGCAAAAGGCGCCGCGGCATTAAGAGGAGCTTCACGCTTCTAGTTTAAGACTGCTGCCAGCGCCACCGCATTCCACATATAACCACTCTGCCATCAAACCACCAAGCCATTCAACCTGCTAGCAGCCAAAGCAAGAACAAGTGGTTTGCATCTGGAGGAGCTTCGTGCTCCCTGTTAATCTGCAATTTCATCTGAATTAGGGCTTTCTACAATCCACTAAGCTGCAGCTAAAACTCACAACCGAAAGGGCGTGAATTTCTAGTACAAGATTGTGGACGCAGCGGCAGTTTGGAGCTACCCTGAGGCAGCTAGTGAAGAGACAACTGCTCATAGAGATACAGAGCACAGAGCTAATACTCGTAGCAAAGGCATTAAGCCTATGAAACTCTCCAAGGCTGAGCTGAATGATGAGAGGCACATAGACCAGGTCCTCTAAAGGCTCTGTGCTAATGCTAGTAAGGACAGAGCCTATTCTTCAGATAGACAAAGTGAGCCTTATCGTTCAGACAGGCCGCCTTTGCAAGAGCTCACACCGGAGGGACTATAGATCAAATTTCCCTTCAAAGTTTTCCTTGCCTATCTGTATTACAGGACCATGAGCATCTGTATTATTTATTTATTTATTTATTCATTCATTCATTTGATTTTTTATGCCACCCTTCTCCTTAGATTCAGGAAAGCTTACAACATGTTAGCAATAGCACTTTTTAACAGATCCAGCATATTGCCCTCAATGACTTGCAAATCTAGCAGTCAGCTTTAGTACTGCACTCTATCCACTGTGCCACCTCGGTGTGGTATGGCATGGTAGACAGCTGTATTACAGGAACATGAGGATCTGTATTAAAACTGCCTTTTTATTCTGGCAAATGAAAGAATTTATTATATTAAAAAAATAATCATTGGAACAGTAGATTTACACACATAACTTTACAGGTAGTCTTTAACTTATATAACATTTTTAATGATGGTCAAAGTTTACAACTGCTTTTAAAAGAGACTTACGACTGGTCCTTGCAATTACATCCATTGTGCACTTGACCTCTGGCATGTATTTATCACGGTTGTACCATTCTGGGGGTCATGTCATTATGACCTTTCCAGGCAGCTTCTGACCAGCAAAATTGACAGTGGGAAGCTGTATTTGGTTAATGACTGTGTGATTAATTTAACAACTTCAGTACCTTTCTTAATAACCGTGACAAAAAAAAAGATAAAATCTAGCTTAGCAAAATGAATTCTGGTCTCAGTTGCAGTCATAAGTCGAGGACTAACTGTATATTTGTGTTTAACATAGAACTACTACTTTATTTTATAATGTAAGCTTACATATTGTCTCTCAAACCAATTGCCAGTCTTACTAACATTTGTATTTATGAAACTTGATGTATAACTTGCAAATTCCAAAAAATATTTCTATTCGGTATTTTGATTCCTGAGGTTAACTTGCATATGCCAAATTCAGTGTTTGTTTTTGGAAGAATAGTTACCGGTAGTTCACTGGAAATTATTTTTCATATATCAATTAAGAAGCCTACCCTTTGAGTCATCAGTTAGATGAATATACATGTGTTTGCCTAGTTTATTGCAGGTGCATAGGTATTTGAGTCTTTATGCACACTATTACACCCACTACAACTAATTAGTGAATATTTCCTAAGGTGATACTATGCATACTTTAATTTTCTTGCCATAATTTATTGTAACATCCACCCCAAAATGTCTGTTGGGTGGAGAGTCATTTGGCCATTAAATCCATGGAGTCATAAACTGTTCTATACAAGTACGAAATTGCAGTGTTTATTTTTAAACGAAGTTGTGAAATTGCACGAACTCCTCTGTTCTTGGATTTAAAGCTACAATATTATATTTCAAGTTTCATTGAAAACTACAGATTTTGCTTTCAAGTGAATTGACTTTGGGTTGATGTGCAGTGTTCAGAAGAAAAGGATTTAGGGTTAGTGATTTCTGACAGTCTCAAAATGGGTGAACAGTGCAGTCAGGCAGTAGGGAAAGCAAGTAGGATGCTTGGCTGCATAGCTAGAGGTATAACAAGCAGGAAGAGGGAGATTATGATCCCGCTATATAGAGCGCTAGTGAGACCACATTTGGAATACTGTGTTCAGTTCTGGAGACCTCACCTACAAAAAGATATTGACAAAATTGAACGGGTCCAAAGATGGGCTACAAGAATGGTGGAAGATCTTAAGCATAAAACGTATCAGGAAAGACTTAATGAACTCAATCTGTATAGTCTGGAGGACAGAAGGAAAAGGGGGGACATGATCGAAACATTTAAATATGTTAAAGGGTTAACTAAGGTCCAGGAGGGAAGTGTTTTTAATAGGAAAGTGAACACAAGAACAAGGAGACACAATCTGAAGTTAGTTGGGGGAAAGATCAAAAGCAACAGGAGAAAATATTATTTTACTGAAAGAGTAGTAGATCATTGGAACAAACTTCCAGAAGACATGGTAGCTAAATCCACAGTAACTGAATTTAAACATGCCTGGGATAAACATATATCCATCCTAAGATAAAATACAGAAAATAGTATAAGGGCAGACTAGATGGACCCAGATGCAGAAATTCTCCTTCATTGAGCTTTGCCTTGCTATATATCCTTATGGCATCAGACATAGATATATATCTGTATTCCATTAAGGATTAAATCGTATGTGAGAAATATAAACATACACTGCATTTTAAAAAGTTACCGAGAATGATAATGTGTGCTTTGTGCAGAGCTGGTATATATTGTATGATTGTGTTGTTCATTTAAAGCATTATACCCACAAGAGGGCATAAGTGGAACATATATTTCTAGCTGAGAGCTTATTTAACATGAGTTATTTTAAAATTCAATACATGTTTTGATATTAGGCTGTGAACATGCTACAAGCAGCATATGGTAGAATCCTGTACATACCTAGTACATACCTAGTCCTCGTTTCCAAGGATTTTTCCCTGAGACAATTCCCTTACGGTTAACAATATTTACAAATTACTGTAATTATTTAATTTATTTTAAAGCATATGCGTGTATATCTTTAAAATTCAATTAAAATGGAAAGCTTTATCATAATGTTAATTTAAATATTTAACATTTAAATATGTTAAAGGGTTAAATAAGGTTCAGGAGGGAAGTGTTTTTAATAGGAAAGTGAACACAAGAACAAGGGGACACAATCTGAAGTGGGGGAAAGATCAAAAGCAAAGTGAGAAAGTATTATTTCACTGAAAGAGTAGTAGATCCTTGGAACAAACTTCCAGCAGACGTGGTTGGTAAATCCACAGTAACTGAGTTTAAACATGCCTGGGATAAACATATATCCATTGTAAGATAAAATACAGGAAATAGTATAAGGGCAGACTAGATGGACCATGAGGTCTTTTTCTGCCGTCAGTGTTCTATGTTTCTATACTATAATTATAGGTTAATTAAAATTAAATAAAGTAGCAGTAACTATTAAAAATTACAAACAACTCCTAGGTTTTAATCATGCAGTAGAAATCACCCAAAATAAACGAAGGTTTGCAAAATTAAGGTCGTGAACTTGAGAGAGAGAATGAACAGTGAAATTATTCAGTTAAAACAGTTAAATTATTGAGTGTGAAATCCTGATTTGTCTGGGAAAAATAATGTCCAGAATTGGACTAACATAGTTTTCCCAAACAATCCCCCTCCCCCCCCCCGAAATTCTCTTACACAGACTTTTCTTACGATGTTCGTCCTTTGGAGGAACATTTTACAAAGTGATAGAGGCCGCTTCTTCTCTCTGAGGAGTTCCTCTGAATGCTGAATTCTCCAGAGAAGTTTTCACCTTAAAATTTTGAGCAGTGATTAGGAGGTCCTGTATGGTGTTTGTAGAGCCCTCAGTCCAGGTAGTTCTCAACTTACAACAGCTCGTTTAGTGACCGTTCCAAGTTACAACAACACTGAAAAAAGTGACTTATGACTATTTTTCACCCTAATGACCATAGCAGCATCCCATGATCACATGTTTTATGTTCGGATGCTTGTCAATAGGTTCGTATTTATGACGGTTGCAGTGTCCCAAGATCATGATATCACCTTCTGCTACCTTGTGACAAGCAAAGTAAATGTGGAAGCCACTTAACAGCTATGTTACTAATTTAACAACTGCAGCAATCCATTTAACAAATTTGGCAAGAAAAGTTATAAAAAGGGGCAAAACTCACATTTCTGACTTAGCAACGTAAATTGCTCAGTTGTAGGTCAAAAACTATCTGTAATCAGTTGTTTATATATTCCGTTGCAGTAAGATGAATTGCCTTAATTTAGACCTGATTATTTTAAAATGCCTCTATTACTTTTATGATGTCCAATTTCATTGTGTGATTCCCTAGATAGCTGTGACGGTGAACCTATGGCATGCGTGTCACAGGTGGCACACAGAGTCATATGGTAGGGCACGCAAGACTTTTCTATGTTTCAGCTCCAGCACGCATGTGTATGTTGGCCAGCTGATTTTTGGCCATGGGAAAGGCTGTTTGTCCTCTGGACATTTTAGGGAAACTCCCCTGAAGCCCCGGAGGCAAAAAAAAAAATCCCCCAACGGATAAACCGGAAGTTTGGAAAAACGCACTTCCGGTTTTCCCGTCAATCAATCATTTTTGCCATATTTAAAAGGAACATTAACACAAAGGAATCCTTGGGTGTAAATGAATACATTGTGATATTGTTATTAAAGTGTCATATATCAGTATATTTTCCATGGAACTGTAATAGAAATTTGGGTGGATGTGTCATTTGAGTACAAGAGGCACCTTCCCCCTCCCCCTAAAAGAAGGTGGAAATGTCGGTGAGTCTTATACACCGAATACAGCCATTTTTGCTATCCCGAAACCTGCCCTTGTGTCCCATTTTTGGACAGAGGTTCTGGGAAGCCTGTAGAGAACGCCGGGAGATGGCAAAAATGGCCCTGTTTTTGCAAAAAAACCCAAACCCTCGGGCTGTACTTTTCCCCATTTTTTCACAAAAATGGAGTGTGCAAAGTGTCTAGGAAGCCTGCAGAGAACTCTTGGGAACTGGGGGAAGGCAAAAATGCTCCAATTTTTGTGGAGAAAGGCCCATTTTTGCCCCCAGCACCCAGGAGTTCACTGCAGGCTTCCCGGACCCTTTGCCCACCCCATTTTTGTAAAAACTGGGCTGTTTTTACCTTCTAATTATCCCATCTAGTATGACTGGGGGAGG
The DNA here is from genome assembly GCF_031021105.1 of Erythrolamprus reginae. Classification (NCBI taxonomy): domain Eukaryota; kingdom Metazoa; phylum Chordata; class Lepidosauria; order Squamata; family Dipsadidae; genus Erythrolamprus; species Erythrolamprus reginae. Next base: position 271,892,050 of record NC_091951.1, on the reverse strand, counting down.
AATTCTGGGAGTTGAAGTCCACTGTCAAGTTTGAAGTTTGTAAAAAGTGTACATGGTTGTAAAAATTACTCGGCTACACTGGTATTTTATTAAATAATATATTACTACACCATTTGGTTCAGAATATTTTTTTCCTTATTTTCCACCTATAAAATCTAGGTGCGTCTTATACTTTGGTGCATCTTATACTCCCCAAAATATGATACAGTGGTACCTCTACTTACGAACTTAAATTCATTCCGTGACCAGATTCTTAAGTAAAAAAGCTTGTAAGAAGAAGCAATTTTTTCCATAGGAATCAATGTAAAAGCAAATAATGCATGCGATTGGGGAAGCCTCAGGAAGGGTAGAGGCCCTGTTTCCTCCCAGGAGATTCCTACAGAGGCCCCACGGAGGTTTCTCCCCACCTTTTCCAGCCCTGTTTCCTCCCAGGAGATTCCTAGAGAGGCCCCACGGAGGCTTCTTCCCACCTTTTCCAGCCCTGTTTCCTCCCAGGAGATTCCTAGAGATGCCCCACAGAGGCTTCTCCGCGCCTTTTCCGGCCCCGTTTCCTCCCAGGAGATTCCTAGAAAGGCCCCACGGAGGCTTCTCCCTGCCTTTTCCTCCCGTTATAGTTTCGAAGGCTCGGGTTTATAAGTAAAATTTGGTTCTTGAGAAGAGGCAAAAAAATCTTGAACACACGATTCTTATCTAGAAAAGTTCTTAAGTAGAGGCGTTCTTAGGTAGAGGTACCACTGTATTTATAATGGTTGCAGCATTGTGAGTCACATGATTGCCATTTGCGACGTTCCTGCATGGTTTCCAACAATCAAAGTCATCAGAGAAAGCCCAATTTACTCAACAATTGCAGCAAAAAATGTTATAAAATTAGGTGCAGTCATGATTATTCATTCAGCAACTGCATTGCTTAGTGATGGAAGATTTGGTCATAAATTGAGTACTACCTGTATTAGAGATGCCTTTTGGCAGGCAAAAGGGAAGTGTTCTCTACTCATAAAAGAACTTTTTATCCCTTAAAAGTTGGCACCTTTCATAACAGGAAAAACAAATCAATCAAAAGATAATCTGGCATAAGAGCTTGTAAAAGCATGATATGTGTTGTTAGAAGGTACTTATTATCACTCAGCATAATCTTACACAAAATTAGCAGAACAGTGCTATGATTTACACTTCTACTAATTATCCTTTGATCCAGCTCACTGATGATCTGTTTTATCTTTGCAATACGCTAAGAAAATACCAAATTATCGACTAAAATAGCTTCTGGTTTAAATCCATCCTTGACTTTTAGCAAAAGTAAAGTTGTCTTTCGTTTCTAGGAGTTTCCCAGGATTGGATGTAAATTCTAAAGTCCCCAAGGACACCACTGAGAACTCCTTTCTTTTTATCTTGGCTGACCTTTACCACACTATGAAGAAATTGTTTCTAAAGTTTGTGGGAGTAGTATCAGTTTTGCACTTGAAGACAGCATTCTTGCAGTTTCCATGTACTGTAACAAATATCCGTTTGCTTTTGTCTATTCTTTATCTGTTCTTTTGAGGATACTAATATATTGGGATTGCATTGTGCTTGAGAATTTTGATCGAGTGCGGAGAAAAGTTTTGTACTTCAATTTTATGAACACCACCTCAGAATCTGAATAGAAATAGATACATAATACGCATCTTCTATCTCTGCCCCTGCAACTTCATGCCTATTAGCTTTTTATATCTATTAGCTAAAAGCATGAAGTACAAAATAAGAATATAATTTTAAAAGGTAAATAGATATATATATAAAAATATAGTCAAATATCACATGAGATCATGGTTAAGGAGGATTCTTTTAATTTCTTGAACAGAGGAATTCTTTGAAAGCTTTCATGTTCTTTTGTGTCATCTTCACTGGCTATGGTAATGAATTCACCAACTAGATTATGCAATTCAGTTAGTGCAATCATTATATATAAATTTATGCTTATTATTACATCTGATTGTTGACAGGTCACAATAAGAACCTAAGCAGAATCAGGCCTTGGATGGGGGAGAGCCAGTAATAATAAATATGGTCATTTACATTTAAAATTATATCTGCATTGATAAGTAAAACGTATTTTCCCACTGCAATATTATTGTACTATATTAATGCAATCTCGGGTTTTTAATTTAGTTGTATAGAAAGTGAAGGATGTTTGTGCTTGTGTTTTATTTTTATAGTTACATTATATACGGAAGATGACATTTAATTTTGTTGTACGAGGTGCAATGACAATAAAGTAAAGTAACTTCCAAAAAATTACACTAAACCTCGTTTGTGCACCTGGAATTATCAAAATGTGATTTTTATTCTACATTAAAATTGCTACAATTAAATGTTTGATGCAAATGTCTAAAAAGAGACAGAGTTACTTGTGCAACTGTTTTCCCTGCGGTTTTTTGTATAACTGTCTACACCTGATCATATTTAATTTATATTAGGACTATCTTGGTTAGAGATATTTGGTATTCCAATTAATAATAATTACTGATGCAAAGCTGTTTAGTACCTGGAGCTTCCCATGAGGGTGTGGCTGCATAGCTTTGCTGTTGGTGTACTAACATTGGAAGAATTACATTCTGTTCCCAGACACACCTTTTGGGTTTGCTTTTAATTGGCGCTTGTAAAAGGACATTTCTGTTGTTTTTTAAGATAAAAATATTATTTTTTTGTTTCCCCCCCCTCTTACCTATTTATAGTTTTTGCTACTTAGTGGGAAAAGTTAAAAAAAAGTAGGAAATGAGAAAGAAAGAAAACAAATACACCAAGTTTGTTTAAATGTTGTGAATAATTCAACCTTATTGTTATTCTTCATTTTTCTTTTAAAAAATGTTCACTAGATGGCAGTACGGATACCCTATTTATCCTATCTTATTATTTATTATAGGGATATAATGCTCTGGGCAGAGATATGGTCCCTTGTTCAAACTTGAAGTTATAGAGAATGTAAATGTGCATATCCAAGGCCCACACATTCTAAGTTTGACAAATCTAAACTCTTTTATTTAGGTTTGTCAAGTGCCTTTGTGGTGCAATGGTTAGAGTGCAGTACTGCAGGCTACTTCTGCTGATCAGCGGCTGCCAGCAGTTTGGCAGATTGATTCTCAGTAGGCTGAAGGTTGACTCAGCTTCCCATCATTCCAAGGTCAGTAAAATGAGGACCCAGATTGTTGGGGGCAATATGCTTACTCTCTGTAAACCGCTTAGAGGGGGCTGTAAAGCACTGTGAAGCAGTATACAGTGGTACCTCGAGATACGAGTTTAATTCGTTCCGGACCTGGGCTCTTAAGTCGAGCAGCTCTTATCTCGAACGACTTTTCCCCATAGGAATTAATGTAAATAATTTTAATTGGTTCCAGCCCTCAAAAAACTCACAAAGTTAGTCTAAATTATGCAGAAAGACATGTTTTTAATGAAGAAATGTACATGTACATATAAATGAATAATGAAGTTTCTTTCACTTAACTTGTAAACTTTCTTAAACTTTTAAATTTACATATGTTCAACTTCTCTGCCACCCAATCCTGTAGGACAGAGGTCCCCAACCCTTTTTGCACCAGGGACCGGCTTTAAGCGATCAAGAGAGGAATGGGTGAATGAATGGACGGAGGGTGGGAAGGAAGGAAGGAAAGAGGGAAGGGGCAGGAACAGAGGAAGGAAGGAAGGAAACTTATGAAAGGGGAGAGTAAGAGAGGAATGAGTGAAGGGAGGGAGGGAGGGAAGAAGGTGGGAAGGAGAAAGAAAAGAAGAAATAGAGGAAGGGAAGGTAAAAGAGAGAAAGAAAAAGAGCAAGAAAGAAAGAAAGAAAGAAAGAAAGAAAGGGGGAAGGGACAGGAACAGAGGAAGGAAGCAAGGAAACTTATGAAAGGGGAGAGTAAGAGAGGAATGAGTGAAGGGAGGGAGGGAGGGAAGAAGGTGGGAAGGAGAAAGAAAAGAAGAAATAGAGGAAGGGAAGGTAAAAGAGAGAAAGAAAAAGAGCAAGAAAGAAAGCTGCAAGCACCCCCCCCCGAGCCCCCCAGGCCGGCTGCAACCTTTTAAAACACGCGCGCCGCTTCGCAGCTGTCTCCTGAAGCCGAACGCGGAAGTTAGCGTTTGGCTTCAGGAGACAGCTCCTTGGCGCTTGTATCTCGAATTTGGGCTTGTAAGTAGAACAAAAATATCTCTCCCCTCCCAGCTCTTATCTCGAGTTGCTCTTAAGTAGAGCAGCTCTTATGTCGGGGTTCCACTGTATAAGTCTAAATGCTAAATGCTATTGAAAGGCATCTCAAATATAGGAATAGAAAATTGGCTCACCTTCCAAAAAATATCATAAGTAGATCTCCTAAAACACTGGACTGTTCTGAACTGGGGCTGGTTGTATCCAGCCCTTTTTCTTAAATAATAGTTTTTAAAAAGCAGATAGAAGGCAGCGGAATTATAGTTAGGTTTTTCTTTGTTGCAGACTAGAGACAGTGACAAGAAAAGTGAGACTTTTTTCATACAGTAAGTCATGAGTTGAAAAGATGCGTCTTCTATCACTCAAAGTTGTTGTTTAAAAGCTTTTGCTTTATTTACAAATAATAATAATTTGAGCTAATATTCCTGATGAGTCATTAGTTCTCATAATCAGCAGTGTATGTAGACATAATGTAGCTTCTTTCATCAGAATGACAAAAACAGCATCATTGCCTTTTGTAAATACATGTGACATAGAGATGCTCATAGAAAATGGGTGGGACGCATATTGCAACACTGCTTTGATTAGATTGATTTCCCTTGTCTCCTCTTCCCAGATACTGCTGCTGACAGTTGCCCATCAGTCAATCATTTAAAAAAGAGAAGACATAATAGAACCACAGGAAGTAGCTTTGGCAGTAGCAAATGTTGACTAGGTTGACTGTCACTCAAATCCCTTCTTAAACTTTTTTGAAAGTTGACCTTCCAAAATTAGCATAAAGGAAAAATAAGCTTATGATATTTTTGCCATTTGGCTTTAGAGGTTCAACCTGATTTTTTCCCTGCATGCTGCTGCATGTTCACCTGAACAAATTGAGACTGCCAAGAAACCCTCTTTCAAAATACTTGTCACTCAACCAAGATTTGAAAAACACATTCCAAACTAAAGAAACTTAAAAGATATGTTTTTAAATTTGTATGTAATTAGTTACAATATTATAGAGCTTTCCAAAAGGGGAAGTGGACTATTAAGAAATAATCTTGTGTAAGGCAAATATTTTTAAATAAACTGGCTTGGATTAGAAATAACTTGACCATTTTAATACATGTGTTTGCGCATATTTGAACAAAAATAGAAACATTTTATCCATTGCTTATCATAATGCCTTTCCTTCTGCTTACGGTATTTCTTGTTAATATCTGTTCTATTCAGTGGAATAGAATTAAAATGATTCTAAACATAGAAGCTACATTCATAAGTAGTTAGATTGGAATTGTTGCACTAATTTTTCATCTATAATCAGGATTTGGATCTTAATTAAAGATCCAAAGGTCCACCTCTAAGGTAAAATATATATCTTTCCTTTGGAAAAGAAATATAACCTGGAACAGAAGAATCTACAAACAAGTTGTAGGTCTTCAGACTTTATATATTTGCAATTCTGATACTGCTCAATGCTGTGACTGTAAGACTGGTTTTTAGGTAAGAAGATGTTAGAACTTCTTTACTGACTTAAAAAGAATCTCTTTCCCCATCTGTTTCTCTCTTTCTCTCTCCCCCACACTTTCTCTCTCCCTCTCTTTTACAAATACAAAGATAAAAGACTAACACAAGTTAAGAAAAATATAAGTGGACCAGAGGAATGCTGTCAATGTGTTTTATTTGGACTTCAGTAAAGCATTTGACAAAGTAGACCATAACCTACTACTAGATAAAATAGAAAAATGTGGGATGGACAGCAACACTACCAGATGGATTCAAAACTGACTAACCAACCACACTCAACATATAGTGCTCAATGGAACTGCATCTACATGGAGGGAAGTATGTAGTGGGGTACCCCAAGGCTCTGTTTTAGGCCCAGTACTCTTCAGCATCTTCATCAATGACTTGGATGTGTGGATAGATGGAGAACTCATCAAATTTGCAGATGATGCCAAACTGGCAGGAATAGCCAACTCTCCAGAAAATAGGCTCAAGATACAGAGAGATCTTGACAGATTTTGGGTTGGGTGCTATAAAACAAAATGAAATTTAATGATGAAAAAAGTAAGGTTCTACATTTAGGCAAGAAAAACAAAATGCACAAATACGGTATGTGTGGTACTTTGCTCAACAGTAGTAACTGTGAGAGGGATCTTGGAGTCCTAGTGGATGACCATTTAAATATGAGCCAACAGTGTGCAGCAGATGTCAGAAATACCAACACAGTTCTAGGCTGCATTAACAGAGGGATAGAGTCAAGATCATGCAAAGTGTTAATATCACTTTATAAGGCCTTGGTAAGGCCACACTCGGAATACTGCATTCAATTTTGGTCACCACGATGAAAAAAAGTATGTTGAGACTCTAGAAAGGGTGCAGAGAAGAGCAAGAAAAATTATTAGCGGACTGGAGGCTAAAACATATGAACAACGGTTGCAGGAACTGTGTATGTCTAGTTTAATGAAAAGAAGGATCAGGGGAGACATGATAGCAATGTTCCAATATCTCAGGGGTTGCCACAAAGAAGAGGGAGTCAACATATTCTCCAAAGCACTAGAGGGTAGAACAAGAAGCTATGGGTGGAAACTAAACAAGGAGAGAGGTAACTTAGAACTAAAGAGAAATTTCCTGCCAGAACAATTAATCCGTGGAACAACTTGCCTCCAGAGGTTGTGAACGTTCCCACACATTAAGACAATGTTGGATATTCATTTGTCTGAAGTAGTGTAGGGTTTTCTGCCTAAGCAGAGTGGTGAACTAGAAGACCTACCAGGTCCCTTCTAACTCTATTGTTGTTGTTGTTGTTGTTGTTATTATAAAAAGAAGAGAAATTCAAAGAGAGAGGAAAAATAAAACATAAGGAAAAAAGATACCCATTTTATCCATCTTGTTAGAATAAAAGATTAATTGGGAATAAAAAGGAGTGGATAGAAATGATGGGAAATAAAATTGCTTTTTTTCAAACAGCAGGTGACACCATCTCTCGTTTCCCATTGGCTGACCTCAACATTGTATGTCACCTACAGTTAAGCTGATTTTAAAAGCAGCGCTCAAGTTTCACTCACTGCAAATCAATAAAACATTCTGGAATTTATTTGGCGAAGAGTCTTATTCTTTAGCTTGATTTTGTAGCCAAATGCATTTTAACATATTTGGTAGAACACAGAAGAAATATGGTATGATTGTCATATTTGGAAATACAGTACAGTGATACCTTTTCTTACAAACTTAATTGGTTCCGGGATGAGGTTCTTAAGGTGAAAAGTTTGTAAGACGAAACAATGTTTCCCATAGGAATCAATGGAAAAGCGATTAATGCGTCCAAGCCCAAAATTCACTGGGTTTGCCAGCCGAAGCCCCCGTTTTTGCGCTGCTGGGATTCCCCTGAGGCTTCCCTCCATGGGAAACCCCACCTCCAGACCCCATGCTGGGATTCCCCTGCAGCATCACAAAAACACGGAAGTCCAGAAGTGGGGTTCCGCATGGAGGGGAGCCTCAGGGGAATCCCAGCAGCGCAAAAACAGGTGCTTTGCTGGCGGAGCATCCCAGCGGCGGCGGTGGGTTTGTAAGATGAAAATAGTTTGTAAGAAGAGGTTTGTATCTCGAAAAGTTTGTATGACGAGGCGTTTGTAAGATGAGGTATCACTGTACTTAAAATAACAAGATATGGGGTTGGGGTAGGGAGAAACATAGAAACATAGAAGTCTGACGGCAGAAAAAGACCTCATGGTCCATCTAGTCTGCCCTTATACCATTTTCTGTATTTTATCTTAGGATGGATATATGTTTGTCCCAGGCATGTTTAAATTCAGTTACTGTGGATTTATCTACCACGTCTGCTGGAAGTTTGTTCCAAGGATCTACTACTCTTTCAGTAAAATAATATTTTCTCATGTTGCCTTTGATCTTTCCCCCAACTAACTTCAGATTGTGTCCCCTTGTTCTTGTGTTCACTTTCCTATTAAAAACACTTCCCTCCTGGACCTTATTTAACCCTTTCATATATTTAAATGTTTTGATCATGTCCCCCCTTTTCCTTCTGTCCTCCAGACTATAAAGATTGAGTTCATTAAGTCTTTCCTGATAACTTTTATGCTTAAGACCTTCCACCATTCTTGTAGCCCGTCTTTGGACCCGTTCAATTTTTAACCCTGGAGACTTAACCCTAAACAGCTGAATTTGACAGGGTCCTCATTTATGCTTTCCGAAAAAGAAAAACAATTTCTTCAGCCTACTGCTTATCAACTAGCAGGTGTTGGGTGTTAGCATTTTCAGTGTTAAGCCAGAGGAAACTGGAGTGTTCCTACATCCGGAATTTGCTTTGTATTAAACGTAATCTCTGAAAGAGATTCCTTTTGCATTAGTATTTGACATTAACATTCCCTCTTGCTTTGGGGAAGCATGCATTTCTTTATACAAAACAAGTTACATGGGTATTTTTGTGTTAGATACAATTTCATTTCAGGAGAATACTTTTGATGTCTACTGAGCTGTTAATTTCTTCCAGGTTATTTGCAATGGCTAGTACACGGCAAAAGAAATACGAGAATGCGCATAGTTTATTACTCAATCAGAAGCAGGGCCAGAGAAAGGGATGTTTTTGCTGAACAGTACACAGCTGCCTTTTACAATTGACTGATGGTGATTTTGTCAATGCCGTGGGTGTTCAGGTAATGCGCCAAATATTTTGGGATTGCACAGAAGGTGCTTATTACTCTTGGTGCTGTCTTTGCTTTCTTCTGCCATGTTCATTCTACATCTACAGTATTTTGTGATTTTCTCCAGTTACTATTGTTCGTTGCCCAGCCAGCCAGGTGTTTAGGTTGGATTTGGCATTGTTATCCACTTATTGAGTCAGATGTTTATTATTTATTTGAATGTATTGCTGCCCAATTGGGCAAGGGTTTCACCACAATAAAAATGTGAACCCCACTCTAATCACACTCTGTGGGATTCAGCTGGTCACGGTGAATTGATAGTTAAAATTCTGGCCCCATCCTCACCCCACCCAGTCACTCCTCCTCTTGCCCACTCGCCTGGCATAGCTGCTGCTACTCTCTGTCTTGCTCCCTCACTTGCCTCGATCACACAGTCTCTGCAGGCCATCCAGCTTTCAGTGGGTTGAAGTACAGTAAGACCTCACCTATCGCAGGTGTTACGTTCCAGACCGGGCCGCGATAGGTGAAATCCGCGATGGGGAATTTATCGACTGATAGTACTTATTTAAGTATTTATATTGTAATTGTTTGGTAAGTTTTCATTGCTTTAAGTGCTTATAAACCCTTCCCACACAGTATTTATTTTAGATACAGTATTTAAATACAGTATTTACAATTTTAGATTTTTTTTTTTTAAAAAAACCTGCCGATCGAGTTCCGCGGGCTGTTTAAATCTGCCGATCGACTTCCTCAGAAACCCGCGAACCAGCGAAGATCCGCGAATGATTTTTCCCATTAATATTTCTTGAAAACCCGCGATGAAGTGAAGCCGCAGTAGGTGAAGCGCGATATAGCGAGGGACTACTGTATACGAACCATCATCCAGTGCACCAGCTCCTTGAGAAGTGCACCAACTCCATATCTATTCTCTTCAATGTGTATTATGTATTGGACTAAATAAATAAATAAAATAAATAAAATAAATAACTCAGAGTGACAGATCAGTTGAACCTCTAAAGGTTTTGTTTAGATCTAAATGATTGCTGTCATGGTAGTCTGATTAGCAAGTCAAATGAACAGCAGAGGGCTGAGAGAAAGTTTTTTTTCCTCTTTGAAACTGTTGCATAGAAACATAGAAGATCCATGGCAGAAAAAGACCTCATGGTCCATCTATTTTATTTATTCATTCATTCATTTGTCCAATACACAATACATATGGAAGAGAATAGACATGAAGTAATATATATAAAGATAATATATAAAAATAGAGGACAAGATATATGAAAGGAAGAAAATATATATGATATATGAGATAAAGGAAAGACAATTGGACAGGGGACGAAAGGCACACTAGTGCACTTATGTACGCCCCTTTAGTTCTCGATAGTTAAACTAGAAACATAGAAGACTGACGGCAGAAAAAGACCTCATGGTCCATCTAGTCTGCCCTTACACTATTTCCTGTATTTTATCTTAGGATGGATATATGTTTATCCCAGGCATGTTTAAATTCAGTTACTGTGGATTTACCAACCACATCTGCTGGAAGTTTATTCCGAGCATCTGCTATTCTTTCAGTAAAATAATATTTTCTCATGTTGCTTCTGATCTTTCCCCCAACTAACCTCAGATTGTGCCCCCTTGTTCTTGTGTTCACTTTCCTATTAAAAACACTTCTCTCCTGGACCTTATTTAACCCTTTAACATATTTAAATGTTTCGATCATGTCCCCCTTTCCCTTCTGTCCTCCAGACTATACAGATTGAGGTCATTAAGTCTTTCCTGACAAGTTTTATGCTTAAGACCTTCCACCATTTTTGTCGCCTGCATTTCGACCCGTTCAATTTTATCAATGTATATTTTTGTAGGTGAGGTCTCCAGAACTGAACACAGTATTCCAAATGTTGCCCTTGAAAATCCTTCCCTGAAAGGTGGAAGGATCTTCTGGAAATAGGAAGAATAATATGTGGTGGGTTCAGAAAGAGTGAATTGTTGAAAAGTGATAAAAGCTGAATCTATTATTCTGCCAGTCAGTTTAAATGGTGAAGACTCCAAAGGTCCCAAGAGAGTCTTCTTTTAAATAAATTACATACTTTCTGTAATCATTTGTCAATTTAGTTCATGCCTCTAATACCCCCCAAATCTTGGGCCTGTCTTAAATTTTAAATATCAAATAAACAAAATGAGCTGAAAACTTAGCACAAACTTATTCTGAATAGGAAATGAAAACATGTTCTTCAACTTGCTTGTCCGTCTTGTCCAAATATACCAACTTCCTGGGCTGTTCACTTGGTGATCCATTGTTAGGTAGAGTCTTGAACTCTTTCAACTTTTGCTGGGTTAGAGGTACCTTAGGTGTGGTGACATCTGAAACCATATCCTCCTTTGGGTGGGTACTGTACTTTTTGATTTCTAGAACTAGTTTACACTTCATCTTCAGCAAGTCATTTGACATGTCTCTACACCTCTGGCATCCATTTTAGGAACTTTGTTTTCTGTATAGCGAAGCCAGAATGTGGTTGCCAAAATGTGCCTTATAGAACACAAACATACTGGATACAAGTGCACAGAACTCTTTGACTGATAACATTGTGTTCAATAGAGTATGAAAAGACATTCAGATATTTAAAATTAACAATCATATCCACACATGCAATACTGTATATTAATAATAAAATGCAAAATCTCATAAGACTACTTTGAAGCCTGTCTCTAATAGACTTCAGTGTGCCCATGTTAAATGTTCTTGGCTCATTAATTTCCATGCTCCACCTGATTTCATTTTGATTCATGTGTGGATTTTAAATATAGAAAGGTTTAAATGTTATTGACCACCAAGAGTATTTTTTAATCCAGTAGAATATAAACACAATAAATAAATGTTCTTTCTCAGATGTGTTGGTTGTGACCTACAAAGCCCTTCATGGCATTGGACCAGAATACCTCCGGGACCGCCTTCTGCCCCATGAATCCCAGCAACCGGTTAGGTCCCACAGAGTTGGCCTTCTCTGGGTCCCGTCGACTAAACAATGTCGTTTGGCGGGACCCAGGGGAAGAGCCTTCTCTGTGGCGGCCCCGGCCCTCTGGAATCAACTCGTCCCAAAGATTAGAATGGCCCCCACCCTCCTTGTCTTTTGCAAATTACTCAAGACCCACCTATATCGCCAGGCATGGGTGAACTGAGACATCCTCCCCCAGGCTTTTATATTTTATGTTTGGTATGTATGTGTTGTATGGTTTTAATTGCTGGGGTTTTATATATGTTTTATTTTTAATATTAGATTTGTTTCACTGTTATATTGTTTCTATTATTGTTGTGAGCCACCCCAGAGATTAGAAAAGCCCCCACCCTCCTTGCCTTTCGTAAAGTTCTTAAGACCCATCTCTGCCGTCAGGCATGGGGGAACTGAGACATCTCCCCCGGGCCTATAAGTTTATACATGGTATGTTTGTGTGTATGCTTGCTTTTAATAATGGGGTTTTTAGTGTTTTTTAAATTATTAGATTTGTTCTTACATTTTCTTTGTTATTGTTGTGAGCCGCCCTGAGTCTACGGAGAGGGGCGGCATACAAATCTAATAAATAGAATAAATAGAATAGAATAGTAATGTATATTCATTCCAAAATGAAATATAATGTAATATACTCCAGGAGTATAACACGATTTTAGGGAAAAAAGTTAAGTTAATATCTTTCCAAGCCTAGGTTTGCTAGATCTAGTAACAAAAATTCAGTTACTACTAGAAGGCAGTAGAAATATATAAGATTCTCTTTGGTGCTACCTAGTGGTTGCCCAAAGTTTTGCAGCCCAGATCAGATAACACTAGCCAACCAACCTTGAAGTTTATAGCAAGAATTTCTTAAAGAACTTTAATACAACTAACTCTAAGAAATATGATTGGAGAGATGATAGATGTTCTTATTGGCAGCTTAACAGAATGATTCAGTTGCCATCTGCTTTCTGCCAATTGCACACTGCTTATCACAACCCTATTTATTTAAGCTGTCAAGGCAAACCAATTAGGGAGTAGCACGGCAACTTTTAAATCATCACTGAGCAATAACTTTATTCTTCCACTCACTTTCTTGAAAGTTCATATAAGAATTCTCCATAGTGGTGGAGATAGCATCCAGGAATGGGTTGACCTTCTCTGCTTAGCTGATTGGACTGAGTTGTCAGAGCTGTGAGGACACGCCTCTGTTGCTAACCTTCCCTAGCTTTTGACTCAGTCACTCATCTAGGACAGATGTGCAAAAAAAGTTTCTTCTTCTAATTTCTGGATGGAATTCCTGGATGGACAAGGAATTCCATAAAGACAAGTGAGCTTTGGTATGTCCCATTCACGGATGCTAACTGCACCACTATGGAGAAGAGGCATTGGTCTTACCTGATATGCTCCTTCTCGTTGAATGAAGATAGCATTCAGCCCTATCCTGATGACCGCCTGTAGGAGGAAAAACTTAGAACATTGCATGTCACATCTGTCATTTTGTCTTCGCCAAAAACTGGAGAGGGTTAGAAACGGTGTGTCCTCACAGCTCTGACAGACTCAGTCCAATCAGCTAAGCAGATGAGGTCAACCCATTCCTGGATGCTATCTCCACCCAACGAGAAGGAGCGTATCAGGTAAGATCAACACCCTTTCTACACTGGCCCAGTTGTCTAATGTAAGCAAAATATATGGAAAAAAAGGCTTTAAAAGCAGAACATGAATTCAGAATAGTGGATAGTTTAATCTAATGGTATAGTTTTTGGTCTACTGTTTCTTGACTGATTAAATTATTAGGTGACACCAAGTTTGCATTGATTTTAGTGACCACATAGACACTGGGATGACCTGTTCCTAGCTAAATTAAATTTAGACATTCATTAGTGTCCTGTATTAATTGATACGTGTTGTACATACTCCTGGTCAGTTGGAGGATGATGAAGAACTTGAGGACTCTGATACAGATAGTGTTTATGAATTAGTGGTAGGCCCGGGGTTACAGGTAGTAGAACAGGTAGGAGGCCAGTCGCAGGATGTTGCTATGAGTCCAGAATCTAGCGAGGAAGAAACAGACGTTCGCTGGGTCAATCCTAAATTCAGAAGGGTCCACAAACGTAAGGAACAGGTGTTTGGAAGAAGATATTAAGGGGAGGAATGGGTTAAATACTGGAGTGATGTATTTGGTGCATCAGGGGGCCAGTGGGGAAGAAGGGTGGAGTTTCAATGTAGTAGCCCTAAAATGAAAGGTGTTTCCGTTCAGCTCCCAAGCGAGCGAATTCATTCTGTGTTATTTTACAGTCATTTCTGCTGTTTTTGAATCATGCTGTGAGTACATAAATCTTGATAAACGGAGGAGGCTGGGAGGAATGCATGAGGAATGTAATTAAGAGAGATAATGGGAGAAAAAGGAATGTGCTAGTATGAACTGCATTTTGAATACAGAAGAGAGTAAAGATGGAGTTTCTTTGTTTATGAAATACTGCATTTAGTAAGAGTTATTTGTAATAGCTAAAGTTCTACCAGAAACCAGAACAATACTTAGGTATTAGTTTGTTATAGGTAGTTCTCAACTTACATTCATAATTGAGACCAAAATTTCTGTTGCAAAATGAGAGAGTTGTTAAGTAAATTTTGGTCCATTTTACGATCTTTGTTGCCACCATTGTTAAATGAATCACTGCAGTTGTTAATTTAGTAGCATGGTTGATAAGTGAATCTGGCTTCCCCATTGACTTTGCTTGTCCGTAGGCCACAAATGGTGATCGCATGACCCTGGGACATTGCAACCGTCATTTAGATTTACAGTGGTCCCTCGATTTTCGCGGGTTCGAACTTCGCGAAACGGCTATACCATGGTTTTTAAAAAATATTAATTAAAAAATACTTTGCTGTTTTTTCCCCTATACCGTCATCGGGTTTTTCCTGCCTGATGACATCATACGTCATCGCCAAACTTTCGTCCGCCTTTAATAAATATTTTTTTTAAATAAACTTTAATAAATAAACATGGTGAGTAATAATCTAAATGGTTGCTAAGGGAATGAGAAATTGCAGTTTAGGGGTTTAAAGTGTTAAGGGAAGGCTTGGGATACTGTTCATAGCCAAAAATAGTGTATTCATTTCCGCATTTCTACTTCGCGGAAATTCGACTTTCGCGGGTGGTCTTGGAACGCATCCCTGTGAAAATCGAGGGAACACTGTAACTCAGTTTTCAAGCATCTGAATTTTGATCACATGACCATAGGGATGTTGTAGTGGTCATGTCACTTTTTCGATGCTGTTGTAGCTTTGGATGCTTATTAAATGAACTGTTATAAGCTGAGGATTACCTGTATAGATGGGCAAAATAGAAAAATAAAAATATAATGGCTTTTACTAGATGTTATGCAATTTAGCTGGGGAAGCCCTGACAGCTGTTCAGGGAGGGGTCATTAGGGCCTCAGCAATTATTTTGGGAATGTGATAATTGGCACAGATGTGGCTAATCTTCTTTCTGATCTCTATATTTTAAAACAGATGCTGGCTGGGATTTGACTAAAGAAGGTGCATGGAATGGAATAGTTCAGGGTGTCCAATCTTGGCAATTTTAAGACTTGTGGACTTGAACTGACTGATGAATTCTGGGAGTTTAAATCCACAAGTTTTAAATGTGCCAAAGTTGGATACCCCAGAGTAATTTTTCTTGCCATTCCATAGGGCAGGGATGGCAAACCTATGGCACGGGTGCCACAAGTGGCACACGGAGTCATATCTGCTGGCACGTGATCTGTTGCCCTAGCTCAGCTCGAATGAGCATGTGTGTGCCGGCCAGCTGATTTTTGTCTCACACAGAGGCTCTGGGAGGGCGTTTTTGGCTTCCAGAGAGCCTCCGTTGGATGGGGGAGGGCGTTTTTACCATCCACCAGCTCCAGGGAAGCCTTTGGAGCCTGGGGATGGCAAAACACGAGCCTACTGTGTCCACCAGAAGTTTGGAAACAAGCTGTTTCCCGCCACCAACTGCTGGTTGCAAATCAGCTTTAACCCAGAACTAGGAAAATGCCCTTTTTTATACAGCATTTTGACTGACAAAGGAGAATCCAAGCCATCAAGGTGAGAAATTGGATAGCTATAATGTATTATTTAAGAAGATGCTGTTTTTCAATTAAAAACAAGCTGTTTCCAGGCAAGTGGAGGAAACTACTTTTGCCCTCCCCAGGCATTGAATTATGGGTGTGGCAATCGCGCATGTGCGATAGCGTGTGCGCGCACTTTTTTGGTACCCGAGGAAAAAAAAGTTTGCCATCACTGCTATAGGGTATTTTAAAATTTCAGGCTAGGTTGCTTAGTCTATGGGACAAAGGTCAAATATGTGAAAGGCGATCACCAGAGCAAAGAATAGAATAGAAGAACAGAATAGAATTTTATTGGCCAAGTGTGATTGGACACACAAGGAATTTGTCTTGGTGCAGATGCTCTCACTGTACATAAAAGAAAAAGATACATTTGTCAAGAACCATGTGGTACAACACTTAATGGTTGTCATAGGGGGTCAAATAAGCAATGAAGAAGCAATCAATATTAATAAAAGTCTTAGGATACAAGCAACAAGCAAAGAGGGATGGGGTGGCGATAGTCGGATTTCCAAAATGAACCTGAGTGAAATGATGATGACAGGATATGAAAACATCAGTTTTCTGTACCTCATGAAAATACAGTAACTATTAGCGGCTCCCAAATTGATAGTTTTGAGTAATAACTAGAAAATATGGTTGGACAATAGCTTGTCCAGGTTCGCCTGGTGCACCAGTTGCGGCCCTATTTGGACAGGGAGTCATTGCTCACAGTCGCTCATGCCCTCATCACCTCGAGGTTCGATTACTGCAACGCTCTCTACATGGGGCTACCTTTGAAAAGTGTTCGGAAACTTCAGATCGTGCAGAACGCAACCGCGAGAGCCATCATGGTGCTTCCAAGATTTGCCCACATTTTCACAACACTCCGTGGCTTGCATTGGCTGCCGATCAGTTTCCGGTCACAATTCAAAGTGTTGGTTATGACCTTTAAAGCCCTACATGGCATTGGACAAGACTACCTCTGGAACCGCCTGCTACCGCACAAATCCCAGCGACCGATAAGGTCCCACAGAGTTGGCCTTTTCCGGGTCCCGTCGACTAAACAATGTCGTTTGGCGGGCCCCAGGGGAAGAGCCTTCTCTGTGGCGGCCCTGGCCCTCTGGAACCAACTCCCCCTGGAGATTAGAACTGTCCCCACACTCCCTGTCTTTCGTAAACTACTCAAGATTCACTTATACCGCCAGGCATGGGGGAGTTGAGACACCTTTCCTCCAGGCTCTTTTATATTTTGTTTTATGTTTGGTATGAATGTGTTGTTTGGTTTTTAAAATAATGATAGGGTTTTATATGTTTTTTAATATTAGATTTGTTCTACTATAATATTGTTTTTATTGTTGTTGTGAGCTGCCCTGAGTCTTCGGAGAGGGGTGGCATACAAATCTAATAAATTATTATTATTATTATTATTATTATTATTATTATTATTATTATTATTATTGGTGCTGGTGCTCGATAAACATCTAAAATCACTGATTATGCATTCATGTACAAAAAAGTGAGATTTGATTTCAGTGTATTTGCCATAGCATTGAAAGAGAAGAAGATTTTACCCATTGGCTTTATTTCCCCCTATAGTGATCTCAAGTTCAGCTAAAAATAGTGAAATTTAATGCAAGTTCTCTATGTGTCCTTGGGGACCTATTTCTGTAGTGTGTGTGTGGCAGAATTGTAGATGATAGGAGAGAAAAAGTCTATTTGATGAGATCTATATTTTCCTCTGTTTGAACAGGTTCGAGAAAGAGGGGGGAAGGACAGGCTTTGTAGAACGGCTGACCTTACACACACTTTATTCTAGCTGGTAACTGATAGTCAAGAACGAAGCCAATAAATGCTAGAGCTAGCTTCATAAACAATTTCTCAGGGAGGGGCCCTTGGCTGTTGGAAGGTTGGTATTTTTGAGGTACAATATTGGCAATAATAATTGGAAATAATTGCCATGGAGTTGCAATGGACTAAAAGCTTGAGTTCTGTCCGCTGCTGGTAACAGTGTAGCATAGGTTTCATTATTCCTTATACAATTTTAAGGGAACATGATACATGATCTCGTCTCTGAATTGTGAGTAAGCATTTGAACTGCTGGTTGCAAATCAGCTTTAACCCAGAACTAGGAAAGTGCCTTCTTTTTTATACAGCATTTTGACTGACAAAGGAGAATCCAAGCCATCGAGGTGAGAAATTGGATAGCTATAATGTATTATTTAAGAAGATGCTGTTTTTCAATAAAAATAAATATACCATAGTTAAATATCCTGTTGTTAAAAATAAAAACTGGATTAAAATTATGGAACTGTGGAATAATGTAAAATAAAAAAATTAATTCAGAGACAGCTGAAAGTAACCCACATGATTGGAGTCATATTGATAAATAAATCTTATAAGTGCCTGTGTAGATGTTATTTATATAAACAACTTTTTTGTTCATTGTGTAACTGAAATTACTAGACTCCTCAATTCCAGCAACATTGTAATTTATATTTGATTATTTAGATTAACTTTTAATGCAGACTTTTTCAGGGAATAATGAACATATGCTAACTACTACACAATTAAAATTAAGAGTTGGTAAGCAAACACTATCAATTTATAGGCAACATATATATGCATATGAAATCTTTGATTATATTTTAATATTTCAGAAAGATCCTCAAATGAACTAACTTTGAATGATAAATATGGATTAGAAATTTTTAGAATGAGTGCAATTTGTATATTTCTGCTTTGTCCATTTGAACAACACTGTTTCTATTGTGTGCTTCTCTCCAAATAGTCCTAAAATTTCTTTAACCAACCTTATAAATCCATTGCATTTTCAAAAATGTCAAGAAGAATGATAGGTTGTATAAATAAGCAGCTGCAGAATTTTGTAGGACTGTTATTTTTAACATTGTGCTGATACTATAGAAATAAACAACAGTTTTAGAGTTTGCTGAGATGCTAGTTTCCTATTTTGATTATGGAATGGTAGGACATTGTGCTAGATGGCTTAGACATTGCTTTCAGATAAATTGCATGCTAGGTGTCAAAATGGTAGGCTTTGAACTTTGCAAAATTAAAAATTGTAGTTTGTCTAAATGAGGCTCTATTGAGAAGCTACAACTTCAGTTTTTGCATTTCATTGCTTTCTAAATAATTTTTTAGAATGATAGAAGCATGGAGTGAGGGATAGCTTTAATAGCGTTGGTGTTTTTCAGTACAATTTTTGCATAAGAGAAATGAATTCTGGGGCTCCTATGACAATAGCAAATGGGTTTGGTATATAGTGGTTAAAGTGTTGGCCTACTAGCCAGGTGGCTGGGTTCTAGTCCTTAGGGATGAAAGCTAGTTGGGTGATTTTGGGCTACTTACTCCCTCTCAGCCCAACACATTTCATAGAGTTGCTGTTGTACAGAAAATAGGAGGAGGAAAGTATATATTTGCTGCCTTGAGTTATAAAGGCAAGATGAAATTTAAATTGATAGGTAAGTTGTTAGGTGGCTTGATTTAGTTATCATATAATAACTTTCAAATATACTTAGAAAAATCTGAATATTTTGTCAGCATTCAATA
The DNA here is from genome assembly GCF_031021105.1 of Erythrolamprus reginae. Taxonomy (NCBI): domain Eukaryota; kingdom Metazoa; phylum Chordata; class Lepidosauria; order Squamata; family Dipsadidae; genus Erythrolamprus; species Erythrolamprus reginae. The sequence goes on along the minus strand of NC_091951.1, from coordinate 271,872,588 downwards.
ATTATATTTTGATTAGTTAATTACTGTATTTCTCTTACTGTAGCAACAACCTCACACTTGTTCCATTATGATGGCAGCAGGTAAGGAACCTGGTAAATCTGATCAAATATAAATAATCTAAATTTAGATTAACTTTTAATTCAGACTTTTCCAGGGAATAATGAAAATATGCTAACTACTACACAATTAAAATTAAGAGTTGGTAAACAAACACTATCAATTTATAGACAATAGATATATGCATATTAAAGAGCCGGGGTGGCGCAGCAGTTAGAGTGCTGTACTGCAGGCCACTGAAGCTGACTGTAGATCTGTAAGTCAGCAGTTCAAATCTCATCACCGGCTCATGGTTGACTCAGCCTTCCATCCTTCCGAGGTGGGTAAAATGAGAACCCAGATTGTGGGGGCAATATGCTGGCTCTGTTAAAAAGTGCTATTGCTAACATGTTGTAAGCCGCCCTGAGTCTAAGGAGAAGGGCGGCATAAAAATCGAACAAATAAAATAAATAAATAAATAAATAAATAAAATAAATCTTTGTTCATATTTTAATATTTTAGAAAGATCCTCAAATCAACTAACTTTGAATGATAAATATGGGTTAGAAATTTTTGGATTGAGTATGATTAGTATATTTCTGCCTTGTCCATTTGAACAACATTGTTTCTATTGTGTGCTTCTCTCCAAATAGTCCTAAAATTTCTTTAACAAGCCTTATAAATCCATTATGATGGCAGCAGGTAAGGAACCTGGTAAAATCTGATCAAATCTAAATAACATTAACATTTCAAGTATTAGTTGCTTTCGGTGTATAAGGAAAGGTTTTAAATTAGTGACCATGGTCTAGAGCAGTGTTTTTCAACCGGTGTGCCGCGGCACACTAGTGTGCCGCGAGACATGGTCAGGTGTGCCGCGAGGCGGTTCGCCCCCCCGCTATTGCCCCCCCCGCCGCCGCTATTGGCACCCTCCCACGGGAGGCCGGCAAAGGTTGCTTTGAAAGTCGGCCCCCCTCGCGCCCATGGCTTCTCGTCGCTTCCCCAAAGCACCATCGCTTCCCCGAAAGCGCGCTCCTCATCTCCCTGCCAGCCCGCGGGGGGGCGGGGAGGCGCCGACAGCAGAAGGGAAGGGAGCCGCGGCCGCCCCTGCCTCCCCACGGTGCCTCCGGCCCCCTCGGCCTTTCGGCGCTGCCCCCCGCCCGCCCCCTCTCCTCCTCCGCTGTCTCCTGCCTTTCGGCGTGGCTCCTCCCGCACCCGGAACGCAGGAGACAAAAAATGGCCCAACTCTCGTTCTCTCTCCGTTCTTCTCAGCGGAGGCCAGCGAAGGTAATATTCAATGTCGGGAGCGCGCGGGCAGTTGCGCGCGCTCCCTACCCGCCTGCTAGCCGCTCAGAATATTCAAAATAAGAAAAACCTTCGCCGGTGAAGGCTTTTCTTATTTTGAATATTCCGAGCGGCTAGCAGGGGGGTAGGGAGCACGCGCAACCGCCCGCGCGCTCCCGACATTGAATATCACCTTCGCTGGCCTCCGCTGAGAAGAACGGAGAGAGAACGAGAGTGAGTGACAGCAACAGACAGCAAGATAGAGAGAAAGTGAGAAAGAGAGAGAGAGAAAGGGGGGAGAGAAAGAGATAGCAAGAGAGAGAACAAGAGAGAGAAATAGTGTGAGAAAGAAAACAAAAGAGAGAGAGAGGGGTGATTCTTGAAGCATATGGTAAAAAGCACCCAAATAATAAGAAATGCCCCCCAGCCCACACCTCTTTTTGAAAAGAATAAAAGAGAAAAAACCCCAGCCCTCAACTGGTTTTGGAAATGGTTCCAGTGTGTATACACACACACACATAAGGGGGGGAGAGAGACAGGGATGGAAAAAGAGGAGAAGTGAGAGGGAAAAGGGATGAGGGGAAAAGGGAGGAAGAGAGAGAAATGACAAACATGAGAGAGAAAAGGGGGAAAGACAGGAGAAGTACCCAGAAATGAGATATAAATTTGAGTAGGGATGATTGATGATTGACTGTATTTATAAGGGGATGTTACATGGGATTGTATATACGAGGGGGTTATGTATGTATGTATGTATGTATGTATGTATGTATGTATTTATTTATTTATTTAATTTGTGTCATTTTGGTTGGTGGTGTGCCCCAGGATTTTGTAAATGTAAAAAATGTGCCGCGGCTCAAAAAAGGTTGAAAATCACTGGTCTAGAGCAGTGTTTCCCAACCTTGGCAACTTGAAGATATCTGGACTTCAACTCCCAGAATTCCCCAGCCAGGGAGTTGAAGTCCAAGCCAGGGAGTTGAAGTCCAAGTATCTTCAAGTTGCCAAGGTTGGGAAACACTGGTCTAGAGAACAAATTTCCTGACATTTTGTTTGCAAAATGCTATTGTGGATAGCATTTTCATAGCAAAAATAGCATTTTCATTTTCATAGTGGTCTGCTTATGTAGACCACTAGCAACTGAGCAGGCATATACACATAAACCTGCATAAAAAGCCTATTGAGATCCACAAACATCCTAACAGCTTCAACAAGAAAGAAGAAAAACTGAAAATGGATGAAGTCTGTTTACCTGCTTGTACTACACCAAGATTCTGCTCCAAAGAAGGACCAACCAAGAATCGGTTGGTTGATCCTTCTTTCCAAAGTAGTGAAACCAGACACTTGCCTAGTTAAGGACCCAATCATGTCTCATCTGCTCAGACTAACCAAACAGGACTCAGCACAAAACAAGATACAATCAGAAACTAGCATTCAAAAATGGCCAAACAGAAACTGACACACAGCCGATCAGTCCTAAATCAACATAATTAAGCAACCAATCAGCAATGGACACAAAGAATCAGAAACTAGTTCAGCCAAAGGCCAATCAGAAGTCAGGACACCTAGCTATCAAGAGGCCTGTGGTCTAATGTATATAGCAGACTCCTTTGTCTCTGAAGAGGGCAGTCACAGTTGTCAATAAAACATTAGTAAAATCTGTTGTCTAGACCAGTGATGGCGAACCTATGGCAAGGGTGCCACAGGTGGCATGCGAAGCCATATCTGCTGGCACACAAGCTGTTTCCCTAGCTCAGCTCCAATGTGCACATGTGTGCCAGCCAGCTGATTTTTGGCTTGCACAGAGGCTCTGGGAGGGTGTTTTTGGCTTACAGGGAGCCTCTGGGGGGATGGGGGAGGGCATTGTACCCTCCCCCAGCTCCAGGGAAGCCTTTGGAGCCTGGGAGGGCAAAACACGAGCCTACTGGGCCCACCAGAAGTTCGGGAAAAGGCTGTTTCCTGCCTCCAGAGGGTCTCCACGGGGTGGTGGAAGCTGTTTCCGCCCTCCCCAGGCATTGAATTATGGGTGTGGGCACTCGCGCATGCATGATAGCACGCACAAATGCTCTTTTGGCACCCGAGGAAAAAAAGGTTCGCCATCACTGGTCGAGTCTAGACCATGGTCACTCAGTCCTAAACCCCAACACTGACCAACATATTATTATTATTATTATTATTATTATTATTATTATTATTATTATTTATTAGATTTGGATGCCGCCCCTCTCCGAAGCCTCGGGGCGGCTGGCCATCCCAAGGTCTTGTGACCATCTTTTGTGAACATCCAATAAGCAAAGTCAATGGGGAAACCAGAATTACTTAACAGCCATGTTACTAACGTAACAATTGTAGTGATTCACTTAACAATTGTGGCAAGAAAGGTCATAAAATGGGAAAAACTCACTTAACTTGCCTAGCAGTGGAAATTTTGGGCTTAATGGTAGTTAAGGGACAAAGCTTGATAAACAGGAAGAATCATTTGTCTAATAATTATCTGAGAATAAAAACACATCTTCATTTAATGACTTGGTTAAAATAATTTTTACAATTTTTTTTTGTATTTAATAAACGTAGAAAGTAGCAGTATATTCTGGTTTGAAAAGTTTGCTGCCAATGTATGTTGCCAGTAGTATCTTCTGATTTTATCTTGTCCAGTGTGGTCATGAAATTAAACCTGACCTTTAGAACTGAAGTTTGGTGAGGCATGAGTATCTATTATAGTTTGGAATGTACACAAATATAAGGAACATGCCTGAAATAGTATATTTGCTAATATCAGCACAGAACTTGAGCCTTGGTTTCAAATAGTTTTCATGAATGTAATTTGCTATAACTTAAACTATGCCTTTTAGCCATGTAGAGACTGACAATTGGTTCCTGAACATGACAATAAAATATAATTGTCATGTTCAGGAACCAATTTTGCTGTGGATATGTAAATAATGATGCCAGATAGCAACCTACCGTAAACAACAAGTACAATATCATGGGGTTCTTGGTTTTCTGTATGCATAGCTGTTTTCTTAAAGATCTAAAGACCCCGTGGTTCAACCCTGAGCTATAAATATTCTCTTCTACTGGTGTGTTCAGTATCAAACATCAAAATCAGTTCTAAAGACCTGCAAAGTTTGTGAATGTTTTTTTAAATTTTGAATCAGCCTCTTCAAAAGGTTGTCTTAATATGGATATTTTTTTTTCCGTGGGAAGAATCAACAGAACCTCCACCATTTAGGCAAGAAAATGTAATGTGGTTGATTTCACGAAATCTTAATTTATTTCAAAAACCTGGGTAAAATTTATCCAAACCTGTCAGGTGACAAATCTTATTTAGCATTGTTTCGTTTCTCTCCTCTCTTCAATTCAGTCTCAGTGATAGCGACCGATACAGAAAAAGAATCCTATTTGATTTTCCACTATTTCTCTAATTTACAACTAGAAGCCTTCCTCACTCAGGATTCTTGATCTTCTTTGTTTACTTAGACATCCCTCCCAACCTAGTCAAGAAATAACAGTGTCTCTGGCATTCAGCTCCTTGGTTACCTATTCTGTTTGTTTGTTTGTTTGTTTATTTATTGATTTGATTTGATTTGATTTGTATGCCGCCCCTCTCCGCAGACTTGGGGCGGCTAACAACAGTGATAAAAAACAGCATGTAACAATCCAATACTAAACAATAAAAACCCCTTATTATAAAACCAAACATACATACAAACATACCATGCATAAATTGCATAGGCCTAGGGGGAAAGAATATCTCAGTTCCCCCATGCCTGACGGCAGAGGTGGGTTTTAAGAAGCTTACGAAAGGTAAGGAGGGTGGGGGCAATTCTAATCTCTGGGGGGAGTTGGTTCCAAAGATTTAGCATCCTGATTTTCTTTTAAATTCTCTAGAGCCATCCTGGTCACCTTGCTTGTGAAGCTTCAGCAGCAGCTTATTGCTGATATTGGATTTGTCGTCAAAGTAACTGGGTAACCTCAACTTTTATTGCTCCATTTAGTTCATGCAACCTTCAGATAGGAGATTGAGGTCTCAGTGAAAATACCATTGCACACATATCACACTGAATTTCTATGTTTTCACAGACACAGCAAAGGTTGACTTCCAATGTGGTAGAAATGTAGTTTCTTAAAACAATATTTTCATGTATGCTCTGTAACAGTGATGGTGAATCTTTTTTGGTTTGCGTGGCTAAAGGGTGTACCTGTGCTCCAACCCCCCCAGGCATGCGCATAATCCCATTGTCCCCCACACGTGTGCACAGGTCTCACTGAAGCCTGGGACGGTGAAAAAATGGCCCAGTGGAATGGGCAAACCAGAAGTTTGGAAAAACGGACTTCTGGTTTGCTCATTGTGTTGTTTTTCAGACTCCAGAGCCTTCAGGAAAGCTTCCTGAAGCCCTGGAGTGCAAAAAACAGCACAATGGGGAAACCGGAAGTCTGTTTCCCAAAACTTTCATTTTGCCCGTTGGGCTGTTTTTCGCATTGTAGGGCTCCAGAAAGCCTTCAGGGTATAAAAAACAGCACAATGGGCAAACCGGAAGTCAATTTTTCCAAACTTCCAGTTTGCCCATTGGTGGGTTTTCTCCGTACTGAAGGAGCGGGTCCAGCAGTCACATGGGTTGCTCATGTCCAATCCGGTGGAACTGAGCCTAGTGTTAAAAAAGCTTGCCGGATCCGCCCCTTCCCCAGAATTCGCTCAGTTCGCATATCCTGCGGTTGTATTGTGATAGCTCGTTCAACATTCTAACACCTTCCCTTCGATCTTTTCCTTCAAAAGTAGTAAGAATTGTTTATCCTTATTTGTTTACTTGCACTAATAGCGCCAGCCGTTTGTGGCTCGGCTTTTTTCCTTGGGAGAAGTTGCGGTTTCGTTTCCCCCCGGCTGTTTTGCCGTTTACGATCCCCGCTGCCGCTTGTGGATTCTTTTAATCCTTTGGCCTGGAGGTCCTGGTGCAAGTATTGATTCATTGATTCATGATTGTATTATTGTAAAAGGGCTTAAAAAATACCTCCTGCGGAGTGAGACGCTTGTTTCTAGTCTCCTGGACTTAGTCGATCGCTTCCCCTTTAAGAATTCTATTACGGAGCGATTTTTCGGCGCGAAGGCCTTCGCGCCCTTTTTAAATTTAGGCCTCTCGTGTTGGCCTCCTGCCAGCCGCGTAGGCCTCAGTCCACCGCGTGGATCCCGGAGTGGGCTTTGGGACGCTCAGGCTTAATTCTCCACCGGCTAAGCCTCCAACCAGAGTGCCTTGGTTTACTTTAATTTAAGTTTAGGGAGGCTGGCCACGCTGTATTTGGGGACACGAACTCTGGGTTTGCCCAGATTGCCCTCAAGTATCAGCAGCTCCGAGGCCTCGGAGCAGGATCCATACCTCTTGGGAAGTCCTTGAAATCTTCTCCCTAATTATTCAGTTTTTGGCTCAGCCTGGTCTTCTGTTAATTGTCAGACTATGGCTACTTTTCCCAAGAGAGGCACAACTAAAGGTCCCAGAGAGGCCAGGCCTACAGGCGATGAGATTACCAGTATCCCCCAGGCCTCGACCTCCTCTTCTTCAGGGGCCCGCCCCTCGACCAAGGTCACCAGGGCTGAGAAGAGAAGGGACCTAGCCCTACAAAGAATCCATGACAAATCAGCAAAGCGTTTGAAAGTACAGGCCCAAGTACTCAGTAGTCAAGACCCCCCAGAGGCTTCTAGTCTGCCTCCTTCTGGGGTCCCTGTGTTATCTCTGGATGAGCCAAACCTAGACAGACCCCAACCTAACCTATGGGGAATAGGTCCAGAGGAACCAGATATTATTGAAGATTCCCCCCAGCCAGGATCCTCCCAGGCCTTCAGGGATTCTTCTGCCATTCCTGCTGATATTTCTAGTTTACCTCCTGAATTCCAATCTATTTTTTCTGTGTTGTCCAAGGCCATTGATGCTAAATTCTCTACCATCAATGAGCTTCCCTTACCTCCTCCTCCTCCTCGCCCCTCCCGCCCCTTGGGTTCTTCCCCAGCGGTTAGAGCTCCTATTCAGGATGATTCAGATTCCTCTCAGGACGAATATGAGGATATGGAGGAGGATGAGGATCCCTTTCAAGGCCTCTCAGATGATGAGGAATCCCAAATAAAGGTTCCTTCTCCAATTACTATTTTTCCTTCTCAATTGTTCAAATCTCTCCTCCTCAAAGCTAGAATTTCTACGGGATTGGCGGCTCAGGAGAAACAGGCCTCCACATCCACTGATCCCCCGGAGGAGAATTTACCTTACTTCACAGAGGAACAGGAGGATAACGAGGTAATTCCTATGCCTAAATTGTTTAAAGATGCCTTACTTAAGCAGTGGGATTTCCCAGCCTCTGGGCTTAATCCCTCAACCAAGGACAGAAAATTGTACAAACTCTCCTCTTCCTATGAGGAGCTCTTATCCTTTCCTAAACCGGATGAACCTGTCAAGATTCTTCACTCGGCGGCTGCTGTTCCAGGCGAAGCAGAGGAAGTCCTCCGCCCAGAGGACAAGCGGATTGAACAAATGCTCAAAAGAGGATTCACCGCAGATTCCTGGGCCATTAAAAGTTCTGCAGCGGCTTCCTTTTTCTCCAGAGCCATGCTTCTGTGGCTTCGCCAACTTCAGCAGCATATTCCCCCCGATGACTTGAGAGGTCAACAAGACTTCAACAAGGTCTTTGCAGCTGCCCAGTACGTGGCTGATGCCACTTTACAATCTACTAGATTTTCTGCTAAGTCTATTGCAGCTTCTACAACGGCAAGAAGACTCCTATGGATTCGCCCTTGGCAAGCGGGAGTACGCCAGAAGTGGCAGTTATCCCTGGGACCCTTAAAGCGCGACCTTCTTTTCGGTGATCTTCTGGATCCACTCCTCACGGAAACCACGGACAAGAAGAAAGTTTTGGGTCCAACCACCAAAAAGGCTACCAAAACGCAGTCCTTTCGTCGCCCAGGGCGTCAGCAAGATCAAGCGGCTTCCTATCAGAGATCTCCAGGTCAGTATTCCCCCCGCTTTCGTTCCCAAGGTAGGAACTCCAGGGGCAGAGGCTTTCGCTTCCAAAGGGGAGCGTCCTCTAACAGGGCTTCAAAGAAACCTAGATGGTAATTTTTCCTCAATTCCCATAGGTGGTCGCCTAGCCCATTTCGCCTCTAGTTGGCGTCTCACCTCCAAGGACCCCTGGGTCATTGACACTGTTCAAACAGGCCTTCTTTTAGAATTTATTTCTCCCCCTCCGAAACGTTTTATTTCCTGCCCTTCTCCCAGGTCCTCCTCAGATTGTAACCGTATGGAGGAGGCCATTTCTCACTTATTGTCCATCAGAGCCATTCAACCGGTTCCCTCCGGTCAGAAGGGTCTAGGTTTTTATTCCATCCTATTTATGGTTCCAAAATCCTCCGGAGGTTGGAGAGCTATTTTGGATTTAAAGAAGCTTAACCTATTCATCAAATATAGGAAGTTTAAGATGCACTCCTTATCATCTATTTTGGCCGCCATCCACACGGGAGATTTCATGGTCTCTTTAGACCTCACTGAGGCCTACCTCCACATTCCTATAGCCAAATGCCACAGAAAATTTTTACGTTTCTCCTTTCAAGGCAGGCATTTCCAGTATAGGGCGATGCCTTTTGGCCTTTCCTCGGCCCCTCGGGTCTTTACAAAGCTCTTGGGGTCCCTGGCGGCCTATATCCGGGCGTCTCCCATTCACATTTTATGTTATCTTGATGATATTTTGATTCATGGGAACTCCCTAGAGAAAGTGAAAACAGACCTTTCTATCACCATGTCAGTCCTTCAGGACCATGGATTTTCCATCAACTTTGATAAAAGTCATCTCCAACCTTCCACATCCATCTTACACCTGGGATCCATTATTAATTCAGAATCCTCCCAGGTTTTTCTCTCTCCCGAGAGAAAATGCAGTATAGGGGAGTTAATTTCTTGCATTTTATCTAAACCTTCAGTATCCATAGTAACCCTGTCTTCCCTTTTGGGGAAGATGGTGTCATGCATAGGCATCATTCCCTGGGCTCGCCTTCATGCTAGGGAACTTCAGTGGCTCCTATTACCCTTTCAGAGATCGGGGCTCAGCAACTCAAACCGTCGCATTGTCATCCCACCAATGGTTCGCAGATCCTTCAAGTGGTGGAAGTCTCCGGCCATGGACAAAGGATCCCCGTTCAGGTGCCCGGATCAATTTGTCATCACCACAGATGCCAGTCTATCGGGATGGGGCGCCCACGCCCAGGGGATGATAGCCCAGGGCACGTGGTCCCCGGAGGAAGCTTCCAAGCCAATCAATTGGCTAGAGTTAAGAGCCGTTTCCCTGGCTCTGAAGCACTTCTCTCCTCGCATTCCCAACCGGCACGTTCTCATTCTCACCGACAACATTGCCACCAAAAGCCATATCTGCAGACAGGGGGGCACGAGATCCAAGGCCCTCATGAGGGAGGCCCTCAAGTTGGGCCTTTGGGCGGAAAAACATCTTCGGTCGCTCCTAGCCGACCACATCTCGGGGAGCCTCAACGTCCAAGCGGATTGGCTATCTCGAGCAACGATAGACCCAGGAGAGTGGAACCTCCATCAAGACCTGTTCCATCAAATCAGCCTCAGATTCGGCCTACCAATTCTGGATCTCTTCGCGACCAATGCGAACGCCCAGCTCCCTCGCTTCTTTTCCAGATTTCCATCCCCGGGAGCGGAAGCAATCAATGCCCTCCGGAGCCCATGGCCTCCAGGCCTACTTTACGCATTCCCTCCAATTCCAATTCTCCCGGACGTGATTCACAAGGTCCTCACCGAGAGGGCCCGAGTAATCTTAATCGCCCCTCATTGGCCCCGCCGGCCCTGGTTCGCGGATCTCCAACAGTTATCCGTACAGGACCCTTGGCGACTCCCCGTTTCGGGGGATATGCTGCGGCAGGGGGCCTCATTCCATCCAGATCCGGAGTGGTTCCACCTCACCGCCTGGCTGTTATCAGGAGAGACTTAGAACTGCGTGGTCACGACCCCGATACAGTGGAGGTCATTTTAAAGGCCAGAAGGGGTTCGACCAATCGAATCTACGACCACACGTGGTCCAAGTTTCACCAGTGGTGTCTACAGGAAGGCCTCTCTCCCCTGTGCATTCCCATACACAGAATCATTTCCTTCCTTATGCAAGGTTTCCATAAGGGACTTTCCACCAGCACCCTCCGGCGTCATCTGGCAGCCATTTCATCTGTCCTAGGGGGCCCCCGCAGACAGCCTCTCCGATCCTTCCCAGAAGTTCAGGAATTCCTCAAGGGCATAGCCAACCTCAGACCTTCCAAGGTTCACAGGTATCCATCCTGGGATTTGCCACGGGTTCTCCATTCCCTCACGCAGGCACCATATGAACCCCTAAAATCGGCGTCCCTCAGGTACCTATCCTTTAAAGTAGCATTCCTGGTGGCTATTACCTCTGCCCGACGTATTTCGGAGCTGGCTGCCCTCTCAATCAGGCAGGACCTTTGTCAATTTCATCAGGACAAGGTAGTCTTGCGACTGGACCCTACCTTCTTACCCAAGGTCAGTTCCATGTTCCACAGAACTCAGGATATTGTCCTACCTTCCTTCTGCCTCCAACGAGACCATCCCTTGGCAATTAGATGGCACACCCTGGATCTCATTAGAGCGCTGAGAATCTATATCCAACGCACAGGACCCTTTCGGAGGTCAGAAGCACTTTTTATAGCCTATCACCCCAGAGTCATGGGTGCCAAAGTGTCTTCAACAGTAATAGGCCGTTGGATCAGAGGGACTATATCTAAGGCCTATGAGTCGGCCTCCCTCTCAGTTCCAAGGAACATCACAGCGCATTCCACCAGGAGCGCAGCCACCTCGGCCGCTTGGGCGACTCAAGCCCCGTTGGAGGAGGTCTGCAAAGCAGCCACTTGGGCCACGCCAAATTCCTTCATCAGGCACTACAAGATTGATTCTTACGCTTCAGCGGACGCTGCCTTCGGCAGAAGGGTACTCCAATCCGTTATCTCACATGATAGCAATCTAATCCCACCCTAGGGACCATCTATTGGGTATGTCTCATGTGACTGCTGGACCCGCTCCTTCAGTACGGAGAATAGGCGTTGATTGCTTACCTGAACGCCTCTTCTCGTACGGTGAGCGGGTACAGCAGTCACTTCCCGCCCTTGTATGTGTCTTCTTTACCTTCCTATAACCTTTCTTCCTCTAACAATGAGAGTTGAACACTACAGAGCTTCACAGCTGAGCCTAGTCTATGGATTCGCGAATTCTGGGGAAGGGGCGGATCCGGCAAGCTTTTTTAACACTAGGCTCAGTTCCACCGGATTGGACATGAGCAACCCATGTGACTGCTGTACCCGCTCACCGTACGAGAAGAGGCGTTCAGGTAAGCAATCAACGCCTATTTTGTACTTTGGGCAAAAAACCCCAGGTAAAACGGTTTCCCCCAAGGCCGAAAATCAGTTTGTTAGCGCATAAATGTGGCTCCGTGTGCCACAGGTTTGCCATCATGGGTCTATATGTTTACCTTCCTTGTATAGAAAATTCAAACCTGAGATGGGGTGGTGGTAATAAAATTATTAATCAATTGATGATGTACTTTCAAGTACTTGTTTACTACCATCCATTCTAATTAATAATTTTAGGCATCTCATTTTGAAATGCTCAGGGAAACTTTTTAAATAAAACATTCAAGATATTATTTTTAGCATATAATTGTTTATATATAATATTTTGTAATTACATGTTGACTAGAAGTGATAATTATCTATTGTTTATTTTAAGTGTTTTTTAAAGAATTGGATTTCCTGTAAAACGATGTTCTTTGGAAAACATTGCAATTCAAGTATAGATGCTTAGATGTAAGTGTATTCCGTATTAAAATATGAAATCCTGATTGTCTCCAATTATCCAGTTATGTAGGGTTAAAATAGAAGTTGATTCAAAAGAGTATTTGATCAATTTGGGAAATTTTTGCTAGTCATTCATCAAATAGATATTGTTAATTGATTCTCATTTTTCCTGAAGCACATTAATTTACTTTTATTTTTATTCAATTTCCAAGTCTGTTCATATCAATAAGGGACGGTGGGCTGCTAATGAAAATTAAAAATAATATAAAAACAATTGCAATAATAAAAATTATAATACATAGGCTCCAATAATAAATATTTATGCTTCTGTAACATGAATATACAACAAGATGCTTACCATAGATGATAGTATAGGAATAAATTAAATTAAATCAAAGGAAAATACATTGGGGTGACAGCTAGCCTCCATATACTTTAAACTACAACTCCCATAACTCTTTGCCATTAATTACTCTGACTTGAACCTAGGAAACCTCCAATCTCCCCCCCCCCCCACCCCACATACTATATGAACATACCAAGCATGTAGCTTTCAGGTAAGGATCTAACAATTTTGTTATTTATATCCTCTACATTTGTTCCCCATAGAATGAATATGGGTAGGAGAGGGAGCAAAGCCAGCATTTGATCATTACTAAATCTGACCACCTCATCATACTTCAGCTATGCAGTTGCTGCCTGGATTGCAAGTTGATCTTGGAGATAGGACGAAGAATGTCATAGCTGTTAACTTTATTTTTACTGCAAACAAGGCTTAAAGCATAGAGTTCTTGTTCTACAACATCTGCATTTTGTAAAGTAAATCTGATAAGGAATTAAGCCACTCCCAGTTAAATGGTTCTTAGGACTACCAGTTCAACCTCTTTGGGTGTAAGCTACTTGATGAAATTACAAATAATAGCACCTTTCAATTTATAGCTTCTGGTATCACACTACAGTAATAGGTGTGATTTAGCTGTGGCCGATGAGAGTGTACAGGTTCCAGTTCCCTTGAGCAGGTGTTTGATGCTCAGCACTTTTAAATAGCACCCACTATAATGATCCTTGTTTTAGTGGATGCTATTTATCACCCTGTTTATTCTTTTGCTCTTTCAGAGCCAAAATGCTTTTCAGACAAAATGTTTTGCTAATAAAAGTGACATCATGCTGTAACACTATAATATAGTAATTCAGTTTTTCCTAAAAGATGTTTTAATACTGGGATACACAAACACTAATTAAAACCAATGCTTATAAGTTGATGATAAATGATTACCATTAATAATGACAAGATTTATAATGTTCAGGAAGCATTTTAATGTCCAAGTGTAAAGAATAATTATCCTTTTTTTTTAAAGTATAGCTGACAAAACATTTTAGCAATGATTAGAAAATGGAGTTAAGCAGTCATCTTCAACTGATGTTTTACAGATATATAGACTACAGATATATAGACAGACTATATTTCTCATAATTCCCAGATGAAATTATGAAACCAGAAAGCCAATGTCCATGAAATCTTAACAATTTGCAGAAGACTGAATTAAAAGCTATGAAAAAAAAATTACATCCATCAAGTTGTCAAAGAGTTTTCCAGGTGTACAGGATTTGATGTAAGATACATGCGGGCATGTGCATAATTTTGCATGTATGTACAGTATGCATTTATTATTTAGTCGTGTTTATGTAGTGTATATTAGAAGTGGAAAACCTTTGAGAGCTGTATGCAACAAAATTTCATTTTAAAGTACGATTAGTATACATTCAAAGTGACAATAAAGTTATTCAAAGTGTAAGGCTGTTGTGCGTTTTTTCCCCCTCTGTTGTAAATAGACCAAACACCATTTACTTTTAATAATTGTCACTTTCGTTAGCATATGTTTGTACCATTGGATTCCATTCTTTGCATGGCTGATAACCTGCCACAATTTGATTTTTAGAATGATTTGGAGAAGTTCTAGGGACATATATTTATTTATTTATTATTTAGGAGCAGATTATTTATTATTAAATAACCAGATTACCAATGGGACCGTCTCTTGCCTCATGTATCCTAGTGACCTATTAAGGGTTCACAGAGTTGGCCTTCTCCAGGTCCCGTCAATGCCAGCTGGCGGGACCTAGGGGTAGAGCTTTCTCTGTGGGGGCCCCGGCCCTGTGGAACAAACTCCCCCCAGAGATTCGCACTGCTCCCACTCTCCCGGTCTTCCAGAAGATGGTAGGCCTGGGGCCGTTGAACTTGGACACACTGCTCCAGCCCTGGTATGAGTGGAGATTGAATGTATGGTTTTGAATGTTTGATGAGTCAGGTTGGAAAGGTTTTTTAATGAACTTTTATATATTATTTATGTATTATTTATGTTGTGAGTCCTAGGAGAAGGGCAGCCTAGAAATTGAACTAATAAATAAATACATACATATATACATAAACAAGCAAATAAATAAATAAATAAATAAATAAATAAATAAATAATATTTGTATTCTGCTTTTGTACAAATAGCTCAAGATGTTGAATATATCTGACATACCTTCCTCTTCCTATTTCCCCTACAACACCCCTGTGAGATGGGTTAGATGGATGGAGAGAGACTGACTAGCCCAAAGTCCCCCGGCTGGTTTCATGTCTAGGTGGAACTAGAAATCACGGTATCCCGTTTACTAAACTGGTGACCATTTTTTCCTCCAGGCTGGCAACAGCTTTTTAGCTGGTGGAACATGACAGTTTTTCTCTTCTGCCTTTCCCATAGTTCTTTGTGCTGGAGAGTTTTAACCCCGGTGGCCCCTAATAGTTCAGTGGAACTTCAGATCCCACATTCAGAGACACTTCAAGAGTCTTACCTGGGCTGTCATCAAGCAGCAACTTCCTTAGTTGTTGCTATGTAGTGGGACCTAGGAAGCATGTGTCTTCTGTGGCTGCCTCACCCTTAGGGAACACCCTTCCTTTTGAGATCCAAAAGTCTGAAATGTCTTGATGAGCTTGACTTTCCACCAAGTGTTGGTGTGTGTGTGTATGTTAGGGTGAAGTTGGAGTTTGAAGGAGAGTGCTGTGAGTTGCATTGAGGGAATGTGGGTGCGGTGCCGTATATTATTTTACTGGGAGGTATTTTTCATTCTCTTTATGTTGTTGCTTTTACGTTGAGTTTGTTTGCTACCCAGGATTCTGCTTATAAGTATTTTAAATAAATAAATACATTCTTCATTAGTAAAACATTGTCCCATCTGTCTCAGAAGCACAAGGCAACACTGCTCTGTACTAAAATCAACCACAAGGAATCTTCCGTGATAAGCATTGCCTAAGGTCTATCTTAGATTCCTAGCCTATATATCTCATTCCAGTTCTTCAGGTTTACTCTCCAGGAAGACTTTTGTTTTTTAAGCCTCCACCTTACTTTGTGAGCTGAGCAATCATCCCTCACTGTCTTCTGTGGGAAACATCTTGCGAGAAATTAAGAAATCTCTCAAACTTGAGGTTCTGCCCATCAGCTAAACTTTCTTTGAGTGCTTGTGTAGACAGATTTGTAGGTAGGCATAGATTCTTCAGGCTCAAATATTATAGAAAATGGGGGTGAGCATGAGTGGTTGGTTGCACCCGGTTCGGACCCGTTTGTAATGCCGTTGGTGGGAGGCTTTGCCCACCCACCCAGAATGTTTCTGTGCATGCACACAAACTAGTGGCAAAATTATTTACAAACTACCACTGGTGAGCATGGTTTGTGTGTCCCACCTTCAACGTCTGCATGCGTTTCTTCATCCTTTTGAAAAAGAGAAAAGTGGCAGAAAAAGTACATTATCAATATCACTAAAGATAGCGGATTCGTGGCTTGCATTGGCTGCCGATCAGTTTCCGGTCACAATTCAACTCCCCCCGGAGATTAGAATTGCTCCCACCCTCCTTGTTTTCCGTAAACTACTTAAGACCCACCTATACCGCCAGGCATGGGGGGTTTGAGACACCTTTCCCCCAGGCTTATTATAATTTATGTTTGGTATGTATGTGCTGTTTGGTTTTTAATTATGATAGGGTTTTTAGTTTTTTTTAAATATTAGATTTGTGCCTGTATAATACTGTTTTTATCATGTTGTGAGCCGCCCCGAGTCTTCGGAGAGGGGCGGCATACAAATCTAATAAATAATAATAATAATAATAATTATTATTATTATTATTATTATTATTATTATTATTATTATTATTATTAATTAATTCAAAGTGTTGGTCATGACCTTTAAAGCCCTACATGGCAATGGACCAGATTACCTCCGGAACCGCCTGCTACCGCACGAATCTCAGCGACCGATAAGGTCCCACAGAGTTAGCCTTCTCCGGGTCCCGTCGACTAAACAATGTCGTTTGGCGGGCCCCAGGGGAAGAGCTTTCTCTGTGGCGGCCCCGGCCCTCTGGAACCAACTCCCCCCGGAGATTAGAACTGCCCCCACCCTCCCTGTCTTTCGTAAGACTCATTTATATCGCCAGGCATGGGGGAGTTGAGATAGCTCTTCCCCCTAGGCCATTACAAGTTATGCATGGTATGTTTGTGTGTATGTTTGGTTTTATAATAGGGGTTTTTAGTTGTTTTTTATTATTGGATTGTACATGTTGCGTTTATTATTGTTGTTAGCCCCCCCGAGTCTACGGAGAGGGGCGGCATACAAATCCAATAAATTATTATTATTATTATTATTATTATTATTATTATTATTATTGTAAAATTAATCAGGACTGTAATAAAATGAATAAAATGAAATGTTTTCAAAATAGGTTCTGTAGATTTTTTTAAAAAAATTCTGGTGTTTTTAACAGTTGATTATACAACATTATTTTCATGAAATGATCTTAGGAGTTCATTACCTGACTGATTTCTGATTGTTTTAGATGATTTGCCCTTTGTTTTTTGAGTGTAAGATTATATATCGAACTAGGACAAGACCTGAATTCCAGAGTTGGTTCAAGATAAACAAACCAGCATGTAAATATGGATATGGCTGTGAACAAACTTGTCCTATCCCAAATTGCAAAGTTACCACTTAAATTTGAGCTCCTAATGGCAACAGTGAGGCAGACATGACAAAAATGGGGAGAAAAGGTTTCCACTTGTGAAAAGTATTGTGAAAAGAGTGGCATTGGATTCAGTGATTAACAGATCTATCCTTAACTCAGAGTGAGCACAATTGATCATTTTAATAACTTCCTAGTCAGAACATAATAGATTGCCTAGCATTCTGGAAATGGTATTTAAAAACTGGAAAAGCTTTATTACAAAATTGAATTTTCTAACCTTTAGATAAGAAAAGAAATGTGACTTCTTTCCATTTTTGACAAACATCCTTTCAGATATAGAAGGAGAGGGGTGGCATACAAATCTAATAAATTATTATTATTATTATTATTATTATTATTATTATTATTATTATTATTATTATTTTTCTTGCCACCACCCTTCCTTTTCCATGACATTCCCTCAATCTATGAATGTCAAATGACATTGAGGTTTCTTACAACCACCCTGCTTGCCAATTTCATCACTTTCTTATTCAAGAATGTAGCATATTTAAGAATGTACTCAAAAGAATAGATATTTAGAAAAAAGTTTCTAAAAGTCTTGAAAATTCCTGTTCCCCATTTTATGATGTCTGTCTTTCCGTCAGATTTAAAGACTGCCCATCTCACTCATAGGCCAACTCTGGGTGGTGTACAATTTTTAAAAAGTAGGGTATGTGTTTTCATACTTATTAAATTGCCAACAAATTCCTTTTTATTTTCTTGGGTTTTTAAAATTAACATATCGCCATAAATATGTGCTTTTTCCTCTTGTAGATAATAGAAACTCAGAACTCTCCTTCCTTGAACTGTATGTCAGAATGAGAACTCCCCTTAAGTGTCCTCAGCATTTTATAAGGCTGGGTATGTTGCTTTTGTAGATTAAACAGAGATAATATCTAATGTTTTTGCTTCCCTTACGATTTAATAGCTATAATTTGCTTGTAAACTGATATTCAACTATTCAGTTTCCCTATTAGAAGAAATAATCTCTAGCATTTACTGGTCAAGAATTACAGATTAATTTAATTCTACTTTTGTAATACAAAACTCTCTACATTTTAGGTAGTTGAACTATTTCTACGAATCACACAGCTAAACCTGTTTTGTGACAGGAAGAACATATAGAGTAAAATATTTTGGCAAGCTTTCCTATGACATCTGGTGAGCTGATAAGTAGGGTATTAGGCTTTGAAGTTAATGGATCACAAATCACCCAAGAAAGTATTGCTAAAGATACCAGGTATCCTTTTCACTGAAAATTGTGGTTAATGAATTACTGTGAGTATCTGGTTATTCTTTAGAAAATAGAGTTGGACAGAAAAATAAGACAGATGTTGCCTTTTTCTTCTTCAAAACTGCTGTTGCTTTCACTTGGGAAAACATGGGTTGACTTTAAAGTGGAAGGAGAATTCCTATTTCACAAATGGGGAAAATACAAACCAAAAAACCTATGATTATGTTAGTTTTCCAACATCTAGTCCAGTGTTTCCCAACCTTTTTTGAGCCGCGGCACATTATTCATATTTTCAAAATCCTGGGGAACATTGAACGGGGGGGGGGGGGGGCCTAAAGAAAAGTTTGGACAAAAAAAATCTCTCCCTCCCTTTCGCTCTATTTCTCCCTCCCTCATTCTCTTCCTTCCCTTCTTTCTCTCTCTCCATCCCTCTTTCTTTCTTTCTTCCTCTCTTTTTTGCTCTCTCTCTCCCTCCTTCCCTCCCTCTATGTCTTTCTCCATTGCTCTCTCTCTCTCTCTGTCTCTCTTGCTATCTCTCTCTTGCTTTTCTCTCTCTCTCTCTTCCTTCCTCAATCATCTTTCTTTCTCTTTCTTTCTCTCTTTCTTTCTTCCTCTCTCTCACTCTCTTCCTTCCTCTCTCATCTCTCTTTCTTTCTCTCTCTTTATCTCTCCCCCTCTTTCTCTATCTCTCCCCCTCTTGCTCCTCTCTCTTTTTCTCACTTTCCCTCTCTTGTTTTCTTTCTCTCTCTCTTGCTTTCTCTTTCTCTCATTTTCTTTCTCTCGTTCTCTCTCTTGCTATCTCTTTCTCTCCTCCCTTTCTCTTTCTCACTTTCTCTTGTTTTCTCTCTCACACTTTCCCTCATTCTCTCTTGCTATCTCTTTCTCTACCCCCTCTTTGTCTCTCTCTCTCTCACTTTCTATCTTGCTCTGTCGCTCTCACTCTCTCGTTCTCAGGAGGCTAGCGAAAGTGATTTTTCCAAGGGCGTACCCGAAGCCGCGGCCGGCCCCCCTGCGCCTCTAGCCCCCTCGCGCCCCTGGCTACTCGCTGCTGCCTTCGCCGAAAGCACTTTTGTCGCGGGCTCTCAGCGAGGGGGCTGCATGAGAGGCGGCGAAGGCGATCTCTCTCGTTCTCCGGAGGCTGGTGAAAGTGATTTTCAATGTTGGGGGCGCGGGCCGGCGTGCGCTCTCCCCCTCCCCCTGCCACATTCAAAGTAAGCCGGCAGGGGGATGGGGAGAGAGAGAGCGCCGGCCCGCGCCCCCGACATTGAAAATCACTTTTGCCAGCCTCCGGAGAACAAGAGAGATCGCCTTCGCCGCCTCTCCTGCAGCCCCCTCGCTGAGAGCCCGGGACAAAAGCGCTTTCGGCAAAGGCAGCGGCGAGTAGCCAGGGGCGCGAGGCAGCTAGAGGCGTGGGGTGGTGGTGGTCGCGGCTTCGGGTGCGCCCTTGGAAAAGGGTGCGCGAGGGGGTGTTTTGGGGTGCTCTGGCACCCTCCTGCTCCCACCACCAGTGCCCTCCCTCCGGGCCCCAAAGGACATTGGTTGCCGCCCCCGCCAGGGAAGCTCCAGCTGGGCGGGGCGCTGCTGGCGCCTCCGCCCTAGAGCTCTTGCCACCGCCATCCCCCGGCTACTACCTGGTGCCGCTGCTGATGGCGCCCTCCTCCTCTTGCTGCCGTGCGAAGAATGAAGCTCTCCTTTTTTCCCGCCTTCCTTCTTTGGGGCCCAGCAGGAGAGCGCCAGCAACAGCCGCATCGGGCAGTAGCCGCACCGGCAGCGCCCCGCCCAGCTGGAGCTGCCCTAGGAGTTTCACGGCACACTTGACCATGTCTCGCGGCACACTAGTGTGCCGCGGCACACTGGTTGAGAAACGCTGATCTAGTCAATAAGTGCATGGCTGTGGTGGCAAAAGTGGATTTTAGAGTCAATAGGATTTTGTTTCCTTAAGCCTGACTTGTGCTACCAACAGTTTCATCCAAACAGTGTAATTATAGTACCAAGGTGGATACATGCCATAAATATTTTAATGCGAGAGAAATTATTTTATCAATGCATGAAGACAAATCCTTTCTCTTTTGTATTCCCAACTTAATTATTTTATGGAGATTTAAGGTTTTTTTTAATTGCTCTTACATTTTTCAATGGGCTGCAGAGAATCAAGCAATAGACTACTTAAATATTGGGTTTGGGGGAATTGGGTTACTATAGCTTAAAGGTAGAGTATGGTGGATGTATATATATATACTGCGTTTAACAGAAATAGGCTTAAACTTCCAAATGTTTAAATAATTGTACATATGAATGAAAAATTGGACATAGTGATGTTTCTACAGATATGCAGAGAATATATAGAATATACATTCTGTTTATAAAATTGAGTGAAATATCTTGTAAAGAGCTTTTAGAGTACCATAATTCAAAATACAGGTAAGGAAACCCACATAGGGGTGGTTAGAAAATTAAGATCCATCTGTGATGCACTTGGTTATTTTGTGTAACAACATACAGTATTTTTTTCCTTAAAAAAATTTATTTAAATGTAAAAATGCAAGGCACTAAATGAGTTGATACCTTCTTACTAATACCAGTCTCTCTATCATGCACAAGATAAATAAAGGATGCATTTATTTAGCACAGCTCTACGCTACTTTTCTTAAGATGATTTATACTGTAGTAATGGAGCAAATAAAATCTAGACAAGTGAAACTGTTGTGCTGTGAATGCACCAATTCTTTAGGTCTTTCTTAGGATTAATGTGTGTTTTCTTCCTGTGCGTGGTTTTTGGTGGGGCAGGAGTTGTTTGACCTTTCCACAGCATTGCCAATTGTTCGACCAATCAGACAAGGTGGCATGGCTGGTGAATGTGGATATTTGCATTGATTGATTGATTGACTTGACTTGACTTGACTTGATTTGTATGCCGCCTCTCTCCACAAACTCGGGGCGGCTAACAACAATAGTAAAACAGCATATAACAAATCTAATGTTTAATAATTAAAAAAACCTTATTAAAACCAAACATACGCACAAACATACCATGCATAAATTGTATAGGCCTAGGGGGAAAGGAATATCTCAATTCCCCCATGCCTGATGGCAGAGGTGGGTTTTAAGGAGCTTACGAAAGGCAAGGAGGGTGGGGACAGTCCTGATCTCTGGAGGGAGCTGGTTCCAGAGGGTCGGCGCCGCCACAGAGAAGGCTCTTCCCCTGGGTCCAGCCAAACAACATTGTTTAGTTGACGGGACCCCGAGCAGGCCGACTTTGTGGGACCTAATCGGTCGCTGGGATTCGTGCAGCAGAAGGCGGTCCCGGAGATATTCTTTGTTTGTTCTGAATATGTCAAATTCTAAAGTATAATCATATGAGTTAATATGTCTACCACATATATTACTGCATATCTACCACAGTTACCTTTGGACAGTTTCCCCTCCTCTGGCACCTGACATTCTCTGTCAGGAAAGAAGCTGTT
Organism: Erythrolamprus reginae; assembly: GCF_031021105.1. Lineage (NCBI taxonomy): Eukaryota > Metazoa > Chordata > Lepidosauria > Squamata > Dipsadidae > Erythrolamprus > Erythrolamprus reginae. Next base: position 271,850,691 of record NC_091951.1, on the reverse strand, counting down.
ATTCTTTTTATTATCAAACTATGCAATGTTTCAGATTTGAAATACAATGTCTAAGTAGCACAATGAAATTCTGCTGAAAGATATGTTCTTAATGATGCCAATGGCTTTTTCCAGTGAATTATTGAATGGTTGAGATAAGAGACTTGACAACCAGTCTAACTCTTAAAATAAATATACTACAAGGGGGTTATTTACAAAGATTATTGGTGCATAGTTTTTGTGGACAAGGGCCTTTTTCAATAAGTAAAGTGCTAAGACTTCACTTTCTCCAATGCAGTAGGCTCTTATCCACAAAATACACAACAGCAAATCTTTTTTTCTTTTAAGTTTACTTTATCTCTGCAATTATTAACATTGTTTATAATAGGGATAACTATATTTTTCTTCATTTTTTTAAAAATGAATTTGAATCTATATTGTCTTTTCTTTTGAACAATATATTTATCAAGATGAAAAATGGCAGGAGTGTTAGGCGAAGGGAAATACATAGGCAGCTTTATAATTTAGAAACACAATTCCTGTATAAAAGCAGAATTAGGTTCATATGAAAATACAATTTGATTGGGGACTGAAAGGGTTTGGCTGCCACCTGGTATCTGTGTTTAGTTCAAGCACAAAACATGCATAGCTTTCATGAGGCTGGGAGGAGGAGTGTATTTTCAGCTTTCAATAATGGATCTATTTATAAGAAAATAGAAGCAGCATAATAAAGGATAAAACAAATAACAAAAATTATAAAGGTTTCTTTTTACAAATGGTTAAATTGGAAGTCTATAGAAGTGCATTTGTAATTGTTAATGACATTTTAAATATTCAGTACTATTTTAAAGAAATCGAATACCAACTATAAATTATTTTCATAGACAAACTCTTGATAGCTTGTCAGAACAGATTAGAAAGGAGTTTTATTCTATAAAGGTTTTCATGTTTTATCCTCCAGTCCCCCTAACCATCTTTGTTGCTCCTCTCTGCATTCTTTTTAGAGTCTCATTTTTTTTAACTGTAATGTAATATTTCAAGTGTGGTCTTACCAAGGCATTATCAAGTGGTATTAATACTTCATGTACTTTGATTGTATTATTCTATTAACGCAGTTTAGGACTGTTGGCTTTTTTGGCAGCTGCAGCACACTGCTGGTTCATATTTAAGTGATGCTCCACTAGGACTCCAAGATCCACCTCTTAGTTAGTTACTATTGAGTCACCTTCGTTGTCCAGTCAACGAAGCAGTGGAAGTGATGTGCTGGTGCCTGGAGGCTGTTGGGGCCTGGATGGGTGTCAACAAACTCAAACTCAACCCAGACAAGACGGAGTGGCTGTGGGTTTTGCCTCCCAAGGACAATTCTATCTGTCCGTCCATCACCCTGGGGGGGGGGAATTATTGATCCCCCTCAGAGAGGGTCCGCAACTTGGGCGTCCTCCTCGATCCACAGCTCACATTAGAGAAACACCTTTCAGCTGTGGCGAGGGGGGCGTTTGCCCGGGTTCGCCTGGTGCGCCAGCTGCGGCCCTATTTGGACCGGGAGTCACTGCTCACAGTCACTCATGCCCTCATCACCTCGAGGCTCGACTACTGTAACGCTCTCTACATGGGGCTACCTTTGAAAAGTGTTCGGAAACTTCAGATCGTGCAGAATGCAGCTGCGAGAGCAATTATGGGCTTCTCTAAGTATGCCCATATTACTCCAACACTCCACAGTCTGCATTGGTTGCCGATCAGTTTCCGGTCACAATTCAAAGTGTTGGTTCTGACCTATAAAGCCCTTCATGGCACCGGACCAGAATATCTTCGGGACCGCCTCCTGCCGCACGAATCCCAGCGACCGGTTAGGTCCCACAGAGTCGGCCTTCTTCGGGTCCCGTCGACTAAACAATGTCGTCTGGCGGGACCCAGGGGAAGAGCCTTCTCTGTGGGGGCCCCGACCCTCTGGAACCAGCTCCCCCCTGAGATTAGGATTGCCCCCACCCTGTCTGCCTTTCGTAAACTCCTTAAGACCCACCTCTGCCGTCAGGCATGGGGGAACTAAAACACCTTCCCCTTGCCCATGCTGTTTTGTTGATTGACTGTGTGCCTGTTTTTTATATATATTGGGATTGTTTTATGAAATTACTAATTTTAAATTGTAATTAGATTGGTGGGCATTGGATTTGTTATTGTGTACTGTTTTTTATTATTGTTGTGAGCTGCCCCGAGTTTTCGGAGAGGGGCGGCATATAAATCCAATAAATCTAATCTAATCTAATCACCTATTCAATGCCTGTGCTTTTGGTCTTCCTTGCCTAAATGTAGCATCTTACGTTTCCCACCATTGAATTTCATTGTGTTAGATAAGGCTCAGTGTTCAAGTCTGTTGAGATCCTTTTGTATCTTGAGCCTATCTTCTGGAGTGTTGGTTATTCCTTCCAGTTTTGTGCAAATTTGATGAGTTCCCCTTCTATCCCGTCATCTAAATCATTGATGAAGATATTGAAGAATATTTGGCTGAAGGCAGAGCCTTGCAGTACCCCACTGCATATCTCCCTCAATATAGATGCAGTTCCTTTAATATTACACATTGAATATGGTTGGTCAGCCAATTATGAATCCATCTGGTGGTGATGCTGGCTAACCTACATTTTTCTGTTTTATCAAGTAGTAAGTTATGGTCCACTTTATCAAATGACTTACTGAAGTATATCCATGTTTGGTCCACTAATTTTGTCACATTGTCAAAGAATACAATGAGATTTGTCTGGCCTCTGTACGACTTTGTTTACCTCTAGATGTTCGCAGATTATTTACTTTTCCATAATCTTCCCAGACAATGATGTCAGGCTGATAGGTCTGTAGTTTATTGGATCCATTGCTTTTCGTTTTTTAAAGATGGGAACTTGATCAGCACTTGATCAACCTTTATCAATCATCTGGCAGATCCCCAGTATCCAGGATCTTCAAAAGTTATGCTTTAGTGGTTCGGAGATCACATCTAACAGTTCCTTTAGAACCCTGGAGTGTCATCCATCCAATCCTGGTGATTTGAATTTTAGAGTGGATAGGTGTTCTCTTACCATTTCTTTGCTTATTTTGATTTGCATTCCTATTCTGTATTTTACAGAACTTTAGGACTAGTATTCTGCAGAATGTAGAAATCTGAAACCTTTCCCCATCTCAACAATAGCTTATATTAAGAAATTACACCCTTGGCTAGCCCTTACCTGTTCTTGCATTTGCCTAGAAGTCTTCCAGAACCCTGTAATTTCAAGGTGTGACTCAATTAAAATTCAAGACTGATAAGGATAGAATGCCAGCCTCAGCATTGTTACAAATAGTATGGATTGTATTTTGGCAGTTCTGTTCTTTTTAACGAATTAATCAATAGTTTCATCTATCCCCTGCTTGACTTAGTGTTGTAACAAGTTCCAAAGAGTGTTAATAACCAATAAAAGATACTCTATCATTTTAGTATAATAATATTCCAGAAATGGTGCTAAGGAAGAATAAGATGATGACTTTTGGTCATCGTTTTATTTTACTTATTTACTTTTACTGTGCTATATATTTACTTTATTATTTTCTTTCCTTTAATGGTTTGAAAATCCCTTAAAATTTCCCACTGCACAGATTAAAAGAACCACATAAAGAATTTGTGTAGTGAAATCTTCCTTCCATACACTCAGCGACATGTTGGTTTTCTATCAGCATGGACTGAATTTATTATTAACTAATAATAGTTAATAGTAAAATTTGAATGGTAAATTATCTCTGTAGTGGTTAAGGCGCTGATCTAGAAACTAGGAGGCTGGGAATTCTAATCCTGCATTGTGTCTATGGAGATTCTCAGTCATCCAGGTCATGGTTGCCCCAAAGGTGCTTTTTCAAGAGGCAACTGGAGTTTCTGGTTTTTCTTTAAAGACGTTTTCGCCTCTCACTCAAGATACTTTCTTTCAGTGATGCTTCAAGTGAAGAAGCTTCTTGGATGAGAAGCAAAACATCTTCAAAGAAAAACCAGAAACTCCAGTTGCCTCTTCAAAAAAAAAGCCACCTTTGGGATAGTCCTGCCTTAGGCAAGAAAGCAAGATGGGTGACTTTGGGCCAGTCACTCTCTCTCAGCCCAACCCAACTCACAGGTTTATTGTTATGTGGAAAATAGGAGAAGGAAGTAGTGTTAGATATGTTGGCCACTGAGTCACTTATAAAGAAATAAAGGCAGGATAAAAGAAAAATATCCAAATAAATAAACCTTCTCTTACAGATCTGTTGCTCCCTATGTGAGTAATCAGAAGTATTTTTTGCCTTGGCAAACGGATGAAAGATACGTATTACAGTGATCCCCCGATTATCGTGAGGGTTCCGTTCCAAGACCCCTGGCAATAATCGATTTTTCAGGATGTAGTGGTGCGGAAGTAAAAACACCATCTGCGCATGCGCGCCCCTTTTTCCATGGCCGCACATGCGCAGATGGTGGAGTTTGCGTGTGGGCGGCGGGGAAGACCCAGGGAAGGTTCCTTCGGCCGCCCAACAGCTGATCTGCTCCGCAGCGCGGCAGCAGCGAGGAGCCGAAGATGGGGTTTCCCCGTTGTCCAGGCAAACCCCATCTTCGGCTCCTCGCTGCTGCCGCGCTGCGGAGCAGATCAGCTGTTGGGCGGCCGAAGGAACCTTCCCTGGGTCTTCCCCGCCGCCCAGGCAAAGGGGAAACCCCAAGATCGCTTGCCGCTTGCCCGTTCGCCCGCTCGCCCGGCTGCTCGCTTGCCGCTCGAGAGCAAGAGGGGGAGAGATAGAGAAAGAGAGAGAAGGAAAGAAAGAGATGAGAGAGGTAGGAAGAGAGTGTGAGAGAGGAAGAAGCAAGATAAAGAGAGAGAGAAAGAAAGATGAGAAAGGAAGGGAGTGACGTCATCGGGTGGAAAAATCGCGATATAGCGTTTCGCAAAGATCGAGATCGCGAAACTCGGGGGATCACTGTACTTCAAAATGACAGAAACCAGCGACTGTGATTTGCAGTAAGTTAGTTGAGGTTTAGTTTTAAGCTACTAGAAGTAGCAGTCTCATGAGTTCAAATTTATGGGAAGACCCCATGGCTAGTAGTGTGATCTGTGTGTAGGTAACTTAATTACATGTTTACTTCTATTAAAGAAACTAATTAAGTTACCGACACACAGATGAGTAGGTTCATAGCATGTCTAGGGCAGGTTTGCTTCTGTGCATTAAAGGTCACATGGGATCAGTGAAGGGCTACCAAAATTTTTACTACCACGCTGTGGGGGGCTTATGCAGGACGCCCTGCATTTTCTTTCAACATGTTTCAGTGCAAATTGAGTGCTCTGGGGTGGAGCTCCATTTTCGCTACCCCACTGTGTCCCGTCCCCCCCCATCCAGGCAGCAGCTCATCCCTGCATGGGATATATATTGATGTAGGTGTTTATGCAGACAGTCTACACTTCTTCACATAGTGGTCCAGCTCGTGGTTTGTTGTAAGAATCATGTTAATTCCCCAAATGGCCTGAGGGTAGCATATTAAAATAAAGGAGCTCCTACGGTTCTTAGAATTTCTACCTTTCACCTTTGGATATAGAATGGCAGCCTGTATTTGGGGGGCTTTTATTAAGGAATGTTTGTTTAAATACAATGTTATAATGATTTCTCTTTCTTCCTTTCAGGTTGCATGCCTTGGACTTGATGCTTGATTTGCATGACTCCTAACACTCAGGTGCTGGATTTTCCAGTGAGCAAACATGGCCCACTCAGTGAATATTAATGGCAGTTTTACAGGTAATGTTTTGTCTTAGTTGTAAGCAGTCCTCCTTTTATAAGGGAAACTGAGCCTAATGTTTTCTTAGTTCTGTAAATTTATCTCTGAGCCCATGTGGGCACCCTTCACTTATGCAAACGTGAACCTAAATTCTCTACCTTGCGATTCCCATTTTAATAAGGTCTGGGCTTGGATGGCTCTTGCATGATAACTGGTTTATATTAATCCAGGGTGCAAAATGCATTCTGGATGACTGCAATTTTTGGTTTTATTAAAAAAAAAGGGAATAGGGGAGATTTCAGTCCTTATATTTTCATTATGAGAACGCTTATAGTTAGAAAGGTACAACATACTATACCAGTAATGGTGAACCTTTTTTGGCTTGCGTGTCAAAAGGGTATCTTGCACGTACTAGTGCTCACGTGCATTCCCAAATGCATGTCCTCCCTCCGTGCATGCGCCATCCCCCACACATACACACTCCCCTATCCGTGCTGCCCCCCCCCCCACATGCACACAGCCCTCACAATAGACTCCTGAAACCTGGGGACAGTGAAAAAAGGCCAAGCTGGTCAACTGAAAGTTCAGAAACGAACTAACCATTGGGCTGTTTTTTGCTGTCCCCATACTTCAGGAGGCTTCCCTGAAGCCTGGGGAGAGAGAAAACAGCCGAAAAGAAGCCCAAAATTCAGCTGTCCAGCGCACACATGCTCGTTGGAGCTGACATAGACCTGTGCCTTGCATGCTCTCCAATATGGGTCCACATGCCATAGGTTCACCATCGTGATACTATACATACTATACAGTGATCCCCCGAGTTTCGCGATCTCGATCTTTGCGAAACGCTATATCGCGATTTTTCAACCCGATGACGTCACTCCCTTCCTTTCTCATCTTTCTTTCTCTCTCTCTTTCTCTATCTTGCTTCTTCCTCTCTCACACTCTCTTCCTCCCTCTCTCATGTCTTTCTTTCCTTCTCTCTCTTTCTCTATCTCTCCCCCTCTTGCTCTCGAGCGGTGGGTGGCACCCAGGGAAGGTTCCTTCGGCCGCCCACCAGCTGATCTGCTCGGCAGCGCAGTAGCAGCGAGGAGCCGAAGATGGGGTTTCCCCTTTGCGTGGGCAACGGGGAAACCCCATCTTCGGCTCCTCGCTGCTACTGCGCTGCCGAGCAGATCAGCTGGTGGGCGGCCGAAGGAACCTTCCCTGGGTCTTCAACTCCCAGAGCGGCGGACAAGCGGAAAAGCGGCGGACAAGCGGGCAGGCAGGCGGCTCCTCAGCTGCTGGGTCTTCCCAGGTGTAGAAGTAAAAACACCATCTGCGCATGCGCGGCCATGGAAAAAGGGGCGCGCATGCGCAGATGGTGTTTTTACTTCCGCACCGCTACATCGCGAGAAATTGATTATTGCGAGGGGTCTTGGAACGGAACCCTCGCGATAATCGGGGGATCACTGTAGTAGGTGCAACATACTATACATAGCATTAGGTTGGAGGGGGCTGCCCTAATAGATAGCCCTATATACTGTGTTTCACCGAAAATAAGACAGGGGCTTATATTTTTTTGAACCTCGAAATGTGGCCGTCACCATAGATCGGAAAGCGGAATCGCAGAACGGCCACTGCCCTGACTGGAGTTTGAAAGCTGAAGAGTCAGAGTTTAAGGGAGAGAAAGAAAGAAAGACTTCTGCATCTTCTGCTTTTGGCTGCACGCAAGGAAAGCAGCAGAAGTCTTTCTTTTTCTTCCTCAAATTCCGGCTCTTCGGCTTCCAAACGCTAGCCAGGGCAGTGGCCGCTCTGCAAGTGCGCTTCCTGCTCTATGGTGATGGTCATTCAACGTCTCCTGTTTCCCCCTGCTCCTCTCCAATCCAATCTCCCCTGAACGCTGATTGACTGGAGCGCCCGTCAGTATGCCCGGAAGCCTCTCCGCCTTGGGATAGCAATTGACCCGGAATCTTCCTGGGGAGGGGAGTCTCGCAGGACCCTTGTCTGCACTCCCTTCCTCAGGCCCCACTTACTCTTCCCAGGGGCCCAGCAGCAAGACACTAGGCAGCCATGCCGAGGGCAGCCATGCCGACAGATGCAACTCGGCCCGCCCAGCCACGGCCCGTGCTTCCTGCCTGCAGCTGAGCTTGCCCTGCAGGGAACCGTCTGGAGCTTCCGTAGATGGCAGCAGTGAGGGCAGCAGCAACACCCGCAGTGCCTCAGCCATCCCTGCCCAGCAGAAGCAGACGGCGACCAAACCCAAGCCAAACTTCTAGCCAGGCGCAGCAGCAGCAGCAGCCAGCGAGAAAGCCTTTTGGTTAGTGGCAGGGGGAAAGTGTACGTACGACACAGCACTAGGATAGGGAACCTTTTGGCTGAATGCAATAAATTGTTCTTCTCTTTCACTCCAAGAGGCTGCGCAGGCATGAAGAGTCTCACAAAGACTCATTTCTGGCGGAGTTTTAAGAGAGAACGATTTCTTGCGTGCAGCCTGCAGCCAAAAGGTTCCTTCTCCTTCTCTGTCTTATATGCACTTTTCCTCCTCCATCCCCCCCCCCCCCGCCAAGAGAGGGAAGAGACAAGGAAGCACGTACCTGACTGCTTCTGCTGCTGAACCTGGCTACTCGTTTTGTTGTCAGCTCAGCTTCTTCAGGCAGTCCGCAAGAGTTTCTTCCCCCTCCCACTTCGCTGGAGAGCACTGAGGAATGGGTAGCTGTTCCTGCAAGGGATTCCACCCACCGCCTCGCCTGCATCCCTCATCTGAAGGATGCGGGGAGAGCAGGTGGAGGATGAGCAAACGAGGGAGGGAGCAGCTGGAGACAGAGCCCAAGGGGTGGCAACAGGGACATCTGCTGCTCAAGCCCTGCACTTGTGACTCACTGTACCTGATCAGACTCGCTGCTTTCTCGTAGGCAGTGGCGCATTTGAAATTGTCATAGGCAGAGGAGCAAGCTAGTCCCGCACGGTGTGAGCGCACCAGCTTCTCTCTTGCTCTTGGTCTTGCTCTCCTGGCCGGAAGCCGCTCTTTCTCCAGTGAACACTCTTTTGGCTGAGAGAGAGAGCAAGCGAGAGATGGGTAAGCGCACATCCCATGTACGGACTAGCTTGCTCCTCTGGGCTGGCGGTGGCAGCGTTTTGAAATTTGTTTGTTTGTGTGCAGCCCCTCTACGTAGACTCGGGGCGGCTCACAGCAATAATAAAACAATGTACAACAAATCTAATAATACCATGCATAAACTGTATAGGCCTGGGGGAGATGTTTCAGTTCCCCCATGCCTGACGGTAGAGGTGGGTTTTAAGGAGTTTACGAAAGGCAAGGAGGGTGGGGGCAGTTCTAATCTCCGGGGAGAGCTGGTTCCAGAGGGTCGGGGCCGCCACAGAGAAGGCTCTTCCCCTAGGTCCCGTCAAACAGCATCGTTTAGTCGACGGGATCCGGAGAAGGCCAACTCTGTGGGACCTAATCGGTCGCTGGAATTCATGCAGCAGAAGGCGGTCCCGCAGATATTCTGGTCCGATGCCATGAAGGGCTTTATAGGTCATAACCTACACTTTGAATTGTGACCGGAAATTGATTGGCAACCAATGCAGACTGCGGAGTGTTGGTGTAACATGGGCATACTTTGGGAAGCCCATAATTGCTCTCGCAGCTGGGATCTGCTCTTTATCCAGTGGGCACTCTTTTGGCCAGGAGAGAGATAAAGAGAGAGAGAGAGAGAGAGCAAGTGAGAGGTGAATATGCACACACCCTGCAAACTAGCTCGTTCCTCTGGGCTGGCTCCGGCAACATTTTGAAATGTGCTTCTACCTGCAAGGAGATAATGAGGCAGGGATCTATGATTGCCTCCTCTTCTTCGCAGGCGGGAGTGTGTTTCAAACTGCCTTAGGTAGGGCCCAGAGGAGTTGAGCTAGTTCCGCGAAGTGTGTATACACCTGCCTCTCACTTGCTCTCGCCAAAAGATTGCCCGCTGGAGAAAGAGTGACTCCTGGCATGCCCCCCGTTTCCCCACAAAGTAGGGGGGGTTATTTTCAGAGGGGGCTTATTTCAACACATGTCCTGAAAAGTCCTGTTGGCCTTATTATCAGGACATGTCTTATTTTGGAGAAAACATGGTATTTATATTGAATCTCCATAGATACTTGTCCCACAGTTGAAAGATTAAAGGAAATAGCCTTGTTCATTTAAACTGAAGAATAACAGACAAATTAATCTTAGTCAACATAAAGATTGTGCCTTTAGAATATTCTTTAAATTGCAAAGATGCTCTCACTTATGTTCACCAGAGTGAGTAGATCTTACAGTAAGACCATCTGTATTGACTTGCTTCTCAATTGATTTCATTCCGCCTATCCATTATAACTCTTGCATCCCTTTTTAAATTAACAGCTGAAGATATTTGTCTTATCTTTTTCTCGTTTCCTTTTTATGCTTTTTCCTTAAATCAGAGGACTGCTGGCAAGCCCAGTAACATGTAGCACAACCACTAGTACAATCCCTAAAACCTTTAGGCTCTGTTTATAAGTAACAAACAATTACATTGGTTAGGTGCAGCCAGTGAATCTTAAATGATGACCATAATTAAGTATCAAGTTGATAGTTAATTACGGCTATGTAAATCTCGAGGAAGCAAAACAAGAAAGTATGTGGTTTAAATGAGAGATGAGGAAATGATTAGTACATTGGACAATGTTTTTAAGCTTGTCAACTTTATGATGTTGACAAGGGACAAGTGGACTTCAACTCCCAGAATCCACCAGCCAGTATTTCAATTCTTCATTTAAAGAGGGCTGGTCATTTACTGCAGAAAACCAGAATGCCTTAAAACACACCATTAGCTCAAATAGGCTGATCTCGTATGTCGCTAATCAGTTGTTGGAATAATGTATACATTCATTTTATGCATGCTGCTATGTAGAACATTACACTTAAAATGACAGTGTTGCCTTGTTTCACCAGCCCTTATGCCTGAACAATTATATTTGCATAGTTGTGCAAAACATTAAGGACAAAGTATTCTGGCATTATTCTCTCTTTGCCCAAAGGATAACATTTCTGCCTGCCCTGTTCAATTCAGGCTTGTTAGAAACCCTTTGGTTACTCTGTTCTCCTTTCCATTGGTGACATCGGTGATATCAGTTTTTTAAGAAGCTACAATTCTCTTTGTGATATATTTGCATGTTTTAGAAGGCCAGGAAACAGAATTGATGTTTGCTTTCCCCAACCCAGAATCTTGCTGATCTATTAAGAATAACAGATAATAAAGGATTTATGTGACAGTACAGTGATACCTCGTCTTATGAACCCCTCGTCATATAAACTTTTTGAGATATGAATCCAGGATTTAAGATTTTTTTGCCAATTCTTCCGAACTATTTTCACCTTACGAACCCGCTGCCGCCGCTGGGATGCCCCACCTCTGGACTTCCGTTGCCAGGCGAAGGCTCCCCTCGTTGGGAAACCCCACCTCCGGACTTCCGTTGCCAGTGAAGCACCTGTTTTTGTGCTGCTGGGATTTCCCTGAGTCTCCCCTCCATGGGAAGCCCCACCTCCAGACTTCCATGTTTTTGCGATGCTGCGGGGGAATCCCAATAAGGGAATCTCAGCATCGCAAAAACGGGTGCTTCGCTGGCAACAGAAGTCCGGCAGTTTCCCAGCAAGGGAAGCCTCAGTAAAATCGCTGGGAAACCCCACCTCTGGACTTCCGTTGCCAGCGAAGCACCCGTTTTTGCACTGCTGGGATTCCCCTGCAGCATCACAAAAACGCGGAAGTCCGGAGGTGGGGTTTCCCATGGAGGGGAGCCTCAGGGGAATCCCAGCAGCGCAAAAACAGCCGCTTCGGCTGGCAAAAGGGGTGAATTTTGGGCTTGCACGCATTAATCGCTTTTCCATTGATTCCTATGGGAAACATTGTTTCGTCTTATGAACTTTTCACCTTACCAACCTCGTCCTGGAACCAATTAAGTTCGTAAGACAAGATATCACTGTAAATCCTTTTAATAGTTAATGGTAGGAATTGCAGTCCTGATATGTCGGTTACTAAATTGAGGAATTATTAAATCTCAGTAATCAAACTTCATTTGTGTACTGTACTTTCATTTCACTCTTTGAAAATAATTGTGTGGTTTTAAGCCTCCGGTCTTACTTCATAAGAATGGCACCTAGGCAGAGTCCCTGGTAAGTTAATTAAAGGGAGGAAACTTCTTCAAGTAGCATGGCCTCAAACTATTTGAAAATGTAAACAGGAGTCCTTGAATTTAACACATAGGTCCTGTCATCCAGAAATGGACATAATGGTTTTTGGTGCTACCGTGTTCCCCCAAAAATAAGACACTGCCTTATATTAATTTTTGCTCCAAAAGTTGTGCTACGTCTTATTTTCGGGGGGTGGGTGCCTTATTTTTCTCAAATAAGACAAATTCACAGACAGAAAAGCTGACACCCCCAAAGAAAGTGTACACTGATTACAGTATAGTACCTGTCAGTATGGCACCCACCCACACAAACGACGGCACTTATATGGTACAACAGTATACTCCCGCTATTGCAACTTCCGGCCACCAGAGGAACTACAGTCTACACACTGTAGTGGAGACTGTAATGGCGGTGAGACAGCAGCAGACTGTGTCTGCTGTACTGGATGGTACAAAGCGATGGAAGGGGCCAGCGGGGACGGCACATTATTACGGTACCACTATGAACAGCTTTGAATGATACCGTATGTTTTTCCACCGTACCGTATGTAAACTTGACTACGCCTTATTTTCGGGGGGTGCCTTATATTAGCAAATTCTTTAAAACCTCTGACATGCCTTACTTTCGGGGTACGTCTTATTTTCGGGGAAACAGGGTATATTATCTTATTCAGGAAATCCAATTATATTGATATTTTCCCTAAAGTGTTTCAAATGAGGGAGGGAGGGAGAGAGAGAGAGAGATATGATAGGTAGGTAGGTAGGTAGGTAGGCAAACAGACAGACCGACAGACTGATTGACTGACTATTGGGATTGACTTAATGTAGTGTAATAAGTATATCAGGGTTCAGTAAAAAATATAAAACTAAATAATCCTTGAACAATTAATTCTAAGGTCTTTGCCATCGGAGTAGAAGGCAATTTATAAATTAAATAAACAACAAGCTAGGTAAATAATCTGTTTTAAGATTTAATTATAAAATGTTAGAATAAATTGAAGGCTCGCGGGAGTTAAGTTTTGTTCAAAAATGTTTAAGTTTTATAATTATAGAAGTTGGCACTGTTCAGAAGGATGAGAATTTTAGGGAGTCAATCTTTCTCTTGGGAGTAAAATTATGCATGGAATGTGTGGATATAAATTTGTAGTGTAAAATGAGTTTCTTTATTGTCTAGTAATAAAGAAACTCTCTTGCAATCATTCACCTACTTCCACTATTTAAGGGGTAAATGTTATTTCAATGTATGCATAAATTTTGTGCTTGCTTTTTGCACAATAATCATGTCAATTTTTTTGTCCGGTCAGAATTTAAAATGCAGATATACTATAAATGCTCTATATAAACCTGCTAATATAAATATTGCTTTACAGTAGTACATGTATAGCCTATCATGATTTAAGGATTTAATTTCAACCAGAGTTAGTTTGTCTCAATCTGATTGAATTTATGTAAAATGGAAGCAGAAACTTTAACACTGTTACAGTTAGCTTCTTTTTCTCTTTTTCTCCTGTGAAACTTTGCTTTGCTATAGACAAGTATATTATAACTATGGAATTAAGTGGTCCGTCCAAGTTTCTAGACCTGTGCATAATTCAGATTGGCCCATTACTCGCTGGGAGTGTCTTAAAAACTTTCTAGATGAAAAGTTTCACATCATGCTTTGCGTGAGGACTGTTGAGACTTGTCTTCTTCTGTACACCCTTAAGTCCTTAGTTCTAACGTGTTGAGCTTAGTTTTCATATGCCTGTTTGTCTAAATCTTGAGCATTTCATAATAGCATTGGTTTCTCTACCCCTCTGTTATTATATCTCTCTGCCGGGTAAAGGAGTCTGGTCTTGTAATAATAATTGGGCGTTGAGAGTTTTGAAACAGGTTTCTTAATTGCCTTGTGATCAAGGAGTGGAAAGTCAAGCTTAAGAGTTGAAGGCTTCCCTAAGAATCCATTAAGGAGTAGAAAATGACCAGAATGTTTGCTTATTGATCTCATTGCTGGAATATCTGCTGATTTGAAAATTTGGTAATCTTCACACACACATCCAGATAGAAGTTATTTTAAGGAACGTTCCCATATTATGCTGCTAATGGTGAGTGCTGAATCTTTAATTGCGTGTTTGGAGTGGATTTGTTATTTTTGTGTATGTTTGTCAGGAACACTGATGGGAATCTTCCGGTTAACAGTTCTGTATGATTTTTCATCTCTGTGAAAGTACTGTAGAAATATAAAATATTTTCCATGTGTCTGTTGAACACTATAAGACAGCATGTGCCTCTGAGATAGTGTAAACATCAAATTGGACAAGAAAGCCTAAAATAAGATGCTCTTTATATATAAAAGTTTTATGAGGTTTGCAGTGATTTCAAATATTATCTGAATACATTTGAAAATGATCATGTCATTTCTCAGCTTCGCTGTTAATCTGTAAATACGTTTGAATTCTGTATAATTATTGATTAATAAATTGTGTAAACAATGATTTGGCTTTGTTTTAAACAATATTAAAGAATCTTCATCAATGTTACATGTCAGGTCATTAACACAATGAACTACCTATTCAGAAGTTCAGCTGAATGACACTTGCTAATAGTAGAGAAATGAGAGAATTCTGTTATCTTGAGTATTTAAATTCTGAGTGAATATGCAATCTAATTCTATTTCAACTTTGGATTTTATAGCATCAAATGAGGTATAATCAGTGGGCTGTTATGAGTACGGTCAGGTACACAGTACCGGTAGCAAATTTTTGTCGTCCCCCCCCCTCTCTTTTTCCCCCTTCCGGGTCTGGGTATGTTTTTCCTATCACAGTAAATGAGGTTGAATGTGCATAATTTTAGAAGAGCTGTGCGTGAGTGTGTACATACACTTTATATAGTAGATAATCAGGAGTGGGATACTGCCCAGACAGGGGAAACGCAATGGGGTAGCACCCAATTTGCACTGAAAGATATTGAAACAAAATGCATAAGCCACGCCCACAGTGTGGTAGTAAAAAAATTGGTAGCCCATCACTGGGTAGAATTCTATCACTACGACTCGTAAGCAATTTAATTCTATTCTTTTTCAGTTTTCTGCTTCCAACACAAATTTACATGGAATTAGAATTTGAAAGATATTTTTTATAACATGCTGTATCGTTAGTAGTCAACACTTGATAAATTGTCAAAGATCTGTAAGGGAATATCAAATATTAGATAGAATGTAACTAATATGATTAATGTTTTATCAGATTCATATTCTATAATCTTTGTTGAGCCGGGGTGGCACAGCAGGTAGAGTGCTGTACTACAGGCCACTGAAGCTGACTGTAGATCTGAAGGTCAGCGGTTCAAATCTCATCACCGGCTCAAGGTTGACTCAGCCTTCCATCCTTCCGAGGTGGGTAAAATGAGGACCCAGATTGTGGGGGCAATAGCCTGGCTCTGTTAAAAAGTGCTATTGCTAACATGTTGTAAGCCGCCCTGAGTCTAAGGAGGAGGGGCGGCATAAAAATCGAATAAATAAATAAATAAATAAATTTAAAAGGATTGCTGTCACTTTTCATCTTTGCCTGTCTTTGTAGCAGGGGCAGAGAGTGGAGCAGAAAGAAGTAGATTTACCCGAAAGGGCTCAGATCTTTCATGTATGTGATTCTAAAAGTCATCAGTATATCCTGAAAGAGAGATATTTGGTCCAGTGTATCAGATAACTTATGTGTTGTTCGGAAACTTCCCTTTTTCTTGTTGAGGTCATGGTAGGAAGGCAATTTCAGAGCATCTTAGAGAAGGCAGATTATTTGGGACCATTTTCAGGAGGGATTCAGGCCTGGCAGAGGAAATTTTTTAATTTTAATTTTAATTTTAATTTTAATTTTAATTTTAATTTTAATTTTAATTTTAATTTTAATTTTAATTTTAATTTTAATTTTAATTTTAATTTTAATTTTAATTTTAATTTTAATTTTAATTTTAATTTTAATTTTAATTTTAATTTTAATTTTAATTTTAATTAGCACTTTTTAACAGAGCCAGCATATTGCCCCCACAATCCGGGTCCTCATTTTACCCACCTCGGAAGGATGGAAGGCTGAGTCAACCTTGAGCCGATGATGAGATTTGAACCGCTGACCTTCAGATCTACAGTCAGCTTCAGTGGCCTGCAGTACTGCACTTTACCTGCTGCGCCACCCCGGCTCCGGTATCCTGAACGATCTTTGGGAATCAAGAGTTGGTGACACTGTGCTCCAGTGGTTCCATTCCTTTTTGGTGGATGATTTCAACCAGTGCTTAGAGATGAAGGGACACCAGGAACCTTTCACAGGTTGGGTGCAGTGAGGCTTGATTCTCTTCTCATAACGTTTAAACATTTACCCGAAGCCACCAGAGAAATATCATATGTCAATTTAGAGTGACCCTATTCTATACTGTATTACAACCCTGGGCTCATCCAAGGACAGGGTTGAAATTTTGTCTTTGTGCTGGAATCCAAGTGGCCTGAGGTGGAGAAAAAATCAGGCTGTAGCTAAAACCAAGCAAATTGGAGTTCAACACATTTCTATCTCAGTAAACCTTTGTATACCCATATATGCTCTACCGATTAGTCTCCAGTCGCAATTCAAGGCATAGAAGTCAAATAAAATAAATAACCAATAAATAAATAAATATCTCACATTTTTGCTAAAAAGAGAGAAAAGTGATGACTTAATGGATTTGATGGTTGAAAAAGAACTAAACAAGTAGTTGAAGAAATTGTTTAATATTAAGGAGGAAGATTGGGTAATTCAGTTAATTTCTGTTGCAAAGAAATTAGAAGTCACTTATTTTTCTTACTTTTGTTCTCAGTCATTTTTTCTCATTAAAACGACAGTGTTCTGCCTATTTTGCTCTGGCACAGTCCCTGAGAAATCAGGCCCAAGATTCAGGAGACTTTCTGGATTACTAGTAGATTGGCAGATGCAATGATCAGGAGAACATACAGCTTTAGCTGGTGCACCAGTTGCAGCCATACATGCAGTGGGAGGGACCGTAATGTAGGTTCTCATCACCACCCTGAATGTGCTTTACATGGACTGCCTAAAAACATTTGGAACTTGCGCTAAATGCCATGAGTACATTATCCTTGTACTGGAAGCTTTGCCAGTAGATTTACATTGCTGGCTTTAACTTGTAAAGTTGTATATGGCTTGGCACCAAAATCCCCATAGTTCTTCATTATTTTTTATCAATGGTTTGCAGGTGGGTTAAGGCTAGGAAGAGTACTACTTGCTTTCTATAGCCCCCATATTACGGAACAACCATTTCCTTGCAATGAGATTAGCTCAATATTGCTGGCCTTCTGGATTCAGGTTAAGCAAGCCTTTTTCTAAAGGCCTTTTTAAATTAGTTCAGCCAGCAATAATCTTTATTGTTGTAATTAGGCTGGTTTTAATTTTTGTATCTGTACTGCATTTGTTATTATATTATGGACTTTTTCCCCCTGTACGCCACTGAAAGTTGTAGGATTGCACTGGGTGCGAATTCTAATATATACGTAATATAATTCTGATATACAACTTTTAATAGCGAGTGAGATAACATTTTTAGAAATTCTGCATAAAATGTTCTTCATTTACTGTGTTAAATTTTCTGCCTCATGGTTTTATTTCTACTACCTGGAGTCTATTTCTGCCACCTTATTCTTCCTACTATTGCACTGAACAGGAAATTAGACTCAATTACCACTGAGACCTAGGATTTTATGATAATTGTCTGTTTAGATCTTTGTTTCCCAACCTGATATCTCTGAATGTGTTGGACTGTAACTCTAGTAATTTTCAGGTAGCATGACCACTGGTCACGGATGATGGACTTAATGGCACATCACCTCTGGAGATAAAGAAGCTTTATGGAAATCTTGAAATCTCCCCCCTTCTCTTTCTGGCAGCAGGGATAATGTGCTACAAAATGAGACATTGCTTTCTGAGAGTGTCTTTTCGATGTACGGAGAGAGAATGGAGGCAGAAGAGAAACCATGCATGCTTGGTTCAATCATGCTGGTAAAGGAGTGAATTAGTTTTTCTTTTAAGCTGCCTAGCACCCCTATTTGGCTTGCAAAACTTACAATTTCCTTTTTATGGTATACAGGGCAGTTGAAAAACTCTTTTAAGTGATGAGCACATTGATTATTATTGTAATGACTGGTTTATCTGCAATTATTTATACAGGTAGCCTTTGTGTCAGTCTGAAGCTATTTTAATTCAGATCTTAGGCCTGCCACACTTTATATACTATTCTACTTAGCATTTTGTATTGTGGGAGAATGGGAGGGGGGGGATTGTTTGAAGTTGCTGGCATGCAGCCGTAACAATGGATGGCCTAGGAAGCCAAAGTCATCCTTTGTCTCTGCACTTCTGCATCTGCACGGAAGGAGATGGGTGGACTCTGCCAGCAATTGAAGATTGGACAACGTGATGGTTCTCCGTACTGAAGGAGCGGGTCCAGCAGTCACATGGGTTGCTCATGTCCAATCCGGTGGAACTGAGCCTAGTGTTAAAAAAGCTTGCCGGATCCGCCCCTTCCCCAGAATTCGCTCAGTTCGCATATCCTGCGGTTGTATTGTGATAGCTCGTTCAACATTCTAACACCTTCCCTTCGATCTTTTCCTTCAAGAGTAGTAAGAATTGTTTTATCTTTATTATTTACTTGCACTAATAGCGCCAGCCGTCTGTGGCTCGGTTTTTTTCCTTGGAGAAGTTGCGGTTTCGTTTTCCCCCGGCGGTTTGCCGGTTACGATTCCTGCTGCCGCTTGTGGATTCTTTTAATCCTTTGGCCTGGAGGTTTTGGTGCAAGTATTGATTTATTGATTCCTTATTGTATTACTATTAAAGGGCTTAAAATAATACCTCCTGCGGAGTGAGACGCTTCTAGTCTCCTGGACTTAGTCGATCGCTTTTCCTTTAAGAATTCTTACGGAGCGATTTTTTTCGGCGCGAAGGCCTTCGCGCCCTTTTTAAAATTTAGGCCTCTCGTGTTGGCCTCCTGCCAGCCGCGTAGGCCTCAGTCCACCGCGTGGATCCCGGAGTGGGCTTTGGGACGCCCAGGCTTAATTCTCCACCGGCTAAGCCTCCAACCAGAGTGCCTTGGTTTACTTTAATTTAAAAGTTTAGGGAGGCTGGCCCCGCTGGATTTGGGGACACGAACTCTGGGTTTGCCCAGATTGACCTCAAGTCTCAGCAGCTCCGAGGCCTCGGAGCAGGATCCATTCCTCTTGGGAAGTCCTTGAAATTCTTCTCCCTAATTATTCAGTTATTGGCTCAGCCTTGTCTTCTGTTAATTGTCAGACTATGGCTACTTTTCCCAAGAGAGGCACAACTAAAGGTCCCAGAGAGGCCAGGCCTACAGGAGATGAGATTACTAGTATTCCCCAGGCCTCCTCCTCCTCTTCTCCAGGGGCCCGCCCCTCGACCAAGGTCACCAGGGCTGAGAAGAGATGGGACCTAGCCCTACAAAGAATCCATGACAAATCAGCAAAACGTTTGAAAGTACAGGCCCAAGTACTCAATAGTCAAGACCCCCCAGAGGCTTCTAGTCTGCCTCCTTCTGGGGTTCCTGTGTTATCTCTGGATGAGCCAAACCTAGACAGACCCCAGCCTAACCTATGGGGAATAGGTCCAGAGGAACCAGATATTATTGAAGATTCCCCCCAGCCAGGATCCTCCCAGGCCTTCAGGAATTCTTCTGCCATTCCTGCTGATATTTCTAATTTACCTCCTGAATTCCAATCTATTTTTTCTGTGTTGTCCAAGGCCATTGATGCCAAACTCTCTACCATCAATGAGCTTTCCCTACCTCCTCCTCTTCCTCGTCCCTCCCGCCCCTTGGGTTCTTCCCCAGCGGTTAGAGCTCCTATTCAGGATGATTCAGATTCCTCTCAGGACGAATATGAGGATATGGAGGAGGATGAGGATCCCTTTCAAGGCCTCTCAGATGATGAGGAATCCCAAATAAAGGTTCCTTCTCCAATTACTATTTTTCCTTCTCAATTGTTCAAATCTCTCCTCCTCAAAGCTAGAATTTCTACGGGATTAGCGGCCCAGGAGAAACAGGCCTCCACATCCACTGATCCCCCGGAGGAAAATTTACCTTACTTCACAGAGGAACAGGAGGATAATGAGGTAATTCCTATGCCTAAATTGTTTAAAGATGCTTTACTTAAACAGTGGGATTTCCCAGCCTCTGGCCTTAACCCCTCTACCAAGGATAGAAAATTGTACAAACTTTCCTCTTCCTATGAGGAGCTCCTGTCTTTTCCTAAACCGGATGAACCTGTCAAGATCCTTCACTCGGCGGCGGCTGTGCCAGGCGAAGCAGAGGAAGTCCTTCGCCCAGAGGACAAGCGGATTGAACAAATGCTCAAAAGAGGATTCACCGCAGATTCCTGGGCCATTAAAAGTTCTGCAGCGGCTTCCTTTTTCTCCAGAGCCATGCTTCTGTGGCTTCGCCAACTTCAACAGCATATTCCTCCCGATGACTTGAGAGGTCAACAAGACTTCAACAAGGTCTTTGCAGCTGCCCAGTACGTGGCCGATGCCACCTTACAATCTACTAGATTTTCTGCTAAGTCTATTGCAGCTTCTACAACGGCAAGAAGACTCCTATGGATTCGCCCTTGGCAAGCGGGAGTACGCCAGAAGTGGCAGTTATCCCAGGGACCCTTAAAGCGCGACCTTCTTTTCGGTGATCTTCTGGATCCACTCCTCACGGAAACCACGGACAAGAAGAAAGTTTTGGGTTCAACTACCAAAAAGGCTAACAAAACGCAGTCCTTTCGTCGCCCAGGGCGCCAGCAAGACCAAGCGGCTTCCTATCAGAGATCTTCAGGTCAGTATTCCCCCCGCTTTCGTTCCCAAAGTAGGAACCCCAGGGGCAGAGGTTTTCGCTTCCAAAGGGGAGCGTCCTCTAACAGGGCTTCAAAGAAACCTAGATGGTAATTTTTCTTCTATTCCCATAGGGGGTCGCCTAGCCCATTTCGCCTCTAATTGGCGTCTCACTTCCAAGGACCCTTGGGTCATTGACACGGTTCAAACTGGCCTTCTGTTAGAGTTTATTTCTCCCCCCCCAAAACGTTTTATTTCTTGCCCTTCTCCCAGGTCCTCCTCAGATTGTAACCGTATGGAGGAGGCCATTTCTCACTTATTGTCCATCAGAGCCATTCAACCGGTTCCTGCCGGTCAGAAGGGCCTAGGTTTTTATTCCATTCTATTTATGGTTCCAAAGTCCTCCGGAGGTTGGAGAGCGATTTTGGATTTAAAGAAGCTGAACCTATTCATCAAATATAGGAAGTTTAAGATGCACTCCTTATCTTCTATTTTGGCCGCCATCCACACGGGAGATTTCATGGCCTCTTTAGACCTTACTGAGGCCTACCTTCACATTCCTATAGCCAAATGCCACAGAAAATTTTTACGTTTTTCCTTTCAAGGCAGGCATTTCCAGTATAGGGCGATGCCATTTGGCCTTTCCTCGGCCCCTCGGGTCTTTACAAAGCTCTTGGTGTCCCTGGCGGCCTATATCCGGGCATCTCCCATCCACATTTTATGTTATCTTGATGATATTTTGATTCATGGGAACTCCCTAGAGAAAGTGAAAACAGACCTTTCTATCACCATGTCAGTCCTTCAGGACCATGGATTTTCCATCAATTTTGATAAAAGTCATCTCCAACCTTCCACATCCATCTTACACCTGGGATCCATTATTAATTCAGAATCCTCCCAGGTGTTTCTCTCTCCCGAGAGAAAATTCAGTATAGGGGAGTTAATTTCTGGCATTTTATCAAAGCCTTCAGTATCCATAGTAACCTTGTCTTCCCTTTTGGGGAAGATGGTGTCATGCATAGGCATCATTCCCTGGGCGCGCCTTCATGCTAGGGAACTTCAGTGGCTCCTATTACCCTTTCAGAGATCGGGGCACAGCAACTCAAATCGTCGCATTGTCATCCCACCAATGGTTCGCAGATCCTTCAAGTGGTGGAAGTCTCCGGCCATGGACAAAGGATCCCCGTTCAGGTGCCCGGATCAATTTGTCATCACCACAGATGCCAGTCTATCGGGATGGGGAGCCCACGCCCAGGGGATGATAGCCCAGGGCACGTGGTCCCCGGAGGAAGCTTCCAAGCCAATCAATTGGCTAGAGTTAAGAGCCGTCTCCCTGGCTCTGAAGCAATTCTCTCCTCGCATCCCCAACCGGCACGTTCTCATTCTCACCGACAACATTGCCACGAAGAGCCATATCTGCAGACAGGGGGGCACGAGATCCAAGGCTCTCATGAGGGAGGCCCTCAAGTTAGGCCTTTGGGCGGAAAAACATCTTCGGTCGCTTCTAGCCGACCACATCTCGGGGAGCCTCAACGTCCAGGCGGATTGGCTATCTCGAGCAACGTTAGACCCAGGAGAGTGGAACCTCCATCAAGACCTGTTCCATCAAATCAGCCTCAGGTTCGGTCTACCAATCCTGGATCTCTTCGCGACCAACGCGAACGCCCAACTCCCTCGCTTCTTTTCCAGATTTCCATCCCCGGGAGCGGAAGCAATCAATGCCCTCCGGAGCCCCTGGCCTCCAGGCCTACTTTACGCATTCCCTCCAATTCCAATTCTCCCGGACGTGATTCACAAGGTCCTCACCGAGAGGGCCCGGGTAATCTTAATCGCCCCTCATTGGCTCCGCCGGCCCTGGTTCGCGGATCTCCAACAGTTGTCCATCCAGGACCCTTGGCGACTCCCCGTTTCGGCGGATATGCTGCGGCAGGGGGCCTCTTTCCATCCAGACCCGGAGTGGTTCCACCTCACCGCCTGGCTGTTATCAGGAGAGACTTAGAACTGCGTGGTCACGACCCCGATACAGTGGAGGTCATTTTGAAGGCCAGGAGGGCCTCGACCAATCGAATCTACGACCACACGTGGTCCAAGTTTCACCAGTGGTGTCTACAGGAAGGCATCTCTCCCCTGTGCATTCCCATTCACAGAATCATTTCCTTCCTTATGCAAGGCTTCCATAAAGGACTTTCCACCAGCACCCTCCGGCGTCATCTGGCAGCCATTTCATCTGTCCTAGGGGGCCCCCGCAGACAGCCTCTCCGATCCTTCCCAGCAGTTCAGGAATTTCTCAAGGGCATAGCCAATCTCAGACCGTCCAGGGTCCACAGGTATCCATCCTGGGATTTGCCACGGGTTCTCCATTCCCTCACGCAGGCACCATACGAACCCTTAAAATCGGCGTCCCTCAGGTACTTATCCTTTAAAGTAGCATTCCTGGTGGCTATTACCTCTGCCCGACGCATTTCGGAGCTGGCTGCCCTCTCAATCAGGCAGGACCTTTGTCAATTCCATCAAGACAAGGTAGTCTTGCGACTGGACCCCACCTTCTTACCCAAGGTCAGTTCCATGTTCCACAGAACTCAGGATATTGTTCTACCTTCTTTCTCCCTCCAACGAGACCATCCTTTGGCAATTAGATGGCACACCCTGGATCTCATTAGAGCGCTGAGAATCTATATCCAACGCACAGGACCTTTTCGGAGGTCAGAAGCACTTTTTATAGCCTATCACCCCAGAGTCATGGGGGCCAAAGTGTCTTCAACAGTAATAGGCCGTTGGATCAGAGGGACTATATCTAAGGCCTATGAGTCGGCCTCCCTCTCAGTTCCAAGGAACATCACAGCGCATTCCACCAGGAGCGCAGCCACCTCGGCCGCTTGGGCGACTCAAGCCCCGTTGGAGGAGGTCTGCAAAGCAGCCACTTGGGCCTCGCCAAACTCCTTCATCAGGCACTACAAGATTGATTCTTACGCTTCAGCGGACGCTGCCTTCGGCAGAAGGGTACTCCAATCCGTTATCTCACACGATAGCAATCTAATCCCACCCTAGGGACCATCTATTGGGTATGTCCCATGTGACTGCTGGACCCGCTCCTTCAGTACGGAGAATAGGCGTTGATTGCTTACCTGAACGCCTCTTCTCGTACGGTGAGCGGGTACAGCAGTCACTTCCCGCCCTTGTATGTGTCTTCTTTTCCTTCCTATAACTTTTCTTCCTTTAACTATGAGAGTTGAACACTATAGAGCTTCACAGCTGAGCCTAGTCTATGGATTCGCGAATTCTGGGGAAGGGGCGGATCCGGCAAGCTTTTTTAACACTAGGCTCAGTTCCACCGGATTGGACATGAGCAACCCATGTGACTGCTGTACCCGCTCACCGTACGAGAAGAGGCGTTCAGGTAAGCAATCAACGCCTAATTTGTGGGTGTGGGGACAAGGGCTTGAACTTTCAACTAGGTGGTGAAACCCGGAGGCCTTCCAATTCAGGTTTCACCCAGATGTACCAACATGGCTCTGTTAATGAATTGGAACTTTGAGGAATACTTTGTCTCAGATTCTGATTTAGTTTTGGATGCTATGTGGGACCCTGACACTGTCGACTAAACAATGTCATCTGGGTCCCGTTGACTAAACAATGTCGTTTGGCGGGCCCCAGGGGAAGAGCCTTCTCTGTGGTGGCCCCGGCCCTCTGGAACCAACTCCCCCTGGAGATTAGAACTGCCCCCACCCTCCCTGTCTTTTGTAAACTACTTAAGACCCACCTATACCGCCAGGCATGGGGGATTTGAGACATCTTTCCCGCAGGATTATTATAATTTATGTTTGGTCTGTATGTGCTGTTTGGTTTTTAATTATGATAGGGTTTTAGTTTTTTAATATTAGATTTGTGCCATTATAATATTGTTTTTTATCGTTGTTGTGAGCTGCCCCGAGTCTTCGGAGAGGGGCGGCATACAAATCTAATAAATAATAATAATAATAATAATAATAATAATAATAATAATAATAATTATTATTATTATTATTATTGACTTAGTGACTTAGTGTCACCTTCATTTAGTGATTGAAGTTACAGCGGCACTGAAAAAAGGGACTTATGACCATTTTTCACACTTTCAACCATTGCAGCATCCCTATGGTCATATGGCCAAAATTTGAACGCTTGGCAACTGGTATTTATGATAGTTGCAAGTTCCCTGCAGTCATGAAATTCTTGTTTGCAAGCTTCTGACAAGCAAAGTCAATGGGGACACCAGATTCACTTAATAAACCATGTTATTAAGTTAACAACTACAGTGATTCACTTAACAACTGTGGCAAGGAAGGTCAAAAATGGGGCAAAACTCACTTAACAACTATCTCGCTTAGCAATAGAAATTTGGGGCTCAATTGTGGTTGCAAGACAAGAACTATCTTTTTACATCTCCTGCTAACCGACCAGGTCAGTTTGCTGATTGCTTAAAAGTACAGAGGCACCTCTACTTACGAACTTAATTTGTTCTGTGGCCAGGTTCTTAGGTAGAAAAGTTTGTAAGAAGAAGCAATTTTCCCCACAGGAATCAATGTAAAAGCAAGTTATGCGTGTGATTGGGGAAACCATAGGGAGGGTGGAGGCCCTGTTTCCTCCCAGGAGATTCCTAGAGAGGCCCCATGGAGGCTTCTCCCCAACTTTTCCGGCCATATTTCTTCCCAGGACATTCCTAGAGACGTCCCCTGGAGGCTTCTCCCTGCCTTTTCCAGTTACAGTTTTGGAGTTTAGGGTTTGTAAGTGGAAAATGGTTCTTGAGAAGAGGCAAAAAAATCTTGAATACCCAGTTCTTCTCTAGAAAAGTTCATAAGTAGAGGCGTTTGTAGGTAGATTGTAGGTACAATATACCACTGTATATTGGTGCTTTATGAAACAGGAAAACTTATGTCCAACATTTGAACATGAATTAGATAAACAGCGGAGGAGGACAGAACAGGCATGGAATTCAGTGAATTTGTTGAATACTTTATGCCACCAATGTATCTTCTCTCTAAAATCATTTTTTTAAATTCTCCCTGACTTATATCTCCCAAGGAAAGCAAATAGATAGGAAGTGTTTGAAATAATTTTGAATTCTGAACTTCTTCAATATTCTATTGATTATTCAACAATTATTGATTCAGTTACCTAATGGTCTTTCATGTTAACCACCTAATAGGTATGAAAAGTTTCAATGTTATATTTCAATATTATATAATTAATGTTTTCAGTTTCTTTCTGGGCATTTTTAAATGCCCAGAAAGAAACTGATAATTTTAAAGTGTTCCCCACTTTTAAAATTATCCTCATAATTATTAGTTCTGAAATTATATTGTATTGCAATACAATAGATGTAGGTATATTTTTGTTTTGTTAATTAATTGAAGTGGTTTAATATCATGACATTTTAAAAATTCCTGTATAATTTTGAGGAAAAAATTCTTATTAATACTTTAAACTGAAAAGTGTCACTAATGGTGGAATCCTGTTGAAAAAAGAAGTCATGCAGATATCTATACTATATGCCACAGCCATTAACATGAAATACAATCAGTATAGATTAAAACTGGGTGGGTGTCAACAGACTCAAACTCAACCCGGATAAGACGGAGTGGCTGTGGGTTTTGCCTCCCAAGGACAATTCCATCTGTCCGTCCATTACCCTGGGGGGGGAATTATTGACCCCCTCGGAGAGGGTCCGCAACTTGGGCGTCCTCCTCGATCCACAGCTCACTTTAGAGAACCATCTTTCAGCTGTGGCGAATGGGGCGTTTGCCCAGGTTCGCCTGGTGCACCAGTTGCGGCCCTATCTGGACCGGGACTCATTGCTCACAGTCACTCATGCCCTCATCGCCTCGAGGTTTGACTACTGTAATGCTCTCTACATGGGGCTACCTTTGAAAAGTGTTCGGAAACTTCAGATCGTGCAGAATGCAGCTGCGAGAGCAGTCATAGGCTTACCTAGGTATGCCCATGTTTCGCCATCACTCCGCAGTCTGCATTGGCTGCCGATCAATTTCCGGTCACAATTCAAAGTGTTGGTTATGACCTTTAAAGCCCTTCATGGCACCGGACCAGAATATCTCCGAGACCGCCTCCTGCCGCACGAATCCCAGTGACCGATTAGGTCCCACAGAGTGGGCCTTTTCCGGGTCCCGTCAACTAAACAATGTCGGTTGGCGGGCCCCAGGGGAAGAGCCTTCTCTGTGGCGGCCCCGACTCTCTGGAACCAACTCCCCCCAGAGATTAGAACTGCCCCTACTCTCCCTGCCTTCCGTAAACTCCTTAAAA
Organism: Erythrolamprus reginae; assembly: GCF_031021105.1. Lineage (NCBI taxonomy): Eukaryota > Metazoa > Chordata > Lepidosauria > Squamata > Dipsadidae > Erythrolamprus > Erythrolamprus reginae. The sequence continues at coordinate 271,823,673 of NC_091951.1, read as the reverse complement.
CCCACCTTTGCCGTCAGGCATGGGGAAACTAAAACACCTCCCCCGGGCATGTACAATTTATGCATGGTATGTTTGTGTGTGTGTGTGTTAGTATATTGGGATTCTTTTTAAACTTTTTAAATATTTAAATTTATTTGGATTTGTTACAATTTGTTGTGTCTTGTTGTGAGCCGCCCCGAGTCTGCGGAGAGGGGCAGCATACAAATCTAAATAATAAATAATAAATAAATAAATAAATAAATGCTTTGCCCCATCACTCAAATTTCAGTAATGTTTTCAGAATTTCTAATCGCACAGCAGAAAGTTCTAAAGCCGATTTAAAAAAGAGGGAGAAAAGGGTCACTATTGCCAAACACCTTGATATTCAGATACTAATTTGAGCAGGGGAACAACATATTATTAATTCTTATTTACAGACTTAATAAATACCAAAACAAAATGTAAGACAGCCAAAGAAAATTACATTTTCCTTCAGAAGTGTTCAAGAAACCACATCACAGGTTTTCCCAGCATTTAAAGAAATTATAATAAGTTGAATCTTGTCTATTTTGGCAAGAAAGTCAATTACAGATATTACTAGCTTATAAATTTACCTTTATTATATACAAGCAATAGCACTTAGATTTACATACCACTCCACACTGCTTTTACAGCCCTCTCTAAGCAATTTACAGAGTCAGCATGTTGCCCCCAGCAATCTGGCTCCTCATCTTATCAACCCTGTAAAGATGGAAGGCTGAGTCAACCTTGAGCCGGTCAAGAACAAACTCCAGACGGTGGACAGAGTTTGCCTTTAATACTGCATTCTAACCACTCACTGCACCATCACAGTTCCTGCCAGCTATAACGTGCTCAGCCCATGATCACTTAAATTTCATACTGAATGAGAGGCCATTTGCTACAGCCACTGTTCTCCCTTTCCCCTCTGTTCTCTCAAACCCATGGGATAAAATCGGGTGGGCTGCTGCCAGAATGAGGGGAACGCTGTTCCGTTAACGGAAATGGAGCTGCGCGCGCAGCTCCAGCTAACTGGTGGTTGTGCATGCCCGCTTGGTGTGTGATTTGCTTCTTGCGCATGCGCAGGAAGTGAAATCTTGCATTATGATGTGTATGATCATGAGATTTTGGCAATTTTGGGTAACTTTTTGCTTCTGCGCATGCGCAGAAGCAACAAACGGTCAAAAAACCACCAAAAACTTATGGTTGCGCACATCCACGCACCAGGCTGTGTGGACTCTGCTCTCATGATCGCCATCCGCCCAGGCCTGCCGCCCAACCAGAGGCATTCCAATAAACGGAGGTAAGTGCAGCCCCTCGCCGGATAAAATAATACATTTTCATAGCAGCCTCTGTCTCACTTAACATGAACTCATTCAATCACTCAACTATTGATTCCGCACAGAATCAATTGCAAGGACCAGGAGAGTTCCAATTTGTCAATTAATTCAGTTTGATTGACCTTGTATGTTAGATATTAAATGTTGTTAATAAAGCCCTTAACGGCCATTCAGAGTCCGTTTCGGAGTGAGCAGCATATAAATGCACGAAAGAAAGAAAGACAGAAAGTTATTCTGGCTCAAGCTGTACATTTCCCCAGACTTTCTCCAGAAAATTCCTCTTTATTGGTATATTTTCCCAATGGAGAATCAGTGATTGTTATATACCAATTACACAGATTTCATCCAGGGCTACTCACAGTAGTCCTCACATTAGCAGTATTGTCCAGTTGGCTATGTCTTTAAATTGTTTGGCTTTGTTTGGCTTTATTTTAATTCTCACGTTCCACCCACTGCCATGTAACAAACACCCTGTCTTGCTCCCAATCGCTGATATTGGACAGGAATCAGGATTTCTTGCAGTGCCTTACCAATGTCCTTTGTATATCTTCCAATCTTTTTTCCTATGCAGTTTGAAAATCTTGTGTTTTCTTCTTAGCAAATTTATACCCAAATTTTTGCTCTGGGTGTTTTGTATGGCAATTCCATATGCATTGTTTGAGACTGACAAGCCATGTTACTTTTTTCATTCTAATTTTAGCAACAGACTTTACCATTTGATTTGCTCTATCCCAGAATGTTTCATTTCATTGTTCATTGTGTTGTGTTTCATTTAACTCACAGTCATGCTAAGCCACAATTATTTAACTGTGGCTTTTGAATTAACTTGTTGGGTTTTTCATTCAGTTATATATCATGATATATAAGTGTTGGATATTCACATAATATCCCAAATGCAAACTAAATTACACTATAGCTTTTTGCTTGTGTCTTTGGATGCTGAATATTATGGACATTAAGAAAGTCTGATAATAGTAGAGAATGCCTTTGCTTCTTGGAAGAAATTTTGGGGAATTTGTGATCAATTTCTTTACTATGTTAGTTAATCATCTGGACTCTCATCAGGAGATTTGAAGATGGTAATAGTTACTAGAAACTTGATTAACCCATTTGACCATCTTGAATATATAAAACTATACAAGTATGTAGATATAAAGAACTGCGGATAAAACTGCCCAAAAAACAATTACTGCCAACCTGCCTTCCCTTAAGGACCTGTAAACTGCACAAGTCAAAAAGAGGGCTGTGAAAATATTTAAAGACTCTTCACATCCTGGACATAAATTGTTTCAACTCCTATCCTCCAAACAACCTATAGAGCACTGCACACCAGGACAACTAGACACAAGAACCTTCCTCCCCCCCAACACCATCACTCTCCTAAACAAATAATTCTCTCACCACTGTCAAGCTATTCACTAAAGCTGCATTACTATTACTATTAATTTTCTGATCATTCCTATCACCTACCTCCTCCCACTTATAACTGTGTGATGTAACTTGTTGCTTGCATCCTTACAATTTATATTAATATTGATTGTTTCCTGATGGCTTATTTGTACCCTATGACGATCATGAAGTGTTTAACCTCGTGATTCTTGACAAATGTATCTTTTCTTTTATGCACACTGAGAGCATAGGCACCAGTGACAAATGCGAGAGGTCAGTAAATATTTTCATGGCCCTCTTTTTGACTCATGCAATATACAGCTCCTCAGTGGAAGGTAGGTTGGCAGTAATTGTTTTTTCTGAAGTTATGATTATTCTCTGAAGTCTGTGTCTGTCTTGTTGGGTTGTAGAACTGAACCAGACAGTTATGGAGGTGCAGATGACAGACTCAATGATTCCTCTGTAGAACCGAATCAGCAGCTCCTTGGACAGTTTGAGCTTCCTGAGCTGATGCAAAAAGAACATTCTTTGTCGTGCTTTTTTGATAATGTTTTTGAAAGCAAACAGTTCCACTGATTAATTGTTGTAATTGTTAGGAAATTTCTCCTTATTTCTAGGTTGGCTCTCTCCTTGATTGGTTTCCATCCATTGCTTCCTGTTCTGCTTTCAGGTGCTTTGGAGAATAGGTTGACCCCCTCTTCTTTATGGAGCCCATTAGATATTGGAATGCTGCTACCGTGTTTCCCCGAAAATAAGACACTGTCTTATATTAATTTTTGCTCAAAAAGTTGTGCTACGTCTTATTTTCGGGGGGTGCCTTATATTTCTCAAAGGAGACAAATTCACAGGCAGAAAAGCTGACACCCCCAAAGAAAGTGTACCGTACGGTACACTGATTACGGTACGGTACCTGTCAGTATGGCACCCACACAGACAAATGACGGCAAAGTATACTCCTGCTATTGCAGCTTCCGGCCACTAGAGGAACTACAGTCTATGCACTGTAGTGGAGACTGTAATGGCGGTGAGACAGCAGCAGACTGTGTCTGCTGTACTGGACGGTACAAAGCGATGGAAGGGGCCAGCAGGGGACGCCACATTATTACGGTACCACTATAAACAGCTTTGAATGGTACCGTATATTTTTCCACTGTACCGTATGTAAACTTGACTACACCTTATTTTTGGGGGGTGCCTTATATTAGCAAATTTTGCAAAACCTCTGACATGTCTTACTTTCGGGGTATGTCTTATTTTCGAGGAAACAGGGTATCATGTCACTTCTCATCCTTCTTTTCATTAACTTCTCCTTTTGATTTCAAATGTTGCACTGCTGCTATTAAATGTGTTTTATAGCAGAACCACACATTCAGGAGAATGTTCATTTAAAGTAGTGTGGTCGGAGTTGGGGCCCTTTATGTTTTGCTTGGCTGCAGTTTTTATCTCAGGTATTTCCACTGTCATTGGTGAGGTTGATGGAAGTTGTTCAACAACAACATCTGGAGGTCTATGTGTTTCCCAATCCTTATTTTAGAAGATGCTTAGATTTTCCCCACCTTATTCTTGACAGCTTTACAGGTTGATCTGGTTATGTGGGTCCCCGAGGCAGCTTTGGCAAAGAAGATGATAGCTGACTTTCTGCATTGTGCGTAGGGTTCTTGTTTGTTTGTATCAAACTGATGGGCATCAAAGAAAATGTATGCAGAATGTTCTTAAGCACTATGTTGGAGAAATTATTATTATTATTATTTATTAGCTTTGTATGCCGCCCCTCTCTGAGGAATCTGTCTCCGTTTAAGATTGTGAAGGCCCGATATTTATGTTTTAAAGTTGCCATTCAATATTTGGACAATTTACTGCCCCAAATATTTGGTTGATTCAGTTTTTTATTTATTTTATTTATATTTCCTATTTGTACACTGCCCATCTCCCTCAGAGTTTTTGCTTTATTTTGTGTGCTACTCAGGTGGCTCATCTGTTTCCTTCACAAATTCCACAATTGACACACCAAACTGCCCCTAGGATTCAGTTAATTCACTGTTTTTTCAAGCGGATTTAGCTAAGGATATACAATATACGTGTAGAAGCAGACTTTATCCCATTTAAAATATAAACATTTTGCTGGATTTATAACTGCTGAACTATGCATATTATGTATTTATTGCTTTATGGATGACTTTCTAACGGATGTTTCCTCAAACACAACCCCTCTCCCCAAAACAATAAAACAAATATAATAAAATTGCTTTTAAAATCTCTAAAGTACAGTTTAAACTTTTCCAGAATGTAAGCTTGGAGTCCCTGAAAATCACAGAAAAACTGCTGCCCTGAAATTGTTTCCTGCAATCGGAATTCCTATGGTAGTTTAAAGAGGCAGGCAAAGCAATACAGTGATCCCCCGAGTTTCGCGATCTCGAGCTTTGCGAAACGCTATATCGCGATTTTTCCACCCGATGACGTCACTCCCTTCCTTTCTCATCTTTCTTTCTCTCTCTCTTTCTCTATCTTGCTTCTTCCTCTCTCACACTCTCTTCCTCCCTCTCTCATCTCTTTCTTTCCTTCTCTCTCTTTCTCTATCTCTCCCCCTATTGCTCTCGAGCGGCAAGCGAGCAGCCGGGCGGGCGGGTAAACGGGCAAGCGGAGCGGCCGGGCGGGCGGGCGAACGGGCAAGCGGAGCGGGCGGGCGGGTGAACGGGCAAGCGAGCAGCCGGGCGGGCAGGTGAACGGGCAAGCGGAGCGGCCGGGCGGGCGGGTGAACGGGCAAGCGGAGCGGCCAGGCGGGCGGGTGAACGGGCAAGCGAGCAGCCGGGCGGGCGGGCAAGCGGCAAGCGATCTTGGGGTTTCTCCTTTGCCTGGGCGGCGGGAAGACCCAGGGAAGGTTCCTTCGGCCGCCCAACAGCTGATCTGCTCTGCAGCGCGGCAGCAGCGAGGAGCCGAAGATGGGGTTTCCCCGTTGCCTGGGCAACGGGGAAACCCCATCTTCGGTTCCTCGCTGCTGCCGCGCTGCAGAGCAGATCAGCTGTTGGGCGGCCGAAGGAACCTTCCCTGGGTCTTCCCCGCCGCCCACACGCAAACTCCACCATCTGCGCATGTGCGGCCATGAAAAAAAGGGCGCGCATGCGTAGATGGTGTTTTTACTTCCGCACCGCTATATCGCGAAAAATCGAGTTTCGCGAGGGGTCTTGGAACGGAACCCTCGCGAAACCCAAGAGATCACTGTATATTAAATTTAAAAGACTGCTCAATAATAAAATCCCTGAAGCTAATTATGTGACATTTAATTATTGAGAGCAAGCAAAGTACTGATGGAAGTAAATTAATTGCTTCTGATCTAACCATGAGGTTTATTGAACAGATTGAGAGAAGAGCTTCCTCAGATGACTACCTTCTTCCATGGGATGGCTATATGAATTTGGCAAAATTGCTGGCTAAAATATTCTGAACTTAGGTCAAGTGAAGGCAGGTTATGAAAATATGAAGTAGCACCTAGGAAAATACTGTCAATATTCCTAAAAGTGTATCTAAGTCATACTGCACTCTATCTGGGATTAACTTTGAAAAGTATTTGGAAGATGTAGCTGGTTCAGAATGCAGCTGCACAAGCAGTCTTGGGTGCTCCAAGAACAATGTGAATGACACCTCTGTTTCTAGGTCCAATTAAAGAAGTTATCACCTTTAAAGCTCTTGATGGCATGGAATAAGGTTACCTGAGGAACCAATCTTGTCCCGATTACAGTGTTCCCTCGATTTTCGCGGGGGATGTGTTCCGAGACCGACCGCGAAAGTCGCATTTCCGCGAAGTAGAGATGCGGAAGTAAATACACTATTTTTGGCTATGAAGGGTATCACAAGCCTTCCCTTAACACTTTAAACCCCTAAACTGCAATTTCCCATTCCCTTAGCAACCATTTAGATTATTACTCACCACGTTTATTTATTAAAGTTTATTAAAAAAAATATTTATTAAAGGCGGATGAAAGATTGGCGATGATGTATGACATCATCGGGCGGGAAAAACCATGGTACAGGGAAAAAAACCAGCAAAGTATTTTTTAATTAATATTTTTGAAAAACCATGGTATAGCCATTTTGCAAAGTTCGAACCCGCGATAATCGAGGGACCACTGTACATCAAATAATCAGGAAAGTAGGAAAAGTATGTTACAGACTATCACAGTGGTTCTCAACCTGGGTGTCAGGACCCCTTTGGGGGTCGGATGACCGTTTCACGGGGTCGCCTAAGACCATGGGAAAAGACAAATTTCCTATAGTGTTAGGAACAAAAGCTTCTATTCTGATGCCTTGGAACATATTTTTACAATCTGACCAATTTTACAGTGGGGGTATCCCTCTGACCTTTCTGCCAATCAGCTTAAAGCTCTGTTGGGAGAATTGGCACTTGACTTATGGTTGGGGTTCACCACAGCATGAGGAACTATATTAAGGGGTCGCGGCATTAGAAAAGTTGAGAACCACTGCATCGGTTAAAATCAGGAAATGTACCTTACAGATTCCATCAGTTAAAGAATTTTGATTGGCAGGATCTAGAAAAAGAGCCTGCTCTGCTCTTACAACCCAACCCGTCCCCGACGTATGCCATGTCTTACTCCCAGAGATGAGGTTGTTCACCAGTCCTTTGGTGGTCGAACAATGGCACACAATCCTAGGGATGGCTGATGGCTTGAGGGTGCTTCCTCTGCCTTTTTTAAACTTGTTAACTCTGCTCTTATTTTATTTTCACACTGTTTTAATTCTGTTGTTAATTATATTTATTTTTTTATGGTTTTATTGTTTATATCTGCAAACCACAAAAGGCTTTTATGATGGTGGTGAAAAGCTGTCACTAGCGTTAAAATGCTAAAACAAAGCTATGTCTAAGGCATGTTTGTATTTTATATCCAGTTATATTTTAAGTCCATTCACTATCCTCTGGTGCATTTTTATGTCAAGCTGACAAATGGCCCATAGTGGATAAAGAAGTTACTTCATAAATCTCATTAGAAGTATCTGACGTATTGAAAAACCACAGTGACATTACTGAATTCATTTCAAACAAAAATATATCTGCAATATTTTATTTTAGCCAAATGGTATTTTTTCCAATTACTAAACAAAGTATCCTATTTTTTAAAAAAAATCATTTTAATTAGAGAATAGGTTTCAAATATTGATAAACTGGAGAGGTTATCAAAATATTTCTTACAATTTCATATTATTGGATGTGAAATGAGTTATTCTCTGCTCCCCTTTTGTGCGGGGAGTCTGTTGGTCCTCCTCATAGACCTTTGTATTTTCTTATGTTTACATTATAACACCTGGAAGTAGGCGCCAAATTGCAAATGTATCGCATACACCTTTTGGTTTGTAAGGATTCCAAAAGTATGTAGGTGTATTAATTAATTGAAGAGTGTCATTTTATAAAGCAAGGTGAGTGGATATCTCTTGATATTGTATTTGTGGATTAGCTTCTGTAAAGAATAAAGGGATTACATATTTAGCTTGTTTGAGAGATTATCGGCAGTGACTGTCACGGTCAGGCACAAATGAAATTTAAATCAGATTTTTAAAAAAAATTAGATTCGTTCTTTTTGGCTTAAGCTTTAGAATTTGATACTTTCCGCTTTTCTGTTTGCAGGCTATTTTGTGAAAAATTATGGTGAGATATACTGTACATCTAACAGATTTGTTGGATATTTACTTGGAAAGGCTTAATTTATACATTCAGAAATTGTATAATGACACAAACAAGGAATTTGTATTTCTTATGCTAAGCTACTACTCAGAGTAAACTCAACTTCTGATTAGAGAAGATAAGAAATACAATTCAGAATACCTGAAGGATTTTTGACGTATAGCATAAAATATCCCCATGCTATTGATATACAGTAATAATAATCATAATAATCATAATAATATAAAAAGTAAAAGAATAAAAAGAATAAAATAATAAAAAGAAAGTATGGATCATCGACATCGCAATCCCAGGAGACAGCAGAATTGAGGAGAAGCAGCTAGAGAAATTAGTGAAATACGAAGATCTAAAAATCGAACTGCAACGACTCTGGCATAAGCCAGTGAAAGTGGTCCCAGTGGTACTTGGCACGCTGGGCGCAGTGCCAAAGGATCTCAGCGGACATTTGAAAACCATTGGAATTGACAAAATCTCCATCTGTCAATTGCAAAAAGCCGCTTTATTGGGATCGGCAAACATAATTCACCGCTACATCACGCAGTCCTAGGTGCTTGGGAAGCACCCGACTGGTGATGAAATACGAAATCCAGTATAGTGATCTTGTTTGCTGTGTTGTACTGACATAATAATAATAATAATAATAATAATAATAATAATAATAATAATAATACAACAAAAAACAATGATGTGCATGATGCATGAAGAAAAAATACTTTTATTTGTACTTATTTTATGCAGTTGAAATAAGTTTGGCTCATTTTCCACCCACCCTTTGTTGTTATTTTGATGAGTATTAGTGTTTCTTAAGTCAGGCTAAGATTTTTTTTTGATCCTAACATTGTAGATTTCTGAACAAGAGTTTTCACAGTTCATCCTGCAATGTATTAACAGGGAAATTGTGTTTTGAAAAAAGGAAGAATTTTAAATTAATAGCCTTTCTCTTACATCACTGCTGCTATCATTTCAAGAAAATTCTTCTTTTGATACAGGAAGCTGCAAAATATGTGCTTATGGCTTTTTAAAAAATTGTAGCACATTAATTTTTCTTCTAGGTGTGAGTTTTTAGTATTGTATATAAACAAGAGAGAAAAATGAGGAAAAACTGGTGCAAGTATAACATAGACTAGCAGCTGTAGACTGACAGATTTGAAGCAGTTTGGAAGACTAAGAGTCTCGCTCCTCATCTGTCACTGAATAATTCTCCAAGGGCACCTGAGGCATGGAACATGTTTGCGCAATTTATGGTTAGTGCAGCTGTAACTCTCCTGAGCCAGCTGGATTTGATTAAAATTACCACTGTTTTGGTTCCATCCTGTTTTGCCTGCTGCACTTGAAAAATGTACAAAAGTTGCAGTTGGTGCAAAATGCAGCCACTAAGCACTAAATCTTGCAGATAGTAGGGAATTGTGTAATGCTTGTATTGAGAGTTCTGTGCCGGTTGCCAGGTGCTTACTAGGCACAATTTAAGATATTGATGTTATACCATTAAGCCCACATCGGTTGATCTCGACAAGCTAAGCAGAGTTGGACCTCATAATTTCTTGGATAGTGTTGGAGAGCAACCCTCCCAGTCAGCTTAAGTGGGAAATTACTCTGCACTTGTTATGTAAAACACAAGAGAGCAAGGTCTGCCCTCCCCCCTAATCCTTTGATTCTTTCCCTAGGCAAAAGCGACTACATAGTCCTTGACTTATGACCACAATTGAGCTCACAATTTCTGTTGCTAAGCGAGACAGTTGTTTAGTGAGTTTTATGTCATTTTACAGCCTTTCCAGTTATGGTTGTTAAGTGAATCGTTGCAGTTATTAGGTTAGTAACATGTTCGTTCTGTCTGTCTGTCTGTCTGTCTGTCTGTCTGTCTGTCTGTCTGTCTATTATCTACCTACCTACCTACCTACCTACCTACCTATTTATTTATTTATTGGACTTATATGCCGCCCCTCCCCGTGTCTGTTGTATTGTCTGTAAAAACATTTTTTGTTCTTTATTTCTTTTCTGTGTTGTTTTTAAATGTAAAATAAACCTAATAAAAATCTATTTTTAAAAAAGATAAAAAAACCTAGAAAGACTAAACCTGCTTGGCTTGGGTTCATTTATTTAATAGTCCTATCAAGCTTGCAAGTCAAATTCTTTCACTACTAGAATGATAGGGCTTTGCAAATCAACTGGATTTACTGGATCTTCCACTTTTGCTCAACTCATTATACCCTGTCCCTGGCAGGCTGCGTTTTCACTGCCTTCTCTTCAGATTGTTTCTCCAAAGGTGGCACTGAAACATTTTCACACCCCTGCTTTCTTTCCTCTGCTTGAATGTAGGAATGGCAATCTTTTAGGAAAAGTGGCAAAGCGCTGATCTCCATCCATCCATTCAGGTTTACTTCAACTTTATTCTTTCTTTTTTCCTTCCTTTTGACAATTTCACTCCTCCACTCGAAACAGAATATCCTACAAAAATAGACTAACAATCCTGGGCCTAGAAAGCCTAGAACTTCGGCGCCTAAAACACGATTTGAGTATTGCCCACAAGATCATATGCTGCAACGTCCTACCGGTCAATGACTACTTTAGCTTCAACTGCAACAACACAAGAGCATGCAACAGATTCAAATTTAATACGAACCGCTCCAAACTTGACTGTAAAAAATATGATTTCAACAATCAAGTTATCGAAGTGTGGAACTCATTGCCGGACTCAATTGTGTCAACCCCTAACCCCCAACATTTCTCCCTTAGACTCTCCACGATTGACTTCTCCAGGTTCCTAAGAGGCCAGTAAGGGCGTACATAAGTGCACTGGTGTGCTTTTTGTCCCCTGTCCAATTGTCTTTCCTTTCTTTCTCCTATGTTATATACCCTCTTCCTTTCATATATCCTCTCCTCTAAGTTCACTTTTATATATTACCACATGTCTATTTTTCTTCCTATGTACTTGTGTATTGGACAAATGAATAAAATAAATAAAAAATAAATAATTCCTTCTGCTAATTCAAAGCAGAGGCTTAAGTTATCAGGAACAATTAAATCATTTGGTTTAAATAACATAACTTACTATTTGTTTAGAATTACCCTAGAATCAGGTTAAGTATAGACTGTCTTGTTTATTAGCAAAAGGCCAAGCGGTGGCAAAGCCCCCTAATGGGAGATTCTTTCTTCTCTCTTGTCCCTTCTGTAGACATGACATTTCTTGCAGAAAGCATTGCACCACTTTCTTCTCTTTAGAAGAGAAGAAAGAACAAAATCTGGCCTCTGTACCTTGGAATAAAGTAAACACAAACATTCCCCTTGTCACATTGTTTTCTTGTGACTCATTTTCAACTTCTGTATGACCTCAATTCTGCTTGCTTTGTTGCATTAAGAGAAAACTTCTGCAGTGCACCCTGATGGTTGCTTGAATTTTCCACGGTACAAAAGGACTTCTTTTTCCTTTAGAACGCTTCTCTGGCGTCCTGCCTTCTTTCACTTCTCCCTCCACAGACGTTCCTGGAATTCCTGTCCCTTAATTCTTTTTTTGCAAAGTCTAAGAGTATCAAGAGTTCTTTAAAAGAATTCTGTACGACAAAAGAAGACTGAACGTGGGAATCAGCGCCCATTTGAATCTGCATGTTAAGTGAATTGACTTGCTGTTAACCATTCTTGCCAGGTAACAAATTCAGGATTAACTTGCTAGTCTTTCTTGACATATGTAAGTTTTTATCTGTGATCTTGAGTGCACAATTTGTGAACTGTTCTGTTGAGTCGTCTATAATCTTTTCCCCTAGTTCTTGTATTTGCTCTGAAGTACTGGCCTCTGCGATTCTTGTTTTAATATTTGCCTTGGGTGTTTGTTGTAGTTAAGAATTCATAATTACGGTAGTTGGGAAAGTGTTCTGTTTCTTTAAAGCACTATAAAATAAGAGTGGGAAAAAAGTCCAATGACTTGTAACAACTAGACAAAGACTGGAACTACACAGTTAAACCCCCCACTTTCTGGCCAGAAATACTAATCTAATGAACTGCTCACTAACCATGTTTTGTCTGCGTAACCAACTCCAGGAGATGTTCATAAGAATTGGAGCTAAAGGGCCTGTGTATCGCTGTTAACTCTGTAAACAAGACAAAATGAAGTTAATAAAATGTGCAACTATAACTACTGCTGGTAAACCTCATGTGCTCACTGAGTCAGACGCTTATACTCTTTCTGCTTTTTGGAGAGTCAGATCTTCCAGAGTCAGAGCTCCTCTTTGCAAAATAAAACTAAAAATAAATGCAGGTTGCTGTACTTATATGGTTTTAATGACATCAATAAAAAGCAAGGTGACTGAGTTGATTTTCTGGAGAGAAAATAAACTTTATCAAGAACATTCTTAACATGAATAATTTCAAAAGCAACTTCCAAAAATATATTGCCTAGATTTTATGGGTTTGGCAGAAATATATGTTGTGGTGCTAAATACCAAATCTTCTGTTTCTGAAAATCAGTGTAATCTCTTTCTAAGATAAAGGGGCTTTTTAAGCCACTGAATCCAACCCCTTATCAGTGTTGGAATCCAAACTGAAATATTCTCCATATATATCTGTCTAGCCTTTAGTTGAATTCCTACAGTAAAAACAAGATATTGACCTCTCTGTTCTGCTATTAAATTATTATTAGGGAGCTTTTTTCTAACATTTCTGACATAAATCAAAATCTTTCTTTCTGTAACTGAAAGCACATTTTGCTTCTTAAATGCTGGGACAACAGACAAGTTGTTCCTGACATTTCTGTCCCTTGGTATTTAAAGACGTGTTCTCTATCACAGTGTTTTTCAACCAGTGTGCCGGGGCACACTAGTGTGCCGCGAGACATGGTCAGGTCTGCCGCGAAGCTCAGAGAGAAAGAAAGCAAGAGAGAGAGAAAGAAAGCAAGAGAGAGAGAAAGAAAGCAAGAGAGAGAGAAAGAGAACAAGACAGAGCAAGAGAGAGAGCAAGAGAGAGAAAGAAAGCAAGAGAGAGAAAGACATAGAGGGAGGGAGGGAGGGAGAGAGAAAGAGCAAAAAAGAGAGGAAGGAAGGAAGAGAAAGAAAGGGATGGAGAGAGAGGGAAAGAAAGAGGAAGGAAGGGAGAGAAAGAGGGAGGGAGAAAGAAATAGAGCGAAGGGGAGGAAGAGAGAGAGAGAGATTTTTTTTGTCCAAACTTTTTTTAGCTCTCCCCCCCCGCTCAATGTGCCCCAGGGTTTCGTAAATGTAAAAAATGTGCCGCGACTCAAAAAACGTTGAAAATCACTGCTCTATCATATGAATTAGTTATATTTTCAAATGGCTAAATATACCTAACTCCTTCAATCTTTAAAGGGTTTAGGTTTTAATTGTCTGATATTTCTTGTTGCCTTTCTCTAAGCCTATTGCAGTCTTTCTGGACAAAATTCGTACTCTATCACCATAGAATGAAATTACTACTTGCTTCCTGTAATTTGGAAGCTGTGCCTCTGTTGATGTAATCTTTTTAAAACTCATTTTTCAGCCATTAACACCACCAATTTACATTCAGTGTCTTATCAAAGACTATTCCAAAAATGTTTCAGCAATGGTTATTAAGTCATGGATATTTATCCCACAGCTTTGTTTCCTCTCTCCCCAAGTTATTTTAGGCAACTTTGGTTTTTAACCCAGTTTTGTATTTACTTAATTGTCAGGCTGTCCATAATATCGCTCATCTGATGTCATGGGATAAACTGTCAAATGCTTAGCTGGAATTAAATCTACAGCAATTCTATAATTCACTATGGAAGGTACCTAATTAAGATACAAGTTAAGATTATTCTGGCTAGACATCTTTTGGAGAAATCCACACTGACCTGGCAATTTACTGCACTTGATCTGACTCTGGAATTTGAAACTCATTCAAAATAAATAGGTATTCCTTGAGCATGTTTCTGTCAGTCTCAAGTTTCAATGCTGCTTTTGTTTTTGTTTTAATATCATCTTGGTTGCATAGACCAGTGTTTCCCAACCTTGGCAACTTGAAGATATTTGGACTTCAACTCCCAGAATTCCCCAGCCAGCGAAGTCCAAATATCTTCAAGTTGCCAAGGTTGGGAAACACTGGCATAGACAACAATAAATAATCACAACATTGTTTGCTTTTATTTATTCGTCCACTTTTTAGACCCAGAAGTTCTCTGGAAGATTGTGAAGCTAATTCCCTTGAATTTCTGACTAGTTGTTGATATTTTTTAACAAAAAGGACGACTTCTTTGTGTTGCTTCTTAAAAAAAATAAACAAATTATAGCCTTCAGTTGCTACATATACTGATGAATCCTTGGAAGTACCCCATCAGGCCTTTATGATCTCTACTAAATAATTTTTCTCTATTCTCAGTTATAATTTGGATAACTGAAATCCACTGAATCAGATTAAGTTCTCCACAGAGTTGTTCACTATCCATATTTTTAGCATAAACAATGCTAAATAGTGCATGAATTTAGCATAAACAGTGCTCTGAGTCCTTGGAGAGGGGTGGCATATAAATCCAATTATAAACAAACAAACAACATATTTACCTGCCTGCATAGTGTTTCTGAACCACCTCCAAGTCCCCACCTGGCCAATAATTTTATATGCCTTAGAAATGCTTAGAAAGATCGCCTTTGCACCCTTGTTACATTTTATGAGACATTATGAAATAAAATAATCTTCTCTAAGAAACTACAGTATAGGGCAGGAGTGTCAAACCCGATTTCATTGAGGGCTGCATCAGGTTTCTGTGTAACCTTGGGGTGGTGGAGGGGCATATCCATGGTAGGTGTGGCCAGCTCAACATCACTCGTGTCTAGGGCGCTGGTGGTGGCCTGGGCACCCTGCTAGCAAAAATGTGCTCCCGAGCTTCACTTCAGCTGGCAAAGCCTCCTGCAACCTCCTGCAACAATGCAGGCCAGTCCTTTATTGATTCCAGGGTGGCCCAAAGGTCAGATCTAAGAACCCCGTGGGCTGGATCCTGCCCCACAGCCTTGACTTTGACACCCCTGGTATAGGGTATTGGTTTTTGGCCTATGGCAGTGGTTCTCAACCTGGGTTCGGGACTCCTTTGGGGGTCGAACAACTGTTTCACAGGGGTCGTCTAAGACCATGGGAAAAGACAAATTTCCCATGGTGTTAGGAACTAAAGCTTCTATTCTGGCACCTTGGAACCTACTTTTACAATCTGACCAATCAGGTGTTTACCGTGAGGGTGTTCCTCTGACATTCCTGCCAATCAGCTTAAAGCTCTGTTGGGAGAATTGGTGAAAGACTTATGGCTGGGAGTCACCACAACATGAGGAACTGTATTAAGGTGTCACTGCATTAGAAAGTTTGAGAACCATTGGCCTATGGCAATTGGCTAATTTTCCCAAATATTAATCAGAGAGCCATGATCACTGTAACTCTTGCCTTCCAAATTAGTAATTACCAAATTAGGCTAATTTATTGAACACTATTTGACTTTCTCAAAATCAGTGCAGAAGCTTATATTATTCAGAAAATAACTGCTTATTACTATTTTTTTTAACAAAGAATGACTCATAAAAGCCATTGCTTTTGTTATCTTCACACAGTTCTACGTGGTCATTGAACTATATGGCTTATATCCTTTTTTCCAGCCTAGCACCCTGTAACAGTAATACAGCATCTAGAATTTCCAGCAGCATCGTCTTCTGGGAATTACAGTTGAAATGGCTCACACCTTGGACTTGAGCTACCAAAGGGGGTAATTCCTTCCATTTGCGTTTTTTAGATATTTTTTAATGAATAATAGGGCTTGCTATCTGAAAAATATGTAGTATAACACAAAAACCATACCTGTCCTCAAAAAGATACAGAATTGTCTCCTTTTCCAGGCTCTTCCAAGATACCAGTGATTATTGCTCTACCATCCCTTTCAGTGCAGATTGTGATCTGGTTGCTGTTGATTCTTTTTGGTTCATTATCAGACATAAAAGCAGTCAGGATTGGTGAACAAATAGAAAGGGCCAAGGAATAAGATTACAGTGCAGTAAGATTTGTTAGATATGTAGTCTGCACTTTGTTAGATATGTGGTCTGCACTGGAGAAAAAAGGTTTAGTAAGAATAATGGAGGTGACTAATAAGTAAAGGAAAAAGATACAGGAAACTCTTTCTTCCCTTTCATAGTAATTTATGTTTTCCAGTCCATATTTGAAGAGCCGAAAATCTCTGAGTAGAGTAAATTAATCAAAACCGGCAAGTTTCTTTGTTGATGAACTGCAATGTATAGTTCAGTAGTTTAAGACTTAGAGACTTCTGGGGTAGAATCTTCTGTTGCTGCAATTACTGTAAATCCAGTATAGTCTGTAAGTACTGTATTGCACTGTAGCACTGTACTGCACTGTAAGTACTGTACTACACGTACAGTGGTACCTCTACTTAAGAACACTTCTACTTGAAAACTTTTCTAGATAAGAACCGGGTGTTCAAGATTTTTTTGCCTCTACTTAACCATTTTCTACTTAAGAACCCGAGCCTGGAAAAATTTCCCAGGAAATTTGAGAACGGCACGAAGACCCGGCCAGTTTCCTGCCATTCCCCCTTTAATCCCGGCCATCTCGGGCTTTTCTGGGCTGCCAGAGGAGCCTTTTGGTGGCACTTAAGGAGGCTTTGGCAGTCTAGAACGAACAAAGCATTTTCTTTTCTCTGGGAGAGGGAATAAACCTCTGCCAGCGTCCAGAGAAAAGAAACACTCCCTTCGCTCTGGGCAATGACTGTCCTCCTCCTCTTCCTCCTCCTCCTCCTCCCACCCAATTCCGAGCTTTTCTTTCTTTCCTAATGGGTTTGCACGCATTATTTGCTTTTACATTGATTCCTATGGGAAAAATTGTTTCTACTTAAGAACGTTTCTACTTAAGAACCTGGTCACGGAACGAATTAAGTTCTTAAGTAGAGGTACCACTGTATATAGAGGTATATTCAGTATACTGTAAATTCAGTATATCCAATTTCTTAATAAAGCTTTTTTCAAGATTTGTTATCATCCTGGCATTTGCTTAGCATTGTTGTTCTTTAGTATCCATCTTGCAAATTCTAAATTAAGCGTTGATGCACAAATTAACAGCAACAATGGGCACAGTCAACAAGATAACAACAGAACGATGAAGCCAGGCAAAAAGGAGGAAAATATGCTCAGGGCCAAGTACTGGACTGGCAATCTACATGACTGTGGGCACTGTAGCATGACTCATGGACCATAGTGGACCCCTGTAAGAATGGCCAGAGTTGGAGGCTTCTTCAGCTAGATTGGAGAAGCTATTGACACAACTGTCATGGGCAGCTCAGGCTCACTAGACCAGGGCTTCTCAACCTTAGCTGCTTCCCATAATTTCAGGGATGAAGAGGAATTACTGGAGGGAGATTCAGCTGGAAGAGTTACCGGCAGGGAAAGGTGGGTTCCCTAGCAGCCAGGAGAGGCAGTGATTACTGGTCTCATAAGACAGAAGGGTGAAGTCAATTCCCTCCATGCAAGGGCCCGCCTTGAAGACAGGAGGTCTAAAGAAAGGCACTTAGCAAGACTACTGTCGAGAAACAACCCCGCCCTGCTAAGGGAACAAACGTGGGTCATGACTATCCTATACAGTGGTACCTCTACTTAAGAACTTAATTCGTTCCGTGACCAGGTTCTTAAGTAGAAAAGTTTGTAAGAAGAAGCAATTTTTCCCATAGGAATCAATGTAAAAGCAAATAATGCATGCAAACCCTTTAGGAAAGAAATTAAAGCTCGGAATTTGGGTGGGAGGAGGAGGAGGAGGAAGAAGAAGAGGAGGAGGACAGTCGCTGCCGAAGGAAGAAGGTGAGGTGAGGGGAATCAAAAAAATACAAAACTTTAAGGCTTTAAAAAAAATTGGCAACCCAGAAAAGCCGGAGATGGCTGGAATTAAAGGGGGAATGGCAGGAAACTGGCTGGGCCTTTGTGCTGCTCTCAAATTTCCTGGGAAATTTTTCCGGGCTCAGGTTCTTAAGTAGAAAATGGTTCTTAACAAGAGGCAAAAAAATCTTGATCATCTGGTTCTTATCTAGAAAAGTTCTTAAGCAGAGGCGTTCTTAGGTAGAGGTACCACTGTATAAGGGGTCTCACAGGTCAATTGGTGATGGCTCTCCACTGTGGTCCTCAACTCATTAGCTTGTCTGCTCAAGTAGTGACCCTTGACCCTTATACTACATTTGTTTGACCCAGTACCTCATTTAGGATTTGAACTCTCTCTTGCCTCTAATTTAAGCTGCTTCAGTTTGTGTGGACTGGTATTTTGGGGATATAATTGTTTATTCAAATGTTTTTGCCACTAGAGTTCTGTTTAAAAACGCTTTTAGTGAAGATAACAAAACTTTCCTACTAAGTGTTGTAAGGAAACTGAGCAAAGAGGTGGCTGAGGGAAAGTGGGAGATATCCCCTCTTCGTGAGAGAAAGGCTTGGGAGAAGCAGTTAAAGGCAAATGCTTGAGAAGCATTAAGGGATCTGCCCTTCTATTTATAAAATCTATTGTGAGGGATGAGCAGAGCGCATAGAGTAAGGGCAGCTGTCATGCTCACAACAATGCTTGGGTTTTGTAATGTACATTATTGTTTGTAAGAAAGGTAATGATTGATAACTGCTTATAAATGGGAAAAGTAAGAGAGTAAGAAAAAGAAAGAAGGAAGGAAAGAGAGGAAGAAAGAAAGAGAAAGAAAGAAAGAAAGAAAGAGAAGGGGAGGGAAGGAGGGTGATTAAAGAAAAATGAGAGATTTGGGGAAGTCTTCTAGTAGGGATTCAAAAGATGATCTGGACAAGATATGAGAAGGAAGCAAGAAGCAAGTTTATGCTTTACGATCATGGTCAGTGATAAGAAGGTGAAGAAATGTGGTTTAGGGAGTTTAAAGTCAAATGTTATGTCTCAGAAGCGGATTATCTATTGTACTTTGGTCTGGATTTTTCCTTAATAATGATGTGAAATTGTTCTAGCCAAAAGAGTGAAAAATATGAACTTTGACATGTTTTTGTTTCATGAAATTTAAGATCTAATGAGGTATGTGCATTTGGAACTCCTTGTCACAGTAGGAGTTGTTGGCAAATTGTATTAAATATTTGTACTGAATTGCTTTTCCTTTCTTTTGGAACCAATTAAAGAAAAACAAACATTTTTTGTGGAGAGTTGGTTTGGTGTTGGGATTAAAGGCACCAGGCTAGAAACTGGAAAACTGAGTTCTAGTTCTGCAACGAGTTGGGTGATTTTAGGCCAGTTATTACCTCTCATTGCTAAGAAGGAGGCACTGGTAACCCACTTCTGAAAATGTTGCCAAGAGAACTTTAAGGATTGCAATAAATAACCTCTAAGCCCTTTTATCAGAGAAAAGATCAGGATTTCAAATGTTTTTGCAAATTTCTTTTCCCATAGTTGCTCCTTAGGAAAAGGTGGTTGTTCCTCTTTAGGAGGTCAGGATAATAGCTGGAGAAGGAAGTTGTGCCCTGTTGGTTATCTGCTGTGTGTTGCTCCCAAGAATACTTTGAATTTCAATTTTTATTAGCAGTCTCATCCTCTGCTTTGCAAAATAAAAAATAAAAATCCAGTACTGGCTCTGGGGTGTGTGTATGGGGAGGAAGGTATCAAGGTTCCAGATAACATCCGAACTAAACCAGGATCCGACTCAGAGCATTCCTCAGACTTCCAGCTTATTTCCTGAGCCATGCTGGCTCCTACACAGGGAAACCTGGATCTGAGTTTCTCATTCATTTGTCCTCCACCCACAAACTTGACACGTCCATTCAGATTGTGCCAGCGTGGCCAGTCCTTTCTTCACTTCCGCCCTGGTGGGCAGGCATGAACTTGAACCACTCAAAAGAAAGTTTTGTAGCTGCATCTCTACCCTCCTAACATTCACCCCTTCCAAGTTCCCACAAACATCAGCTCTTCTGTAGATAGTGTGGCAAGATGTTAATTTATCACTAATTTCTGCAGCAGCTTCACAAAAGGTGGTGGTATTTGCTCCATCTATTTTACCTTTTAAACTCTAGGTTTTGAGAAAAAATTACATTGTTATTCAAATCCCAGCGACCAGTTAGATCCCATAGAGTTGGCCTTCTCTGGGTCCCGTCAGCTAAGCAATGTCATCTGGCGGGACCCAGGGGAAGAGCCTTCTCTGTGGCGGCCCCGGCCCTCTGGAACCAGCTCCCCCCAGAGATCAGAATTGCCCCCACCCTCCTCGCCTTTCGTAAGCTCCTTAAAACTCACCTCTGTCGTCAGGCATGGGGGAATGAGATATTCCTTTCCCCCCAGGCCTATACAATTTATGCATGGTATGTTTGTGTGTATGTTTGGTTTTTAATAAGGGTTTTTAGCTATTTTAAATATTTTAAATATTAGATTTGTTATACACTGTTTTATTATTGTTATTAGCCACCCCGAGTCTACGGAGAGGGGCGGCGTACAAATCTAATAAATAAATTAAATTAAATTAAATTAAATTAATATTCTAAAGTCTCTTAATTGTGACTGGAATGAAGATTGTTAGATGAGACAGTTTTTAAACTAAATCATGGGTTCCCCAGATTTACTCAGCCTATGGCAGTGTTTCTCAATTACTTTTCTGTTACGCTCCCCCTAGGAAGAAGTAAACATTTCATGTGTCCGCCCCCCCAACTCTGTCGGGATGATTGCAATATTCAGGATGTTTTCGCTGAAAAAACTCAGCTGGCTTATCAGAATGATCGGGGTGTAATGTGTTTAAGTGATGCCTTAATTCATTTGGCTTCATGTTGTCTGCTGCCAACATCTTTACACATAGCAAACATCCCGGTCTTTCCTCATATCCCACCGTAGTCCCAGTGAAGCCAAGCGCTACATACGCTTCGTCATATTTCCTCGTCTTAACTTTCGGGAGACCTACATTTGTCTCATTATCTCCGTCTCTCTCCTCCTTTCTTTTCATCCCTCTTAAATATTTTTCCATGGTGTCTCTTAAGGGTTTGTTATATGTGCTTCGTATCTCCTGCTCTGTACTGTGTGCTATTGTTCAGAGCAAAAAACCCCTACTCCCTGCGGCAAAAAAAGCACATTTCTCAGGGTCATGAGCCCCCCCCCCAGCATCACTCAGTGCCCCCCAGGAGAACCCTCCCCAGTATTTGAGAAACACTGGCCTATGCCAAGAACCAGAATCTCTCACTAGGAGGGCAGATTTGATGCTCTGTGTATGAAAGCTAGAACCCAACAACTCTTTGTCTGTGGTAGCAAGACATAGCATTACAGGGCATCTCAAGGAACTAATATTCATTGAAGTGCCCCTTTACCTAGACTTGTAAAACTCAGTCCTGCATTTAAAAGTTGAGGGAGGAACAGTGGTGGGGGTAGTAGATTTATCCACTATTTATTGAATACTTAATAGGGGTTTTTATTGTCCTTCTTTCTCTAGTACCTTAGTATGATCCTTAATTACTTTAAAAATAAGAAATACTGTAATTAAATAGTACGTTTTTACCCATAAATACTTTAATCATTTTAATCATTATCTACAACTGAACTTTTATAGCAATTAAAGAAAATTGAGCTACTTGCCTAATCTGTTATCATACTGAACCTTGTGGGTTCAGTACAAAACCTTAAAATGTTACTGTGATCCTCAGCAAATAATGCTGTCTATCATTTGTCCTTTTTGTGGCTATTCAAATAATGTGACTTAATAAACTGAAAAAGAATCCAAGCACCTATTTCAAAAGTTATCTTATTTATTAATTGGACTTATATGCCGCCCCTCTGCGTGGACTATCTTGGTTGGTAAGCCACTCCCACCCAGTCACATGACCCTTAAGCCACCGCTGGTCACATGATTGTCAAGCCACTCCCACCTAGTCACATGGCTGACAAGCCACTCCTACCCCAGTCGCATGACCATCAAGCCACACCCACACAATAAGCCACGCCCATAGTGTGGTAGTAAAAAGTTTTGCAGCACTTCACTGGGGAGAAGGCTGTTCAATTAACTCTCCATAAGATAGTCACTCCATGAGTAGTAGATAAAGGCAGCCCTCTCCCCAGAGCAAGTAACAGAATAACGAGAAGTGTTACATCCTACAGAACAGAATATGACCCATGACTTGGTGGACAGAGAACTGTCTATATTTCTGGCTGTTGATTATCTTTTTATTAATAGCCTCTCATCCTGGCACAAATGAAAATGTACCTGTACATACTTCCTGTTATCTATGTTGGGCTGATATGGTGACTCACTGACCTTTTGACATTTAATGGAGCCAAGCAACAGGTTTACTGTGACTGCATACATAAACTCTATTTGAACATCAGTCTATTATTTGGACAACACCTATTTGCATTTTAGGATTTTTAAAGTGTATATAAAACCACACATCCACCTTGGGATTAGCAGTTATTATACTTACGTGTGGGAGAGAGCAATACCAACATCCCTTCTGGCTCCTGTGTGCAAATCATACAAAGATGGTTTGTTTTTCAGTCAATCACAGAGCACACACGCCTAGCAGTGAGAACAGAATCATCTCTGCATAGTTTTGGGGATGTTGTTCAAAGGTGGGAGGGGATTTATCTTCCATGTGGCCTTTTATACCAAGAAAGCTACATTGGCGCAGCCGTAACCAAATACCCCTATTAAATAAGGGTGTCTATACTCTATAAGCAGACATTTGTTATTCACCATTTTGATGCCAGGTCCTTTATACCAGTGTTTCCCAACCATGGCAACTTGAAGATATTTGGACTTCAACTCCCAGAATTCCCCAGCCAGCGAATGCTGGCTGGGGAATTCTGGGAGTTGAAGTCCAAATATCTTCAAGTTGCCACGGTTGGGAAACACTGCTTTATACAACAGACAGCAAACTAGTTTAATGGACTAGATAGGAGAAAATGGGAAGACCAATAATTTTCTAAGAATTTACCATACCTGTGTTAGAATCTGGGAGCCAAATACCACTCAGTCATCACAAAATCTCCCAAAACTGTAAAGCCTGCAAACTTGAACTTTTGCACGTATGTTCCTCTTGGGTTCTAGGTGCTCACTAAGAAAGGATTTTTTGAAATGACCCTCAGATCATTAGTATTTCTTAGACCAGTGATGGTGAACCCATGGCACAACTGCCACAGGTGCCACCCGGAGCCATATTTACTGGCACGCGAGCCATTACCCTAGCAATGGCTTGTTCCAGTTTTCATGTGCAGGCTGCCCAACTGATTTTTGGCTTGCACGGAGGCTGTGGAAGGGCATTTTTGGCTTCCAGAGGGCTTCTAGGGGGATAATGGGGTTTTTAGTGTTTAGTGTTTAATAATGGGGTTTTTAGTGTTTTTTAAATTATTAGATTTGTTGTACATTGTTTTATTGTTGCTGTGAACCGCCCCGAGTCTATGGAGAGGGGCGGCATACAAATCTAATAGATAGATAGATAGATAGATAGATAGATAGATAGATAGATAGATAGATAGATAGATAGATAGATGATAGATAGATGATAGATAGATAGATAGATGATAGATAGATAGATAGATAGATAGATAGATAGATAGATAGATAGATGATAGATAGATAGATGATAGATAGATGATAGATGACAGATAGATAGATGATAGATAGATAGATAGATAGATAGATGATAGATGATAAATAGATGAGATAGATAGATAGATAGATAGATAGATAGATAGATAGATAGATAGATAGATAGGAAAAGGTGTTTTTGCCCTCCCTAGGCTCCAGGGAAGCCTCTGGAGCCTGGGGAGGTGAAAAATGGGCCTACCAGGTTGGGGAAAAGGCCATTTCTGGCCTCCAGAGGGCCTCTGGGGCAGCAAAGGAGGCCATTTTTACAGTCCCTGGGGCACTTGCGCATGTGTGATAATGCACACTCACACGCTTTTGATATCGGAGGAAAAAAAGGTTTGCCATCACTGTCTTATTCAGTATTATATTAACACGTTTTGATGCTAAGGAGTTACACATTCTACATACATTTTAAAGCTTTAAATGTCAACGAATCAAGCTCAATTTTAATTACTCATTAATTTTCAAGCTTTAACTGTCAATTTATCAAGCCTGATCATAGTTTCATAGCAAAGCAGGGGTATCCGGATACTAGTCCTATATGAGAGAGAAAATAGAAATATTTTTGGAGGGAAATAATTGTGAGTTGATTTTGTTTGAATTCCATTCTTGCAGTGTTTCTCAAAAGCAGAATTAATTGAACATGGTGTCCTTTGCAAACAGTATTAAGACAATGTTTTTCAAACCTAAACTGTTAAAAACATGCTGCCAGATTGTGGGGCAGAAAATTTCTTTGAAATCTCTAGACTTTGAACTCTGCTATAAGAGCAAACCTAAAAATTGTCAATTATTTACTAATCTAAAATGGGTGGGATAGTCCCCCCCCCATCCTGCCTTATTAACAGTTTTCAATAACTGTTGCCTTATGAACACGGGCTATATGGCTTTAGGTATATAATTACAAATGTAACATTATTTTTAATTAAAGTTATTAAAATTACACTTAAAGAGCATAAAAAAGCTAATGCAAAGAATAAAAAGTGCAGAACAGGGAAAACAGAAAAGGAAAAATTATAATATAGTGAAGAAGAAGAAGAAAAGCAATATGTAATAAGGTGATATAATAATCTTCCTAGCAAGTATAATTTTAATAGCTTATCACCTCTTTTTAAAATACAACAAATGAGGTCTTCTTCCCTTGCCCATCTCTTACCTATAAACAAATCCTTAAAGCCTCATTGTTCATTAAATGTTAGACATTAAAAGTCCATTAATTTTGAAAGATCAAAAGCAACATGAGAAAATATTATTTTACTGAAAGAGTAGTAGATCCTTGGAACAAACTTCCAGCAGACGTGGTTGGTAAATCCAGAGTAACTGAATTTAAACATGCCTGGGATAAACATATCTCCATACTAAGATAAAAATACAGGAAATAATATAAGGGCAGACTAGATGGACCATGAGGTCTTTTTCTGCCGTCAATCTTCTATGTTTCATTAAACATTAGACATAGAGAGCCAGGTTGGTGTATTGATTCTTGTCCAGGAAGCCAGGAGACTTTGTGAGTTCTAGTCTTGGCTTAGACATGAAAGCCAGATGGGTGACCTTGAGCCAACCATTGTATCTCGGCCCACCTCACCTCACAGGACTGAAGTTGGGGGGAAAACAAGTATTCTTGTCAACGAAGCAGTGGAAGTGATGTGCCGGTGCCTGGAGGCTGTTGGGGCCTGGATAGGTGTCAACAAACTCAAACTCAATCCAGACAAGACGGAGTGGCTGTGGGTCTTGCCTCCCAAGGACAATTCCATCTGTCCGTCCATTACCCTGGGGGGAGAAACATTGACCCCCTCAGAGAGGGTTCACAACTTGGGCGTCCTCCTCGATCCACAGCTCACATTAGAGAAACATCTTTCAGCTGTGGCGAGGGGGGCGTTTGCCCAGGTTCGCCTGGTGCATCAGTTGCGACCCTATTTGGACCGGGAGTCACTGCTCACAGTCACTCATGCCCTCATCACCTCGAGGCTCGACTACTGTAACGCTCTCTACATGGGGCTACCTTTGAAAAGTGTTCGGAAACTTCAGATCGTGCAGAATGCAGCTGCGAGAGCAATCATGGGCTTTCCCAAATATGCCCATGTCACACCAACACTCCGCAGTCTGCATTGGTTGCCGATCAGTTTCCGGTCACAATTCAAAGTGTTGGTTATGACCTATAAAGCCCTTCATGGCACCGGACCAGATTATCTCAGGAACTGCCTTCTGCCGCACGAATCCCAGCGGCCAGTTAGGTCACACGGAGTGGGTCTTCTCCGGGTCCCGTCAACGAAACAATGCCACTTGGCGGGACCCAGGAGAAGAGCCTTCTCTGTGGCGGCCCCGGCCCTCTGGAACCAACTCCCCCCAGAGATTAGAACTGCCCCTACCCTCCTTGCCTTTCGTAAGCTACTCAAAACCCACCTCTGCCGCCAGGCATGGGGGAATTAAGACTTCTTCTCCCCCTAGGCTGATACAACTGTATGTATGGTATGTTTGTACGTATGCTGGTTTTATACATTAAGGGGTTTTAAGTTAGTTTTTAGTATTGGATTTTTTACTGTACATTGTTCATGACTGTTGTTAGCCGCCCCGAGTTTTCGGAGAGGGGCGGCATATAAATCCAATAAATGAAATGAAATTCACCACTTTGAGTTATTTATCAAAACTAATAAAGGCAGCTTAGAAAATTATTAGAAAAGAACTATGTCAATCCACTGTCCTTTTGAAGGCACCAATTCAACTTTGAGCAAAAAATTGGCTGTGCCATCTTCTCAACATGCCAGAGTCCACTCTCTTGCAATTTCTTTACAAGAAGCAGCTGTCTGGAGCACTTGTATGTTATTTCAAAATGAGATGGGCAGCAAATAAAGCCAGTAAAAATAACAATAAATAATAATAATAATAGTTTCAACTCCTCTCTTTGTCCAGAGATTAATTACAAATCCAATTACAAATCTATTCACCAGCTGCAGTCTTAGGTCACCATTTCTTTCCCTGAAGTCAGAAATGTAACCTAACAGTTTTTAGAAGATAAAAATGCATGTAGTTAGTTAGGGCTTATTGTTGATGAGCTTATTAAGGGCCCATCTTTTATTTCAGTCCTATCTTTTTGTCTTATAAAATGTTTTCACCATGCTTTTAGCCACATCCTCAAGGAAGTCTTTTTTGTCAAGTATTTATTTTTAGCTTTTAAATTATAAGCCAGGCTGGGCACATAAGGAGCAAAACACAGACTGCCTGTGGTATAGAAAACCCAAAATATTCAAATGCTGTATGTAACATGATCGCAGGAGAGATAGTTATTCTGAGCAAGCGTGTTTCAATACCGCCTTTTTTTGCCCTTGTTCGGAGGTTGGACCAAGTGGGTAAGGAATGAGGCCAGTGTGTATGTGTGTTTGTGTATGTGTGTGTGTGAGAGAGAGAGGGAGGGAGAGGGAGAGAGAAAGAGAGATTTCATTCTTGTAGAAGTCTAGGGCATCTTCTTTCATTCTTATCCAATTTCAACTTGTTTCATATTATCAGAAAAGTTACTTTTTGTGACTTTATGCAGTGCGCATTCTGCCATATTACATTTTCTCCAGAAATCTGTATCTTTTGCATTACAATCATCAAATATTTGCATATTGAAAGATGTGAAGAAGGAGAAAAAAAAATGGATTGGAACTCCATTAGCTGAGCCTGGGCAGGAGGAGAGAATTTTGTCAGGAAATTCCAAATGAGTATAAATAAATTCTCCCCAGCAAGTCCTGGGCAATTTGCCTGCTTATGTGTCAGGAGTACGTATTCTTTTTAAGGCTCCAGACCCAAGTTCCTGCAAAGAAAACATTGCACTATTCCCTTCTTCCCAGAATGGTGAGTAAAGCAAATAGATATGAGGGGTATGCGATGCTAGATTTAAGATAACTTTTTGTTGACAGCTTGTTTGAAATACAAAAAGAGAATGAAAAGTTCATACCTATATTGAGTGAGCAGCTAGGCTTCTCTCTGTGATTTCTTAGCATAAAGATAGCACTGTTTTCCCATACAAAGTAAAACTCTGTTAGTCCAAAGAAAAATGTCTATTTATAACTAACTTCAGCTTTAACCAAACACAGCGTTGGTTTTAACTAGTTTCTTGATTCACACAGTATTTGCATGGTTGACTATATGAATATCTGTTACATTAGTGCATTTCATTCAAGCAAGTTTTAAAAATATATATACAGTACTGTATACCGAAGTATGAGTGGCATTTGTACTTAGATATAGCAAGGCTTGTGACTGAAGATCTAAAGAATTTGTATTTTTTAATCCTAGAATGCAGTCATAGCGATAAAAAAATTTCCATTCCAAAATGTTGAAGTTTACACCTTTTAAATATGTTTCCCCTCTGTAAATATCAAGTTTAACTGGTTTATTTAAGCATAGAAGAATTAATTGAATTGATTTTCTTCATATTTTTCCTATTTGAGGTAAGGGTTTTTTTTGGTGTTGGGCCTTTGTCTGGAAAATAGGTATTTCTGTTTATAAATTGCTGATCATTTGATTGATGTAATGAAATGTCTGCTCTCTCTGATACATATGCTCTTTTACCTTGTATCGTTTCTTCCACTTTTAGATATGTCTTCTCAGTGCAAAATTGAAGGCTAGGATTCCAGCCACAATATCTTTAGAGGGTATTTTAAGTATATCACGGGGAAATTCTTGTAATTTCATGAAAGAGCATTCAACTGCCATGGCTCTATTAGTGATATATTTCCTTGAGGAAATGCTTGAATTAACTTTTTAAGCACTGCTTGAATGCTTGAATTAACTTTTTAAGCATGTGTGTTATGCAGGGCTCCATCAACAATATGTTGGAATGCTCTGTGTTGTTGTTTGGACAAGGCATTTTTACTCATTAACCACTCTGCATAGTTAATAAAATATGTATTAAAATAGATTTTTGGGGGTGGGGGAGTGGGGGGAGTGTTGGATTAGCCTAAATACTAGAAAAGCTATAAAATAGTACTGGGTTGGCAGATCTCATATCTTTACAAAGAATTTTGAAAACATTGTAAGTTGTCCTTGTGATAATTCTCGCTGAGATTAGTATTTATGCTTTTACAATTGTTATCTCAGCCAATTTCTTAGATGTTTTGACCACTCTTCCATCTTTTTGCTTCTTTCTTCGTGAAAAAATTTACCACCAAAAAAGCTTTAAAACATAGCTTTTCTAAAGGAGTGTCCCCTCTGCTTTTAGTAGCAACATAAAAATCTATATTGGATTAATGTGTGATCATTTCTGTTTAATTCTTCAGCATGAAAAAGGGATAGAAGGAAATGGACAGAAATACAAGGGGGGGAAAAGGAAAACAAAACCAACCAATTTAGCAAAAAGGGCAGGGCAGAGACTCTATATATCACATATTCATCTAATATCAAAAAATTGTAAATCTACATTAATATCTAACATTATAAATATATCACAAAATTTGTGCCAAAGAAGAACATACTAAAAGTCACTTTTATTAGTAGATAAAAATGCCTTCTAAACAGTAAGTTAATATCTCTTGAATCCAGACCATAATATCTGGGATATTACTACTTTTCCAATTTCTTACACTACTTCTCTTAGAAACCATAATTTCTGAAAAATAATTGGATTCCAAGTCATTTTTTCCTATACACCGTAAATCTGTAAATTTATATATAATAACTTCCAATTTTTGGTGCAAAGTTCAAAAATTATATTCACATCTTTAAACCATATTACTCCACATACAAGAGTTAAACACGACAATAATGAAGGCAAGCCCTTGTGCATAACCATTCTATCTATCATAGCTTGATAAAGTTGACAGCCCACTTTTCTAAATATTCTCAAAGTTATTCAGCACACCTAAAATCTTTTGTTGAAATTCTCTTATCTAAATTTCATAAGAAGCATACATGTTCTTCCAGAGCATTGATTTGTTAATATGGGAGGTTTTCAATTCTTTATTTAAAAACTACTGTAAATATGTAATATACAGTATATCTTTTTTTTAAAAATGCTTGAATTGCCTTTACAGCAATTTAAAAATGGCAGATTTAGGATAGCTGAAAGTGTATTGAAATGCTGGCTTAACCATGTGGACCAAATTTTGTAATCAAAATATTTTTATTTTTTTTATTTGTCCCCCCATGAATAAAATGCGGTATTTTATTAGTAACTAATATCAATCATCAAAAAAGTTGCAACTTTTTTTCTAATTTTGTCATCCAGTTACATACATTTTATTTTAATTAAATTCCTTGCTTAATGTTTCTTCAAAAATATAACATCAATCATATTTATAACTTATTAACCATTATGCCATAGTGCTTCCTTCCTCTCTTCATTCATTTTTCTATAAGCTAAGAAAACCTTGTATAACCAATTGTTTTTTAATTTAATTACATGGTTTGTATTCTCCATAGATGCCAGACAGTTCATAAGCTACCATTTAAACGTACAAATTAGCAACATAAACATAGTATCATAAAAAAATTAAGCAATTCCCAGGTGCTGTATTATACTATCTATCTATCTATCTATCTATCTATCTATCTATCTATCTATCTATCTATCTATCTATCTATCATCTATCTATCTATCTATCTATCTATCTATCTATCTATCTATCTATCTATCTATCTATCTATCTATCTATCTATCTATTAGATTTGTGTGCCGCCCCTCTCCGTAGACTCGGGGCGGATTTACTAATTTATGGTCCAAAATCCTGGACTAGCCTTTAACTTTTTCTAAAATGGTATCACGGGGAGCTCACTCCAGAGGCGGGTTGCTCCCAGTTTGGACCATTTTATAGAACCAATAGTGGGAATTTCCCCTTACTCACAGTACTGGGAGCAATCACCGATTGGCCACACCCCTGAACCAACTCTAATGGTTACGTCATAGGCGTTCTTATCTCGTTTTTGGCTTCTGCGCATGCACAGAATCTATTTTTTGTTTCTGCGCATGCACAGAAGCTTGGTTCCTGGCACCTGCGCTGCCATACAGCGTGGGAGGAAGTGAACCAGTGGCAACGTAAATTAGAACCCACCCTTGGGCCATTCCAGTCTCCTAAGAGAGATACTCATTAGAATTTTTAAGCATCTATTTGCTTATGAATAATGCACTAGTCACCAGTAGGTTTCTAAATTCACTTCCAAATGCTTCTCTTCAAATGTTATGTCACTTCCTCCAGGGTACATCAGTCCATGCCTTACCTAGACTGAATCTGCCCATGCGGTAAGAACGTGCTCCATGAGTTAGGGTGTACTATGGCTGCCCCTTTCTTTTGTAGCCCTCAAGTCCTAATTTTTCTTTCCTCTGGGGGTTTATACAGTCCCTTCCCCCACAAAATAAAACTGGGCTTTTAATCCAACTGAATTGCCTAGTGGCAGCCTTTTTGCATGAATTGTGCCTTTGTGTCTTTTTTCTTTTATGCATTGCTCTGTTATAAAATGCTGAGAGTCAGAAGATTGGGCTGAAATGCAAAGACCATACATTACTATGTATATTACTATAATATATATATATATAGTGTATGTATGTATGTATGTATGTATGTATCAGGTGTTTTTTGCTGAAATTTTTATTATATATATATATATTTATATAAATACACACACACATATATATAGTATATATATTTGGAATAAAGTTCTTGGACTAATGATACCAAAATATTTAAAGTAATGTAAACAATAACTAGACCTGCAGTTTTATGTATTTCAATATGTAAAGACATTGGAGCCTATAGAAAATAGATGAGGTTTGCTCCATTTAATTAATCTGATTATTATACAGAATTGAATTTAGATGTACAATATTACTGTACAGTAAAGGATCTAAAACATGTTTGAATCTCCAGCCATAAATAATTACATACATCGAAAAGAAAAAGAAAAACATCTAGATGGTGGTCATAGAGGCATAACAATTAATAATGTAAGCTACTCTGAGTCCTTTGGGATTGGGCGGTATAGAAGTCTAGATAGATAGATAGATAGATTAGATAGATAGATAGATAGATAGATAGATAGATAGATAGATAGATAGATAGATAGATAAAGAGAGAGAGAGAGAGAGTGAGAGAGAGAGAGAGTGTTCCACTACAAATAATGTAGATTTGCTGATCTTAGTGTACAGCAGAAGATTTTGAATTCCTACAAATACATACTTCATCATTCCCTATTGGTAAAAAAATATTTGACTTGGGAGAGAACCAATTCATAAATTTAAATTGAGTATACCATCCAGAGGTCTAGATCAGGAGTATCAAACTCAAAGCCTGCAGGCTGGATCTGGCCTGCTGGGTGCTTAAATCTGGTCTATGTGGCTGGCCTGGAGATAGCAAAGGATCAGCCTATGATGCTTCCGACAACCAAAACGGGGCTGCGGACAGGCCTCCTGCACCCTATATTTGGCCTCGACTGGCCTCCTGCAGCATTCTGCTGGCCAAAACACCTCTCGTGCTGCAGGAAGCCATCCAGCCATCCTGGCTGGCAGGATGCTGAAGGAGGTGTCTGTCCCATCTGTCCTCCCCCACAACCCCTGGCTGGCCCTCCGAGAACTACAATGCTGATCCAGCTCTCCAAGAAATCCAGTTTCACACCCCTAATCTAGACCATACATTCTTGGACCCTGAAAGGCATAATCCTGCACCCAATTGTCAGCAATACACAAGTGTCTCTTGTTACTGTTCCATACTACCCCACACAACCCCACTTCCTAAAATAGTGTATAAACTTGATTTTTTGAGGGGGTGATGTCTCAGCCAAGATTCTACAAGTACTAGTATGAGCAATATTGCTTATGCCAAATATGTTTTTTCTTAATTATGTTTGAGAAATATTTTCAACTGCCGCACAAATCCCAGCGACCAGTTAGGTCCCACAGAGTTGGCCTTCTCCGGGTCCCGTCGACTAAACAATGTCGTCTGGCGGAACCCAGGGGAAGAGCCTTCTCTGTGGCAGCGCCGACTCTCTGGAACCAGCTCCCCCCAGATATCAGAGTTGCCCCCACCCTCCTTGCCTTTCGCAAGCTCCTTAAAACCCACCACTGTCGTCAGGCATGGGGGAATTGAAATTTTCCCTTCCCCATAGGCTTATAGAATTTATACATGGTATGCTTGTATGTATGATTGGTTCTTTAAATTGGGGTTTTTTAGATTATTTTTAATATTAGATTTGTTTACATTGTCTTTTTTGTTGTTGTTAGCCGCCCCGAGTCTTCGGAGAGGGGCGGCATACAAATCTAATAAAATAAATAAATAAAATAAATAAATAATACTATTTCTAGTAAAAAGCCTAGAGGCTTCTGGGAAGTTGCCAATGGTTATCAAGTCAAATATTAACCATACTAAAAGTCTAATTTTACAGATATTTAACTCCAGTTTTTTTAAAAAGTCCCATTTAATTATATCATGCAATTCAACAAAAGTCTATAGAAGTTGTGACACAGATAAACAATTTGAGTTTCATAAGTAAACCTTTTTAATTTGAGAAATGGAGCAATGAGTAAGCAGGAAGTACTTATAAAACAGTCTTCATGTAAGTAAAACAAAATCCCTTAAAAGCAAATTATTTTACCTAGCCATTCAATTTGTAATGAATTAAGAGAGGATTCATTAGAGTTATGTTAACATAAACAAATGAAATTAAGTTTTAGTACTTGAATTTTTTTGATCAAGTAAAAATAACTTTATGCACTTTTGTAAGAAAAACAATATAGTTTATCCTGATATTAATTTATTAAACTATGACACAGCAAAATATGAGACATTTAAGATAAACAAAACATATGTAATCCAAAATATATATTTCTGTAACAAGTTTGACAATATGATTGTCATAACAGGAAATGCACATTCCTAGAGTTTTTCAATAATTTGAATATTTTAATTCACTGGACTTGTGTCGTTTTTCTGCTTTTTATGAATTTTTAACAAGTTAATTCATGTTTTACTGCTATGAGATACATTTATGTTGCTTGAGAATTTAAGCTGAATGATGAAATCAATTTCCTCATGTCAAATTTTCCTGGTGATTAAGGTGACTTCTCAAAAAATATGAATTGTACAGTGATCCCCCGAGTTTCGCGATATCGATCATTGCGAAATGCTATATCGTGATTTTTCCACCCGATGACGTCATTCCCTTCCTTTCTCATCTTTCTTTCTCTCTCTCTTTCTCTATCTTGCTTCTTCCTCTCTCACACTCTCTTCCTCCCTCTCTCATCTCTTTCTTTCCTTCTCTCTCTTTCTCTATCTCTCCCCCTCTTGCTCTCGAGCGGCAAGCGAGCAGCCGGGCGGGCGGGCGAACGGGCAAGCGGCAAGCGGCAAGCGAGCTGCCGGGCGGGCGGGCGAATGGGCAAGCGGCAAGCGGCAAGCGATCTTGGGGTTTCCCCTTTGCCTGGGCGGCGGGAAGACCCAGGGAAGGTTCCTTCGGCCGCCCAACAGCTGATCTGCTCCGCAGCGCGGCAGCAGCGAGGAGCCTGGGCAACGGGGAAACCCCATCTTCGGCTCCTCGCTGCTGCCGCGCTGCGGAGCAGATCAGCTGTTGGGCGGCCGAAGGGTCTTCCCCGCCGCCCACACGCAAACTCCACCATCTGCGCATGTGCGGCCATGGAAAAAGGGGCGCGCATGCGCAGATGGTGTTTTTACTTCCGCACCACTACATCCCAAAATATCGATTATCGCGAGGGGTCTTGGAACGGAACCCTCGCGATAATCGGGGGATCACTGTAATTTCGTATGTAAAAGAGGAGGTAAATTATTATAAAATAAATGGATTAAATTAGATTAGATTTATTGGATTTATATGCCGCCCCTCTCCGCAGACTCGGGGCGGCTCACAACAATAGTAAAAACAGTACATAGTGACAAAATCCAATGCCCACCAATCCAATTACAATTTTAAGTTAAGAAATTCATAAAACAATCCCAATATATATAAAAAACAAGCACACAATCAATCAAACGGCAAAACAACATGGGCAAGGGGGAGATGTTTTAGTTCCCCCATGCCTGATGGCAGAGGTGGGTTTTAAGGAGTTTACGAAAGGCAGGGAGGGTGGGGGCAATCCTAATCTCAGGGGGGAGCTGGTTCCAGAGGGTCGGAGCCACCAGAGAAGGCTCTTCCTCTGGGTCCCGCCAGACGACATTGTTTAGTCGACGGGACCCGAAGAAGGCCGACTCTGTGGGATCTAACCGGTCGCTGGGATTCGTGCGGCAGAAGGCGGTCCCGAAGATAAAATGTGTTAAAATACCAACTACACTGACTTAGTTTAATTTTGCATGTAGAGGCTTTCCCACATAACAGAGTGGAGAAATGTCGCTTGAAACATCTAGATAAGTATATGAGAGTTTTCTTTCAGGTTTGCCATCACTGATATAAGGTCACCTACTTCAGCAGGAGGTTGGATTAGAAGACCTGCAAGGTCCCTTGCTACCTTGGTATTCTGTATTCTTTGTTCTAAATGCTTGCATGGTTGCCTTAAAATTTCCAGGCACTACCTCTTTGTAGGACAAATCAAACTGAGTCATCCTTAACGTTACCATTTTAAATAAAAAATAATGAAAGCTGTGGGACTGTGATTTTTTTTACAGTGCCTACGCCACTAAAAAAAACAACTATGTACCAAAAAGGAATGGAGAAAGGAAATATGGGGGGGGGGGGGGGGGGGGAGGGCCTTCCCCAGTGCAGAAAATAATATAAAGTCATTGGTGAATGCTTAGCCTATGAAAGTCCGTGATCTGTTTATTTATACTCATGCTGGAAACATTTCTCCCTTTATGGGATGAAGAAATGAGCAAGTTGGGAGACAGGAATTTTGCAAGCGGAGTTTTTCTGTGACGCATGGGACTATGACTGCAGAAAATATTCCAAAGTCTGGTCGACTTTGGACAGAAGTGTGTGCAAACTCAAAAAAAAGAAAGGTAGTATTAATGAAATGAAAATTCTGCTGTCGGTGCTTACAGGCTTTTATTGTGTGTCTCGGCTGGAGAATGGGGCGGAGGGGGTGAGGAGCAGCTCGTACTGCACGCAGAGGCATGAATGCTCTTTTTGAAGGCGCACTGGAGATGGATTGTAGTTTAATTTAAAATGCTTTGCTGAAACATGTGTCTCCTGTGACGGCAGGAAGCTACCCTGTCCTGACATTCGAGCTGGCAGTTTCTGTTTCAGCGGAGGTATTTTTGACCGCCTTTAAATGATGTGCATGCTTTAAGAATACGAAAGAGGTAACATGAACAATCCTACACGAAAGTGTTCCTAAACAGAACACTTGTATTGTTTTGCTTTTATATTTGAGTGCATTGAGTTAAATTTCTCTGCTGTCCGTTTTACAACTTATAAATTCAGGAATGGTGCGTGCGCGAGTGTGCGCAGATGCGCGTGTGAACACAGTTTGCTACAGAACACAGGTCCATCTCACCTTTCATTATAGAACAATACAGAACCATCAGTTGCTAATTATAAGCAGTGATATTTTTAAATGGGTATATGCAAACCCATCCCAAATGCATGCATTTATTTTGTATCTTATAATTAGATGGCCCAATCTTAACATGAAATGTGAGTCTATGCTAAAAACTGATTCAAGACATGTATTGCATTCTCCAGGGGAGTATGATACACTGGTTCTGGCATTTGAACAGCACCTCTATATTTTTAACTTTTATTAAGTTTTTTTAATTTGACATTGTTTCTTTTTCTTTTTTTTAGAAAACGAAGAAAATGCCCTAAATGGGGAGGATGACAAAATTCAAAAAGATCCTTATTTTGTGGAGACACCTTACGGCTACCAGCTCGACCTGGATTTTCTCAAGTATGTGGAAGATATACAGAAGGGAAACACTATTAAAAAACTGAACATTCAGAAGAAGCGGAGAGTGACACCACCTTTTGCGCCTGTCAAAACCGCGTCCAATCAGTACAGTGGATGGACATCCAATGAATCTCTTTCTTCATCCAACAGTGATGAAAACAAACATTCATCTTTGCTTTTTGCAGCCCAAAGCCAATTAGCAGGGACAACTTCTGCAAGGCCATCCTTGGCATTTGAAGCTTCTCCAAGCTTCCTAACTATCCCTGAAAGCAAACCGTTGCTTCCTCCTTCACCACAGCTGCCTAGACACAACCTCCGAGTTACAAAAACTCTCATGGAAACACGTAGGAGGTTGGAGCAGGAGAAAATGGCAATGCAGCCCATCCCTGGAGAAACCCGGAGGCCTAGGCTTTCCAGTTTTGGAGCCATGGGCTCCACTGGTTCTCTTCCTTCCTTTGTCGGATCCAGTAGCCAGAATCAGATGTGCCAGCAATTCCAGAATGGCTATCCAGGCAATGGAGATTGTAACCTTTACCTGGCCTCCTCTTTGGGCAGTTCTATTCGGCACAGCCCCTTGAGTTCAGGAGTATCAACACCTGTGACCAACGTGAGCCCAGTTCACCTCCAACACATCAGGGAACAAATGGCTATTGCCCTCAAACATCTCAAGGAACTGGAGGAGCAGGTCAAAACCATCCCTGTGCTCCAGGTTAAGATCTCGGTACTTCAGGAGGAGAAGAGACAGCTGGTGGCCAAGCTAAAAAGCCAAAGGATGCTCAATCAGAACGACACGGGCAGTTTCAGAAAGAGGTCCTACAGTGCAGGAAACGCAGAGCAATGGAAGCACCTGTCTGCGGTCAGAGGAGGGGGAGAGCTTTACATAGACTGTGAAGAAGAGACGGGGAATGTGGGGCATAGCACAGAGCAGGTAGAAGAGTTCAGGCAGTTGACTGCTGAAGTGCAAGCACTGGAGAAGAAAATCCAGGACAGCAGTTACGATCTTTCCTCTGTGCGAGGCAACCGAGCAAATGTAGCAAAAGAGAACAGGTCAATTGCTGTCGGTGCAAATGAAAACATGAATGATATTGTGGTATATAACAGAACATTGAGGGCATGCAGGGATGTAGCTGTGGGTACAGAGGTGAAGACTAAAGATTTTGTCGGTGGGGTGTCGGAGGAAATGCTTGGTCTGTCAACTGAGGCTGAGAGAGAGATAGAACTTCAGCATCAGATGATCGAATCCCTTAAGGAGAAAATCTACCGGCTGGAGGTTCAGTTGAGGGAAGCCACGTACGACAGGGAGATGATCAAATTAAAGCATGAGCTTCAGGCAGCTGGATCTAGGAAAAAATCAGACAAGGCGTTAATGGCACAGCCCCTTGTCTTCAGCAAAGCGGTAGGCACAGAAACGCAAACGAGAGACCAAATGGTGGGGAACCACGTGGATATTGTTGATTCTTGTGTAGGGAACAGTCCCCAGATGAGTAGCATTGGTGTACTGTGTAGGCCTATGTTGCAGAGTTCAGCTGTGGGGCCAGATGTCCCCATGAATTGGTGGATTGTGAAAGAGAGGAATGAAATGTGTGATCGTTGTATCGGGAGTTACGTTGAGACCAACAATAAATGCGTGGGCACAGAAATGAGCTTCTGCGAGGTTGGGATCAATACAGAGGGATTGGTAGACAGCCTAAGCCCGCATAAGACCGAACTACAAATCAAGGAAGTGCGGCCGCTTGGCTATAGAGACTCTTTGGATCAGACATTGTGTCCAGCTAAAAAGACCACATCTTGCAGCACAAACACCGAGACTGCTTGCAGAGCCAACTCTGGAATCATGGCAGTGCCTTCTACCATTAACCAGGGAACCAATACAGTATTAGAACAGGCCGATGGATTCACCAACACAGAAGCGACGTCATCGACAGATTCCAGCACCAATACTTTGTTGAGCACCTCTGATAAGCAGACAAACACTGTGGCTGTGGAGCTGAAGACGGTGGCTGTCGGAGATGGTAGGGTCAAAGATGTAAATACTGCTGCTAAAACTCGTTCCATTGGTATAGGGACTTTGCTTTCTGCTGCTGCTAGCTTTGACAAAGCTTCTCTAACAAAGACCAAAGACTGCGGAGTAGGTCAGATCAGTATTAATGAGAACTATCTAGTTGGATTAAAAATGAGAAACATTGCCTGTGGTCCGCCACCCGTTTCCCTTGCGCCCTCCAGCACGAGAAGCATTGGCGTTGGGGATGATTCTGTGGACGATTCAGGGACCCCCAGCACTGATAACCCATTTCCTCTTCCCCAAATAAGTACCGGCCTGGACCATTACATTGAACAGGTTCAAAAGCTTGTTCAAGAACAGCAGATGCTCCTGGCTGAAAATTATGTTGAACTAGCAGAAGCCTTTGGAGAACCTCACTCACAAATAGGCTCTCTCAATTCTCAGCTCATCAGCACCCTCTCATCGATCAACACGGTCATGAAATACGCAAGCACAGAGGAACTGCACAGCTTGGAGGTACCAAAACAGAGCATGGACAAACCTACTGCTACAGGTAGGCAGCGTGTATTGAGTCCAGTCTGCTTTTAGCTGCAGCTTCTGAATGTATGGGGATTTGTAGCTGCTTAGTATCTGGGAAATAGGAAAGTCATTGTCTGATTCTTTAGAACAATGATCTGAAGATCACTAAATATTTTTACTTCTCTCTCAAGAGAACAAGAAGGTGTTTAATAGCCCTTTTCTGGATAACCAATTTTATTTAGAGTTTATTTATAAAACACGAGCTACAGCCATCCATTATGAGCTTTATGCCTTTTAATAAAATTGGCTAGCTGGAGAAGGAACTTAGAGGCTCCTCATGATTTTGGGCTATCATAGATAAGCACAGCTCTCATATATCATCACATAATAACAGAGATCATATGTTGTGAGCCACTCCAGGTCCTCGGAGAGGGGCGGCATACAAGTCTAATAAATAATAATAATAATAATAATAATAATAATAATAATAATAATAATAATAATAAATCAGTTGCCAGTGGTATTAATGCATGATATTTAAGTTAGCAAAAGAAAGAAAGAAAAGGATTTCACCTTTATTTAGAAAATATTTCAAGATCTAGAAGATTATTATAGCATACTATAAGGGCAGGACGTAACTCAAATGTATGGAACTTATTTTATAGAATGAATAATGATTACACTGTTCTCTTCTGTGAATTAGCAATATTTGTTTCCATTGCCTTTCTCTTTTTTCTTTTTTTGGCTTTCCAAATTCCCATAATGGCATAAATTTATTTGAAACACTGCTGTTTATAAAAAATGATCTGTTTTGAAACTGTTGGTATGGATACAAACTCTTAATGCCAAATGTTAGTATTTGTGTCTGAATTTTACAGCATCTATACTGTAATTTTTTTGTATCTAATTAATAATATAGATCTGCACAAAATATTGTACAGCATTAGAAGTGGTCTAGGTTTTTCATTTGAGTGGAAAAAACTAATAATTGCCTCATCCTTATTATTATTATTATTATTTATTGAATTTGTATGCCGCCCCTCTCCGCAGACTCGGTGCGGCTAACAACAG
The DNA here is from genome assembly GCF_031021105.1 of Erythrolamprus reginae. Taxonomy (NCBI): domain Eukaryota; kingdom Metazoa; phylum Chordata; class Lepidosauria; order Squamata; family Dipsadidae; genus Erythrolamprus; species Erythrolamprus reginae. The sequence continues at coordinate 271,783,329 of NC_091951.1, read as the reverse complement.
CAGTAAAACAGTACAACAAAATCCAATACTAAAAAACAGTTAAAAACCCATTATATAAAAACCAATCATACATACAAACATACCATACATAAAATTGTGAAGGCCTAGAGGGAAAGTGTATCTTAGTTCCCCCATGCCTGTCGGCAGAGGTGGGTTTTAAGCAGCTTACAAAAGACAAGAAGGGTGGGGGCAATTCTAATCTCTGGGGGGAGTTGGTTCCAGCGGGTCGGGGCTGCCACAGAGAAGGCTCTTCCTCTGGATCCCGCCAAGCGACATTGTTTGGTTGACGGGACCCGGAGAAGACCCACTCTGTGGGACCTAACTGGTCGCTGGGATTCGTGCGGCAGAAGGCGGTCCCTGAGACATTCTGGCCTGGTGCCATGAAGGGCTTTATAGGTCTTAACCAACACTTTGAATTGTGACCGGAAACTGATCGGCAACCAATCCTCCTATATAAGAGCCCCTTTAACAACATCTTTGTACCACTGCCTCCTTTCTCTTAGAGTCCTCCTGAAAAATGACAGTGGTTTTTCCTTCTTTTTCTCACTACAATTCCACAGGCTTTATTTTCTTCCAACTCCAATTACTTTTTCTATTTCATCTTACAGTTAGTCTTCAACTTATGACCACAACCAAGCCCAAAAATTCTGTTACTAGGCAAGACAGTTGTTAAGTGAATTTTTATCCCATTTTACAACCTTTCCTGCCACAGTTGTTAAGCAAATCACTGCAGTTAAGTTAACAACATGGTTGTTAACTGAATCTGGATTTCCCATTGATTTTGCTTATTTATTTATTCATTTATTTATTTATTGGATTTGTATGCCGCCCCTCTCCGGAGACTCGGGGCGGCTAACAGCGACAATAAACCAGTGTACAATAGTAATTTGGTATTAGAAATGATTAAAAATCCATTAATATAAAAACCAAACATACCATGCATAGAATTGTAAAGGCCTAGGAAAGAGGATCTCAATTCCCCCATGCCTGGCGACAGAGGTGGGTTTTAAGTTGTTTACGAAAGGCAAGGAGGGTGGGGGCAGTTCTAATTTCTGGGGGGAGTTGGTTCCAGAGGGCCGGGGCTGCCACAGAGAAGGCTCTTCCCCCGGGTCCCGCCAGGCAACATTGCTTAGTTGACAGGACCCGGTCGCTGGGATTCGTGCTTGTGAGAAGGTTGCCAAAAGTGATCACATGACACAAGATACACTGCAACCGTCATAGGTATGAGCCAGTTACCAAGTGTCTACATTTTGTTCATGCACCCCATACACATGGGATCACTGTTCCGGTAGCGGAAATGGAAATGTGTTCAGACCAAAGCATCTCTGACCTGCCCCTGTGCGCCCCGTGTGAAATTTGGCTGCTGCACATGTGCAGCAAGCGAAATCTCATGATTTTCACTGATTTTTTTTGCTTTTGCACATGCGCGGAAGCAAAGAAACCGGCAAAAATTGCTGAACTCTCATGCAAGGATACTCATCCTCACGAGATCTGGGTGATTTTTATCTTTTTATTGCTTCTGCGCATGCACAGAAGCAAAGAAATCGGTGAAAATCGTTGAAATCTCAAACGGACGAGGCATCCCCACAGGAGATTCCGATTTTCCACATATGGACAGAAGCTGAATCTCGTATTGGACATGCACAGGCTTTCGCCCGCCACGGGGAACAGAGCAGTAGCACCCTCAGCGGGCAGCTCCTTGCTTGCATGTGACCACAGGGACGCTGCAATGGTTGTAAGTGTGAAAAACAGTCGCAAGTCACTTTTTTCAGTGCCGTTATAACTTCAAGCAGTCACTAAACATGGTTGTAAGTTGAGGACTACCTATATTTCTTTTTAATATTGTTCTCCCTTTTCACGTTCTTCTCTCAGTACTCTAACTTTTCCCCCTTATTCTGTCTTCATCCAGCAATCTATTCGTTTGTGGTTTTTACTGAAAAAATTGGGGATAATGTATGTGAATGTTTGAGCTCTTGTATGAAAGAGAAGCCTGTGTGCCTGAGAGTGGTTTGTGTCTGCATGTCTTCATTGAAAATCAGTCTTTATGAAAAGAACGCCTGCTTTTACAAGCCATTCATTTTAATCACTGTTGCTTAATTTTAGTCTGAATGTTTATGTGGCCTCTGCCCTAATTGGAGAAGGCTTTATAATAAATTGTTTGTGCTGCACAAAGATTATGATAAATAACTTGTACATAATTTTATACATGAGGTTGCCCCAAAATACACAAGAAAAATTTTCCAAGATTTATTACTAAAGTAATAAATAGGTGTTACCGATAGCACGCTGTGATTGTTGTCAACCCAGATATGGTTATTGAGACTTTATTTCCATAGAGTTGAATGGATGCTATTGGGCCATTTCTCTTAATTATTATTATTATTATTATTATTATTATTATTATTATTAATCATCATCATCATCATCATCAGGGGAAGCACCAGACTGGTGATGAAATATGAAATTCAGCATAGTGATCTCGTTTGCTGTGTTGTATTGACATAATAATAATAATAATAATAATAATAATAATAATAATAATAATAATAATAATAATATTTGTATGCCACCCCTCTCCAAAGACTTGGGGCGGATCATGCTTTCTAAAAGTCCAAAGGCAAATTTTAATCTTATATATAATGCCATCACTTTTAGTACAAGCCAATGGGTTAGTTTAAGGGTCATTCTTTGTCAAGTGGACCAGGTGAAATTGAAGCCTTATTTGAAAAGAAACCATCACAAAAATAACATATATGATAAAAAAGTCCTCTTTCTAATGAAATAAAAACGAAGATGATTGAAGGTGAGAAAACAGAAAGGCATAGGAAAAAACTTGCTCTTTGTAATGAAGATGATTGAAGGTGAGGAAACAGAGCTCTATGTTTTCTTACCTTCAATCATCTTCGTTTTTTTTCATTAGAAAGAGCATATTTTCTTCTATCATACGTGTTGTTTTTGTGATGGTTTATTTTCAAATAAGGCTGCAAAAATCAGTCAAGTGGACACCTGGTCCACTTGACAAAGAATGACCCTTAAGCCAAAATAACACTTTACTGATTTGTTTGTACTTGATTTCTGTTGTTTTTGTTTCTCCTGTTTCATACTGAATTTGATGATGAAAACCAGTAGTTTGAGATTTTATTTTATAAAGCAGTTTTTAAGAACAGTGTTTAAGGGGCTGCATAGGTTTTTTATTTCAAAATCTGAACAAGGAAAAAAAATGGCTTGCGTTCCTTTGGTCAAATGTACCCAAAACAATTCCTTGAATATTGAACATATTGTCTCTAGCTGTATTTTTCTTCTGTTTTTTTGCACAGACCTCATACTTAAATTAAAGGCTATAGAACAGTAGTTTCATGTGTCAAACAAGCATCCAAGATCTTTTGCAATCTGGGACTGTTTTGCTGTTGCATTCCTATAATCCTGAAAATGTTTTCCTTTTTCCTGGTAAGGAAGTAGTTGCAGTGGAAACTTCTTGTTATCCATCTGCAATTGTTTAGGACATTGAACTAAATGAAAAAGCAAAACAAAATTGATGAATGGTTCTGCCATTTATTCGTGGGAAGAAAGTATGTGAGATAAATTCAGCTTCTCCATCTGCTTTTAGTGTCTTCCAGGAAGTGTTATACAACTAGGACTTGGCATTCTGCTCTATACTATTTACTGTAATCCTTTAATTTAAACCCCATTCTAGCCTTTTACGGTGTGCCATATTTACAACAGCAAACTAGAAATTAAGGATAATCAATAGGATGAAGGAATTATTATTATTATTATTATTATTATTATTATTATTATTATTTATTAGATTTGTATGCCGCCCCTTTCCGTAGAATCGGGGTGGCTCACAACACAATAAAAACAGTTTATAACAAATCTAATAATTTACAATATAAAATATTAAAAACCCCATTATTAAACAAACATACACACAAGCACACCATACATAAATTGTATAGGCCCGGGGGAGATATCTCAGTTCCCCCATGCCTGATGACAAAGGTGGGTTTTAAGGAGTTTGCGAAAGGCGAGGAGGGTAGGGGCAGTTCTAATCTCTGGGGGGAGCTGGTTCCAGAGAGTCGGGGCCGCCACAGAGAAGGCTCTTCGTATCTCCCTAATGTAGAATGTTAAGATTAACTGAATTATTTTTAAAAATCATATTATTTATTTCCACCCACTCTGGTTTTCATACCGTAGCTTCTTGATGATAAACATTCAAGTAAACAAGCTATACTGTGGGATTGCATTAAAAAGATGTAAAACAGCTGCCGCTTGTAATAAATTTTCACATTTTTAATGAATTTGTGTTTTTAAAAACCATGTACTTTTTAAAATAAATTAATAAAAGTTTCAAATGTGACAATCTGAAAATATTTTAAATTCACATATCGCCCTTATAATGGCTGAGAAAATGTGATGCTATTTATAAATGCTTTTATAGTGTTATTTGTAGATGAAAAATGCATTATTTTTGTCCCTCATTAGAAAGAAAAACAGGAAGGTTACTTTTGCTAACTCAATGAATACTGTACACCAGGGATGTCTAACCTTGGCAACTTTAAGACCTGTGGACTTTAACTCCCAGAATTCCTCAGCTAGCCATGTGGAATGTTTGAATTTGTGTATAGAAGAAATACTAAGCAAAAGCATTTTTATTTGGCAAAATACAGTTCGATAATGCTTTTTTTTTCCCCCTTGCCAATATATGATATTTGGTTCCACAATAGTAATTTCCATATAATTCCAGGCTCATCAAAATTGAAGCTGGGGCAGGAAATTGGGACCATAAATGAGGAGAAGACTTCAATAATTGGAATGAGACAGGACCAAAAGATTTTGACTTCCCAGGATAGCACATTATCTTCAATTAATCTGACAGATGACCAACTTGCTTCTGGCCTTTATGGTAATTCTGTTATACTGTTGTTTGTTACGTTATTTTTTTAAAATAGGTTGGTCATTTTCTAATAGTGTAGTCCTCAAGTGAAATGGTACACAAGTTAAATCAGTGTTTCCCAACCTTGGCAATTTGAAGATATTTGGACTTCAACTCCCAGAATTCCCCAGCCAGCGAATGCTGGCTGGGGAATTCTGGGAGTTGAAGTCCAAATATCTTCAAGTTGCCAAGGTTGGGAAACACTGAGTTAAATAAATGAGGAAAAACTGCATTTGGCCTATGGAGAAGTATGCTTATACTTGTGTGATTTTAATATATTCGATCTCTGTTCCCAAAGTAAAATATGCTGACATACACATACATCCTGAAACCTGGGGAAGTGAAAACGACCTCCCCCTAACCTCCGGAAGGCCAAAAATCATCTGACCAGCACACTGGAGCTGACATAGGGCAACGCCTCGCGTGCCGTCAGATATGGCTCCGCCTGCCAACTTTGGTACACGTGCCATAGGTTCGCCAGCATGGGACTAGAGTGTCAGCTTGTTGTGGGTCAATCTTTGTCAAGTGGACCAGGTGAAATTGAAAATATGATAGAAAAAAACATTGTCTTTCTAATGAAATAAAAATGAAGATGGTTGAAGGTAAAAAAACAGAGAGCGATAGAAAAAAAACATGCTCTTTCTAATAAAGATGATTGAAGATGATGAAACAGAGCTCTCTCTTTTCTCACCTTCAATCATTTTCATTTTCATTTCATTAGAAAGAGCACATTTTTTTCTATCATGTATGCGGTTTTTGTGATGGTTTCTTTTCAAATAAGGCTGCAAGAATCAGTCAAGTGGACACCTGGTCCACTTGACAAAGAATGACCCTAGTAACAGAGTAGAACCCGGGAGAGAGTGAGCTCTAATTCTGAGGCACAAAGTCACCTGGGCAACTTTAGGCAGGTCACTCCCTCTCAGTCTAGGGAGGAGCAGTGACAATCACTTCTCACATTGGGCATACTGCAAATCCCATCAGCCACAGACTGTCAATTTTGTCGGCGTTAAAAAATGCATCTGTGTCGGCAGCCCTTGGGATCGTGAGCTTTGCTCCGACCATTTGTATGAAACAGGTATGATTGATTGTGGGTTTTTATATATATTTAATGTTTTAAACTGCATTATTATTTACTGTGTTTATTTTTACCATTGTGAGCCGCCCTGAGTCCACGAGGAGAGGGGCGGCCTATAAATCGAATAAAATAAAATAAATAAAATTGGCAGGAACTAGAAAACACATTTCCCCCCCCCTGCAGTAGCTCCTGCCTTATGGAACATTCTGCCCTAAGCGATTAAAATGGCGCCAACCCTCTTGGCTTTTTGCAAAGCTTTACAAACTTGCTGTGTACCTGGAACTGGGACGGGGAATGTGTTAAGGACCTAATTACTTGGCTTTACCATTAGTTGATTAATCATCCCAGCTGCTGTTTCTACTTATTTCTTTTGTGGATAATTTTATTGTTTTAATGCTTTTAAAATTGTTTACACTGTTTTATAATTTTAGAATTGTAAGCCGCCCAGAGTCATTTTGTGCTGTTGGGCGGCCATAGAAATGGAATGAATGAATGAATAAATAAACAAACAAACAAGTAAATGCTGCCAAGAAAACAAGGCAGTCACCATGAGTCAATCCTGACTTGAACACTCTCCTCCCACAAAGAAAACCCTGCTACAATTTAAAGGCCATCGTAACAATATTAAATGAGCATGTGAGTGGGGAAGAGGCTTGCACCATCCAAACTTCCAAAAGTTTGGCCATGATATTATCATATGTGGATTTCTATCCCTTGCATGGATAATGTATATAATAATGCTCTAAGATGGAGATACAACTGGGATAGGTTAGGCCATATGGCCCAGTTGTGGTGTGTGGGAAGTCTGAACTCTCTGTCCATAAATTTCTTGCACATTTTAAATTTGTCATTGGCCAGAATAGCTTAACAGTGTTGACAGTGTTGGTACGAATCTCTGTTAACATAATTTCTGTACTCTTTTCGGTAGTGTGTGCGAATGATGGTATGTTGAAGTCCATCATGAAGAAAAACGATGGGAAAAAAGATGAGAATACAAAGAAGAATTTGCAGTTTGTGGGTATTAATGGAGGGTAAGACCATAAAGTTCTGGAATTAGATTTTGTCCTCTTTTCCAAGTACCGTATATAGAAGTAAAATTATAGTCATAAATTGATATTTGATCACTTTATCCAAGACATATAATTCAGTGAAATTTTTAGTATGTCTTGTCAGGGGAAAATACACTGAAAAGAGACTATTATACAAAAACCGTATATTTTCAGTCTATTTTCTCCCCTGAAGACATGCTGGGATTACCCTTGATATCTTTATATGAACATAGTAGTTATATACTGTAGTTTTAGTTTTCCTGATATTCAACAACAATATTTTGGGACTAAATGTTTTAATCATAGGGGTTTTTTTTCAAACAAGTTTTTTGAGAATTTCTTAAAATGAGATTATACTTCTCTTTATCCATTATATCAGTATCTCCCATCAGATAAGCTTTAATTTTAAAAATAGAATTGATTTTTCTCAAATATTTTCTTCCAATATACAGAAGCAGCTGAGAGAGAGATTATAATTTCTTTGAGAGCTTTGAGAGGAAAAAAAACTTTGCCTGATTATTTAACACTTAACATAAATCAGGTTTCTCATTATTCATTTGATGAATAGTTGCACTTTCCTAACTATTGTGTTCTATCAGTCAGCTTCTTAACATCATTTTGATGGTTTGCCTGTTGAGGAAGGAACTTTGACTTAATATAACTTTTAAAAGCCTTCCTGTAAAAGACTCATGGAAGAGAAATATTTAGAAACCGTTATAAAAACAAAAAGGGGCACAGGCATTCCTCAAGTCTGGGGGAAAGAGATAGATTTAGGAAGAAACTTAGACTAACTCCTCCCTAACTCACTGAAGTAGAAAAGAGACAGGAAGAAAACACTTGCAGGATTCTATTAATATAGCCTATCAGTGAATCATTAAAAACCAAGTCTTTTTTTGGAATCTGCTTCTTGATCTGGACAACCTCAAAGTGCTGACACGTCTCAAGGCTGGCACTAAACTGTAGGAAGCTGGGATGTGGCGAAGTAGTTGCTAAATTTAATTTTGAATATGTATGTAATAGTACATTAATAAAAAGCCATTTGATTTCCTAGGTATGAAACCACATCAAGTGATGATTCCAGTTCGGAAGAGAGTTCCTCATCAGAGTCTGATGATGAATGTGCCGGGAATGATTACGTTCAGATTGAAAATTCCAGCGTGCTTGAAAGGGAACATAGGTTAAATAGGAAAGAGGTTAAACCCATTCAAGAAGAAGAAATAATGCATGTTCAAGAGGCTGAACCTGAGAATGTAGAAATCCGTGAGAGGTATGGTATATTTTCTGCAAAATACAGAAATTAGTAGATGTTTTGATTATCTGACATTTTTCATAAGGCAGGTGGTCCTCGATTTATGACCACAATTGAATCTAAAATTTCTGTGGTTCAGTAAGACATTTGCTAAGTGAAGTTTGGCCCATTGTATAACCTTTCTTGCCACAGTTGTTAAGAGAATTGTTGCATTTCGTAAGTTAGTACATACAGTGGTACCTCTACTTAAGAACTTAATTCGTTCCGTGAGCAGGTTCTTAAGTAGAAACGTTTGTAAGTAGAAGCAATTTTTCCCATAGGAATCAATGTAAAAGCAAATAATGTGTGCAAACCCATTAGGAAAGAAAGAAAAGCTCGGAATTTGGGTGGGAGGAGGAGGAGGAAGAAGAGGAGGAGGACAGTCGCTGCCCAGAGCGAAGGAGCATTTCTTTTCTCTGGGCGCTGGCAGAGGTTTATTCCCTCTCCAAGTGCTCAGAGAAAGGAAAATGCTTCGTTCACTCTGGACTGCCAAAGCCTCCTTAACCACCACCGAAAGGCTCCTCTGGCAGCCCAGAAAAGCCCAAGATGGCTGGGATTAAAGGGGGGAATGGCAGGAAACTGGCCGGGCCTTCGTGCCGCTCTCAAATTTACTGGGAAATTTCTCCAGGCTCTGGTTCTTAAGTAGAAAATGGTTCTTAAGAAGAGGCAAAAAAATCTTGAACACCCAGTTCTTGTCTAGAAAAGTTCTTAAGTAGAGGCGTTCTTAAGTAGAGGTACCACTGTATTTGTTAAGTGAATCTGGCTTCCCCATTGATTTTGCTCATTAAAAGATCACATGATCTCAGGACATAGCAACTGTCTTAAGTATGAATCAGTTGCCAGGCATCTGAATTTTGATCACATGATCATGGGGATGCTATAAAGGTCATAAGCAGTGAAGGAGCGGGCACGTCTGGCGGCTGCGCTGGTGCAAGATTCACCTTCTGCGCATGTGCAGGAAGTGAAATTTTGCAAGAGGACGCTTGTGCGCATGAGATTTCAGCATTTCAAGTGAGTTTTTTGCTTCTGCGCATGCACAAAAGCAAAAACCACCGAAAATTGGTGAAATCTCACGTGCAAGAGCATCATCACGTGAGATTATGCTTCCTGCCCATGCGCAGAAGCTGAAACTTGCGTGGGCGCTGGTGTGCATGCATCGGGGACACATGCACATCTCCATTTTTCCATCCGGGACTGTGCACCAGACCGTCCATGAGCAGCAGCCTACTACTGGTCATAAGTATGAAAAATGGTCATGTCACTTTTTTCAGTGGCATTGCAACTTTGGACAGTCACTGAATGAACTATCATAATTTGAGGACCTGCGGTTCTCAATAGGCCTGTATTTTTAACTTCTTTTTTTGCTAGGCAATTTAAGGCCTGCATTCACAAAACAAAAGTGTTAAGGTTCCAACCTGCTTCATATTTAATAGAAAAACAGATACTGAAATGTCTTTAAAAATACAAAATTCAAAAAGTTGGTAACTACCAGTAATCCTTTAACTTCACTCATAATGCATATAGAAGCCACTGCATTACAGGAATATGGTGTATTTGAGAGCAGCAAAAGCTCAAAAAAACCTCTGAGATTGTTATTCTTGACTACTTTTTTGAAACAGAGAAATAATTATAGAGTCAATATTTATCAGGCCAATGTTGAGGTTTAGTACATCCATTTTCTAACTTATGTAAGCAGCATAACTCAGACGTGACCAGACATCCCACCCAAAAGATAAACTGTTCGGATTATATTTTAGTTTATTGATCCTTCACTAATCCATTGATGCAACCTGGTGGTTGTTCAGAACCAGGGCTGGGCCCTGCCTTCTCTGGGGGGGAACGCCATTCCAGTAGCGGGAATGGAGCTGTGCTCCGTCACCGCTTGTGGCAGGTGGGCGCTGGAACAGGCCGCTCACGCCGAAGCCGCCATGAGGAGCACGGCAGGCAGTGGAGCGGCGGAGCGGGCAGCAGGAAGGCAAACAGGTGGTGGAGCAGGTGGCGGAGTCGCCATAAGGGGCCTGGCGGGTGGCAGAGCAGTTGTCACTTACTTTATTTTTGCTGATTTTTGGCCTTTTTTGCTTGTGCACATGTGCAGAAAAAGCCAGAAATGTGTGTGCATGCACATCCTTGTGCAGCATCTGCATGCGCCAAAGCCGAATCCCATGCCACCCCTGCGTGCTCACAGCCCTTTCCAGGACTGCCGGAAATGGTGGCCCATCACTTTTCAGAACTTAAATTCCCACTTGTGGATTTGAAGAAAAGGAGATGTAACATTGCTTTATATTTATTTGTTTTTTATCAAGTGTGTATTGATAGTATACATAGATATAACACTGTTTATATACATGATATGCGCACTAATAAGAGGGAACATTAGGATAAGGACAGGTGGCACGCTGGTGCACTTATGCACGCCCCTTATTGACCTCTTAGGAATCGGAAGAGGTCAACGGTGGATAGTCTAAGGGTAAAGTTTTGGGGGTTTGGTGAAGAAACTACAGAGTCAGGTAGTGAGTTCCAGGCATTAACTACCCAGTTGCTAAAGTCATATTTCCTGCAGTCGAGTTTGGAGCGGTTTACTTTGAGTTTGTATCTGTTGTGTGCCCGTGTATTGTTGTGGTTGAAGCTGAAGTAGTTGATAGGAAGGATGTTGTAGCAGATGATTTTGTGGGCTATGCTTAGGTCAGTGATGGCAAATCTTTTTTTCCTTGGGTGCCGAAAGAGCGTGCCTATGTGCTATTGCGCATGCACAAGTGCCCACACTCATAATTCAGTGCCTGGGGAGGGTGAAAACAGCTTCCCCCACCTGCCAGAGGCCCTCTGGAGGCTGGAAACGGCCTGTTTCCCAACTTCTCGTGGGCCCAGTAGTTTAGTTTATAGTTTATAGTTTAATCAGATTTGTATGCCGCCCCTCTCCGCAGACTCGGGGCGGCTCACAGCAACAGCAATACAAGACAAATCCAATATTAAATTAATTTTAAGAACACCACAAGTTAAAAACCAATCATACACACTAGCATACCATACACAAATTTTATAAGCCTAGGGGGAAGGAACATGTCAATTCCCCCATGCCTGACGACAGAGGTGGGTTTTAAGGAGCTTACGAAAGGCTAGGAGGGTGGGGGCAACTCTGATATCTGGGGGGAGTTGATTCCAAAGGGTCGGGGCCGCCACAGAGAAGGCTCTTCCCCTGGGTCCCGCCAAACAACATTGTTTAGTTGACGGAACCCGGAGAAGGCCAACTCTGTGGGACCTAACTGGTCGCTGGGATTCGTGCGGCAGAAGGCGGTCCCGGAGATATTCTGGTCCGGTGCCATGAAGGGCTTTATAGGTCATAACCAACATTTTGAATTGTGACCGGAAACTGATCGGCAACCAATGCAGACTGCGGAGTGTTGGTGTGACATGGGCAAATTTAGGAAAGCCCATGATAGCTCTCGCAGCTGCATTCTGCACGATCTGAAGTTTCCGAACACTTTTCAAAGGTAGCCCCATGTAGAGAGCGTTACAGTAGTCGAGCCTCGAGGCTTGTGTTTCACCCTCTCTATGCTCCAAAGGCTTCCCTGGATTAAAAACACCCTCCCCCATTCCCCCTGGAGGCTCTCTGGAAGCCAAAAACGCTCTCCCAGAGCCTCTCTGAGCCAAAAATCATCTGGCTGGCACATATATGCACATTGGAGCTGAACTAGGGCAACGGCTCGCGTGCCAGCACATATGGCTCTGCATGCCAGCTGTGGCACCCGTGCCATAGGTTCACCATCACTGGCTTAGGTCATATTTGAGGCAACGTAGTTCTAAGCTTTTTAAGCCTAGGATTTCAAGTCTGGTTGTGTATGCTATACTGTAGCGAGTAGAGGAGTGGAGGGCTCTTCTCGCAAAGTATCTCTGGACGCTTTCTAATGTATTTATGTCTGAAATGCAGTGTGGGTTCCAGATAAATGAGCTGTATACAAGGATTGGTCTGGCAAAAGTTTTGTATGCTCCGGTTAGTAATGTGATATTATCGGTGTGATATTATTGTGTGAAAGGTAGATGCTTTAGTACACAATATTCTACTTAATTTAGTACACAATATTCTAGTTAATACCTAGAATATGGGCTGTCTCCTCAATAAGATGCATGTTGTAGTCTTGAAATAAAATCTGTAAAAATTCATTGTTTCTTTCAAAAGAAACTCCCATACATTTTAGGAACTGGTAAAGAGCTTTTGCTAGGGTATGTTTTCTCTAAATCAGGGCTTCCCAACCCCTGTTAGGAAACAAGCTGTACGAGCCAGTGAAGCTTCATTTGTGCATGTCTGGCAGCTACATAGCATACAAAACTATTCACCTACCCACCGACCCATCCCCCAGGTCCATGCAAAAATTGTCTTCCATGAAACCAGTCCCTCATCCCAAAAATGGAGGTGGGTGGGTGGGAAGATTGCTGTTCTAAATTAAAACGAAACAAAAAATTAAATCTAAACATGTCTCTTGCCATCTTTTTCCCCCCAGATATGAACTGAGTGAAAAGATGCTGTCAGCGTGTCATTTTCTGAAAAACAGCATTGATGATCCAAAAGCCATGAGCAGCAAAGAAATAGTAAGTCCGAGTATTTAATCCAAAGGAAGAGGTTGCTCCTAGTTGTCCAACTTGTCTGTGAAAAAGCAGCATAAAACAAGTTTCACAAGTTTTGATATTCCTGAATGGCTCATATAATTCATGTGTAGGGGAAGAAGGCACGTGTTCCCGCAGCTGGCAAATACGGTCTGTTTTATTCACGCTTGTTTATGCAAGAAAACTAACTGCTCCATCAATCCTGAACCATAATGGACTAATGTATGGCATATTTCAGTGCTAAAAATAAGCAGACAGGCTGAAACAAAGATATTTAATCCCTTCAATTAGCGCAGTGTGGGCTTGTTTTTGCAATGCTAATTTTAGCCTTTAATCCACTTGCCTTCTTCAAATTTGCTATGCTGGTAGATGGTTCAGCCAAAATATATAATAAAAATGCATTGCACAGACTTGGCTAAAATCTCATTGCATTTAAAAGCCACGGTGTAATCCACTTAGTCATGCTCTTGATATGGAGGCTGCTAACAAGTGTAGAAAAATACTTTAGGGCAGAAAGTGAATGTTCCATTGACTGTGAAAGTGTATCTGTTGTTTGATGTGGAACGTGCTTCCTGTGTTACCAAAAACAGAAATACATAAACTTTACATGTCTTCATTTTTAAAAGTATATTTGTGATATGCAAATAAATAGATCTATTTATTGAAGTCTGTGTATTCAAAGAATTTGAAATTAACCATTCTCCATGGTGGGTGAAACTAGCATTCAGAATGGATTGTCCTTGTCCAGTCAGAGTGAGGACTGAGTCAACTTGAAGCTCCATCCATCATCTTGGCCAAAAAATGACCGGGCAATTGATTACCATAGGATTTGCAATTCTGACCATTATTCGGACGAATCTGACGAAGGCATTCGGGAACTTCTTCAGGATATTGACAAGCATGGTGATCTCGAGCTCTTAGAAGACAAGGGCATTTTGGCAGAACCACCAATTTCTTATTTATTTCTGGTTCCCAAATCTTTGGGGGGGTTGCAGGCCAATATTGGATCTGAAGCGTCTTAACCTGTATATCAAGTACTGCAGGTTCAAAATGCACTCTTTCAAGTCCATCCTGGGGGATGACCATCGGGGTGATTTTATGGAATCTCTGGACTTAACTAAGGCCTACCTGCGCATTTCTACTGACCATTGCCATAGACAATGTACCTTAGGTTCTATATGCAGGTAGGCACTTTCAATATAGAGCTCTTCCCTTTGGCCTGTCCTCAGCGCCTAGGGTATTCACCAGGGTGCTGGCAGCTATAGAGGCCCACCTTCGGTTCCTGCCCATGCGTGATCCATGTGGATGATATTTTAGTTCAGGCCATCTCTAAACATCTTGCAGTGTGCCACCTCCAGGTAATGATTCTAACCTTGCTGCAGCACAGGTTTTCTGTTAATTTGGACAGGCGTCACCTGTCTCCCTCAACTTCTCTGCCCATTTAGGTGTTCCTCTCTCAGGAGAGACAAAAGTGGCTCTAATTCAACATGAGTCGAGGGTTTCTTTGGCCCTCTTGTTCACTCTCCTGGGGAAAATGATTTGATATAACACCTTTGGCACACCTATATTCTAGTGAGCTTCAATGTTTCTGCTTACCTTTTCAAAAAGCCGCAGAGAGTCATCAGCAAGGTGAAGATCCAAGGACCTCAACAGGTCCTGCAATACCTTCTCTGGTGGCTGTTCCCAACTTTTTCCTGGGGGGTATCTATTACAAGAGCCGTCCAGGGTGGTTGTTATAATGGATGTCAGCCCGTTCAGCTGGAGAGCCTATGCCGAGGGTCTCATTGCCCAGGGTCAATGGTCGCCAGTGGAGGCCAAATGTTGCACCAACTGGCTGGAACTCTGGGCAGTTTTTCTGACTCTCATGCAGTTCCAGCAACTGGTCTCTATCCTGCCTGGCTTCTAGCCACTCAAGAGCAACGTAATAAATCAACACACAACAGGTGAGCAGTAAAGCAAAAGAAGTTTCTTTTATATACAGATGGCTGAACGCCTCCTTGAATGCAAGACCAATGCTGATTTATGAGTCCAGAAGGCCAGAATTACTCACTCAAAGTCCACATGACACATTCAGGCTTGTGCCAGAGCAATGCTGAATTATAGTCCAAAAGGTCAGCGTTACACACTCAAGTCCACACAGCCTTTCCTGCTTGAGTGTCAGAGTTTACAGAAATCCAAACCAAAACGAAACTCCGCTGCAACAATGTTTCTCTCTTCAAAATGCAAACGATAATCACCCACGCAATGCATTCCGGCCCTCCCTTTTTTTAATCAGGATTTCAGCAGTGTCATTAAATCATAACAGCTGTGTTCTATCATTTGTTTCTATGCTTGCGCAGCTGCTCCTGCCTTCCCAATATTCTCCTCACCCGAGGATTCAGAATAGGGTTACTCATTACGTCTTCCCCTTCTGATTCCGAGGAGCCTCTGGCTGGAGGGCTGTCTGAAACCATTCCCGTCTGTCTCTGCTGTCTCTTCCTGATCCCTGTCTTCCCCTGCTTCTGACTCTGGTTTGCTGTCTGACGTATCTGCCTCGTGCCGCAGCAAGACTGGTCTTCTGTAAACAGATGATTTCCAGCACTCTTCATCAAAATCCCCAGTCATAGCAGCTGGCCTGAAGCCAACCACAACAGTCTCCAAACAACATATTCTTGTTCTTATAATGTGACGACCAAGGCCCACGTGAACCGGCAAGGGGTTCTTGATAATTAGCCTTGATGACAGAGGCACTGAGGCTGGGACTTGGATGGAACGACATCTTCTGTCTCTCATGGCAGACCACATCTCCGGGCAGATTGACTCAGCCACCAGGCAGTGGATCAGGCAGAATGGTATCTACATCCTGCCATTTTTCAAGATCTAAGGAGCCATTTTGACCGTCCACTGGTCGACCTGTTCTCTACCCCAGAGAACACCTAGCTCCTGCAATTTTATTCTCACTACCTGTCCCAGGGGTAGAGAGGACTAATGCCCTTCATGGTCCCGAGCCGTGCAGCCTTGTGTATGCCTTTGCCCTCTGCCCATTCTACCCAAGTTCATACAGAAGATATTAGAAGAACATGCAGAGTTCTAAAAACGTTGTCAATATCACTGACTCAGGCGTCCCTGGAGGTGTGTTGGGTGGCTACCTGGGCATTGCCAACACAATTCATTAGAAGGTCGACAGTTTGGTGTCATCGGGTCATCGGAGGCAGTTCTGCAGCAAGTGCAAGAAACAGCTAGATAGAGGACCAGGTTTCTCCCATCTATGGTATGGTATGCCCCATTCTGAACGCTAGCTCCACCCACCATGGAGAAGGGGCATTGGGCTTACCTGATCCACTTTTTCTCTTGGGGTGGAGCTAGCATTCAGCCCCGCCTAGTTCCTTTCCGGTCCAGCTGCAATAGAGACAGCTACAATATAGACAATTACAAAGACAGTTATTAGATGGGCTGCGACACTCATCTTGAGATTTGACAGTTTTATGTGTCTGGCCACATTGGGTCTATTTTTTTTCTTCGGCTTTGTCAAAGCTCTGCCAAGATGGCAGACAGAGCTTCAAGTTGATTGACAGACTCAGTCTTCACTCTGATTGGATGAGGACAACCATTCTGAATGCTAGCTCCACCCCATGAGAAGAGGCGTATCAGCTCCTTACCCTTCAATTGATTATATACCTTTAAATGAGAAATTATTCTACATATAGAAATAGAGTTAAGTCTAATAATAAGAGAATATATAACAGAGTAAAAGGCAAAGATAATAGGAACTACAATTCATATTTCTGTTTGACCTCTATGATTTACCCCAAACAAATTCATGTATGCAGTTCTTAGTTGTACAGAACTATTTTATGCATTTATAATGCCATCTTTTATTATGATGTCATATAGTTGAAAAAAAAAGAATTTAGAAGGTGTTATGAAGGATAAAATTGAGCAACTTGATAAGAATGAGAGAAAATACAACAAAAAAATATGTAGAATACATGATGATACCGGTGCACTAATTTAAGGTCTTTATATTTTATGTTCACTATACAGTAATACCTCGTCTTACGAACCTAATTGGTTCCCGGGGGAGGTTCGTAAGACGAAAAGTTCGTAAGACGAAACATTGTTTCCCATAGGAAACAATGTAAAATCAATTAATCCGTGCAACGAAAAACCCCCGCAAAAAACCCGCCGCCACCCGGCTGTCACCTCCTGAACCCGAACGCCAAACCCGAACTTCTGGGTTCGGCGTTCGGGAGGCTGCTAAGAAGCCCCCCGGCTGTTTTAAAAGGTGACAGCCGGGCGGTGGGGCTTCTCAGTGGCCTCCCAAACCTGAACTTTTGCTGAACTTCCGGGTTCGGGGTTCGGGAGGCCGCCGAGAAGCCCCGCTGCCCGACTGTCGTCTTTTGAAACAGCCGGGGGACTTCTCAGCGGCCTCCCTAATGCCGAACCTGGAAGTTTGGGTTTGGCGTTCAGGTTCAGGAGGACGCTGAGAAGCCCCCCGGCTGTTTCAAAAAGCGACAGCCGGGCGGCGGGGCATCTCGGCGGCGGCGGCAGCGGGTTCGTAAGAAAAAAAAAGTTCGTAAGAAGTGGCAAAAAATTTCTGAACCCCAGGTTCGTATCTCGGGTTGTTCGTAAGACGAGGGGTTCGTATCATGAGGTACCACTGTATTTAGTGTTTTAAGGACAAATCATCCTAGAGAAAAATCTTAACTGTGTTGTCATCAACTGGACATAACTTTATATATATTTGTAGTATTTTTAAACAAATCTATAAATCTAACAAGTAAACAACAGAGATGAGGGACTTTTAGATTAATCTGGCCAAGTTTCAACCAGTTAGGATCAACCGTTTCACTGCAACCCTTTCCCTCAAACTATTCTATGCAATGGAAGTGCAAATATTCTATGTTCATTTAACTAACAAGTAAAAACTATTAAATACAGAACTTCAGTACAGTGTTCCCTCGATTTTCGCGGGTTCAAACTTCGCGGAAAGTCTGTACCACAGTTTTTCAAAAATATTTATTAAAAAATATTTAATTAAAAAATATTAATTAAAAAATACTTTGCGGGTTTTTCCCCTATACCACGGTTTTTCCCACCTGATAACATCATATGTCATCGCCAAACTTTCATCTGCCTTTAATAAATATTTTTTTTAATAAACTTTAATAAATAAACATGGTGAGTAATAATCTGAATGGTTGCTAAGGGAATGGAAAATTGCAATTTAGGGGTTTAAAGTGTTAAGGGAAGGCTTGTGATATTGTTCATAGCCAAAAATAGTGTATTTACTTCCACATCTCTACTTCGTGGAAATTCGACTTTCGCGGGCGGTCTCGGAACGCATCCCCCGCGGAAATCGAGGGAACACTGTGTACAAAAATCTATGGAAGTTTAGAATAGGAATCTCTGGGTTTTTTGTCCATTTTCTTACAAAATATTCTCACAAAACTATAGTTGTAGTCAGCAAACATAAAACATCAGGGAAACACAAACAAAGCATTGGGCGGTACCATTTGCCATGGCTATGTCTTGTCCCTGGGGAGAAAGTTGGGCACCTGGGCTTGGAAAAATGTTTTTTTAATACTGGGGGGGAAATGCTGGTTTTCATGTACTTTATTTTCTCTGTGAGGATGAAATAATTTATAAATAGAGCTTTGCTTTGAAGCTTTTTGTGTTTGATTTTGGCAGAGGTTTTGTTTAAACACCATCCAGCACGAGTGGTTTCGTATATCAAGCCAAAAATCAGCTATTGCTGCCATGGTTGGGGACTACATAGCTACTTTTGAAGAGACTTCTCCCGCAGTCCTTCGGCAAATCATCAACATGTCAGATGGAAATGGCAACACGGCTCTTCATTACAGTGTCTCCCACTCTAACTTTGAAATTGTGAAACTGCTTTTAGATGCAAGTAAGTGGGCCAGTCTAAAAAATTGGGTGGTTCCTTGTATACGTTGTATCTAAAACCAGCGGATTATGATGCTCAGTTGGCCTCTAAATTTAGGAGGTTTTAATAAGAATTAATTTGTCATATATTTTTCACGTGAATTAAATTGATTTTGCATTTGAGCTATTGTCCCTTTGGAAATTCTTTCTTTAGTTGCTAAGAATTCTGCTCCTAACTACAGTACTTCTTTAGTGGTGATAGGTCCTCAGAAAACACACACCATTCCTTGATACTTCTAAACCAGTGGTGGAATTCAATTTTTTTTTACTACTGCTTTTGTGGGCAGGGTATGGCTTGGTTGGCGTGATAGGGGAAAGATATTGCAAAATCTCCATTCACACCCCACTCTGGGATCTGCCAGTAGTATTTGCCAGTTCTCCAAAATTACTCAAAAGGTGGAGTCAAAAAGGGGAGTGAAAGTGTTGTGGTTAGCTCTGGCCCAGCTCCTGCCCCAAGGAATGTGCAGGTGAATGTGGGGGAAACATCCACATGCCTCAGGCCTGTTTTGCTCCCGATGGAATCTGCCGACGAAGCCTCCTCTGACCAAGGAAACGTGAGTGACAGGGAAGAGGGGAGTTTGGCAGACAGCCCAGGAGGAGATCAATCATCTATATCATCCTTGGATTCTGAACAAGAATTAATGACACATCCATGCATGCGTAGAGTGATGCATGGGAGACAACAACTGAAGGATTATTACAAGAGAAAATGAGGCCACCTGTGGTTGGGTGGGGCTGCTGTAACTAGTGCTACAGATAAAAGTGCAGCCTGGTGTTTTAGCCTCATGGCAGTTTATCTGATTCATTGTTTCGTCAAGATCGTGGTTTTTGTGCTGTTCAAGATTGTGTGTGGACTCTCTGAACTTTAGAATTGGACTCAATTTCCCAGTTATTGGGTGAGCAATTGGATTGCATTTAACATGTGCCTTGTGTGTACCAGAAAATCCCTTTGACATTTAAAAAGGGAGCGGTTTCTGTTTTTCTGTTTATAAAAACTTTTGGGTTTTCCTGTTATCTTCTGGTGTGTGTCTTCCTGGACTAATTACCCTGTAATTACGCGCGGTTGAAACACGCCGGCAGAACAGAAAGAAAGATAGGAAGTGAAAAATGTATAAAAATACAGTACTGTATTTTGTACTGAATAGTTACCCTAGAGACAACTGACATTTCCCGTGGTATCTCTGGTCTCAATATAGATATTGATTTTTTGTTTAAAATAAAGTTTGTTTCTCTTTTATTATTCTGGACTCCTGGTATTATTCTCACACTACCGGTTCTCCAGAACCTTTCAAAACCTGCTGAATTTCAACCCTGCTCTAAGTCACTGAGTTAAATACATAAAAACATGTCATTTCTGAAAGGCTTAGAAATGCAAAAAGCATTGCTAAAATATTTGTGTGAGGGAGTCAACTAAAGTGCAATGATTTTTTTTTAAAAAAAAATTAAAGTTACATTAAACTTTTTGATTTATTTATGAGATCTTCTCTACTAAGACTTCCCTGTGTACCTGAAATTCTGGCCAGAGACTGTTACTTGTGGCAGTTCATAGAAATTTAGAATTGCCTTTGTTTACTGTCTGTAGCCATTGCATAAACTGTGGCTTTGTGCCCTTTCCAGCCCTCCTATCATGCAAACTATAAAGAGAGAGTTGTTCTCTCTCCTTGGCTGAAGAACCATTCCTGTCTCTCTTTTCTCCTTTGCAAATTCTTCTGAATCATCTTCATTATGTAAGCAATTATGCTGCACTTGGAAAAGACCGCTCTGATAATAGTTGATTCAGTCCTTTTGCACAATTGTGTCTTCTGAGCTTTCAACTTTCTCAAGAGATTCTCTCATCTGATCTTTTTGCAGATGTCTGTAATGTAAATCACCAAAACAAGGCTGGCTATACACCGATTATGCTGGCTGCCCTTGCAGCTGTAGAGGCAGAAAAAGACATGAAGATAGTGGAAGACCTCTTTGCCTGTGGAGATGTGAATGCAAAAGCTAGCCAGGTTGGTCTGCTGCTATCAATCTTGGTCATTCAGAGGCTAGAAGATGCTCCCTGTTAAAATAAATGAGCCTTCCCATCTTGCCATCCCTGGTCATGAAGAGGGAGGGAGAGTTTGGGGGATTGTGGGAGCTGGGGTGATACCTGCTTTTGGAAGGCTGCAAGAGAACCAGAAGTATCTTGCTTGCTATTACAATAATTCAATCATATCTTTTTTTTTTTTTTAAAAAAGATTAAATTACCCAACCTATGCATTTTGTTGCCTGACATTGAAAGAAATCATACATTTCAACTAATAGTTTTGAGGAGAACCTTTTGGCTTTACTCCCAATTTCCCTTTACTGTTTTCAGAGTAGATATGTAATAACTAAAGTTAGTGAAGCTGCAGCTATGCAAATCCATCATTTATTTATTTATTTATTTATTAATCAGATTTGTATGCCGCCCCTCTCCGCAGACTCGGGGCGGCTCACAGCAATAATAATACAATGTAAACAAATCTAATATTTAAGTTAATTTAAAACCCCAATTTAGAAACCAATCATACATACTAGCATACCATGCATAAATTTTATAAGCCTAGGGGGAGGGAAAGTATCAATTCCTCCATGCCTGACGACAGAGGTGGGTTTTAAGGAGCTTACGAAAGGCTAGGAGGGTGGGGGCAACTCTGATATCTGGGGAGAGTTGGTTCCAAAGGGTCGGGGCCGCCACAGAGAAGGCTCTTCCCCTGGGTCCCGCCAAACGATTGTTTAGTTGACGGAACCTGGAGAAGGCCAACTCTGTGGGACCTAACTGGTCACTGGGATCCCAGAATGAGGGAGCCACAGCAGAAAAGGCACTTCTGGACCCCGCCAGCTGGATTTCCTTGACCAATGCTTAACAAGATGTGCTTCACATGTTTGTATTTATACTATTGGAGATGTCCAAAACATTTCTCAAGGGGAAAATCCAAGTAATGCCAGGGTCTCCAAACTCAGTCCCTTTAAGACTTGTGGGCTTCAATTCCTATAATTCTGGGAGTTGAAGTCCACAAGTCTTAAAGTGGCCGAGTTTGGAGACCCCTGAAGTAATGTCTTTTAGATATGATCCTCACAACATATCCTGTTCAGAAAAATCTTTTTTTACTGGAGGCCTAACACTGCACAAACCATAGTACAATTTTAAATCTAAAACACAAGATCCTGATTGGTATTTATCATTAATTTGGTTAATATTATTTAGAAAACTCCTATCTTCACTTTGAGGTTTACCGTACTTTAAAAGTACATTTAGAAAGAAGCCAAATTAATGGCCATCCATGAACATTATTAATATAAACTCTTTAAAATGCTCAGGAATGAATTGCCTTATAGCAGTGATGGCAAACCTATGGCACAGTTGCCACAGGTGGCACACAGAGCCATATCTGCTGTTGCTCTAGCTCAGCTCCAACATGCATGTGTGCCGACCAGCTGATTTTTGGTTCACAGAGGCTCTGGGAGGGTGTTTTTGGCTTCCAGAGAGCCTCCGAGGGATAGGGAGGGTGAAACATGAGCCTACTGAGCCCACCAGAAGTTGGTAATCAGGCCGTTTCTGGCCTCCGCAGGGCCTTCGGGGTGGGGGGAAGCTGTTCTCGCCCTCCCCAGGCATTGAATTATGGGTATGGACACTCGCACATGTGCAATAGCGCGCGCCCACGCTCTTTCGGCACCCAAGGAAAAAAAGGTTCGCCATCACTGCCTTATAGGAAGCCTTAGAGGGAGAAAATGGCTGCCTGTCCAGAACTGAGTAGAGTTTGTATGAAACCCTGATATTACATGTATTCTGTGTAAGTGTTTATGACAGGTCCACATTTAAGAATATGATGATCTTTTAATTGGGTATGCAAAAAAGTAGGTGCTGGTGTTCTCTGTGAAATTCTGTTCCCAAAATGAAAGGGGCTCATTTAGGTTTTTCTCTCCCGCCATGCAGGCTGGTCAGACCGCTCTGATGCTTGCTGTGAGCCACGGGCGAATAGATATGGTGAAAGCTCTGTTGGCTTGTGGTGCAGATGTCAACATCCAAGACGATGAGGGGTCCACGGCTTTGATGTGCGCAAGTGAACATGGACATGTGGAGATAGTCAAACTTTTGCTAGCTCAGCCTGGATGTAATGGTACTCTGGAAGACAATGTGAGTTGTTTGCTTATTATTTGCATTCCACCCTTATTCTGTACAATTCAAGGCTGGGTACAAGATGCTCCTTTGTGTGGTGAGTTTGGTTGCAGGAACAGTTTTCATGTTAAGGGAGAATTAGATAGAACTCGAGATCTTCCATTTGCTAGACCTGCGTCTTAACCACCACACCACAATGGTTTTCAGTTGCCTCCATACATTCCCATTAGTCCATTACATTCCACGTCATCATGGCTGAAATTATTTTAGGGTAGAAGTCAGTAGACTGAAAATATGCATCAGATGTGCTTGCTTGAAATTCAGCGGTAATTAAAACATTGAATTTTGCTTGGTTGCCAGTTAAATGCAGAGGCACCTGGCATTTGAATCTGAAGGAAACAGAGATGCTTTTGAACTGCTAGCGGCATCCTCTCTGTACTATTTCTTTTACAATGGCGTTGCCTTTTCTCTGAACATATGCTATTTATCTGACTGGATTAATGGAGACTAGCATTTTTAACAATGATACTGCAACTCTTTCATTTAAAAAAAATCTGCAGAGAGTTCTTTTGACAAAGGCATAATTCATGTTATGAAGAGCAGACTATGACCATCATTTGTTAAAATATGAAATATGCCTTTCAGCTCTGTCTTACCTGTCATTTTATTGCTAGGAAATCTAACTCAACCTATTCCCTTAAAAATATCCACAGATTCACATATTTTTCCCCAACTCTGAATATTGGCTCAGCATGTTCAGTAACACATACCACAATACACCTTTTTGCTACTTTTTAATCAGCATATCTTTTTAAATGGGTAAAGATATTCTATTAAATTTAGATGAAGTTCAGATCGTGTGTTAAGTCACAGTTGTTAGATGGATTGGTAGATGATAGAGAGGGAGGTTAAACCTAAAATAAAAGTAAATGCTCTATTAAAATGATGTTCCCCCAGTGGAGGCTTTAATTATAGTCAACTCCAGTGTACCATGGCTGTACATGTATATTCAAGGAACAGGTATAATCATATATATAAACAAAAAAGCAGCTCTTTAGAAACACTGGAAATTAATCAGGTTTCATTTAATAGGAGTTATCATAGTGTTTCCATTTTTTAATTTAAGATTTTGTTTTCTATTTTTTTTCCTTGCTCTTAACTTTTGTCTGGAAAAAGGCTCATAATTATTTGCAAGGTTTTTCTAATAATAATCCAGCACCCTCGTTGGGAGAAATTTGAAACCCATGGTGACTGCTGAATTGCATCATAAAGCAAAATCACAGCATTTATCTTCATTAAAATTAAGTGGATTTTTTAAAAAACGGAATATTATTGTGGCTGATTTATATTACAGGAAATTACAGTAAACAGAATAGCTTTTAATATATCAACATTGGTATGGATTAAAAAAAAGAATATACACATTTTCTTCTAAATATGCTATGATTATAACTCCTATAGTCAAAACAACAGGGAACTCTGGGATGTATCGATTTAGTGCCAGGTGGGGGGAGCGATTTATTTATTAAGTGTAGGACATCTAAGAGCTCATGCAATCACTGATGTACAAATTTAGCTTAAATGAAGCATACACACACACACATTACAACATGAGATAATATATTAAGATAAAACCATAATAAACTCAGCATAAGAAAGAGCCATAGGCTTTCACTGGGATAGATTTATAATGTAGTATCTAAAGAAGCTATCTATCTAACTGCTACTGGTATGGCTGCGATGAAATTGTCCCAGACACCTAGAAAATTCCCGAGG
The DNA here is from genome assembly GCF_031021105.1 of Erythrolamprus reginae. Lineage (NCBI taxonomy): Eukaryota > Metazoa > Chordata > Lepidosauria > Squamata > Dipsadidae > Erythrolamprus > Erythrolamprus reginae. The sequence continues at coordinate 271,758,555 of NC_091951.1, read as the reverse complement.
AGACATTCTTGAATTATGGGGAAACAATGATCTAAAAAGACAGACATGTTTTTTATCTCATTTATTTTCTTTTTCTTAAGGATGGCAGCACAGCACTTTCAATAGCCCTTGATGCTGGGCACAAGGATATTGCTGTTCTCCTCTACGCGCACGTGAACTTTTCTAAAACTCAGTCCCCGGTGAGTGGCCTAAGTTGTAACTCATGTACTCTGTGATTGATACAACTACTATACGGGGTGTGTTCCAAAAGTAATGCAATTATTTTTTTAAAAGTAATTTGTTGAACAGATTTGCACAAACACTTAAAATTCTTCAAAGTACTGTCCTTGGGCTTCTACACATTTTTCCCAGTGACTCTGTCTTGACCGGTACGTGCCCTGGAAGGCGTCTTTGGGGGACCTCTCACAATGTCTTCGTCACGGCTGATTGGATCTCTTCTATGGACAAAAAACGTGCCTTGCCACAACGTGCTATGGGTCCGCGAGTTCCTGGCCAAACACTAGGTGCCAATGTTGCCCCACCACCCCCTATAGTCCTGACATCGCCCCAGCAGACTTCTTTTTGTTCCCAGCCCTGAAAGGAACCCAGTTTTAGTCCATAGAAGAGATCCAATCCGATTTTTTAAAAATTGCATTACTTTTGGAACGTACCCTGTATATGGCTGAGTGCTGAGAGGATTTCTGATTCTTAGAAGGTCCAGTAAATTAGTCTTCCACCCTCAGGCTAAAAGCTGCTAGGTGGTGTTCTTGTTCTTTTTGCTTTCATGGCTATTTATGATTGCGCTATTTCAGTGTACCTGTTCTATTGGTTGGAACCAGGGGTGGATTGCTGCTACTGCTGCTACTACCGGTGCACTGCGCACGCAGCTTTGTTTGTGTTGCACATGCGCTATGAGTGTGCATCCCCAGTGTCTTTTTGCTTCTGTGCATGTGCAAGAAGCAAAAACACACCAAAACCTTGCAAAGGGACACACACGCGTGTGACTTTTCAGCATGTGCGGAAGCAAAAAATTGCCCAAATCTCACACGCGTGCACATTCCCTCATGAGATTTTGCTTCTGCGCATGCACACACAAAAAAACCAACAAAAAAGATGGTAGCGGCCAAAGGACTTCCACTGGAGCAGTCGCACACAAATTTTGCAATCTGGCATTCGCTATCGGTACATAGTCCGCTACTGCACTGGTAGCAACCCACTACTGGTTGGAACAGATCAGAGGTGATACAGTTGACTTACAGGAAGCTAATAGAAGCAGTAATGAGCTAAGGTTTATAAGTCTTATCTCTAGGGTGAGGCTCATGTGCTCTTTAATCCAGATTACAAAAAGGAGCAGAAATCCGTTCTTGTCCCTTTCTATTGCTATTTTTCTTTCTACCATCTTCTGTTTCTGGAACTGTATCTTTGCAAAACCAATTCCCCATGGCCACATTTTGTTTTGAAAGCAGCATTTGTCAGGAATTAAAACTCCTGAGATAATATCTTAATATCTTAATTGAGAATGGTGTCTTTCTGAAGCAGTTGAGCGTGCAGCAACCTAGTAATTATGTAAATAGTATTTAACTATGCAAAAGCTCTCTGTTCTGTCTGTTCTCTGTTGCTGTTTGTGAGAAGTGTGCTCTGTAGCTGCTGTATTGCTATATTGATCTGTATAGCACTGAGCCAGCATAGTAATAATTCAACATACTGAATGTTTCTGTGACTTTGTGTTCTAACTGTACTAATATCATTTCCTCCCCTTTTCTTTTCAGGGAACCCCAAGGCTTGGAAGAAAGCCTTCCCCAGGCCCTACTCACAGAAGCTCCTTTGATTGCTAATGCACAGAGATGTCTAAAAACTGCCACATCCTCTAAGCTGCTAGTGATTACTGTTTTACAGTGACAGATATTGAATGTAATCGTCGTGTGCCTGTACTCACCAGCAAATCGAAAGCCAATATTTAAAACTAGGGTGGCCTCTGTAAGAGAGGTTAAGAAGCACTCTTGTGGATAAGAGAGAGTTTACACATGATGTGGCTATCAGTTGATACTTCAGATCAATCCTCACCACTCGGTCAAACGCATCATCCATACGGCAGAAACTTTTTAGGTTTCCAACAAGGTGAAAGAATCTGATACGATTAGTTTGCTGGGTGGATGACTTGCTTTATGGGAAAAGCTGTCATAAAGGAAAGGTTTTGAGCTGCGCCATAGGTCATATAAAACCCTAAAGTCCCCCTTTGCTCCTATTTTCAGCTTCCAGAAAATAGCCTATCTTTGCTGCCGAATATATCTTGCTGTTACTTACATACAGTTATTTAAGCTAGTCATTGGGTTATGACTCTACTGTATTACTTTGTAAAGGTATGTTCTCTCTATATATTTATATTTGCTACTTTGGGGATGTTGGCAAGAACTCTTTTATTATACATGTCATTCCAAAATGATGCTGATTGTTGTGTGAATGCTTTTTTATTTAAAAAGGGATAATTGCTTAAATTTGCCCTTTGGAATGTCAGCTGGTGGCTTCATGGCTTTTTAAATAGAAGATAGACTGTTGTGGCCTGAATTGGCTAAATAAATTGTTGCTACCGATTTGTATAGCTTTTCTATAACAGAGTCAGTATTTTTGACACTTTGAATTCCAACATAACCAAAATAATACTATACACATAATAATAATTATTATTATTACATTTTTATTAACTCCATGATCCCTAAGATGTTGGAAGATGGTATTCTCTACTGAAAGCAAATGTAGTTCTGGGCAGCTAGAATGCTTATTTTCTTGCCTTGTTCTCTGCATCATACGCATTTTAATGTTTGAAGTGCCTTAGATTCTTGCCATATTTTCAAAATAAAAAATTATTTAGCTTATTATATGCCTGGGGCTTTTTATTGTTGAGTTGTTTTGGGATTGTTTCCCCCAGACTTGAAAACTGGGAAAACATTTTTTACACTTCTGTTTGGTTTACAGTAGTCCCTCGCTATACCGCGCTTCACCTACTGCGGCTTCACTTCATCGCGGGTTTCTGAGGAAGTCGATCGGCAGATTTAAACAGCCCGCCGAACTTGATCGGCAGGTTAAAAAAAAAAAAAAATCTAAAATTGTAAATACTGTATTTAAATACTGTATCTAAAATAAATACTGTGTGGGAAGGGTTTATAAACACTTAAAACAATGAAAACTTACCAAACAATTACAATATAAATACTTAAATAGGTACTATCAGTCGATAAATTCCCCATCGCGGATTTCACCTATCGCAGCCAGGTCTGGAACGTAACACCAGCGATAGGTGAGGGACTACTGTACATTGTATCAATAATACACATTAGGTTTGAGAGCTAGAAACTATAATTGGAATGAATCAGAGTCCTATATTTTAACATAAAAATAAGTGTCTTTCATTAATATTTTCCAAAACTCGAATGACATTTCTTTTAATTTTCATAGAATCATGTAAAACAGATAAAAGTAAAATGAAAGGGGAAGCACTAGAACAGTGATGGCGAACCTTTTTTGGTTTGCGTGCCAAAAGGGGTGTGGGTGTGCGTGTATGTGCCCACACCTCTTCCCTCCCCCCTCCCACACATGCTCAAACCCCACACTGCCCCTGCGCATAGGCTTCACTGAATCCTGGAATGTGAAAAAACGGCCAAACGGTCTAATTGGAAATTTAGAAAAATGGACTTTTGTTTTGCCCGTTGTGTTGTTTTTTGCACTGCAAAGCCTTTAGGGAAGCTTCCTGAAGCAAAAAAAATGGCACTATGGGAAAAACGGAAGTTCAGAAAATGGACTTTCAGTTTAGCCGCTGTGCTTGTGTTTTGGACTCCGAAGAGTTCAGAGAAGCTTCCTGAAGCCCTGAAAAAACAGCGCAATGGGCAAACGAAGTGCGTTTTCCAAACTTCCAGTTTGCCCGTTGTGCTTTTTTTTGCACTCTGGGGCTTCAGGAAACTTCCCTGAACTTTCCAGAGTGCAAAAAACAGCACTCTGCCTGAGCTCTGACTGTCCCTCCTGCTGTTCCTGTCACCAACAGGGAAGCAGCAGTACGGGAACCACCGCCATTGGGAGCGAAGGGGTGGCTGTGGGCAGCCTGGGGCTTCCCTCCCTCCCCGCCAGAAGCCTGTGGCCACTCAAGGAGCCTGTCCAGCTGGGGAGGGAGGGGAAGCCCCAGACCACCCGTCCTGGCCCTGCTGGCTCTGCTCCTCTTCCGAGGTCTGGCTTGCCCCTTGCCCCAGCGGCAGCAGTTCTCGTGCTGCCGCTTTCTCAGCGGCAGGAGCAGCAGGCGGGACAACCAGCCACCCAACGCCCAAGGTGCCCAGTCACTCCTGCCCTTCCCCCTGACACTGGCGCAGCTGCTGTTCTTCTGGGGCTGCAGGGCTGGGCAGGAGGAATGCCAGCTGTTCTGGGGTGCCTGAACCAACCATATGCACCGGAAGGTGGATGTTCTGCGGGCTGGAGGGCTGGGGCCATGCTGGGGGATTATGGAAGTCTACATGTTTTAAAGCTGATTGAGAAACACTGGATTACACAAATGTTTTCCATGAACAAATTCAGCCAATGCTGCCAGGAAACTAAATCTCATATAATTAAAAGAAACTATTTTTTTTAGCCAAACCATTGTACAGTAGTTGCTAAAGAGTCTATGGAGAGGGGCGGCATACAAATCTAATAAATACAAATACAAAATAAAGAAGAAACAATTAGCTGGGGTTTTTTTCCTATTAAAATCACCAGAGGGATTAATAATGCAATTTACCTATGTAGCAAAACCCAAAATAAATTGGTTTTCTGTGTGTCTTGACAATGCAGAGTGCATTTCTAGTAAGATCCAAAGCTGGAAGTCCTAAGGGTCTTCCAGCAACACAACAAGAAAAATATTTGCCTGGTTTCCTATCTGGCTATGTGCATTTTATGCTATATGCAACTTATTATATTATAATTACAGTAGTTGCACTTCTTAAACACTGTATCCCCTTTTAAGTAATTGTTTATTATGGAGACACCTTTCTGGCAATTCTGGGACCTCTAGAGTGGTATTCGAAGGCCTAATGTTCACATAGCCCTCCAGCAAAGTAGGTGCCTATATGGTACAAAGATGAGAAATGCAGCAGCATTTTTCTGTTTGCCATTTAACTGTGAAGAGCAGCTTTATTTAGAATGGATTTGTGTCCAGAAGCACCCTGCTGAGTTTCCTCAGGAAGGAAATGGATAATCATAGGTTGTCTGTTTGCTTATTTAAGCACAGCAGCAATTTTCAAGACCCAGTTGCTGAAGGGTTTAATCCAGAGACCTTACCAAACATACAGTAGCATTGTGCTGTAATGAAAAGTAAATAAACCTGCAAGAGTTGCCAAGAAATTCTTCTAAAACTGAAGGACACATCTGAGAATTTTGGACATCACTTAGAGACAATAATATCAAAATACGGGTACAAGGCATTTATTTGGCACAAATTTCTTGGAATTTGGGACAAATTTAATTACTCTCCCTATTTGAAACCTAACATACTTTCATTGAAACTAACCCTCCTAGAGAAGATCAAAGGGCATGGTAGTCTGCAGAAGTAGACATTTTTTCCCTGATGATGTAATCAACTTTAAGCCTGGGCAAATATTTAATAACTGCATGATGGGGAATCATGAAATGGCAACTATTACCATTATGTTCATCATTCAAAATACATGATGATGATTATGATCATCACCCAGTAGAACAAAAAGAAAATAAAAGAAAAAACAGACGTACAAAAAGTGAACTTTGATTGATAACATGATTCTGGAGAATTGCAAAAACTTAACAGCTTATGTATAGTCTGGATTGATTATAAAAAGACATTTGATTCATGACCACATAATTGAATCCTTATTAAATGTTTGGAGATAGCTGGTGTCATTAAAAATATTTGAATATTTATTTAAAAAAACCCGATACAGTGAAATACAGAATTGGTGGTTGGAAGTGAAAAAGATGGGCTTGTCAGCCATAGCACAGGCATTTTCCTGGGTGAGTCATTTATCACCTTTATTTTTTGACTTTGCCATGATCCCGCTTTCAGTGATTTTAAAGAAAACAAATATTGGCTCTTAGACAGCAAAAAATGCTAATAAAGTCTCACATTTGCTATATATGAACGATTTAAAATTTTATGGAAAATCAGAAGTGGAAATCTAGTTGTTGAAACACTGTCCGAATTTTAATACATGCATAGCGATGGAATTTGGCATAAAGAAATACATTGCTACAGTGGCAATACATTGGGTAAAATCAAAATAATGAAATGTAAATGCAAATTAGTCAAATGATCAGAAAAATCACAGTGAAACCTGCAATTATCTGGGCATTTTACAGTTGGATAACATCGCACACAAACAAATTAAACTCTGATTAGGAAATAATTGTCAAGCCGGTGCAGAGGTTGGTGATAATCAACAGCTTGATACACTATCTGTAGAAGGTCTTATGTTTATGGGAACTTGGGATGGGTGATTTCATGAGGGAGCAGATGCAGCCACAAAGCATTATTTCGAGAAGTTCAAGGCTATCATATGTCCACCACCTGGTTGGAAGCAGAAGGAGTTGTCCCGCTGGCACAACCTGAGTGGGCAACTTGACATGTTTGTGTGTGTGTGGGGGGGCAAGGTATGTGAACTTTCAACTGAGTGGGAAGCTCAGATTCAGGTTCCCCGATGTAGGTGCCAGGATGTCTCTGGAAATAAATTGGAACTTTGAGGAATGCCTTGACTTGGACTCTGATTTAAATTTGGATGTTACTTGGAACCTTGTCAATAATTTAAAAACTAAAATTGAGTGATGGCAACACCATCAAATCCATCAATACGTGTGTCGTATCTGTGACATAATGCATTGCTGGAATTAACTGGACATAAGCTCAACTGGACACTTTGAACAAAAAAATAAGAAAACTGACTACTACCGATATGCATTACATCTCCGTGGTGATATTGATAGATTACAGGTAGACTTACAGCCACAATTGGTGCCAAAATTTCTGTTCCTGAGACATTTGTTAAGTGAAAGTTCGTCCCATTTCTTGGGGCAACCCCTTTGTTGCCTCAGTTGTTAAATGACTCACTACAGTTGATAGTAACATGGTTGTTAAGTGAATCTAGCTTCCCCTTGACTTTGCTTGTTAGAAGGTTGCATAAGGTGATCACATGACCTTAGGACATAGCGACAGTCATAAATATGAACTAATTGCCCAGTGTCTGGATTTTGATCATGTGATTATGGGGATGCCGCAAAGGTCGTAACTTTGAAAAACGGTCATCAGTCACTTTTTTTCAGTGCTGTTGTAGGTTTGAAACAGTCACTGAATGAACTGGCCGGCAAAAGTGGAGACAGAGTTTTAGTTCAGGTGAAACTGTTGAAGAAGAAAAACATTCATTGACTGATCTGCAAGACAGCAAAGAACAAGCATTTAATACAAGTTAAAAATTGGAACTTACTAAATGTACAGGAAACAAAAAGTGAAAATCGTAATAATGTAGTAAAAACACAAACAGAATGTTGCCAAGGAAAAGCATTACATGGTTAGTTTCCACAAAAGCTGGAAGGGGAAAAGGGAGAAAGATAAACATCTCAGTGGGTTGCAAAATCCCCAAGGGCTTGATTTTGGCTACACAAGGGCAAGCTATTTAAAGGAATGCAATCAAACCCAGAATCGAAAAATCATCAAATGACTCAAAGTACAAATGGTTTAAAGCAGGAAAAAAAATTAGATCATATACTCAGCTTGTGCAAGAAAATCTCACCATCTGATTATAAACAACAACAACACAATTGCCAAAATGATTCACTGGAACATCTGTAAAAATTATCATATCCCAGTGATGAAAGATTGGTGGGAACATAGAGCTGAAAAATTATTTAAAAACGAGCAGGCTAAAATATTGTGGGATTTCCAAATACAGACCGATAAAAGGCTCATAACACCCAGGTTTAATTATGGTTGAAGGGAATTGATGTGGCAACACCAGAAAACAGCAGAACTGAAGACTGTAAATCTAATCCTACGTAGCTTCTGCTCTCACACTACTTACCAGAGCTTACAAAACTTTCGCCAGACCCATCCTCGAATACAGCTCATCTGTTTGGAACCCATATCGCATCTCAGACATTAACACCCTTGAAAATGTCCAAAGATACTTCACCAGAAGAGCCCTTCACTCCTCCACTCGAAATAAAATACCCTACGAGACTAGACTTTCAATCCTGGGCTAGAAAATTTAGAACTAAGACGCCTTAAACAAGATCTAAGTATTGCCCACAAGATCATATACTGCAACGTCCTGCTTTAACCACAACAACACAAGAGCACACAACAGATTTAAACTTAATATTAACCACTCCAAACTTGACTGTAAAAAATATGACTTCAGTAACCGAGTTGTCAAAGCGTGGAACTCATTACCAGACTCCATAGTGTAATCCCCAAACCCCCAACACTTTACCCTTTGATTATTTTGGGTTGACCTATCCAGATTCCTAATAGGCACTAGAGTGCCTTCCGTCCCCTGTCCTATTGCTCTCCTATATCTCCTATACTTTTCTTCTATTCCTATATCTCTTCTTCTATTCTTTCATTGATATGTTCTATTACTATACATTTCTATTATTTCTTAGATATATTTTACTATGAGTATCTCCTCTATAACCTTCATCATGTATTTTACTGTGTATATAGATATATACGCACTAAAACCCTTATTGTGTATTGGACAAAATAAAAATATAAATAAATAAACAAATAAACAATGAATTGACAATGATCACAAATCAGAGGTGGAATGGTTGGGACTGGTTCACCTGGACCAGTAGTAAAAAATGCTACCGATTCGGGCAAATCGGTATGAACCAAAATATTGGATGATCAGCTGTGTAACGATTAGCTGTGCCACATGATCTACATTAGCTAGAAAGCAAGATTTCCTGCTTTCTAACTAATCTAAGTTGTGTGGCACAGCTGATGCCCCCTTTGCTGTTCTATTTACATTTGCAGACTGATGCTCCTTTTTCACCGCTGCACAGTAGTTCTTGTGGCACCCATGCATGTGCAAAGTGTGCGCAAAGCAAGCCAGTAGCAGACTTCAGAAGATTTCACCCATCACAAAGTATCAAGATTTGAAAATCAAAACTGAATGATTACGGTCATGGTAGTCCCACTGACAAGGTTTTAGGGTCCAGATAACTGCACAATCATCTAGTAATCTATACAACACATACTGCATAGTCAGTCTTAATTCAAAAAAGGTTTATCAAGATGAATTTAGGAAATAATTGTGTCACTCTATGGAATCTTTCACTTCTTGAACATGTGACAGAAATTATAATTAAAATAATTGATCCTAGTATTTATAAATCACAGAATTGAAAAAAAAAATACACAGCTTATGAAAAACTGCATTAGAGCATCTAAAATACAATTAGGACCTTTTGGAAACAATTGCTAAAAGATTTCCCCAAAGGATTGCTAAATCTGGACTACTGGACGGATAGTAGATGACTTTCTCTTAGCAACAGTTCAACTCTTTAGTCTTAATCTGTTCCAAAGGGAAAAACTACTGTGAAACAGCAGCCATTTCCCCAAAGAGAAGGGAGACCCCTGCTGGTCAACATCAGGAAGGAGGTATTAAATGAAATTGTATCCCTGTGAACGTTTCCTCCATGTCACCATTATTTTGTTTAGATAGGACCTATCAACTGCTATGCCAAAAGATAATTTTGGCCACATCTATCCGTTAATGTGTGAATTAAAATCTATATTTCTAGATTGGCAGTACAGTAGTCCCTTGACTTTCGCAGAAAGCCTATACCACGGGTTTTCGATAAATAAATATAATTTTTGAAAACCCGTGGTATTTTTTTATTTTTAAAATTTATTTAAAGACGCTGTCTATAAAATAAAAGCTCCACTTCCACCCCAGCCTCCCGATCCCTCACCTTTAATTCTCAGAGCATTGGTACGCTCCACTTGAAGCCGAGCCCACCCACCTAAGCCATCTCCCTTAGTGGTAGCGTCCGACCTCCCAGCTGACCGGCCTGGAATCCTGGCTTCGAGTCCTGGCTTGGATCCCTCTTGCCTTGAGCTTCCCCTTCCCCTTCCCCGCCCCTGAGCACCAGTGCTGTCGTCGCCGCCGGCAGCGAGCGCAACAAAGCCCCCGGCTTACTGCCCCATTGCCCCTGCGGGTTCTGGGGTAAGTAAAACCAGGAATGGAGGAGGGAGGGGGAAGGAAGGAAGGTAGGGAGCATCTCCACTTCACGGAAATTTGACTTTCGAACGTATCCCCCACAAAAGTCAAGGGATCACTGTATATGATGATTGGGCCTTTAGGAAGCCAGACTAAAGCAGTGATGGCTAACCATTTTCAGCTCGTGTGCCAAAGGGCCCACACCTTTAATGTACTGCCCTCCCCATGCATGCTCATGCTTCCCCCCTGCACGCCCTCCTGTACATGTGTGCAGGCCTCAATGAAGCCTCCAAACTTCCAGTTGGCCTGTTGGGAAGGCCATGGGAAGGCTAAAAATCAGCTGGTCAGCGCACACATGCGCACTAGAGATGACATAGTGCAACGTCTCACGTGTCCTCAGATATGGCTCTGTGAGCCATAGTTTCGCCATCACGGATCTAAAGTATACAGAAAGTATCATTTGTGAATCCATAAATGTTTCTCCAAGCCTTCCTGGTGGTTCTCAATTTATTCAGGGTGTGAGACTTCTCATACTGATATAGGAAATCTTATGGGGTTAGTTATTGTATTTGCCAACTTTAAAAAACTGGATTTGCCTATCCCAATGTGCTTCTCTCTGCATATTTTCAGATTTGTGACTCACTGGGGGAAATCCAAAGCCAGCTTCTTAAATGTCATAGGCATTAATTTCTGTATTCTGTCTTATATAGGTCTCTGACAGGTAGAGACTTAAGTAAGAGGGACTACTATTCCTGGAGAAAATCTATCTACATGGTTGCTAAGAGCTGACATTGATTTAAGGATGCATAATCCAATTGGATTGCTAATCTGAAAAGCAGGATAAATATACTTAGCACATCAGCATCTGTTCCAAATGTCACAGGGGAGATGTGACAATGACATTTGTTTGTTTGCTTCTCTGTCTTATTAGATCTCAAGGCTCAGGGCAGCAAAGGGTAGATGGTTTTTTTTAATGTTTTAAATCCTGTTTGCTGACAGAGACTCTACTGAATATCTGATTATAATTCTTTCTATCTTAGGTAATAGCATGGTAGAACAGGGAGCACTGTCTCATATGTGTTCAGAAAGGACTTGTTTTCTGATTAATTTTTCCCCATGCATGTAAGATGTATCTTATAATGGGAATAGACAAGATAAAAATGCAGATAGTTAACATACTATTCATCTCTCTCTCTTTCTCTCTCAATATTGTCATATTAAGGATGACATGTTACTCATAAAAATATAGATTGTTAAATAAATAGCAAGTTTCACAGTAAAGAGTGCTAGCTATGCAATTAATCATGGTGGGTTTTTGGCTCCTTTTATATACTCAGAATGAATTCCTGACTCCATGAGGAAAATTTGTTGTTTTTTAAATTTGGGCTTAGAGCTCATTTAATACAATTTACAATGAAATCAATCTTAGATTCGTTCTTTTTTGAGCAATGTTTAGATGTTGTTTGCTACTGTACCCATTTTGCAGATAGAAAAGTAAATGGGAAGGAACGATTATTGAAAATCAATAAGGATTTATTGCCTACTTTTTTTGCACAGAATAATAGTCTTAGTGAATAGCAATTAAATTAAGTGTCTTAATTTCTTTTGCCAAAGAAATTAAGTGGGAACAGCATTACCAGTCATTCTATTTTCAAGGAAAATAAAGGAAAGCTTTACTTCAATTTTGAATATATAGCAAAAAGTACACACACAGATGCACGCACACACACACAAATAAAATCCAATTAAAATGTATCAAAAGATAGGGTACTACACACAAGACACAGACATAATGAAAATAAAATACAAAAAGCTAAAATTAAAAAATGCAACAACCCCCTGTATAATTCTAACTCAAGGATAGGTAACTATAGCCCCTTTACAACCTGGCTCAGGAATTCTGGGCATTGAAGGCCACAGGTCATAAAGGGTCATAGGCAGTTGCTCATCCCTGTTCCAACTGTAGTTAAACAACTAAACTGAATAACTTACAAGGTGGTGTGGCAAAATCCCAGAATCATTGGATGAATTAGAATTAACGGATGAAATACATGATTAATGGGAAATTACAAGAGGGAAGCCAAGCTCTCTCATTTATATCTTTAACTTCTTTATTTTGCTAGTCTCTATCTTTCTCTCTTCTCTTTTTCCATTTTTGTTGTCTAATATTGTTTTTCTTATATTTTAGTCTTCCTTCTTTCCCCTTCTAGCTTTCCTTTCCTTGCTTCTCTTTTTTTCTATTCTTCTTTTTACAGACTGCGCTTAAATATGCAGCAGGGTATTTGTGTCATGCTGCATGTTTTGTCAGTTGCCTCCCTCTTGTGACGGTTAAAAGGGAATATTTTTTAAAAAAGAAGTCTTTTTTGTCTCAGGTTGTAAATAACTCACTTTTCCTCCTGCTCAAACTTTACTTACTTATTAGATTTGTATACCGGCCAATATCGAAGGACTCAGGAATCAACTTGTTGATTCTTGCTCTCCTTTGGCTTTGTGGCAGACATGTTTGTTACTGCAGCTCCACATCACTGGCTAGGGGCTTGCCAGCTTGGGGAAGGGAGATGTGGTTCCCCTACATCTTCCTGCCAAGCCCCCTTTGTGTAAGATGACCAGATTGTAACATTGGTAAAGCAGGACACCCTTGACCGGGTGGGGGATGACTGAAAAATTTCTACAGAATTTTACCTCAGCATTTGTTTTTCCACTTCATAGTTAGGGTGGGGCTTCACCTCAAAGAAAGCTGTTTCCATATTCTTTCCCCCTCAACGTCCAAGAGGTGTGCGATCCATCTCTTCTCCAACCTGCTGATCTCCCTCTCTCTCTTGCTCATTTTCACTGTTGGGCATGTGCAAAGCAACCCGTAGCCGATAGCACCAATGTTTCGGGCCACTGCTTCATTTTTTACTTTCTCCCCTCTGCACTTTGCATCGGGGTTGCAAAGCGTGCATTTCTGTATGTATATGGGGAGGGGGATTTAAAGGATCCGGGAGTTATAAAGATATTTGGAGGCAAACCGATTTTCGGGGACACCCTTTTAGTTGCCGCCACCACCTTTTCCACACACGAGCCTTATGGTTTGCTGTTGCAGCAGCCAATTAGAATCAGAGTCCCAGACAGCCGGGTAAGAAATACATGCAAGTCTTGTATCCCACGCGTTACTAGTTTGAAACCCCATTGCAGGTTTACACTGACCGAAATCTCAGCTGTAAAGCATCTTTTGGCAATGAGGCAGGGCCTGCCTCGTCTCCTTCTCCTCCTTTTCTTGGCATGCTCCTTGCTGCAGTAAAGCCTGGTTCGGTTGAGGGGAGGGACCACCGATCAGCTGAACGCTGGGACAAGCCAGGTCCGGAACCCGGACACCTGGCGCCCCGTATTCATCCACCTGGCAGCGTGGGAGCTGAACTGCTTGCTGGGCGATCCCTTCAAGCCATGTCATCACATCAAAGGATGAAGAGACGGTGCTTCTGGCTCCAATACAATCTCTTTCAAAAAATTGGAACTTTTTAAAAATGGTGTGGGATGCGGGACAAATTGCTCAAAAGTGGGATGTCTGGTCACCTTACCTTTGTGTCATCCCCTCTATGGGGGTGGGGTTTAGGTCAGAAGTCAGACTCTCAGGCATTGTTTGGAGCCGGCCACAGAGGTTGCAGTTCCAGCTTCCGATCACACCAAAGGAGGAACCGAAAGTCAGGAAAGCTAAGCTCAGGGCACCACTCACTATCTTAAAAGTTTCTGCACTGGTGTGGAAAGAACGGGAAGCAGAGAAGGTGAACTTGTAATGCTAACATGGGAGGATATAATGATGTCATAGGCATCACTAAAACTTGGTGGGATAGGAACTTCATCCTGGAAGGCTAACACTAATAATACAGTGCCTTTCAATGGATGTCTTCATAGGAGAAACTTCATAGAAGTACCAATGCTTGAATTCAGTGCCAAACTGAGCATAGTTAAGCAGCCATACTGAATGCAGGTCAGGAAAAATGTATTCGCATTAAGCAGCCAGAGTGGTTTAACTGAGTTTAAGGAGAAGGGCGGCATAAAAATTGAATAAATAAATAAATAACTCATGTATTGTGTGAACATGCCCAATGGCTGGATACAGACAATATTCCATGTTTCAGTATTGTTTACTTTGACACTGATATATGTATGTATGCATGTATGTAGTATGTACATAAGCTTCTTTATCTGCTTTTACTCACAAATGTGTGGAAAAGGCAAAATACCAAGAGGTGTGTCCACAGGCACCCTGCCTGACACCACTCTGTGCCAGACTGAAAATGTAGAGCATAGTACTAAGCGTGAGCCCAGCTTTTGTGGCTTAGTTGACAAGCTAGAATTAAACAAAGCATAGTTTGATATAATTATTTATCAGGGTAAAGAGGGAATAAATGAAATAGACTCTTCATCCAGAAAAGAAATTGTTTAAGACATGGATTGAAGCCCTTTAGCCAAGACATTTCGTCATTAGATGAGCAGTATTAAAAATAGCACTGAGAGGAAAGCATTTGCTTAATCACTTGAAACAATCTACTTATTTCTGACCTTCCCTGCCACAGGGGAAAACTAGCTGTATCTAAAAGGAAATTAAGTATCATAAATAAAAAGGTAGCAATTAATTGTGTAGTCTCTTTTAAAGAGTCCCAAGCTTCCTTTGTCACACTCTGCCAGTTTATCAAATCTAGCTCCATTACGGTTGTCTTCTCTCTCAATTGATGGTGACATTCTAATCAGAAGGCCTCCTATGAACTGGAGCCGGCCTGTGATAAAAGAGCACAAACGTATAGAGTGCATATAGGATTCTATCCGTCTTGCATTGTGAATTACAAATGTTCTGAATGTCAGTTTAATGAGTCATGCAGCAACCCTTCAATGTTCTAAGTCACTGGTCCAATTAATTTTTTTTAGTGTCCCTAAAATGAATCGGAGGATCTGTGTCAAGTAATACAGGGGTGGCTTTTGCCTGCCCCTCTGCGTCCCTTTTACAAATCAGGCCTCGCCAAGCTTTGAAGCCACGATAAATTAATCAGGTTGATTAACTGGGTCATCATTTAATAGAACACTCAAAAATGAATTTTCCTGGGAAAGATTTGCAACACTGTGTGCCTATAGACTGTTATACAGCATTGTGAACGGATAATGGTATGGGAGGGTATGCACGTTGTGTGTTTGAGTGGATGGCTTAATGTCTGAGGATGCTTGATGTTTAGGAAAGGTTTGCTTGTTTGTTAAAGGTTTCTGCTTGTTTTTCTACTGTTAATGTACTGCAGTGAGGGAGAGGCACCTGCTGTCTGAACAGAGTTACTGAACTGTTTGGCATAGGCCAGGAACCGTAGTCACTGGCTCATGCATTGCATTAAACTATGGTGTGTAACCTTGATTCCCTTTATAAATAAAAAAATGGCTGTCTTCATATCTGTGAAGTCATAAACCATACATTACAAACTAGTACGACTAGACTCGCACAACGTACTAAGTCGAAATGTCATTTGGTTGGTTTGGCTTTAACTTGTCGGGTCAGCATACTTAACATGTTCATCCTCGGAATTCCTAATCCTAAGGAAATAACCACAAAGGGAGTTCAAGGGAGGAATAATTATATGAGGACATCTAATTTCTGGCACAATGGGAAGCTTGTCTGACAGAATAGTTGTGTTAAGAAGTGGGCAAGGCAAATATAGCATCAGGATAGAAAATCAGCATAGTTAATACACCTTTCCTGAAGTGAGAGCCTACATTGAAGAAAATCAGCTATGAAGAGGAGACCACAAATGTGAAAGTTAGCTCCAGGATTATACCCGGAGACATCTGAATGTCTTTATGCCCACTAAACACAGAGATGTATGTTTGAAGCAACATGTTCCTTTGTCCGTAAGTACATAGGAAATGGAGAAGGAAATAAATGATGATACAGTACATCAGTCTATATAATAATATACTATAAATGCTACAATTGACATTCTTGCATCAGATATCAGGAAGAAAATGTGTAAAGTCGGCATTTGTGTATATCCTCATACAATAATTTGCAGCAAAGTGAGTTTGTTTCCTAGAACCAATCTGAGGAGCATGAGGGTTGATGATAAGAGTATATTTAATTAGTAGACATGAGGACCTATCTTATTTTTCGGACTATAAGATGCACACCAAGATTTCAAAGAGGTAAGAAAAAAAAGTTTTTGTCCTTCCTGGCCCCAAGCAGCACTCTGCAAGCCTCCCAAACCCTCTGCGCGCCCTGTTTTTTGCAAAAGCTGATCCATTTTTCACCTGTTTTTACGAAAAACAGGGCACACAGAGTTTGCGAAACCTGCAGAGTTCCTGGAGGCTGGTGAAAGGCAAAAACGCCCATTTTTGTTAAAAAATGGGGGTGTATTTGCCTTCCCCCACCCCCAGGAACACTCTGCAGGCCTTCCAAACCCCCGGTTTTGGATTTGCAAAAAATGGCATGAGGGGGGGTGGGGCTTTGGGAGGCCAAAAATGGCTCTATTCGGTGTATAAGACACACCATCATTTTCACCCTCTTTTGGGGGGAAAAAGGTGAGTCTGATACTCCGATAAATACAGTAAGTTTACAGTAAAATTTATAAATAATTATGTCAAAGAACCAACCCATTGGATGTGTATCTTGCCCTTCATCCTAAGTGACCAATAGTAAAACAAACAGAGATGCTCTTCCTCTCTGGAAAATCCCAAAGAACTCCAAAGAATATATGATGTCTGAATTTGGAATGTGTGCAAGAACTTTTAAAAGAGCAGAGATTTTGCTGCTGACTAACAGTTTGATTTCTTAGATGTAGAAGTTTAGTCATTTTAATAATTTAATAATTTAAATATGGTAAGATAGTAAATAGAGCTTGATGTCTAGAATTAGTTGTGGATCATGTGATCTCTAAGAAAGAGGAAAACAAACTTAGAATGGTAACTTCAGTAACCCTGGGGATTATTTTCCCTGAATTTCTCTCTTTGCATTTTCCAGGCAGATCCATCATATTTTTTAACTTAGTCATATGTCTTTTTTTTGCTGGTTTTCCTTCCCACCTACTAAATTTGCTCCGGCCTTTCAGGTTTTAGAAGTGGACAAAGAGAATAATAGAACCCAGACTGGAGTGATATGCTCCTGTTTCACTTGTGCTTGTTGGTCGTCGGAGAGCTGATCATGAAGGGAGCATGAGGCTCTGCTCACATGCCACCATTTGGGTTCTTTTACCCTCTACGCATTTACAGAATGCTTTGCGCATGCCCAGATGGCGGCTTCCAGACAGGTGGGGGAGCCTCGCACTCCCTTTGCGACTGGGTCTCCAATGACCAACTGGCACAAGAAAACCGGGAGCATTTCACCCCTGACCCCGACACATGGTAATTTATTTATAACATGATGTTGAATTAGAAAAAAATAAAAGTAAAAGCACCATTCTAATTGCACTTGATTTTACTGCATTTTTTGCAGCCGTTACCAAGCAAAACCATTGTTTACAATGGTCTTTTTCCTTTTTGCTGGAAACAGGATATAATTCTAGGAAAGATACCATAAATCAGGGTCATGTGACCACAGGATGCTGCAGTGTCAGAGGAAATACTGAGACTTGCACAATTCTGATCTTTAAGATTCATTGGGGAGATTTCTGGAATGTACTTCTCTATAACTGTGGCCAGATCCAACCTATTTTCTCTCTGCTTATCTTACCGGTCCCAAATGCATCTAGTTCCGATTTTTGAAAAATTACTTTTCTGTTAGATGGAAATATATATTCTGGTTATATTGGCCGTGGCCTCAATTGGGACCAAGTGTCACCTTTCTAAGTTTGGCCAGCAAAGGAAGAGGCCACATTGAGGGGCCAACAGAAATCTTTATTGGACTTAGCTTGGCACACAATTAATACAAAAATAAAAATGTTTCTAGCCAGCATTACTGGCTTCTGGCAACCAATAATTCTGCTGAGGGCATGGCATATTCCGCCCATGCCTGCTCCCAACCTGCTCCAGCAAGGACTCTTCACTAGCTCTCTGCAGGCCTCAACAAATCGGGATTCATGGCTTCTGACTGGATGCAGCTGTTTCACCCCTGACCCACTTATTGTGAGTTCATTACAGCATCCAGTACCTGACATCCAACTGTGTGCCCCCCCCCTTCGTGACAACTCCAACACTCAGACATTGACACCAAGTTCTTGGTACACACCAACATCCACCCATCCTGCATCCTGCAACACTCAGACATTGACACCAAGTTCTTGGTACACACCAACATCCACCCATCCAAATGCATCCTGCATTTATAAGGACTTTATCCTTATAAAAGGTATACTTAAATTTATTTTAACATTTATTTTTAGCAATCTGTGTAACTTATAGAAAATAGTGATTTCCCCACCATTATATAATATGGGATTTAGTTTTAGATCTTGGATTACTGGACTAAGAATGTCTATGACAGTTAACTTATGGTGGTTATTTATAGACTTTCATGCTGTATCTGCAATCTGTCACTTGCATTGTAAACATGAAAATTATGTGAAACTGTGGCTACCTCAGTTTCTCAGCAATGTTGTGTCAGTGTTGAGAGGGGCGTGGTCAGTGCTGCGGCGAGATGCCTTCTCCTTCGCGCTCGCAGGGGAATGCCAAATTCCCGCTGTTTGGAGGTGCCAATTTCTGTCGGATCGGCCTGGAACCTCCCTGGAGGGGGGGTGAAAAGGGGGTCTTCGTCTCCTGTCGTTTTTGGGACTGGCATGCCCCACGACAGGTAGAACTGCGAACTTGAACAACAGTAGGTGAAACAACCTCGGTCACCATAGCCGTGCTCGGAAGATAGGATTTGAAGCGTCGGGAGTCATCTGGAAGGAGAAGAAACATAAGTCTTGTGCTGGAGGGTGAGAAGACTGAAAGCCTGTTGGAAAGGGTGAGCGATTTTGCCAGAGGGAACCTTGATTCAGATTTTAAAAAATCTCTTTGTTTTGGAAGTTGGGCGGAAGTGGAAATGGCTGCAGCTTTACTATTTTTGGACATATTATTCGGCATTTAAATGAACTTTAAAATTTATTTTAAAACTCAAGAATTTTACAAATTGTTTTTATCTGTGGAAGTTGGGAATACTACTTTCAGAATTAGCATCATTTAAATTTCAAAGTGATTATACAAGCCAGAATTGAAGAATTGAGAGTAACCGTGATTGTATACTG
This sequence comes from Erythrolamprus reginae, assembly GCF_031021105.1. Taxonomy (NCBI): domain Eukaryota; kingdom Metazoa; phylum Chordata; class Lepidosauria; order Squamata; family Dipsadidae; genus Erythrolamprus; species Erythrolamprus reginae. The sequence goes on along the minus strand of NC_091951.1, from coordinate 271,739,189 downwards.
ACGACATCAGCTGGTGATGTTGAGGCAATATTTCGTTGGACTTGGGATTGGCCAGATTGGTGTTTTTTTTCACAAGTGATTACAGTGATCCCCCGGTTATTGCGTCCCCGACCATTGCGAACAGGCTAATTTGCGATTTTTCAACCCGGAAGTCAAAACACCATCTGCGCATGCGCGCCCTTTTTTTTTCTATGGGCACATGCGTAGATGGCGCCGGGCAGATCAGCTGCTGGGCGGCTTCCCTAGGTCTTCCCCCTCTTGGCGGTCATCAGCGAGGAGTTTCCCTACCGCCCACGCAAACTCCTCGCTGCTGCCGCTTCGCTCGGGCCGCTTCCCAGCTGAGTACTCAGCTGGGAAGCGGCCCAAGCGAACGGCTTGTCCGCAGCCTGCCCACCCGCGCGCCCTTCTCCCGCCCACGCCGTTCGCTGGGGCCGCTTCCCAGCTGAGTACTCAGCTGGGAAGCAGCCCGAGCGAACGGCTTGTCCGCAGCCTGCCTGCCCGCGCGCCCTTCTCCCGCCCACGCCGTTCGCTGGGGCCGCTTCCCAGCTGAGTACTCAGCTGGGAAGCGGCCCGAGCGAACGGCTTGTCCGCAGCCTGCCTGCCCGCGGCTTGCGCGCCCTTCTCCCGCCCACGCCGTTCGCTGGGGCCGCTTCCCAGCTGAGTACTCAGCTGGGAAGCGGCCGGAGCGAACGGCTTGTCCGCAGCCTGCCTGCCCGCGCGCCCTTCTCCCGCCCACGCCGTTCGCTGGGGCCGCTTCCCAGCTGAGTACTCAGCTGGGAAGCGGCCCGAGCGAACGGCTTGTCCGCAGCCTGCCTGCCCGCGCGCCTGTGGCTCGCGCGCCCTTCTCCCGCCCACGCCGTTCGCTGGGGCCGCTTCCCAGCTGAGTACTCAGCTGGGAAGCGGCCCGAGCGAACGGCTTGTCCGCAGCCTGCCAGCCCGCGGCTCGCGCGCCCTTCTCCCGCCCACGCCGTTCACTGGGGCCGCTTCCCAGCTGAGTACTCAGCTGGGAAGCGGCCCGAGCGAACGGCTTGTCCGCAGCCTGCCTGCCCGCACGCCCTTCTCCCGCCCACGCCGTTCGCTGGGGCCGCTTCCCAGCTGAGTACTCAGCTGGGAAGCGGCCCGAGCGAACGGCTTGTCCGCAGCCTGCCTGCCCGTGCGCCTGTGGCTCGCGCGCCCTTCTCCCGCCCACGCCGTTCGCTGGGGCCGCTTCCCAGCTGAGTACTCAGCTGGGAAGCGGCCCGAGCGAACGGCTTGTCCGCAGCCTGCCTGCCCGCGCGCCCTTCTCCCGCCCACGCCATTCGCTGGGGCCGCTTCCCAGCTGAGTACTCAGCTGGGAAGCTGCCCGAGCGAACGGCTTGTCCGCAGCCTGCCTGCCCGCGCGCCTGTGGCTTGCGCGCCCTTCTCCCGCCCACGCCGTTCGCTGGGGCCGCTTCCCAGCTGAGTACTCAGCTGGGAAGCGGCCCCAGCGAACGGCTTCTCCGCAGCCTGCCAGCCCGCGCGCCCGTGGCTCGCGCGCCCTTCTCCCGCCCACACCGTTCGCTGGGGCCGCTTCCCAGCTGAGTACTCAGCTGGGAAGCGGCCCGAGCGAACGGCTTGTCCGCAGCCTGCCTGCCCGCGCACCCTTCTCCCGCCCACGCCGTTTGCTCGGGCCACTTCCCAGCTGAGTACTCAGCTGGGAAGCGGCCCGAGCGAACGGCTTGTCCGCAGCCTGCCTGCCCGCGCGCATGCCCGCCCTTCTCCCGCCCACGCCGTTCGCTGGGGCCGCTTCCCAGCTGAGAATTCGCTTCAGGACTCAGCTGGGAAGCGGCGCAAGCGAGCGGGGTGGGCAGGCGAAGGGCGGGCGAGCGGCAGCGAGGAGTTTGCGTGGGCGGTGGGGAAACCCCAGCGCCGCTTCCCAGCTGAGTCCGGCTCCTCGCTAACGCTGCGGAAGTAAAAACACCATCTGCGCATGCGCAGATGGTGTTTTTACTTCCGCAGCGCTACTTCGCAAAAACCCGCTCGTTGCGGGGGGTCCTGGAACGGAACCCCCGCAATGATCGGGGGATCACTGTAATAGGAACTGAAAAATAAATAGAAAGAACTTCTTGGGCTTGAACTTTATTTGAACTTAGGAAGGGTAAAAAGAAAAGAAGGATTAATCTTTTTTGGAAAATTTTGGCTTTTGGATGCTATAAAGGTTAATTGGATATTTGGATAAAACTTTTTGATACATTAACTTTGCAAAAGATGGAAGATATAAGAGATTTGTTCAATGATATACTTAAAGAGATCCAGGAATGGAAAGAAGAAATTAGAAATGAAAACAACTTTTTTTATACTGAAAGCTCACATCTAGACTGTAATGAAACTGAAGAAGAAAAGAATCTTCAACAACTGGAATTGAATGAGCAACAGAGAAATGGAAATAGAAAAGTATCACCAGAGGGGCATTCCCAAAAGGAACTGATTAAAGGACATAATATTAATGAAATAGTGGTTTTTGGAAATGAATTGTAAAATGGCTTGATTGAATGAGGGGTTGATGGTCATATTCTTGATGATTTAAGCATTGCTTTAAGCACTAAAAAAAATAAAGAATAGATATGACCTGACACCCCGGAAATGGCAGAGTAACAAAGAAGTCAGAATGGAAATGAAAAAGATTCTATATTTTGGTAAAACGGAAGGCAAGGAGAAAATATAGGAGTTTAAAATGATAAAAAAAATAAAAGCCTTGAGGATTGGCAAAGATGGTGTTTTGAGGAAGGATGACAGATTATTAAACATGCCACAAGTAGCTCCATGTGCCACTTGTGGCACACGTGCCATAGGTTCACCATCATTGCTCTAGTCACATCCCAGTGCTTCTTTACCAAGCATATAGAGGCACTTTGACAAGCAAATGTAAGTAACCTACAATTTATTATATGACCAAATGATTTTAGTGAAACACAATGGTCTTGTTTACAAAAGCCATCTCAAAAACTAATAACATACAAGAAGTCTATTTTCCCATAATATTTCATCATGTCCTTTCCTACAGGTTCCCTTTGCCACCATAGGCCTCAGTTTATTTAGTTTTACTTGGTAAACTAAGGCCTCATCACCAGTCCTTTCATATGTAACCAGCATACCTTATGATTGTGCATGAGTTTAGGGCAGTTAATTCTGTTAATTGACAGAGGCTTGGTTCCATATTATGCAAAGCTAATGAAAGGCTGAACAAGATCAGGCCATTATTTTATCCAAAAAATAAGAAGAGCCATGCTGAATCGGGCCAAAGCCCATCAAGGCCAGCATTCTGCGTCACATAGTGGCCCACCAATTGTACATGGGGATCTTGAGCAGAAAAAGAAGGCAAAACCCTCCCTTTCCCTTGATTCCCAACAAATGGTACCCAAGGGAACCCTGCCTGCCTCAACCAACATAGAAGCGGCACTTGGACATCCATTTCAATAACCACTGATACACTTGGCATCCATGAATCTGTCTAATCCTGCCTTGAAGCTATTCAGGCTGTCATGACCTCTTCTGGAAGTGAATTGGTTGTTACAGCATTATAGCATTTAGACTTATATACAGCTTCACAGTGCTTTACAGCCTCTCTCTAAACAATTTAGAGAGTCAACATATATTTCCCCCAACAATCTGGGTCCTCATTTTACCCACCTCGAAGGATGGAAGACTGAGTCAATCTTGAGCCTGGTGAGATTCGATCTGCCAAACTGCTGGCAGCTGGTTATCAGCAGAAGTAGCCTGCAGTACTGCACTCTAACCACTGCGCCGCTGTGGCTCTTAAAAAGTTCTGTATATTGTACAGAAATTAAAATCTGAAAACAAAGGTTTGATTATTCGTTTCTGCAATTCTAAACCAGGGGTTTATACCCTTGGAGTCAGTTCAGAAAACACAAGATATCTCAATCTGATTAATAAAACATATTCTTCACAGTATCCATTTCTGCAAGATGTTTTTCTGTGGCACATACATTGTTATTGATCCATTACCTTGGCCTATCATGTCACACGAACACAACTAATAAATAATGTAAAATTTAAATCAAAGCCTAGATGTCTTGACCTTTAAATCTGGTCTTTTAAGTTTTTGTGGGGACCAAATTTCTCCCTCTGGCCACTTTGGACAATCACTCTGATTGTTTGCATCATATTCTGTCATTGGCAATTGGGCATAAAGGTTTGTATTTTTTAAAGTGTATGAATAATAGTAGAGTTGTCTTCATAATCAATTTGGCCCTGACATGACCTGGATGGGGGAGGAGGGATTCCTCTAACTAGGTGAAATGTCCTAATTTATATACTGTACACTGGGAAAAGATAGAGAAAGTAGCATTTTCTATTGACAGCACATATAATGGTTCATTTTGTTTCACTGTCAACTTAGATAAAGTAGGTTTTGCTGTTGAAGTCATAATTTGGAGTGGGAGTCTTGAGGCAAACCTGGAATGTTATCATAACAATTATCTGCACTTCTATAACTGCCTGGTTCGGTTCTGCAACCCCACAAAACAGACACAGACTTCAGAGGGTAATCAGAACTGTAGAAAAAGCAATTACTCCCAACCTGCCTTCCACTGAGGACCTGTACACTGCATGAGTCAGAGGGCTGTGAAAATATTTACTGATCCCTCGCATCCTGAACATAAAGTTTCAACTCCTACCTTCAAAAATGACACTATAGAGCATTGCACACCAAGATAACTAGACACAATAGCATTTTTTTTCCTGAATGCCATCACTCTGCTAATCTAAATATTTCCCTCACCACTGTCAAACTATTCACTAAGGCTACATTACTATTACTATTAGTCTTCTCATTGTTCCTATCACTTATCTCCTCCCACATGATTGTATGACTGTAACTTGTTGCTTGTATCCTTACTATTTATATTAATATTGATAGTTTCCTCATTGCTGATTTGTAGCCTATGACAATAATTAAGCCTTGTCCCTCATGATTCTTTTCTTTTATGTACACTGAGAGCATATGCATCAAAGACAAATTCCTTGTGTGTCCCATCACAACTGGGCAATAAAGAATTCTATTCTATTCTATGCTATTCCAATAATCTTTCCTCTTTGTGGGAATTAACTGTTTTGTTCTTCAACCGGTATCTGAATTAGAAATCTTACCTCTAGCTGTCTCCAGTCCCCTGAAGATCCACAAATTCCCAATTCTATTCAGGTGCTTCACATTAAATACTTATTGTATTATTTAAATGTTATTTTGCATTTGAGTAACAACGTCGCATATAATATGTCGAACCGTTTTCATTCCACTATTATATTCAGTATCTTTTAGGGCCGGTGGAAAGAGGTAAATTTTCCTTTCAAGAGCGAAACTTCCAATCAGCAACTGATAACGGACATCCTTAATGGAACAGAAAAAAGCGTTGGTCCCTCAGACCGTTTGAAACGAAACGTCCGCGTATTTAACTATTCAAATTTACGGCCGTTGTAGAACTAATTTCTCAGAATGCCGGCCGAAAAGAAACCTTGAATTTTCCAAGGAGGCGGTGGGGTTTTTAGCCGTTAATCAGCCAGACGAAAAGATGCGAAATTGTACGGAAATCTCCCACTTCTCTTCCCCCCCTCATGAAGTGGAAAGTAAGGCGTGGAAGCAGCTGTTCCCCATAAATCGTCTGGGCCGAGATAGATTTCTGCTGATCCTCTGCCTACCTCCCCTCAACCCCGACCCTTGCCAAGGACGAAATTAAGTCCCCTCAAACGAAGACTTATTTCCAATTATACGCGTCCGCCTTCGCCAAACGTCGCAAACCTTAAAAAAAAAAGTTGTCCGGAAACGAAAGCAAGAAAAAGGCCTGCAAAAAAACCCCGGAGGCGACAAACGAGGACCCTAAAAAGAGGTGTTCAAAATATCGCTTTTGGCGTCTTCAGCCTCCCCCCCTCCCGCCATTACCAACGAGCAATGCCGTCCGTTCCGTTTGCCCTCCATGCCAAACAAAACGACTCGTGGGTCCCTCGTTGCCATGAGGGCCGCGGCCTTTCCGCGAGCGCAGGCTCGCATTTGCGCGCGCCGGCGACCCGCCTCTCGCTCTCTTTTGCGCCTTTTTCTTTAGGGATCGACCGCGTGAAAGCTGGGCGTTTCCTATTGAAGCCGGCGGCTCCTTTCAAGACTTAAGCTGGTTATTTGAGGGATTCTGCCTCTAAGTTTCAGCAAGGCTGCAAAATACTGTACCCAAAAGTGCTTCCCCCCCTGGCAAAGGCAATAGCATTTAGACTTATATATCGCTTTACAACCCCTACTAAGCAGTTTACAGAATCAGCATGTCGCCCCCAAAAAGATCCTTCTCTGTGGGGGCCCCCGACCGTCTGAAATAAGTTCCCCCCAGAGATTCGTACTGCCTCCATCCTCGCCTTCCCTAAGAGGATCCAGATTGGGGGGGGGGGGGGCAATATGATGGCTGTTTTTTTAAAAAGTGCTATTGCTAACCTGTTGTAATCGAATAAAAAAATAAATAAGGGTGTTAAGACTCACTTATGTCGCCAGGGTTGGGGCAATTAGATCTTACACCCACCCTTGCCCGATGAATGTACGTATGGCTGAAGCCTGAATGTGTACAACGGATCTAAATAATAATAATAATAACAACAACTTAAAAAAATATTAGGGATTTTAGCTTAGTTACCTAGTTAGTTAATTGTATTTGTCATTGTATTGTTTTTTACCATATGTTGTAAGCCGCCCCAGTCTTCGGAGAGGGGTGACATAAAAATCCAATCAATCAATTAAATAAAATCTGGGTCCTCAGTTTACCTACCTCGGAAAGATGGAAGGCTGAGTTCAACCTTGAACCGGTGCTGAGATTTGGACTGCTGAACTACAGCTGGCAGTTACCTGAATTTATTTATTTACTTACTTATTGATTTGATTTCTAGGCTGCCCTTCTGAGACTCAGGGCGGCTTACAACAGATTGTAAGTGTTGCACTCTGACCATAGCGCTGCACTGGGTGGGTTTTTTTTCTTCTATCAAAAGCTTCGCTTTCCAACCAAGAAACTTTTTTCAGTTCTTTTGGATGAGAAGCGAAGGCTTTCCAAGAAAAAACAACCACCACCACCTAGAAAGTCAGTTGTCTTTTGGGAGGGGTAAGCATCTTTGGGACAACTGCGACCCGGGTGGATGATTGAAGAAGCTTCCCGTGCCGCGCAGGCAATCTCTGCAAGGAACCTCGTTGGACTGGGCCTAGCCTGGGGGCTGGGGTGGGTGTCAGACTTATGGAAAGCCTTGGGGGTGGAGCCTCTGGAAACAGATCTTCCAAACAAATAGCAAAAAAGTGCAGCGACTTCCCCATTTGACCCGCGCGTCTTTGCAAAGCAGCTGATTTTTAACGGGTCGGAAAAGCCCAAAGAGATGGCTTCGTCGGAGCATCACGCCCAGGGAACCAAAGCGGGTCCTTTTGGGAAATCGGCCGGGTTGGCGGCCGCCGGAGGTGGCGGCAACCCGGTGGGGATCGCCGCGGGGAAAAAGTCCCCGCGGCTTCCCAAATGCGCCCGCTGCAGAAACCATGGCTACTCCTCGCCCTTGAAGGGCCACAAGCGCTTCTGCATGTGGAGGGATTGCCAGTGTAAAAAATGCAGCTTGATCGCCGAGAGGCAACGGGTGATGGCCGCCCAGGTGAGAAAGAAATGGCGGGGAACCGGCTCTTAGGGCAGGAAAAAAGCACAGGGCGGCCTTAAACTTACGCTCGGGGTTGCTGGTTGGAAAATAAGGCCGAGCTTCATACTCTAAAACTGGGCCCGGGAGAAATAGGTAGTCTTGACCTCTGTAAAGAACAAAACAGCAACAAATCTGATTTGCCTTTTTTTGAAACAACCCTTAACTTCGTTGCTGGAGTCGAGGATAAATTTCGAGGGGAGAAAAGTGCATCCTGCACCGCCTAAGATACTGTTCTGACTTAGCAAAATTATGCGTAGCCTTTTTTATTGTCCAAATAATATCCACTATGGAATTAGACCTTATTGTCTGTTTTCATATTCCCCCCATCCACCCTTATTTGGTATTGGTTTTAGATAGCATGGAGCTTCCTAATAATCTAGGTTTTGCAAGTAATGTTCTATGTAAAAAGGAAAAAAAATGGAAATCGGAGGCGGTGAAAAGAAATCCTGTAATGGATAATGCCAATTGCATCGTTGCATTTGAAAGCATTTGTGTGGGACTGATTTTGATAGGGAAAATAAAGCTTAATAAGCTAATGGGAGAGTGATAGGTTTTAGGTCCTCTAACTAGGTCAGTGAAAGACTCCTTGGTTTAGTTTTTAATAAATGAAAACTTAATGAGGTCAATTTTGGTATTAGTAACTACACAAGCATTAACGTGTTCATGTCTTTGTTTTCATTTAGGAGGTTTAAAATTCAGTGAGTGAAAATATATATATTTTTTTACAAAATAACATTCCGCATTTTGAGTTGCGAAATAGTTGCATTAAAATTTCTTTCTGTTAGAAAACTACATTAATGTATGTTTATTTTTTTCATTCAGAATGTTTAGCTTGAATCATGAGGAATTGGAATGATTATTTTCAAATATCAACATTTTAAAGGTTACAAATAGTTGTAAATTTAAAAAAACTAGGATATTTCTGATTTGGAAAGAGTAGTATCACAATCTTTCAACAGTTTCTTGCCTCCCCCAGTTTAGCAATCTCCAGATGTGCTGGGAACTGTAGTCCAAAACATCTCAAGAATGCCATTTTGGCAAGTCAAAATAGAATGTCATTCCATTGTGTGACCATCAGTGCCCAATTCTTGGGCTTATATGTTCATTTTTTAAACATAAATTGGTACAGAAACAACATGCATTTACACTTTCAAGACAACATTAATATTTGCACTACTACAACATATGGTTTTACAAAGGCAATTGTTAACTAGTACTTTTCCACTTTAGATCTAGAGTTATGTCCAATTGAATGGTATGGGATTTATAAGACTCCAAGTATCTAGGTCAAAATGGTTTGCCCTGGTTTTCTTTTCTATTAAAGTTGCTCCGTATTTGATTGTTTTAAGTGAATATGAATAAATAAGTGCTGTCCATTTTTTTGGTGCACCACTTATTTCAGCCTTTGTGATTGGTGACTCAACATTATGAAGCTCAGCATATACCTTGAAGCCATTGCACACAGTTGTGCAATTGTGGCTTTGGGTCAGTCGTACTCTCAGCCCATTCCAATCACAAGATTGTTGCTCTGGAGAAAATAAGAGGAATGAGTATTAGGAACATTGAATTACTTACAAAGCAATAAGGATGAGACAAAAATCTAATAAATAAAATTACACCTTTCTCTTCAAATGCAACAGATAAAGTAATCAAAGGCTCAAGGAGTCACTCCAGTTCACTTTTAAGGACTTAATAGATAAAAAGTAATGACAACCTTAAGAAGGTTTGCAAGTAACAAATAAATAAAATATACATTGCCATTAGGAAATGAGTTTAAATGAGCTTTCAGTCAATAGTGATAATTTGCAGTTCTTTTAAAAATCGTTTAAAATAGAAACATAGAAACATAGAAGACTGACGGCAGAAAAAGACCCCATGGTCCATCTAGTCTGCCCTTTTACTATTTCCTGTATTTTATCTTACAATGGATATATGTTTATCCCAGGCATGTTTAAATTCGGTTACTGTGGATTTACCAACCACGTCTGCTGGAAGTTTGTTCCAAGGATCTACTACTCTTTCAGTAAAATAATACTTTCTCATGTTGCCTTTGATCTTTCCCCCAACTAACTTCAGATTGTGTCCCCTTGTTCTTGTGTTCACTTTCCTGTTAAAAACACTTCCCTCCTGAACCCTATTTAACCCTTTAACATATTTAAATGTTTCGATCATGTCCCCCCTTTTCCTTCTGTCTTCCAGACTATACAGATTGAGTTCATTAAGTCTTTCCTGATACGTTTTATACTTCAGACCTTCCACCATTCTTGTAGCCCGTCTTTGGACCCGTTCAATTTTGTCAATATCTTTTTGTAGGTGAGGTCTCCAGAACTGAACACAGTACTCCAAATGTGGTCTCACCAGCGCTCTATATAAGGGGATCACAATCTCCCTCTTCCTGCTTGTTATACCTCTAGCTATGCAGCCAAGCATCCTACTTGCCTTTCCTACCGCCCGACCACACTGCTCACCCATTTTGAGACTGTCAGAAATCACTACCCCTAAATCCTTCTCTTCTGAAGTTTTTGCTAACACAGAACTGCCAATGCAATACTCAGATTTAGGATTCCTTTTCCCCAAGTGCATTATTTTACATTTGGAAACATTAAACTGCAGTTTCCATTGCTTTGACCAATATTTGGTTTAGATTTCATTTGTAGTTTTTATATTATAAGATGTTTTCAATATTGTAAAAGGGTCACTGTCGACTTCATAATGGCATATAAGAAGTAGCACCCAAAGTGGCAGACCGGTGGCCAGAGAGGAGAGGTCATGTGGGGACACAAACAGTGAATCCCCAAATTCATTGCAGCTGATCACCTGACCTCAGAACCATGAAGAATGGGTGCCAGAAGTTGCAGATATAATCTGCCTTCATACTATGATAGAACAGTGGCTAAAACTCACTTTATTCCAATACTGCGCTGAAATGCAGTAAGGGGGCTCCCCAGAAGGGAAGGGGGTGCAGTCGAGAGCAGTAAGAAGCAACGTAGTCTGGATGTTACATGTGAAAGAGAGTGAAGACAGACCCTCTAATAGTTTACACGGTATATTGTAGGTACAGATAATAGAGTCCTCAGTCTGGCAAGATTTTATCTAGCCAGGTATGAAAACCATAAAGATTGCAGTGTAGAAGAATCATCCGTCATTCTTGAGTTCTGGCTAACAGATACATGGAAATAATGACATACAACTGTTTAAATCATGGGCTGAGGCTACCAGATGATCAGGGAAGGGGTCTCCAGCCTTGGGAACTTTAAGATTAGTGGACTTAAATTGAATTGAAGTCCACAAGTCTCAAAGTTGCCAAGGTTAGAGACCCTTGCTATAGAAAGTTACTCAACAGTTCAGTTTACATCACTAAAAAGGAAATGATTGCTAAATACATTCTGGTTTTGTTAGAAATCACTGTCTGTGAGTGGGGTTTGTAGTAAGGGCCTGAATTATAGTGATCCCTCGTTCATCGCGGGGGATACGTCCCAGGACCACCTGCAATAAATGAAAAACCGCAAAGTAGGGATGCTATATTTACAATATAAATATAATGTAAAAAAAGTAAACAGGATGGCTGATGTCGCTTGCCCCTCCGCTGCCCGCCCATAGCCCAGCACTTCTTTTTACCTGTGTCTTAAACCAGGAAAGAAGGGGAGGAGATGGGGGGTGAGAGAGAGACACGCCAGAGCAGGTGAGGGGCAGCCCGGCAAAGGAGGGAGGGAGGAAGAAGGCTCAGCGCAATTGCCGCCTTACCTATTTTGCAGGCGGCGGGCATGGCTCTAGCTGGCGCTCCCTGTCGGGCTGGGTGAGGGGTGGGTGGTGGAGAGGTGAGCGGTGTCGATGGGGGGGGGGGTCACATCCTGGTGTCTCATGCTGCTCCATGTGCGCTCGGGGAGGGCCGGCCAGGTAGTGGGCTGGAGGACAAGGTGGCTTCTGCTGTGGGGAGGGGAGCAGAGGTGAGGCAGGGTGGCACAGCTCCCCGAGGGGACACCGGGGTGACGGCTTCCCCCCCTGCCCCGTTCAAGTCCCGTTGGTCCTCCGATTCCAGGCCTGCTGCCGAATCCTGGCAGCTGCACGAAGTCTGGGAGCAGCTCCAAGTCTTCTTCGCCATAGTAAGGTGCCACCTCCATCTTCACAGCCATGAGGGCGCCAGTGTGCCCACTGCTGCTGCTCATGCTGGGCGGGATGGTTTCAGTGGCGGGTTTGGAATGGCCGAGGCCGCAAGTCCTCCAGCTATGTCTGGCTTCCAGAAAGGAAACAAGACGGTCCCGGCCGCTTCCCGGTGCAGCAAAAGGACTGCAGCGAGTTTTTTCACACCCAGCGCCGGCTCTCCATCTTCCCACCCCTAAGGCAACCCACTCTACCCTGTTGCAGTTGGAGCCTTTTCATTCCCTCCTCAGCGGAAGCGGCTGCTTTAGGATCGGGGGATGTCAAAAGGGTGTGCTGCCCAAAAACCCGCGATGCACCGAACCCATGAAAGCTGAACCGCAAAGTGGCAAGGGATCACTATAATCTTATATTTTAGCTTTTACCAGCATTGTTTCATTGGCATGTTCATTTAAATACAGGTAGTCCTTAACCACAATAGAGGCCCAAATTTTCATTTCTAAGCAGTTAAGTGTTGTGCATTTACAATCTTTTTTTGTCACAGTTGTTAAGTAAATCTGGTTTCTCTCATCAACTTTGCTTTTCAGAGGTTGGGTGGGATGGTTCCAAACGGTGAATATATGACACTGAAACAGGCCAACTGTCAGAAATAACATGCCAGCTGTCAAATACTTGAATTTTGATGATGGGGTTGGTGCAACCATCATAGGTTTGAAAAATTGTCCTAAGTCATTTTTATCAGTATGGTTGTAACTTCGAATATACATCTGCAAACAAATATTGCAATCTACCTAAAGAGGACAAAAAGTCCCTACTTTTTGAAAATTACATCTTCTTTAGCAACCTTTGAATTTATGCAGGACTGGTTGGCTGCTTTTTCATATTAACTGCATGAAGGAAAGGTAGAATATCAAGTTTCTAGTCATCTGTTGCAAAAGAATGAGGATAAGCCTAGACTTTGTACATTTAAATACCATGTTAGAAAGCATTAATAAACTGCTAAAACCATCAATCAATAATAGAATTAAAGCAACATACTTTTCATTATTCAGACAATTTATAGTTCAGATTTAGTCTCATTACGTAAATATGAGAGTTTAGTGTAAAAATTGTCTAATTTGGCTTTTCCAAAGTGATGCTCTCTAAATATTATGGAAAACAGCTTTCATCAGTCATTATAAACAAGCCTTTTGGGGAATTTTAGTCTTATATGCATGGAGATAATAGATAGAGAGAAGTTATTATATGAATGGTTCTGTTTGTATATCAGTTCACTTCCAGGCTAAATTGAAATGGAAGGGAGCTCAGCAGAAATTGGAAGGCTATATAGGCTAAACCTGAGGTTGGGGACTAAGAAGACAGTAGCAAATCTCTTCTATATTGCCCAAGAGCTGTCTGGAGAAAGAACAATCAGGTTTACTATTTGAAGAAATGATTAAATTTTAGCCTATGCAATCCAAGGAATACAGGTTGTCCTCAACTTATGACTACAGTAGGGACCAGAACTCCCGTCACTAAGCAATTTGGCTGTTAAGTGAATTGTGCCCAATTTTACAAACCTTTTCCCCATGGTCCTTAATCATCATAGTCGTTAATCAAATTACACAGACATTTATGTATATCTGGCAGCTCCATTAATTTTGCTTATTGGAAACTCCCTGGGAAGATTGCAAATGGCAATCACACGACCTCAAGACCTTGCAACCGTTGTAAATACATGCTGGCTAGAATTGTGTGATATTGTGTGAGCTTGTATTTACTGGCCTGGTGCTAGATATCTTGCAAACTGAAAACTGGAATTGTAGTAAGGTTACCAGGTCTGGACTGCAAAAATAAGAATGACAATTAGATGGCAGCAAAGAGAAAAATAAATTTTTGCAACCCAGCACTAGCACTGCCCTAGTTGCTATGGAATATTTCTGTTTCAGAAATGTTTAATTTGAAAACCGTTACCTATAATTTTGTAGCTGTTAGATGCAATGAAGTTGCAACTGCTTAGTTGTATGATAGTGTAAGGATCAAATATTTATTGGGGCTTTATCGAATTTCTACATGGGGCTGCTCTTGAGCGTTCAGAGACTTAGCGCATGCAATAATGCTTGTACTAAGGTACGCCCATATCACTCCAACTTTATGCGAGGTGCATTGGTTACCAGTCGGTCTCCGGATGCAATTCAAGGTATTGGTTATCACCTTTAAAGCCCTAAATGGCTCAGGGCCAGACTTTATGGCACTGCCTCTCCCTATGACCAGTAAGGGCCCACAGGGTCGGCCTTCTCTGGGTCCCATCTGCCAAACAATGTCGGCTGGCGGGGTCTCGGGGAAGAGCCTTCTCTGTGGTGGCTCCGAACCTTTGGTATCAACTGCCTCCAGAGATCTGTACTATCTCCACCCTATCGGTCTTCCGGAAAGCCGTCAAGACCTGGCTTTTCCAGCAGGCCTGGAATTAAGAATGACTATGTGTGTGTATGGCTTTTTAGGTTTTATGTATTTTATAGCATTGTTGAATGATTACTGTTGTATTTCTTATTGCCTTTAGTATTTATGATTATTGTTAGCCGCCCTGAGTCCTGTTGGAGTGGGCGGCATATAAATATAAATAATAAATATTGCAGACTCTGATGCCTTGAACCTCAACACCCATCATCCCCAGCCATAACATTTGGGATTATAGAAATTATAGCACATTGTATTTGGAGTGTATTTGTCTTGAAAAAAAAATGATTTCTTAGATTAAAAAATGTATCTCTTCAGGGGATCCAAATTTTAAAAGATGCAAAAGTTCTAGAATTAAAAAGATGCAAAAGTTCTACAGTTCCACTGAATTAGCATCAGTTGACTTGATTATTGTTTTTCTTCCTGGTGCATTAAATGTTAAAATGTGTTTTTAATTATATTTCTATGCCTGTTTCTGCTTCCTTTATCGGGTGTTAATCTGCCCCTGTTTCTGCATTCTGCTTCTTTGTAATCACTTAACCTACTTTTTCATTTTGTACCAGGCTGAAAATCTGCCATACAGTATTTTTTCCTTATAATTAGTTCTCAAAATTTAGTGTATTTAAAACATGTCAAGTGCCCCTCCAATCCTTTTGAAAGTCGTTTTGTTCCCTGAACAATTTTGTTTCTGCTAAGAACACTTTCCAAATAATTGAAATAGTCTGTTTTGTATTTAAGACAGGCATCTTTTGAGTTCAGAACAGTTCAGATTTGAAACATTTTTCACACTTTTGCTCAATATTATGTAACTGTTAAAGGATCTGTGCTAGGGAAAAATGCCATTTCTTAATGGCAACTCTGAATGAGAGACATACTGTATATATTTCACATATGTGCAATTAAGTGGCCCAGAATATATAGTCTTGTTTCACTTTCCTTAGATTGCAACAGCATAAAGATAATTTATAAAATAATGCTCAGGAAAGATCTGCTTGGATTGGCTTCAGTTGAGATTTTTGTAAAATGCGTGCTCTAAATTTGAAACATGATTTTAATTCTTTTCCGGAGCAGAATAGTGCTTTGAAAACCTAATATTTGCTGCAGAAATTTTGTATCAAGTACTTTGTATTATTTTACTTTAATAAAACTTACATCCTGAGATGCCCAAAAGACTCATGTGGTAAACCTATGAAATAAAGGTGAAAAATTATGTTGCTTATGAAAGATAGATGCTGTTAATCATACTTACTCCAGTTGACTAAATCCTTTGTTGTAATACATGAATAAAAAAAATATCCAAAGTATCTCCATCTCTGGTTTTCAATAAAAAGGGCTTATTTAGTTACAGTTCAAATTGATCCTTCATATTCCAAAAATCTCAGTTTGTATTTCAGTTGGTTTCCAAACTCACTAAAGCAAAGAGTTTAGTTAACTGAGTTTATATGACTGCCACATTAGAAATCTTTTTTTTTTCAAAGAGAATTTTTTCTCTCTCTATTCACAATACAATAAAAAAAATACCAATAACATCAGGTTGCTTTCCAATAGGTCAAATTTTACAACTTATGGTATACAAAAACCAATGCTACCTCCTCAACTTTTGACATCTGGATAAAAAATAGCTGCTCATTTTCTTACATATTACAAAAATGCTATTAGCTGAAACCTCCTTTAGGCTGTTCTACATTTCAATATCTGAAGATTAGGCTGTAAAAATTTTAAATTTCTCCATATCTCTTCTATGTCAATTTTTACGTATATTTAAAAACCCTTTTAAATGATAATTGCCCATTAATAGAAAACCTCTAAAATAAACACCAGGAAACTTCCAATAACAGACTCAAGGAAGAACCAAACGAAACAAACACATAACATCTTGTAATAATGCCCAATTAGCCAAATTACAAAATTACCAAACTTAATTAATAATTCCTTCATAAAAAAGTTTTAAACAAGTAAAAATGACTAACCCAAAAGGAAACTATATTTAAAAATAAGAGAGTAAAGTAGTAAAAAGAAAAGGTTTATAAAGAGAAGAAAATACAGAATAGGGATGAAGGAAAAGAATAATAAAGAGAAAAAGGAAGGATACAAACCAAAAAAGGAAAAATAAACAAAAAAAGAGAAACAAATAAAAGGTAACTTCCTCTTCTTTTTGCATTCCACCTCCTATCTTCATATGAAACCAATGAATTTCGTGGAACCTTAACATTCAACCATGAATGTTATTTGCCTCCAAGCCTCTTTAAATCATGTATCAATAAGTAATATAAAAGAAAAAAATGAAAAAGAATGTAAAATGAAGTACTAATCAAGAAAAGAGAATTCCCCTATTAACCCACCGGAGTCAACTCCACAATAAAATGCTGTAAACCCAGCTTAATCTTCGTGCCCTAAATTTGTCATTGCATGCCCAGCAGAATCATCATGCTCTAACCTAGATTTGTTGATCCTGATAACCAATAGGAAGAAGTTCCATTTCTTAGATCCTAATTTAACTACTAACCTTTCAATCCCTAGTACACCTTTTTTTAAAAAAATATCTGTATTTTATATAATTTGATAATTTCTAAGATCAACTGTTCTTTTTATAATGATTTATCTTGCCTTGTACATTAAAAAAAGAGAGAAAGAAGAAAAACTAATTTAATCAAAAGAAGGGAAACTTCTGCAAATACCCACCTGAATCAAGTTATGTATCTTTGTGCCCTACTCTAGTATTTCCGCTGCATAGGCAGCGGGATTCTCGTGCCCTATTTCTAATAAATAATGATCCCAATAGCTAAAGAAGAAAGTTTCTCCCCTCTCAAATCCAACTCAATTTATACCTTTTTATTCATAAGTACACTTTTAAAAAATGTTTCAAACATACTCTTCCATATCTTCTGACTTAACCATTTTTATCTTTTTGAATCAATAAATTTTATATTTTTAAATCAGTAATTTGAATATTTTAATTCTATTACAAAATACTTTTCATCAAACATCCATTCATTAGTTATCCATCAAAATTCATTGCATTTCTAATTCCATTTCTAAACTTATTCCATACAGGTTATATCTGATATTATATCTATAATATTTCCTCTTACCTTACACATTTATTTATTGATTTGATTTGATTTGATTTGATTTGTATGCCGCCCCTCTCCGTAGACTCGGGGCGGCTAACAACAGTAACAAAAAACAGCATGTAAATCCAATACTAAAACAACTAAAAAACCCTTATTGTAAAACCAAACATACATACATACATACAAACATACCATACATGAATTGTAAAGGCCTAGGGGGAAGGAATATCTCAGTTCCCCCATGCCTGACGGCAGAGGTGGGTTTTAAGGAGCTTATGAAAGGCAAGGAGGGTGGGGGCAATTCTAATCTCTGGGGGGAGTTGGTTCCAGAGGGCCGGGGCCGCCACAGAGAAGGCTTTTCCCCTGGGCCCCGCCAAACGACATTGTTTTGTTGACGGGACCCGGAGGAGGCCCACTCTGTGGGACCTAACCGGCCGCTGGGATTCGTGCGGCAGAAGGCAGTCTCGTAGATACCCTGGCCCGGTGCCATGAAGGGCTTTATAGGTGATGACCAACACTTTGAATTGTGACCAGAAACTGATCGGCAACCAATGCAGACTGCGGAGTGTTGGGAAAGCCCATGATTGCTTAAAAAAAGGAAAAATTAATTTAATCTGAAAAAAGGGAACTTCCCTAAACACCCACTGGAATCCAATTATACAGTATTTCTTTGTGCCCTACTCTAGTATTAGCGCTACCAGGCCAGTGGGATTCTCGTGCCCTATTCTAATAATAATGGTCTCAATAGGTAATAAAAAAGTCTCCTCCTCTCAGATCCAAATTAACTCATACCTTTTTATAAATTATTACTCTTTTCAAAAATTATAATCTGAATATTTTAGTGATCTCTAAAATCTGTTGTCAGTAGACTATAATCTATATAGTATCAGTAATCAGTACAATATATTATATAGTGTTTCAAACATACTCTTCCATGTCTTCTAAACTATCAATTTTTTCTTTTTAAATCAGTAAATTTTATATTTTAAGGCAATAGTTTGTATATCTTAATTCTATTTCAAAATGCTTTACATCACATAACAATTCATAAAATTATCCATCAAAATTCATTGCATTTCTAATTTCATTTCTATGTTTATTCCATGCTGATTATATCTAATAATAAACCTATTAACTATACCCTAAGTTCCTTAATATTATTTTCTTATACTCTTATATTCTTGCTCTTCACCCTGACTCAACTCTGACCTTGCTCCACTTCTTTCCTCCTTATAAATCAATATATTTATAATAATCGTTAATATCAGTCTTCTTAAACAAAAACATACATACATAAAAAAGGAAAAGTATAACCATCTCTATATTCATCATCTGAATGTTTCCGTATTTCAATGTTTCTAATGCTTCTAATATATCAATATATCAAAATTTATATTTTGCATTTGAAATTGTCCAAGTAATACTTTTCTAATCTAATAAACCTCTTAATTACACATCATTTTTCTTCAAATCAGTTAGCTCCCCTTTCCTCGAACCATGCAATCCCCAAGCCAAAATGCATTCCCCCCAACACTACATTTTTCTTATAGTTTAAAACTGCACCTAATTCACATAATCCCCATCTTCTTATGATCGATATAATTATAAATTGGTAATATTTCATGTTTTTAAAGAGCACCTTCCCTTAGTAGTGTTAGTAATATAAGACAGCTTTAAAACAGTAATACTTGTTCGAAAATGAATTCATATTATAAGCCCAATCCAGACCAATCTAAAATTAATTGAAGCCAAATTTTTATAAAAAATAAGTTCTCTTGGTACTAAGTATATCCATATTTCTGCAGTTCCCCTTCAAACAATAAGTCTTACTGTCCTCTTTCTTTTTTACTTTCAAGTTCCACTCGATGACGCGCCATAGCATTCCGTAACGCTCCTTAGCACACATTACCCTCTGTAGAACATCTCCAATTGCGTCTCCAAGAGAAAATATCATAGCTGGAAAAGATCCTAAATTTGATGCCTTATTTTGGTGGATGGTTTTTGTATCTTTGCTGGGCTCCTCTGTGACTTAGCGATGTTAGCAATATTAGTACCATACTTTCTTCTATACGGTAGCTCCTCGATTCTAAGATGGCGAATCATAGTCAAAGCTGACACATCTTTTCCTACTTGAATACCCAGGGAAATCATTTCGACGCCAACCAGAAGCGCTCAACCAGATCGTCCCAAATCCAAATTCCTCTTATTTTTTTTTCTCAGCCATTAAAAACTCCAAAGAGAAGAAGAGAAAATATCAGGCATTACGCTGCGTTAACGCTTCCGCGGTATGCCTTCCTTCTCAAGCAGTCGCTGTGACCCATTTCTGGCTTTTCCGATTCCGATCACAACAAATTCTCCAACATTCCTTTTAAGTTGTTTTGGCACTCCCGACTCACCAGCACACTGCTTAAAATTTCTTCATGTAGCCAATACTTTATATTTGATCTCTTCCCAGATGTTACCGCTCTTCTTCAATCTCCTGCGTTGCAATGTCGTCCACATTAGAAATCTTATTGGTAGATGTTTACCTTTTAGGTTTCTTTAATTTTTTTTCCTCTTTTTTTAGCTTTAAAATTATGTTTTTATTTGTGTCCATAAACCATGTGTCTTAAGATAAAGAAAACTGCAGTGTTCCGCCCAATTTTGCTACTGCTGTTTTTCAGATAACAATGCAGAGATTCAAATAGCCCCCACCCTCCTCGCCTTCCGTAAAATGCTCAAGACCCACTTTTGTCGCCAGGCGTGGGGATAATTACCATCTTTCCCCTTTTTATTATATTTTTGGCCTTACTGCATGATAGATTAAGTTGAAAGTGTGTGACTGCATAGCTAGGGGTTTTATTATGTTATTAATGTCTTTTAAATGGATCTAATTTTTTATTGTTAGATTTGTAATGTATTGTATTATTGCTATGTTGTGAGCTGCCCCGAGTCTTCGGAGAAGGGCAGCATACAAATCTAATAAACTATAATTATAACTAAATGCAGTGCAATTTTGCCTTTTCCAGGTTGCATTGAGAAGACAACAAGCCCAAGAGGAAGAGCTGGGGATTAGCCACCCCATCCCATTGCCTAGTGCCTCAGAAATGTATGTGAAGAAAGAAAACAACACTAACAACTCCTGCCTGTTGGAAAGCACCAGCCCACCCCAGTCGACAGCCACAGCAACTGTAGTGTCGACCTCATCCACAGGTAATGTCCTGGATAAAGGGACCTCCGTTCAAAGTCTTACATCGGGGGAAAAATACACTGTCATGGGTTTCTTGAACTCTTAACAGATCCAATTTGATTTCAGTAAACCAGAGATGCAGGTATAAATGCACATACAACAATCCTGTGGAGATCCTCAGTCATCCACGTCATGCTTGTCCCAAAGGTGCTTTTTCAGGAAACATAGAAACATAGAAGTCTGACGGCAGAAAAAGACCCCATGGTCCATCTAGTCTGCCCTTATACTATTTTCTGTATTTTATCTTAGGATGGATATATGTTTATCCCAGGCATGTTTAAATTCAGTTACTGTGGATTTATCTACCACGTCTGCTGGAAGTTTGTTCCAAGGATCTACTACTCTTTCAGTAAAATAATATTTTCTCATGTTGCTTTTGATCTTTCCCCCAACTAACTTCAGATTGTGTCCCCTTGTTCTTGTGTTCACTTTCCTATTAAAAACACTTCCCTCCTGGACCTTATTTAACCCTTTAATATATTTAAATGTTTCGATCATGTCCCCCCTTTTCCTTCTGTCCTCCAGACTATACAGATTGAGTTCATTAAGTCTTTCCTGATACGTTTTATACTTAAGACCTTCCACCATTCTTGTAGCCCATCTTTGGACCCGTTCAATTTTGTCAATATCTTTTTGTAGGTGAGGTCTCCAGAACTGAACACAGTATTCCAAATGTGGTCTCACCAGCATTCTATATAGCGGGATCATAATCTCCCTCTTCCTGCTTGTTATACCTCTAGCTATGCAGCCAAGCATCCTACTTGCTTTCCCTACTGCCTGACTGCACTGTTCACCCATTTTGAGACTGTCAGAAATCACTACGCCTAAATCCTTTTCTTTTGAAGTATTTGCTAACACAGAACTGCCAATACAATAGTCAGATTGAGGATTCCTTTTCCCCAAGTGCATTATTTTACATTTGGAAACATTAAACTGCAGTTTCCATTGCTTTGACCATTTATCTAGTAAAGCTAAATCATTTACCATATTGCCGACGCCTCCAGGAATATCAACCCTATTGCACACTTTAGAGTCATCGGCAAATAGGCAAACCTTCCCTACCAGACCTTCCCCTATGTCACCCACAAACATATTAAAAGAATAGGACCCAGAACAGACCCTTGTGGCACACCGCTTGTAACCTGACCCTGCTCAGAATACTCGCCATTCACAACAACCCTCTGGTGTCTATGCTTCAGCCAGCTGCAAATCCATTGAACTATCCAGGGATTAAGTCCAATCTTCACTAATTTATCTATCAGCTCTTTATGTGGAACCGTATCAAAGGCTTTGCTGAAGTCCAGGTAGGCAATATCCACGGCACCACCTTCATCCAACACCTTTGTGACATAGTCAAAGAAATCAATGAGATTAGTCTGACATGATTTGCCTTCAGTAAAGCCATGCTGATTTGGGTCTAATAAGTTATTGTTTTTTAGGTGCTGATTTATCCTCTTTTTCAGTAGAGTCTCCATCATTTTAACGACAACTGATTTCAAGCTAACTGGCCTGTAGTTACCAGCTTCTTCTCTACTGCCCTTCTTGTGGATAGGCACAACACTTGCCATTCTCCAATCCTCAGGAACATCTCCTGTTAACAAGGATTGGTTAACATCCAAGAAGGAAGCTTCTTGGATGAAATGTGAAATGTCTTCAAAGAAAAAATCAGAAGTCCACTTGCCTCTTGTAAGAAGCACCTTTGGTGCAATAATTCTGTTTTATATTACATCTTTACAGCATACATTCTTTTAAAGGTATCATTTTGGTTAACGTTGAAGAGCCTGCCTTAATCCAATTAAAGTATTTGTCCATAAATTCAATGTTATGTCTTCAGACTCTATTCAGTTTGACAGTGATTCAGAAGAAGAGGGTTTTCAGCCAGAAGATCTATTAGTATATATGTGTGGCTTAGTATATATTAGTGTCTGTGTGTGTGTGCGCGCGTGCACACACACACACACACACACACACACACAGAGTATATATACTGTATTTGTAGGATCCCTGATCAAAAGGGCCCAGGTTACTGCTTCATGAGTTGCATTGGTTGCCCATTTGTAATTCAATGTGTTTGTTATCACCTTTAAAGCAATGCATGACATGGATCTAGTCTATTTAAGGAACCATATCACCTCAGTGGGACTGGCCCACTCAACCCATGCCAGCACAGGTGACATATTGCAGAACCTGTCAGCCAAGGAATTTTGGCTGGCAGGATCCAGGAGAACAACCTTCTCTGCCATGGCTCCTGCCTCTGGAATGTCGTACCCCTAAAGTGAGATTGGCTCCCACAAGGGGTGGGCTACTGCCCAGACTGGGGGGGACGCAGTGGAGTAGCAAAAATGGATTGGGTCATTGAGTCCTCTGGAGCTCCACCCCAGAGGACCCAATTTGCACTGAGAGACGTTGAAAGAAGATGCAGGGCGTCCTGCATAAGCCACGCCCACAGTGTGGTAATAAAAATTTTGGTAGCCTTTCACTGGCGCCCACCCTCCTGGTGTTTCCTAAAAGCCTTAAGATATGGCTTTGCCAGATGGCTTGGGGACCCAGTGGGGGATCTTCTTACTGGAAAAGGTAGACTAATTAAAACTTAAACCCCCTTCCCCCCTTCCACTCCTGGTATGTCTTCCTTTCTCATCTTGTGCTAATGATTTTATTTGTTAATGATATTGTCTATTGTATATGTTAGAGTTTTATTATTTTTAATGTTGTAATCTTTTTTGTTGGAAGCTGCCTGTGAATCTTTGATTATAAGATGGGTGGCAAATAAACTTCATAATTACATGCATACATACTTACATACTGTACATAACAATAAAAAGGCAAAGTACAAGTGATAAAAATTGACTATATATACTTTTTTTCCCACTGTTAACCTCCCTCAGAACTTCATTAAGGTTTTTTTTTTTAAAAAGACCCAATGTTTTAGACTTTATAAAGTGTGGCATAATTCTGGTATTCATTGAGGCATTGTTTCGAGGGAGGGAATTGGTGTTGCAATAGCCTAAAGAAAGTTGTGGTTGCGTTAAGAGGCAGAGATACATCAATGAGTTGACAAAAGCCTTCCATTTTGGCTAAAATCCAGAGCTTCAGTCATGTGAATCGCAATGAAGGATGCTGCAAATCATAATTCAGTGACCACTGAAAAATCCTCAGACCTCAATCGGCTTTAAAAAAGCAATTTTAACTGCAGTCTGTAATTCAGTTTGGTTATTTGAAAAATTGCATTCCCTCTCAATCTATGGATTATGCAGAGCTTCCTGCATTCTAAATTATATAGCCAGTAAGTCCTGTTAAGAACAGTCAGCAGAATGCTATATATTAGTTCTTATTTATACACTTAAGTTCCTCTGAGTTTGAGCAGAATTGGATACCAGCAAAAGAAATAAATGTTCAGGCACAGCTTGAATAAGTCACAGAAGTCGATGGCAGTTTCATAATTTGTGTTTCATTCTTCTCCCCAGTCAAGAGAGTTTGAGCCGCTGCCATTATTGTCCACAAGTCCTTGACACCAGATTTTTCATTTGACAACTCCAGAAAGCAGTGGGTTCACTCCTTTCTTGTGAAGGTTTTCTCTCCCTCCCACTGCCTTAGAGGTATAGCAGTTTTTCTTTCAAACTTCATCACACTGTACATGGTTTGCCGAGAGAGGAATAGGGTGTGAAGGAGCCACACAAATCATACAAGGTACCAGAAAAGTCTTTTTTTTTTTTTGCTGTATCCATTTTATTGGCAGGCCAGAAATATTATGGCACATTGAGAGGCCAGAGTCAATTTTTCAAGCCTCTGGTGACACGCCATGCTTCCTGAAGGGGAGGAAACTAAGAAAACAGAACAGAAGGAGAGAAAAAGGGAGAGGATCTTACCATTACAGGGTGTCCAGGAAACCTGAAAAACAGAGAAATCAGGAAATATATCAGGGAATTATCAGGGAATTTGTGAAAAGCCCAGAATAAATCAGGGGAAACCCCCAAACTGTATTAAAATGTTTAAAAGTCAGGGGGAAAATCATGTAAAAAAAACCCGGGTCATGTTCTGTCGGGCTCTCTGGTAGACTTCTCCCAAAAATTCACAGGTACAAATGTCAGACACACACACGTTTGAAAATTCAAAACAATGTTCTTTATAATGAAAATTCACTTAACCTAAGCCCTCTTTTGGTATAGCAAAGAGCACTCGTCTCCAAACAAACTGGTAATTTGTACAAGTCCCTTATCAGTTCTGTGATACTTAGCTTGCAGCTGTGAGGCAATTCACAGTCCTTCTTTCAGGAAGTGAAACACACTTTGCCCTGGTTTAGTTTCAAAGTGGGAAAAATCAGCACACAAAAGGTCAAAGTCAGTAAAGCAGTCACGAAACACAACGATCAGATAATCCTCCACAATGGCCAAACCCACAGGCTGCTCTTTATAGCAGCCTCACTAATTACCACAGCCCCACCCAACCACAGGTGGTCTCATTTTCTTTGATAATAATCTCTCAGCTGTTGTTGCCTATGCATCGCTCTCCGCATGCGTGGCTGTATCATTAACTCTTGTTCTGAATCCAAGGAGGAGCTAGATAATTGATCTCCTTCTGAGCTGTCTGCCACACTCTCCTCCTCCCTATCACTCATGTCTTCTTGGTCAGAGGAGCCTTCATCAGCAGATTCCACGGGGGGGGGGGGGGCAAAACAGGCCTGCAGCATGTGGATGTCTCCCCCACATCCACAGTCCTTGGGGCAGGAGCTGGGCCAGAGCTAACCACAACAGGTCATGGTGCCTGGCAGAGTCAAGCAAAAATGAGCATAACTGTGGCAACAACTTGCTTCCTCAGCTACTGATATTTCTCCATGGCTTAGCCCTTTGGTATGATGTCATCTACAACCGTACCTTAACTAAGTTACAGGGAAATATCAGGAAATTTCAGAATGCTTTCCCCCAGAACATCCTGCAATATTTTCATTTGTAAGTCTTGTTGTATTTCACTGTTGTTTATTTTTAAAACTGATTATGTTAATAGAAGCAGCAATACCATTTAGACTTATATACCACTTCATAGTGCTTTCCCAGCTCTCTCTAAGCAGTTTACAGAATTAGTTTATTGCCCCCAACTATCTGGGTCCTCATTTTACCCACCTTGGAAGGATGGGAGGCTGAGTCAACCTTGAGCCGGTGGTGAGATTTGAAGTGCTGAACTACAGATAGCATTTAGCTGAAGTAGCCTGCAGTGCTGCACTCTAACCACTTGCCCACCCATGCTCTATAATGGATCTCCAACAATGGAGATCAAAAATGTAAAAGAAGCATGAAACAGACATTTTGAGCCTAAAAATTGCACATTTCTTACTGAACAGGATTTAGTCCTAAGATTGTATCCTAAATACATCACCTTCAGCCATGATAAAGTAGAGGAAATCGGGTGAGTTACATAAGAAAATGAAATAATGAAGGTGTTTTGATAGCTAAACATTTAGAAACTAGGTGCATGTGTGAGAAAATTCTGGTTGTGAGCTGCCTAGAGTCCTTTGGGAATTGGGCAGCATGCAAATCAAACTAATAACTGTAACGCTCTCTACATGGGGCTACCTTTGAAAAGTGTTCGGAAACTCCAGATCGTGCAGAATGCAGCTGCGAGAGCAATGGCTTTCCCAAAAATGCCCATGTCACACCAACACTCCGCAGTCTGCATTGGTTGCTGATCAGTTTCTGGTCACATTTCAAAGTGTTGGTTATGACCTATAAAGCCCTTCATGGCACCGGACCAGATTATCTCCGGGACCGCCTTCTGCTGCACGAATCCCAGCGACCGATTAGGTCCCACAGAGTGGGCCTTCTCCAGGTCCCGTCAACTAAACAATGTCATTTGGCGGGACCCAGGGGAAGAGCCTTCTCTGTGGCGGCCCCGGCCCTCTGGAACCAACTCCCTCCAGAGATCAGAATTGCCCCCACCCTCTTCGCCTTTCGTAAGCTCCTTAAAACCCACCTCTGCTGTCAGGCATGGGGGAACTGAGATGTTCTTTCCCCCTGGGCCTCTACAGTTTATGCATGGTATGTTTGTATGTATGTTTGGTTTTATAAATAAGGGTTTTTAGTTGTTTTATTATTGGATTGCTATATATTGTTTTTATCACTGTTGTTAGCCGCCCCGAGCCCACGGAGAGGGGCAGCATATAAATCCAATCAATCAATCAATCAATCAATCAATCAATCAATCAAACAATCAATCAATCAATCAATCAAACAATCAATTTAATTAATTAAACAAATTAAACAAATTAAATAAATAAAGCGAAAGAAGGATTTGTATTTTCACTGTGCCTGTGTTTCTTACTTATTTTTCTCATTATGCCAAAGAACATAATCCTTCTCCTGGGTTTGGGGGCCACTCAGAATCATATCTTAATTTAAGGGTGACACTGACTCCTGTGTTTGTATGTGTTTTTGAAATGTGACTTGGTCACATAGCATGAGCTCTGCACATAAAGCAAATACAACATGACTCCTCTGCAAAAGATAACTTTTTATCTCTTGAAGAATTCAGCATGTGTCCTGGTTGCCAAAAAAGAAAAAAGGGTGGCTTGATAGAAGAATGCAGCACATTGCTCTTGAGAGAAAATAAAGCCAATTCTCACATCTAACTTAAAAGGGGGAACAGAAAGAATGTATTTATTTTTCGGAGTATAAGACGCACCTAGATTTTAGAGATGGAAAGCAAGGAAAAAAGTATTCTGAACCAAATAGTGTAGTAATATATTAATTCATGAAATACTAGTGTAGCAGAATACTTTAAACCAGTGTTTCCCAACCTTGGCAACTTGAAGATATCTGGACTTCAACTCCCAGAATTCCCCAGCCAGCATTCACTGGCTGGGGGATTCTGGGAGTTGAAATCCAAATATTTTCAAGTTGCTAAGGTTGGGAAACACTGCTTTAAACAGCCAAGTACACGTTTTACAAACTTCAAACTCGATAGCTTTAAGACTTGTGGACTTCAACTCCCGGAATTCCTCCTCCAGTCATGGTAGATGGGGTAATTAGAAGGCAAAACCAGCCCCATTTTTGTGAACAATGGGCGGTTTTTCACCCCTTTTTTCACAAAAAAATTGCAAAGGATCTTGGAAGCCTGCAGGGAACTCCTGGGGGATGGCAAAAATGCCCCCATTTTTATGATAAATGGGCCATTTTATGCCAAGTTTTCCACAAAAATGGAGGTATTTTTGCCTTCCACTAGTCCTCAGAAAATCTCTATAGGCTCCCCAGACCCTCTTGTCCACCCCATTTTTGCAAAAAAACAAAAACAAAAAACTGGCGAAAAACAGTCAATTTTTGCCAGCACTCAGGAGTTCTTTGCAGATGGGGCTTTAGGGCAGCAAAAATGGCTGCATTCTGTGTATAAGACGCACCGACATTTCCACCGTCTGTTAGGGGGGGAAGTGTGTCTTATACTCTGAAAAAATACAGTATATTATCTATCTTTTTAAGTGCATGATGAACATGAATGAAGACTGTTAACTTATCTCTTCTACCACCACTTCTACCTTGAGTGAGCAGTTTATGGCATGATGATTTGCTAAGGAGCCACCTGCTTTTAAAGCGGTTCATCCATATGATTGTTTCTTAGATATAGTGGTTATTCCTGATTTTAGCTAAAAAAACAGACCATCTGTGCCCCCCCCCCCCATCCAATTCTTTGGGAACCCATCCATTATTTTTAAAAAATCCTACTTTAGAATGGGTTCAAAAAGCCTTCCTTTAAAAAGGCTTGATATAGTTTTTAAACAATCTCCAAAATTCCATGGAATAGGTAAAATCCAAGCCTTCCTCATATTTAAGGCCTACTTTACCTAGCCTTTGCCTTCTCAACCATGTATTGCTGGAATCTGGCTAGGAAAGGGTTAACTTCTCCTATTGTACAAAATAGGAATATATGGTATTTTTGGAGTATAAGACGCACCTTTTTCTTCCCTATAAGAGGCTGAAAAATTGGGCGCGTCTTATATTCTGCGTGTAGCTTTTTCTCCCCCCCCCCAGCTCTGACTAGATGCTAATGATTTTCCCAGCTTTTACTGGCTTACAAGCTCTTTCATTCTTCAGGGTGTCCAACAAACTTGGAAAACATGGAAATCAGGGAATTATCAGGGAAATCAGCGGTTCAGGAAATATCAGGGAATTATCAGGGAATTCGTGAAAAAACCAAAATAAATCTATAAATCTAAACTATTAAAATGTTTAAAAGTCAGGGAAAAATCATATGAAAAAAACCCCAGATTGCGTTGCCTGGCAGAGTCAAGCAAAATTGAACATAACTGTGGCAATAACTTGCTTCCTCAGCTACTGATATTTCTCCATGGCTTAGCCGTTTGGTATGACGTCATCTACGACTGCTCATTAACTAGATTGCAAGTTACAGAGCAATATCAGGGAAATATCAGGGAATTTCAAAATGCTTTCCCCTTGGACACCCTGTTCTTATTCTCTCTGAAGAATGTTTTTCAGCCCTAAGTCTTTGCAGGCTTTTTTTCATTGCTCTACTTGCTCTGCATACGTTTCTTTCCAGCCCTAACAAGGTGCTAATGATGTTCCCACCACTCACCGGCTTGCAGGCTATTTCATTGTTACTTTCTCTGAATAATGTTTTTTTAAAAGCCCTAACCAGGGAATAAAATAATGTGTTGAAGGTGACCAGGGTAAGGACACTAGCTAAATAAATACCTGGTAGGCAGACCCCCCCCCCCCCCCATTTTACATGACGGGGCGCAGAAGTTTGACCTGGGGCAGATCAGCTGTTGGGTGGGAGAATCAGTGCCGGCTCCATTGCCCGGGGATGGAAAACCCAGTGCTTTGCCTGCGTGGCCACGATAGCGGGTGGGCCGGATGCAGTCCGCGGACCGCCCCTTGCCCAGGTCTGATCTAGCAAGACCAGAATTTAATACTTAAACTTTTACTAGAATTGAGGAGAAAAAAGTAGCTAATTTTTCTTTTGGATACATTAATCACCTTTGGTGGGAACAGTCTGCTATTATTTGAATACAGTTCTACAAATACGCGCAAAAGCCATTTTTACATGCAAAGCCATTTTTTTTAGATTTGGCTGACTCCAAATAGTTTGACTAAGAATTTTGGAATTTTAATCTATCTGAAAGATGCTGGTGTTAAAAACAAAATACCGGTACCACATTTCTTCCCCTTTCATTTGATTACATGTAGCTTATGTTTTCAGTCATTAAAAAAAATCTATGATATAAAAGCTAGTAAAATGAAGATGGTCAGTAAGTAAATTGGTGGTGCAAATTAGCATACGTGTGCAAAACTTGTGTACCAATGTTTGATATTTATTTACAAAATAAATGATACTGGAAATATTAATTAATTAATTAAATTCGACTTCTATGCAGCCCAATCCCGAAGGACTCAGGGCATCTTACAACAATATAAAATTACAATTACAACAACAATAAAAAGAAGTCAAGAAAAAAAACTAATTACTAAAATTCTAATTAAAACTAAAGACGATTCAATAGCATACATGCTAGGCATTCATACCAATTCAGACACATGAACACTTACTTAAACGATTGCAATCTATAGTTTATAGTTAAGTAAATTATAAGGATTACTTGAAACCATACAGTTCCACAAATGAAAAAGTTGACATGGAAAAAAATTAGGACTAGAACATTTTCCATGTTGTCTTGTCTCATTGTATAGATTTGGCCATTGTTGGAATAGTTTTAATCTCCAGTTAATTCATATATTCTCCTATAGTGTATCCATGAACAACTTCCTAGATCTTTGTACTAATAGAATTGGGTATTAAAGGATATATTGTAATCTTCACTTTGCTTCTTCCATCCAACCCAATGAATGATTAATTGAAACACAAGGGAAAAAGCAAACCTGTCCTAAATTTATAAATACCCTAATAAATATTCAAACTGGTATATTGAAATCCATTGTACATGGAGGCTGCATAAATTGAAGTGTTTAGCTGGAATGCTGTGCAGCTACCCAGTTTTGCAAGGTAAGGAGAGTATTCAGTATTTTATGATTGCTACCACTAACCCATTGATCATTTCTGAATTCAGATTCAGCTGGGTGGTTTCCATTTTGTTAAAACTTTAAATAGCTTGAAAGAGGCTAAAGTTAATAACTTGATTATTTCCTGCATTGACTTTTCTCTGACAAATTAAAAATCTAGAATACAGTACAGTAGTCCCTCGCTATACCGCGCTTCACCTACTGCGGCTTCACTTCATCGCGGGTTTCTGAGGAAGTCGATCGGCAGATTTAAACAGCCCGCCGAACTCGACCGTCAGGTTTTAAAAATATATATATATATCTTAAATTGTAAATACTGTATTTAAATACTGTATCTAAAATAAATACTGTGTGGGAAGGGTTTATAAACACTTAAAACAATGAAAACATACCAAACAATTACAATATAAATACTTAAATAAGTACTATCAGTCGATAAATTCCCCATCGCGGATTTCACCTATCGCGGCCAGGTCTGGAACGTAACACCAGCGATAGGTGAGGGACTACTGTATTCATTTGTCTCTTGGCCGTATTGGTTACAGACATGCAGTATCTATGCTTAATTTAGCCATGCCTCTCCACTCTAGTTTAACAATCAGTTCATTGAAATGCTCATTCCTAAATCCTTAGAAGTGGTGATCAAGGTGAACGTTAGGCTTTTAATAGCGTGTTCTAACCCGTGTATTGGCAACTGGAAGTCCAGGAAATGTAGTCAACAACACACCTGGTGAGACTGAATAGGGCTGGCCTATGTTTTAAAATTATTAGGAATTTTTTTCACGATACAGTGTGTAAAGAGCTTTGAATATCGGTACCATATGGAGTCTTTGCCTTTCTCCAGGCTTGATTAAGGACTCTGATCTCACGCTTATTATGCTATCATCTCTGTTGAGTTGTTCAACAGAGCAGTTGAACAATTTTCCCTTCATGGTGCTGTGCTGTCTGGAGTAGTAGTGAAGGCAACTGTTTTGTTAAATGTTTTGGAGAAGGGTGAACCAGTTCCCATTTGGTGATAACTTATTATCTCACCTCCTGGCTTCTGGAAGCTGTTTAGCCTGTCTTCTTCTAGAACATGGTGTCCAACTTGAGCGTGTCACGTGACATCACGTGACACATCACAATGTTTTTTGCCTTTGCAGCGTTAGGGTGGATATGGCCTGCATCTGGCCCATGGGCCGCCAGTTTGACACCCCTGCTGTAGAGCTTCAGTTGCTGATCCAATGATATCCGAATACAGTGTTCCCTTGATTTTCGCGGGGGATGCGTTCCGAGACCGCCCGCAAAAGTTGAATTTCCGCGAAGTAGAGATGCGGAAGTAAATACACCATTTTTGGCTATGAACAGTATCACAAGCCATCCCTTAACACTTTAAACCCCTAAATTACCATTTCCCATTCCCTTAACAACCATTTACTCACCATTATTACTGGTACTCACCATTGAATAAGACACTCAGTGATCCTGATATTTATAAACATAATTATCTATTAACAATAATTATTTTTTTTGTTATTTATTTGCAAAAATTATTAGTTTGGCGATGACGTATGATGTCATTAGGCAGGAAAAACCGTGGTATAGGAAAAAACCCACGAAGTATTTTTTAATTAATATTTTTTGAAAAACTGTGGTATAGGCCAGGGGTCCCCAACCGCCGGTCCACGGACCGGCACCGGGCCGTTGGGGGTTTTCAGCCGGTCCGCGGCGCCAGGCCCCCCTCGGCCTTTCCGCACCACCAGCGGCGCTCCCCCCGCCAGCCAGCCAAGCCCCGCGCCCGCCGGAACCGGCTCCTCACTCTCCCCCCGCCGCCCGCCGCGTTTGCAGGAGGTGGGGAGGGTCGGGCGGCCCGCCAAGGCCAGGAGGGACGCCGCTGCCCCCCCCTTCCCTCTCTCCGCCCGCCGCTGCACCTCCGCCTCAGCGGAGGTCTTCAATGTCGGGGGCGCACGGGCGGTTGCACGCGCTCCCTATCTCCCTGCTAGCCCACTCGGAGTATTCAAAATAAGAAAAGCCTTTGCCGGCGAAGGCTTTTCTTATTTTGAATATTCCGAGTGGGCTAGCAGGGAGATAGGGAGCGCGTGCAACCGCCTGTGCGCCCCCGACATTGAATATCACCTTCGCCGGCCCCACCTCTCCTGCAAACCCCCTTGCTGAGAGCCCGGGGCGAAAGTGCTCTCGC
The DNA here is from genome assembly GCF_031021105.1 of Erythrolamprus reginae. Lineage (NCBI taxonomy): Eukaryota > Metazoa > Chordata > Lepidosauria > Squamata > Dipsadidae > Erythrolamprus > Erythrolamprus reginae. Next base: position 271,706,480 of record NC_091951.1, on the reverse strand, counting down.
AAAGGTGAGGCGGGCAGGGCGTGCGCGCGTCACCGCTGGAAGAACGGAGAACGAGAGTGAGTGAGAGCAACAGACAGCAAGATAGAGAGAAAGTGAGAAAGAGAGAGTGAGAGAAAGGGGGGGAGAAAGAGATAGCAAGAGAGAGAACAAGAGAGAGAAAGAGCGTGAGAAAGAAAACAAGAAAGAGTGAGAGAGAGAAAGCAAAAGAGACAGAAAGAAAACAAGAGAGAGAAAGTGAGAAGAAGAGAGAGAAAGAGGGGGAGAGAGAGAGAAAGAGAGGGAGAGGGAGAAAGAGAGAGGGAGAGGGGGGAGAGATAGCAAGAGAGGGAGAGAGAGAAAGAGAGAGGGAAAGGTGAGAGAGGGGGGAGAGAAAGAGAGAGGGAGAGAGAGAGGAGATAAAGGAAGAGGAGAGAGAGAAAGGAAGAGAAAGAAAGAAAGAGGGATAGAAAGAGAGAGAGAGTGAGAGATGCTCAGTGAGCCTTTCTTTGAAGTTGCCTTTCTTTCTTTCTTTCTTTCTCTTTCTTGCTTTCTTTCTTGCTCTTTTTCTTTCTCTTTTACCTTCCCTTCCTCTATTTCTTCTTTTCTTTCTCCTTCCTACCTTCTTCCCTTACTCTCCCCTTTCATAAGTTTCCTTGCTTCCTTCCTCTGTTCCTGTCCCTTCCCCCCTTCTTTCTTTCCTTCCTTCCTTTCCTCCCTCCATTTCTTGCTTTCCTTTTCCTTCCTCCCTTCTTTCCTCCCTCATTCCCTTCTTTCACTCCTTCCTCTCTTACTCTCCCCTTTCACACCTTTCCTTGCTTCCTTTGCACCCTTCTTCTGTTCCTGTCCCTTCCCTCTTTCCTTCCTTCCTTCCCACCCTCCGTCCATTCATTCACCCATTCCTCTCTTGATCGCCCCTTTTACGGCGCCGCTGACAGCTAGCTCCCCCCCCCCCCACCGGGCCATGGAAAACTGGTCTAGCTTAAAGCCGGTCCCTGGTGCAAAAAAGGTTGGGGACCTCTGGTATAGGCTATTCGTGAAGTTTGAACCCGCGAAAATCGAGGGAACACTGCACTACCATCTCCAGGACAAAAGAGGGCATGTACTTCGACCACTCGGCAGCTTCTCTCATAGCAGAAGTTGGTTTTACAAATCACAGTACATGTATGTATGTATACAACATGAACTAAAAACATGGAATAGATAGAGCTTTAAAATGGAAATACGTTCTTTGCACTCTGCTGGGAAGTTGAACTTTGAATTACTTTTGTGAGCGTGAAAGAGAAGGGTGAAAATGATGGTATGGAAGTGCGGAAATCAGAAAGTTACTCTAACTTCATCTTCTCTCTTGTTGGAGCCTTGCTTTAGAGCGTGGCATCGTTATGAACAGGGATGTGCATAAACCTGAATACATCAAGCCCTGGATGACAGAAATGATGTATACCTTGTAGAAAGAGAGAGGGTGAATATAACAGTCTATAAATATTTGAGAGGTAATAATACGAAGGAAGGGAGGTATTATTTACAATGCTTGCAGCAGCATAACAAAGACTGATGGCTTGAAACTAAAAAATACAAGGGAAATAATTAAATTGGGAGATGCTTCCTTTCTTAACTAAAGGTCCAATTAGACGGTTGGAACACAAGGCAATGCTTCAAGCATCATTGGCAGATGGATTTAAGAGAATTGCTTAGGACTATTCTTAACCTCTGCAGAGGTAGGTTATTTACATTAGATAGCAAAGAGCCTAGCAACATGTTGCATTTGTGACATGGCTCGCAATAATATTGTGTGTGCATTTAAAGATATGTATATATATAAAATGTTTAGTATGCAGTGGAGTTATTTCCAAAATACCAGTGTGGGGAGTAAATTGGATTCAATTTTCCCTCCCTAATCACAATACTATGGAAATTTTTCTCACTCTTCTTCCCTCCCCCACTTGCATACAGCCATTAACATTAGGGAGAAAAGTTGTCACTAAGCAGTAAATGATGTAGTTTTCTCTTACTATTTACTCCCATGAGACGGGAAGGATTTATTCCCAGAAGTGGGAAGGATTTATCGATCGCATGTTCCCAAGGACAGTGCCTCAGATATAGAGAGAATCATTGGCATCAGTTCTTTAGTTTTTTTTAAAGCACAGAAGCTTATTGCTGATCACATCAATAGCACGAGATATGGTATATGGGCTCAAGTTCACATTAAATAAAAGCAAAAGCAATGAACCCATCAAGAGTTTGCAATTGCTTTTTCAAATATGTCTTTTTTTTTTAAAGTGCGTGCTTAAAAATGTTAGGCACTCTTCCCCAATTTAGATGCCCTTCAGATACATTGGGAGAGCAACATTTATAGAATTCCTAGCTTTTTTTTAGTTAATTATTAAAATTGCAAAGGATGACTGGAGATACATAATGACATTTTTTTTAAAAAATGCATATTTTCCAGATAAGTAAATATTTGTGCTTAGGTAGCTATTCCAGCCGGGCTCACAATTTGCAAGCAGCTGCTCATAATAGAACAGGGATGCAAGCTGGATTGCCCCATGAAGCTTTCTCTAAAGATAAGACTGACTTGGAATGTAAAAAAGGTGCAAAGGACCCCTTGCCACCTGCAGGGGTTGAAGAAAAAGTAAAACTAGACCAGTTTTACCACGCAGAGAGGCAGATAATTTGGTTGCAAAAACTGAACAGCTACAGATGGCGGCAAAGGTTATAACTTTGAAATAATAGAAAATACTTGTAACTCGGGTTTGCTGTTTCAGTTTAGTTTCAGTTTAGTTTAGTTCAGTTTAGGTAACATCAGCAGCAGGGTTTTCTTGTCTTCTCCTTAGCTTATAAATGTCTTAGGTGGCAGTGTGGTCAGTTGGTCGTGTGATTGGTTGTTCATTTGGAACTATATTTAAATTATGAGCAGCTGATTGGTTCTCTTATTGATTGGTCATTTGAATGGTCTATTTTATTATGCTGGATCTAGATCAATATGCTTGTTACATTAATAATAATAATAATAATAACAACAACAACAACAACAACAACAACAATAATAATAATAATAATAATAACAATAATAATAATTTATTAGATTTGTATGCCGCCCCTCTCCAAGGACTTGCTCCTTTTGTTTCCAAATATGTCCAGTGACTTGGGCAGCAGCCCAAACATGGTGGACTTAGAAGTCATTTTATTTTTCTAACTAGTTGGACTCTCCAGTTGTCTGTCAATCCTAAAACGGAACAGGACCAGACCTGATTTGGAATGAGCAAAAGTTCCGAAGAAAACCAGATTAGGCTACAAGATAAAGTGGAAAACATTTTCTTATAGGTGAAGCAGTCAAGCAGCAGTTTGGAATATTGATGGCTATTTTATTTTAAGTCTCTTCTCTTCTAGTCATGCAACCCCAAATAACACATCTAGAGCAGACCCCATACTCCCCATTGCACTAATATGCATAGATATATATGGGCACTGCTGGCAAATTGTAGGAATTATCTTTAGCATGCTGTCCAATCTACTTCACCCACTGGACTTTTGGGCAATAACTTTGTCACTGTTTTCACAGCTTGGAAAATTGATTGATTTCATTATATTCAGCTTTGAACCTGATCCTTCCCTGTCCATTAGCTTTTGTTCAAACTAATATGTAGGAATCAGTACTTTTGTTCATACAACTGAGCTTAGTATGATTTGTTTCATTTGTTATACTATGTACATTATCAGAATCGATATTATATTAAACTAATAGAGAATATCTATAATTCAGGATTGATCTGTGGCACTCTGAACTGGTTGGTTGTTTCCGTGTTTGCTAGTTAGGTAATGAAAAGTATTAAACTAATTTTATTATTTTAAAAGTTTGTAAACAATATAGACTGGATTTACACAGCACATTAAACCAAATGTCGACTAAACAATGTCGTCTGGTGGGACCCAGGGGAAGAGCCTTCTCTGTGGCGGCCCCGGCCCTCTGGAACCAACTCCCCCCGGAGATTAGAACTGCCCCCACCCTCCCTGTCTTTCGTAAACTACTCAAGACTCATTTATACCGCCAGGCATGGGGGAGTTGAGATAGCTCTTCCCCCTAGGCCATTACAAGTTATGCATGGTATGTTTATGTGTATGTTTGGTTTTATAATAGGAGTTTTTAGTTGTTTTTTATTATTGGATTGTACATGTTGTGTTTATTATTGTTGTTAGCCGCCCCGAGTCTGCGGAGAGGGGCGGCATACAAATCCAATAAATTATTATTATTATTATTATTATTATTATTATTATTATTATTATTATTAAATCCAGATAATCTATCCGGTAAACAGGAAAGTTAATTTGCTATGATCTGTATTGAATAACTTGTATAAAGAAACAGTATAAAATAAGGGAGGTTTCTGCTGGTAGAAATTCACCACGTGCTACTTCAATAAAAGTTGCATGCTAGAATCCGCAATTAGAAGATAACAAACAAGACTTGATTGCTGATTTTATTTTGACCATTTTTATTACAATTTCAAAACACACATTTTAACTTTTTATTTGTGTGTCGACTTAATTAAAAATGCACTTGGATAACTTATGGTTCAACCTTGGTTAGTCTGTTTAGAATGACGTGCCATTGAATTCACAGGCATTTACTACCAGGTAATGAGGAACAAGGATGCAGTGTAGTTGTTTCATTTGCAGCCCTTCTGAACCATACATTTGAGTGCCTTCTTCTCTTTGCCAAAATCCTCCTTGTGTTTATCATTTTGTGGATTCTAGAATACAGCTGCTATTGAAATAGTCTGGAGAATTTCTATCAGCAGATACCTCCCTAATTTTATTTTTAGAGCGAGCTTACAATAATTTTATCCTGGTCTTACTTTTCCAAGGTCTGACCTTTTTGATATTCATAAAAGGCTCTTACTCCCCACTTAACCTAGTCTTTGATATGTTATTGAAAAGATTACAGTGTGATGGCATCCATTAGACTTTACAGAATTGTAGGTGAAGTTATTTATGCTTGGATTTTTAGCTTTTTCTCTCTCAAAATGATCTATTCTAATACAGTATTTTTCAATGATTTTATGTTATCATTTGTTTCATACCCAGTGAATTCTATCCCTCAGCTCTGACTAGTATGGGCATCACATTGAGCCATAAACTTACTGATTTAATTTGGCTTTATCATGATCTTTCAATCTGGCTGTGTGGCTTGTGAAGTGTAGCATTATGTGTGACCACCCCAATCTGATTCTGAAAATCATGATTAGAATGTGTTTCAATATGCGTGAACTATATACACTGCTCAAAACAATAAAGGGAACACTCAAATAACACATCCTAGATCTGAATGAATGAAACAGTCTCATTGAAGACTTTGTTCTGTACAAAGTTGAATGTGTTGACAACAAAATGAAATTGATTGTCAATCAGTGTTGCTTCCTAAGTGGGCAGTTTGATTTCACAAATGTTTGATTTACTTAGAGTTATATTCTGTTGTTTAAGTGTGCCCTTTATTTGAGCAGTATGTAATTCGTCAATAGGCAATATTTTTAAACATGAAAACATTGAAAAAATTATGTGAGAGGTGAATAGGACATTCATTTTCCTTCTGTAATTGTGAGAGGACAATTGTTCAAGAAAGAAAATAATATCTTGTTCATTGTCATCAAAAACTGAGAAGGGCTTCCCATAGGAATTCTGAATTGGAATATTACATCCAGTTTTGGCTGCCATGATATAAAAAGTTGTTGACATTCTAGAAAGAGTGCAGAGAAGAGCACTGGGTTTTTAGTCACAGTTTTAATTATTAGAGTTGTACATATACGGTATTGTTTTTATTGTATGTTGTGAGCCGCCCCAGGTTTCTGGAGAGGGGCAGCATACAAGTATAATAATAATAATAATAATAATAATAATAATAATAATAATAACAACAACAACAACAACAACAACAACAACAACAACAACAACACAAAGATCTAAAAATCGAGCTGCAACGACTCTGGCATAAGCCAGTGAAAGTGGTCCCAATGGTACTTGGCACGCTGGGCGCAGTGCCAAAGAATCTCAGCGGACATTTGAAAACCATCGGAATTGACACAATCTCCATCTGTCAATTGCAAAAGGCCGCTTTACTGGGATCAGCAAACATAATTCGCCGCTACATCACGCAGTCCTAGGTGCTTGGGAAGTGCCCGACTGATGATGAAATATGAAATCCAGCAGTGATTTCGTTTGCTGTGTTGTATTGACATAATAATAATAATAACAACATCAACAACAATAACAACAACAACAAAGTTGGAGGCTAAAACATATGAAGAATGGTTGCAGGAATTGGATATGTCTAGTTTAATGAAAAGGACAAAAAGTGACACGATAGCAGGGTTCAAATATAAAGTGCTGCCAAAAAGAAGGGGTTGGTTGGTTATTTTACTGAATATCATTTAATGCTAAGTGAAATATGCCTATGAAATGCCACTTTGTTGTAATCTTCTTTACATTTTAAAAAACATAACATTTTTATGCCTTGAAGCAGTATATCAGACTCTGAGCCACAGTGCACAACTGTAAATTAAATGTTAATGTTGAATGGCTTTCAACAACTGCCTGCTGTAATTTTTAATGCAGTGAATAATCTGGAACGCCTGGTTGCATAACAAATGGCAGAACCCGTCCACGAGAATATAAATCAATGCTGTTGATCAATATAGTACACTACTGTGCAGAATGTAAGAGGGTGGATCAATTTCTAATATGAATATCCGCAGCTGGCAACTGTGCCAACTTTTCAATAGTGTGAGAAAATATTATGGTCCTTTCACTGTATTTAAAACAGAGCCAAGTGCTTTTCTGACGGAGAAAAAAGGAAAGAAAAAAGGAAACCATCCTTGAGAATCACAGGACACTGGGCATTGACGTCTTTCCTGATAAAGCCCCTGCCTGCCCCCAGAGCTGTCTTCTCTTGTGCAGATAGGCCTTCTAAGAACGCTTGATAATATTTACAACAATTGCACTGTTCCAATTTGAAGCCTTTTGCACATATCCTAGAGTTCAGTAGATAGTTTTAGCAGTATCAGAATGCCTGAGTAACCATTTTGTACGAGGGATCGAGAGTGGTAGATAATTAAAATAATAAAATAAGATGATTTTAATTATTTTAATTACAATGTTAAAATGGAAATGTTGAAATAGACGTTATTTTATAGTAGTATATAAAGAATTATTATTTTTCTGTATTGATCTGAATTACAATGTAGTTTTCTTTTTTGTATTAGTAAGACTTCTATACTTAGTGGAGCAATGGTAGCTCCTTTAAATGTTAAATGTTGTTTGTTTGTTTTGTTTGTCTTAAAGAAAAATCAATAAAAATATTTTTTAAAAAAGAAATGGCAAGTGAGCATGCAGCTAAATATAGACATCAATAGAATGAGGCCCGTGCATTGTGTATAGCAACAACAAGCAATTTTGATATACAGTTAGCAATTGCTTATTGGAATATTGAACAGCTTTTTTTTTTTAAAACTTCACTAGGAAGATGATTCATTGTAAGTACCTATAGTTCTCCTACAGAGAAATAGAGAATACAGTGATCCCCTGATTATCGCGAGGGTTCCGTTTCAAGACCCCTCGCGATAATCGATTTTTCGGGATGTAATGGTGCGGAAGTAAAAACACCATCTGCGCATGCGCACCCCTTTTTCCATGGCCGCACATGCGCAGATGGTGGAGTTTGCGTGTGGGCGGCGGGGAAGACCCAGGGAAGGTTCCTTCGGCCGCCCAACAGCTGATCTGCTCCGCAGCGCGGCAGCAGCGATGAGCCGAAGATGGGGTTTCCCCGTTCCCCTGGCAACAGGGAAACCCCATCTTTGGCTCCTCGCTGCTGCCGTGCTGCGGAGCAGATCAGCTGTTGGGCGGCCGAAGGAACCTTCCCTGGGTCTTCCCGCCGCCCAGGCAAAGGGGAAACCCCAAGATCGCTTGCCGCTTGCCCGTTCGCCCGCCCGGCCGGCTGCTCGCTTGCCGCTCGAGAGCAAGAGGGGGAGAGATAGAGAAAGAGAGAGAAGGAAAGAAAGAAAGAGATGAGAGAGGGAGGAAGAGAGTGTGAGAGAGGAAAAAGCAAGATAGAGAAAGAGAGAGAAAGAAAGATGAGAAAGGAAGGGAGTGACGTCATCGGATGGAAAAATCGCGATATAGCGTTTCGCAATGATCGAGATCGCGAAACTCGGGGGATCACTGTACAGTAATCCCTCGCTACTTCACGGTTCATCTTTTGCGGATTCGCTACTTCACGGGTTTTCAAAGGGGGCTTAAAGCCATTAAATCCATTTAAAATTTTAAATCCATTAAAAACTCATAAAATTCTTCTACAGTTCTACTGTACTCTATTAAATAAACTGGTAGGATATCACATGTAGTTCCAGCTGAGAAACATTATAGAATGGTTGTTTAATGCAAAGGGTGGGTTTTAAAAGTCCAAATACTCGTTAAATACATTAAAAATTATCTTTCCTCTACTTCACGGAAATTCGTTTTTCACGGGTGGTCTTGGAACGCATCCCCCGCGAAAAACGAGGGATTACTGTATAAGTATAATTCAGCCTGAATTGTGCTAACCCTTACCACTTTTCCAAATGGTAGATGTTTAAAGCTCAGTTAAAAATATATTTCCATATTTTGGGCCATTAGATTTGTGGTCTATAATAGGGTTTGACAACTTTAAGACTTGCGGATGTCAGCTCTCAGAATTCCTTTCCATACTGTTTGGGGAATTCTGAGAGGTGAAGTCCATAAAGTCTTAAAGATATGAAGGTTGAACAACCCTGGTCTATAAGAATAGGCAAGGGAGAATAAATCATGGAAATGTAAGCACCTGTAACATAGCCTATAAAAATAATCCAGTCAAATGGAAATAATTCACAAGAGAAAGAGGCTATGGGATCTGGTTTAATTGTAGATTCAGTGGGCTCCTTTTTGCTTAGACTCTATGACTGCTAACATAATTTCCCCTTCTGTATACTTACAGTTTTTATAATTTTTTATTATTAGACAGTTTCTATTTCACAGCTACAATATATCTACTGTATTTTGTTCACAAAATAGCCAATTATGTTTGATATAATACCATGCGACCCAATTATATTGATTGTGGCAAGGATCAAAACAATTTGGAAAAAAATTCTAATAATATTTTAGATACCATATTACTGTATTACCTGCACTTTGTTTAAGATTATTTGACATGTATCATTCTAATGATATAAACACAACTCTGGCAAACAGGGCAAATCTACATGGAAGGGGAATTACCATTTCATTTATGATAAATTAATGAAAACAATGCAATTATTAGAAGCATAATTATCTTTAATTAATCTATCTTTACTTTACTTAATGTCTTAAAGTTACTAGAGAATAAACCCAGAGATTATTTGTGAGTATCTGTATAATGAACTTTATTGTATCAATTGTATTCCTGAATTAGCACATATTTTAAGTTACCTTTTTATAAATAAATTTGTTCAGGTAGACACTTTTAAGTTATTTAAATCACCATTATGTCTCCAAAAGTGCCAAGTGTTTGAGCTCCAACTGAAAAAATGTGTTTTATTAGGTAAATTAGTAAAAGACAAGGAAGTTGACTTATTAAAGAGCTGTGTGAAATTCTACGAGTATATTTCCTGTTAAATAAGAGGATACAAGATTGAGAGATGAGGACTTTCTTGAATAGATATTGTCATAGTAGAAGATTCAATTTCCTTAGTCCTCTTTTACTGTTTATCATGTTTAATGCAAAACCTATGTAAGAGAAGCAGAAGAGAATCAATTTTCCTCCAATATCTTTATCCCTATTCTCCTTTTCTTAAGAAGAAATTAGCTTTTTTTGTTTGTAAAGAATTTTTTCATTTTGATGTTGTATTCAGGACTTTTAGTTGTTACTTTTCAAAGTGTATTGTTTCCATATTATTCCATTTCTTTTGTTGTAGATTGATTCCTTTCCAATCTTTCAGGATAACAGTCTTCCCAAACCGTCTTACCAGGAATGTCATTCTTCTTTAAAAACACAGTAATTTATTTTAAAAGGGACTCTATTTCAGGACCCTTCCTGAGATTAATGGGAAAGATGTAGCAGGAATGAGCTGGATATCACTATGGAAACTGGGCAGTGATATTATATGTGCTACTTGCATCGTTCTTACCCTTTCAGATCTCCCGTTGGCAGCTCTTTGAAACATTCAAAAGAAAAATTAGAACATGGGCTATAATAACAAGCCCGAGACCATTTTTCTGCCCCTTCCAACTACAGTGTTCCCTCGATTTTCACGGGGGATGCGTTCCGAGACCTCCCGCGAAAGTCAAATTTCCGCAAAGTAGAGATGCGGAAGTAAATACACAATTTTTGGCTATGGACAGTATCACAAGCCTTCCCTTAACACTTTAAACCTCCAAATTACCATTTCCCATTCCCTTAACAACCATTTACTCACCATTATTACTGGTACTCACCATTGAATAAGACACTTAGTGATCCTGATATTTATAAACATAATTATTTATTAACATTTTTTTTTGTTATTTATTTGCAAAAATTATTATTTTGGTATAGAAAAAAACCCGCGAAGTATTTTTTAATTAATATTTTTTGAAAAATCGTGGTATAGGCTATTCACAAAGTTCGAACCCGCGAAAATCGAAGGAATACTGTACACCAAAGAAGGCAAAAGTGAGGTAATTTCTTGTGGTGTCAAAGAGGGGCATTAGCATTAGACAGCTAGGTTTACCTTGCTATTAAGGAGAAGATAGGAATTCTGACCTCCACAGGTCATAAGGGGCGTGCATAAGTGCACCAGTGTGCCTTCCGTCCCCTGTCCAATTGTCTCTCCTTATCTCATTTATCTTTTCTTCCTTTCAAATATGTTCAGCTATACTTTTATATCTTCTATTCTATTCTTTTCTTTACTTATATTATTACATATCTTTCTCTTCAATGTGTATTATGTATTGGACAAAATACATACATACATACATACATACATACATACATACATACATACATACATACATACATACAGTGGCCATAGTTAGCTATCTCTGCCCCAGCAGTTGGCCATGGTAGGAAATGTTCAGAATTGTAATTATAAGAGAATGGTTAAATGGGGAAAAGTTTAGAAACCTATCTTCAGAAAGATGCCTCCATCAAACTGCATACTCTGTAAATTCTGCGACAGGACTATGGGATTTCCAGAGAACAAAGAACCAATTAATACTGAGTAACAATAATAAATAATCCATGTCCAGTTTATTGCTTCCAGAGCTGAAGTGACTTCGGTAACAACTTCAGCATGTTGGCCTCTCTATATGTGGGGGATCACAATGCCTATAATCCCCAGCTAGCACAGCCAGTGTGAATTCCCACAAAACTAGGAAGGAGGAAGGAAAAACCTACTTTTCCCCACTGATATTTTCAGATCTTCTTCCACCAAAGAAACCTTTTTAACATTCGTTCAAGATGGTTGTGTGTATGGATATGGAACTAGTTTTACTTGTTGCCATTTGTTTTCTATAGAGATATTATATAATTTTTCTAAACTTTCCAGCCACGAGCACTATTTTTATTGCTATAATATAGACTCGTTGAATGCTGCCTTCCTTGATACAAGGCAGGCTACTCTGGCTGTTTGTGACATTGTGTCACAGTCATTTCTTGAGATGAGCAGCTATAGAAATTCAATAAATAAATGTTATCATTTTAAAAATGATGAAGATGTATTTTATCACTGGGCAGAATACATATTTCTATATTCTATATATGGTAAGTAGAGACAGCCCTTGATTTACAACCACAATTCCCATTGATAAGCAAAGTAAATTTTGTTAAGTAAATTGTGCCCGATTTTATGACCTTATTTGCCACAGTTTGTAAGTGAATTGCTGTGGTTGGTTGCTAAGTGAATCACGGAGTGCTTATTATTGGATGCTGGCCCAGAAGTTTGCAGGTGTTGATCACATGACTCTGGGAAGCAGAAACCATAGTAAATACATGCCAGTTGCCGAGGTCCGAATTTTGCTCATATGACCGTGGTGATACTTGAATGGTTGTAAGTGCGAGGGCCAGTGATAAATCACTTTTTCAGTGGTTTGTAACTTTGAACTGTTACTAAATGAATGGCTGTAAGCAGTGTTCCCTCTAATTTTTTGGGGGGGTGGGCGGAAAAGTATAATGTCTGAGCGACAGTCCCTTCGGGACTGGGCGGCACAGAAATAATAAATGAATGAATGAATAAAACAAACAAACAAATAAAATACCCACCCTGTTTTGCCTGAGAGAATTTCAAAACAAAATACTGTACTGTGTGTCTATAACAGTGAGCTCATAATAGGGCAATTCTATCAATATCAAAATGCCACTTAAATAGTTGAGCTAGTTTCAAACTAGATTTTGATTTTCTTTCTCTCTTCCTTACTCCCATTCTTTTTCTTTCTCTTTTCCTTCCTCTCTTTTTTCTATCTGTTTCTCTCTCTTCCTCTCTTCCTCTCTCTCTCCTTCCCTCTCACTCTTTCCCTCTCGGCTTCTGGGCAGGTTTGGAAAACTCTGAGTTGATGATGATTTTTAAGTGAGCGATTGCTCACTGCTCAGCTTAGAGGGAACTATGGCTGTAAGTCAAGGACTCTATATCTTATTTCAACCATCTTTTATACTCTGTCTCTGTTCTGTCGGGCCCTCTGGTAGAATCCTGCCAAAAATTCACAGGTACAAATTTCAGACACACCCACGTTTGAAAATTCAAAACAATGTTCTTTATAATGAAAATTCACTTAAGCCAAGCCCTCTTTTGATATAGCAAAGAGCACTGGTCTCCAAACAAACTGGTAAATTGTACAAGTCCCTTATCAGTTCTGTGATACTTAGCTTGCAGCTGTGAGGCAATTCACAGTCCTCCTTCTTTCACAAAGTGAAACACACTTTGCTCTGGTTTAGTTTCAAAGCGGGGAAAAATCAGCACACAAAAGGTCAAAGTCAGTAAAGCAGTCACGAAACACAGCGATCAGATAATCCTCCACAATGGCCAAACCCACAGGCTGCTATTTATAACAGCATCACTAATTACCACAGCCCCACCCAACCACAGGTGGCCTCATTTTCTTTGATAATAATCTCTCAGTTGTTGTTGCCTATGCATCGCTCTCCGCATGCGTGGCTGTATCATTAACTCTTGTTCTGAATCCAAGGAGGAGCTAGATAATTGATCTCCTTCTGAGCTGTCTGCCACACTCTCCTCCTCCCTGTCACTCATGTCTTCTTGGTCAGAGGAGCCTTCATCATCAGATTCCACCGGGGGCAAAACAAGCCTGCAGCATGTAGATGTCTCCCACACATCCACAGTCCTTGGGGCAGGAGCTGGGCCAGAGCTAACCACAACACTCTCTAATAAAAATACTCTTAAGGATCCTTAAAGCAAGCTTGGAAATATTGGAACCCCTTTTGATCTGTGCTGTGCCATTGCTAAATGTTTGACAGTGGGTACAAGTAACATTTTTACGCACATACTCCGAGGGGACAGTTCAGCAATGCCCTCCCTCTGCGTGTGGAAAGTAGAGCTCTAAAGGTCAGGAGACCCTCCTTGATGACATAACCCAGTGAGCTGTAACTGCATCAAATCCTGGAGGCTGTAAGGCAGCGGAGGAGAAATAATTATACTTGGAGATGGGTAATTACAGATAATGGCTCTTTTTTGAGGGGTGGCAAAAAACCCAACAAAACACCCTCACAGCCTTTACTGAAATGAATATGGCGTTGCACATTAACTTTATGGCAATCTACAAGTTCAGCCCTGAAACAATGCAACTTGCAAGGAGAATCTTTTTTCTTTTTTTAAAGCCAGTAAAAAAAAAAAAAAAACCAGGTAAAACTTCTGGCTTCTGTTGTGCTCTTTCTCACTCTATTCCAAAAACAACCTTGATGGCTGGGAAAAGCCGGCCAGCAACAAGGGACGGCAGAAATTGCTCTGTCGTGAGAGGTCTGGTGGGAGAAACATATTGTTCCACCGGTTCCTGATTATGACTTTAGGGAGTGATTATTTCACACCACTCTCATTCAAGGCTCTTGTTCGACCTCAAACGCAGCCTTAAAGCCAGGTCTGTTAATGAGGAAGGGAGGATGCGTTCCGCCAAAGGGAGGGGTGGGCTGGAAACTGCTGAGTCGGGATCTAAACTTCTTTTGTGATCAGAAAAGAAGTTTTGGGTGTGTGAATAATTACTTCCAGTTAAGAGATAGTGCAACATTTAAAAAAAAAAAAAATCAAAGATGCCCAGTGGCTTTGCCTGAGAAACAGTTTTTATTGTGCTTTTAAGGCTGTGTAGGCAGACTGTAAAAAGATTAGCCATAAACCCCCATGTGCAGTAAATAGCCATTTAAAGTTTTTAGCACATTTAGATGTCTAATAATTATCATCTAAAGTCTGGGGTTTCTATCTTAGGTGTACTCTTAGAGATGAGGAGTCCTCGATTTACGAGTGCAATTGGGACCAGAAATTCCGTTGCTAAACAAGATGGTCCTTAAGTGAGTTGCACCTGATTTTACAGCCTTTTTGCTGTGGTTGTTAAGCGAAGTCAATTGTTAAATGAATTAAACAAATCAGGCTTTCCCCTTTAGATTTGCTTGTCGGAAGCCAGCTGGGAAGGTGGCAAATGGTAATCATGATGCTGGGATACTACAGTCATCATAAATACATGCTGATTGCCAAGCGCCTTATTTTTGTTCGCCGTCAGCATGGAGATGCTTTGATGTAAATCCCAGTTGTTGTCAATCACATTTCTCATTGGGGATGTAACTTTGAACAAATGCATGCTATTAAGTCGAAGACTATGTATTATCCTACATGGCTTTGGACCAGACTACCTCCGGAACCGCCTGCTACCGCACGAATCCCAGCAACCGATAAGGTCCCACAGAGTTGGCCTTCTCCGGGTCCCATCGACTAAACAATGTCATTTTGCGGGCCCCAGGGGAAGAGCCTTCTCTGTGGTGGCCCCGGCCCTCTGGAACCAACTCCCCCCCGGAGATTAGAATTGCCCCCACCCTCCCTGTCTTTCGTAAACTACTCAAGACTCATTTGTACCACCAGGCATGGGGGAGTTGAGATATTCCTTCCCCCTAGGCCATTACAAATTATGCATGGTATGTCTGTGTGTATGTTTGGTTTTATAATAAGGGTTTTTAGTTGTTTTATTATTGGATTGTCACATGCTGTTTTTATCATTGTTGTTAGCCGCCCCGAGTCTACGGAGAGGGGCGGCATACAAATCCAATAAATTATTATTATTATTTTTATTTTTATTATTTTTATTATTTTTATTTTATTTTATTCGCTTCTATGCCGCCCAATCCTGAAGGACTTAGGGCGGCTTACAATGGTTCCTACCATTACAGTCGATGCCATCATAGCGGTAGTGAAAATGTAGCTGTGCACGCAGCTCTGCATCTCTGGCACGTGCGCGTCCGAGCGAGATTTTGCTTCTGCGCATGAGCAGGAAGGAAAATCTTGCGAGGGGACGCGCACAGGATTTTTTATTTTTGCACAGGCGTGGAAGCAAAAAATTGCCAAAATCTCTCTCGCGCACTCATGTTCCCTTGTGAGTTTTGCTTCCTGCACATGCCCAGAAGCAAAATCTTGCTCGCACACGCGGCGTAGATGCGTGTTGCAGCGCAACGGGCAGCGGGAGCGGCAACCCCCGCCTGCTACCTGTATATGAAAGAAGACAAACCTTGGCATCAAGGACTCCGTTAGCGCAGCAGCATCTTTCCTTGAATTCCTCACTCAGGGAAACTATGGTAACTATCGTATTTTTCAGAGTATAAGCCGCATCTTTTTCCCTCGTAAAAGAGGGTGAAAATATGGGTGCGTCTTATATAGCGGATGTAGCCCCACCCAGCCTCTCAAATGAAGCTTTGCAAAGCTGAAAAAGCAGCTTCTGAAACGGAGCTTTGCAAGACTGAAAAAAAGCCTCTCAAATGGGGGTTGACATTATAATCTAGCGAGAGGGTGTGATCTTTGCTGGAGGTCCTCCGGTAGAGGTTCCACAATGAATCATCTGTTCGGTATGTTCTAATTCTGTTTTCCCTGTTGAGCAACACTATAAAATGTTGTTTTTCTGTACTGAGCAGCAGATAGACCCCTATCTTAACCTTGTACTTAAAGCACCAAGCTAGAAACCGGGAGATCCTGACTTAGTCATAAAAGCCAGCTGAGTGATCCTGGTCCATCACTCCTTCTCAGCCCTACCCACCTTGCAGGGTTGTTGTAGAAAAAAAATAAAAGGAAAGTGTATGTTTGCACCTTGAGTTATTTGTGTGTGTGTGTGTTTGTAAATGTGCAGTTTACCACAGTTATAAATGAGCAATGTGTTATTTAAAGCTCTTTAAAACATACAGCTTGAAGATTGCGATCACATGCTAACTCACTTGAATTACTCTAGTTGCTAATTGCTTTAAAGATTGTGGTTAAGGACACTTCCAGGGGAAAACCAAAATGGAATCACATAAAAATTCCCTTTGGCATCTCTCAATGTGAAGAAGACATACCAATTCTCATATTAGCTCAAACAGTAGCCCAACACTCAGTAGGTGGTCAGTTTAAATGAGCTACACTTGGCCGCTATTAACTAATCAAACAACTGAAGAGTACATGTCAGAATAACCTCATTTCTCATTTTTTTTAAAACGGAACTTTCTAAATTAATCGTGAATCGGGGGGTTTTCTATTGGAAGTGTAATTCCAGAGAAAAAAAATCCTTCCCAAAAGATTTACTGATTTTCCATAGATCATGAATGAGAAAATATTTAGACATCAAACATATTAGCAAATCTAGCATAGATTTTTGGGGATTAGCTTTCCAAGCGGGACCCGGGGGAAGAGCCTTCTCTGTGGCGGCCCCGACCCTCTGGAACCAACTCCCCCCAGAGATCATAATTGCCTCTACCCTCTTCGCCTTTCGCAAGCTCCTTAAAACCCACCTCTGTCGTCAGGCATGGGGGAACTGAGATATCCTTTCCCCCTAGGCCTATATAATTTATGCATGGTATGTTTGTTTGTGCGTATGTTTGGTTTTTTAAAAAATTAGGGTTTTAAAAATTATTTTAAATATTAGATTTGTTATATGTTGTTTCACTATTGTTGTTAGCCGCCCCGAGTCTGCGGACAGGGGCGGCATACAAATCAAATCAAATCCAATAAATAAATAAATAAGTAAGTAAGTAAATAAATAATAAAAGCATAGGCCTGGTTTCTTCTAGAAATTAGAGATCACCCAATCATTAGTTTATTAAAGTTGATAGATTCTATCTAGTCTATGCTGTATTTTGTTCTAAATTCTCCCTGAATGTTTCCCCACAAAGGGCTTAGAGTAGAAATAATGTTTTGGACCTTCTACTTTTTATGGGAAAAGATCATATATATCATCCATATGATGCATTGCTGTCATTCTATATTTTCTTTGCATTCATCCATCATTTGTCAGACCAAAGAAAGTTCTAATACAGTAATACCTCATGATATGAACTTAATTGGTGCAAGGAGGAAGTTCGTAAGATGAAAGGTTCGTAAGACGAAACATTGTTTCCCATAGGAAACAATGTAAAGTCAATTAATCCGTGCAACCAAAAAAACCCCCGCAAAAAAACGGCTTTCGGCGACTGCTGGGAAGCCGCGCGGCTGTTTTAAAAGGTGACAGCCAGGCTGGGGGGCTTCCCAGCAACCTCCCGAACCGAACCCGGGGTTCAGAAAAATTTTGCCTCTTCTTACGAACTTTGTTCGAGTTACGAACCGGCGTTCGGGAGGCTTCTGGGAAGCCCCGCCGCCCGGCTGTCACCTTTTAAAACAGCCGCGCGGCTTCCCAGCAGTCTCCGAACGCCGGTTCGTAACTCGAAAAAAGTTCGTAAGAAGAGGCAAAATTTTTCTGAACCCCGGGTTCGTATCACGAGTTGTTCGTAAGACGAGGGGTTCGTATCTTGAGGTACCACTGTACAGTATTTTAAAATGTGAAACATTTTCCAACTGCCTTGTATAACAATAACAACAAAGTTGAAGGGACCTTAGAGGTCTTCTAGTCCAACCCCCTGCTTAGGCAGGAAACCCTACACTACTTCAGACAAATGGTTATCCAACATCTTAAAAACTTCCAGTGTTGGAGCATTCACAACTTCTTGTGGCAGGGTGTTTCACAGATTCATTCATTGTGCTAACTGTCAGGAATTTTCTCCTTAGTTCTAAGTTGCTTCTTTCCTTGATTAGTTTCCACCCATTGCTTTTTGTTCTATCCTCAGGTGATTTGGAGAATAGATTGACTCCTTCTTTGTGGCAGCCTCTGAGATATTGGAACACTGCTATCATGTCACCCCTAGTCCTACTTTTCATTAAACTAGAGATACCCAGTTCCTGCAACCGTTCTTCATATGTTTTAGCCTCCAGTCCCCTGATCCTCTTTGTTGCTCATCTCTGCACTTTTTCTAGACTTTCAACATCCTTTTTGCACCATGGCGATTGATTATTAAACATAGATTGACTATGGAATGATGCTAAAATATATATTTAGATGTTGTTCAATATTAGGATGTATTAATTCATAAAATTGGATTAGAATTTTAGAACTATATAGAATTGCATAGGTAAAATTAATGGAAGATACATATGACAAATAAGGGGTTTATGATATGTACTGTATGATTTTATGACTTTGCATTATGAATTTAAAATATACTTGGAAATGTAGAAGATTGATGAAAATTAATAATAGTTCGAACCCGTGAAAATCGAGGGAACACTGTACATGCATATAGGAAAAAACCCAATACTAGATCATTGTTTGACACTCCCTGGCATACCTACGCAGTTTAATTTGGACTCCCTCCATTTCCTCTTTAATAAGTTGCATGTCTTGGAGTTACAACAATAAACTGAACATAAGAAGAGCCATGCTGAATCGGGGCAAAGCCCATTGAGTCCAGCATTCTGTGTCACACAGTGGCCCACCAATTGTCCATGGGGATCTTGAGCAGAAAGAGAAGGCAAGATCCTCCCTTTCCCCTGACCCCCAACAAATGGTACTCAAGGGAATCCTGCCTGCCTCAACCAACATAGAGGCGGCACAGATTGCCATTGCTAAGAAATGTGGTGACTATATCACTTAGCAACAGAAATTCTAGTTGTAATTGCCTTCATAATTTGAGGACTGCCCGTATTAGCTCTTCATTATGTGGGAGAGACTGACTCCTGTTTGCTGGATGGAAAAGCAAGCACAATTTATGTATTCAGATACACTTCTGCCCTTCAGATGTAGAAATTATGATTGGGAATTCTTGATGTTGTAATAATAATAATAATAATAATAATAATAATAATAATGATAATTTATTGGATTTGTATGCCGCCCCTCTCCGCAGACTCGGGACGGCTAACAACAATAATAAACACAACATGTACAATCCAATAAAAAACAACTAAAAACCCCTATTATAAAACCAAACATACACACAAACATACCATGCATAACTTGTAATGGCCTAGGGGGAAGAGCTATCTCAACTCCCCCATGCCTGGCGGTATAAATGGGTCTTGAGTAGTTTACGAAAGACAGGGAGGGTGGGATCAGTTCTAATCTCCGGGGGGAGTTGGTTCCAGAGGGCCGGGGCCGCCACAAAGAAAGCTCTTCCCCTGGGGCCCGCCAAACGACATTGTAATACAGCATATCTGGAGGGTGCTAAATTGAGAAAGGCTGGTTTGGATTCTTAAATCCTGCCAAGATAGTTGGAGAAAAAACTTGGCTAGCCAAGTGCAGTAACTTCCTTTGGAGGACATCGTGTACCTTCAGGGAGAGCCATTTGTTTTGCAACATGGCTGATTTCATAGCTATGTTGTCTTTCAAAATTTGTGCATTGTACCTTCTACAAAAATGAATGATTGCTAACAACTCATAATATCCTGTCTTCCTGGTGCCTTTTGTCCAAGTGAAAGATCAATAAGGATATTTATCAAATCAGTTATTGATCTGGACATAAAGGATATGTATTTCTCATCGAGAGTATGGGACAGAATAGACGCTGTCTAAGGACTTTATAACATGGAGAACTCTCTCTCTCTCTCTCTTTCTCATACATATATACAGTGGTACCTCGGTTCTCGAATGCTTTGGTTCTTGTACATTTCGGATACCGAGCAAAATTTTCGGCAAAAATTTGCTTCGGTATCTGAACAAAAATTCGGATACCAAACAGCCACAGAAAATTTTGTTTGTTATCCAAAATGTTACCGCCCTCTTAACAGCCTCCCAGTCTCTATAGTCTAACCTCTCCAAGCTGCAGGAAGGGTGGGGGCGGCTGCAATACCGGCAGCTTCGGGGGGCTCCTTTCCTCAGTGCTTCGTCTTGTGCACCAACTTTCTCCTTCCCAGCAGCAGCGGTGGTGACGGCAGCGGCTTCCTTTGATGAAGGGAAGCCGGTGGAGCCATCTCAGCAGTTGCCGCCGCTCCACCGGCTTCCCTTCATTACGTGACGTTCCTGGCACTGCTGCTCCTTGAAGGGAAGCCGCTGCCGTCACCACCGCTGCTGCCGGGAAGGAGAAAGTTGGTGCACAAGATGAAGCACTGAGGAAAGGAGCCCCCCGAAGCTGCCAGTATTGCAGCCGCCCCCACCCTTCCTGCAGCTTGGAGAGGTTAGACTATAGAGTTCCTCAGATTTTTATCCCATAGGAAATAAAGAAAATAGATTTAATTGGTTCCCAGGGAGTCAACAGGGGCTGGGAACCAATTAAATCCATTTCCATTATTTCCTATGGGATAAATTAATTTTGTACTCGACCAAATCGGTTCTCGACCTCACTTCTGGAATGAATTGTGGTCAAGAACCAGGGTACCACTGTATATATAAACTTCTGCCAGCGCCCAGAGAAAAGAAACGCTCCCTTTGCTTTGGGCAGCCCACAGCAAACGGAATGTTTTCCTTTCTCTGGGTGCTTGGAGAGGGAATGAACCACTTCGCTCCTCCCACCCAAATCCCGAGCTTTTATTTCTTTCCTAATGGGTTTGCACACATTATTTGCTTTTACATTGATTCCTATGGGAAAATTGCTTCTACTTACGAACTTTTTTACTTAAGAACCTGGTCACGGAACAAATTAAGTTCTTAAGTAGAGGTACCACTGTATAGCTACATTTAGTGAAACAATACTTATTTCTCTCTCTTATATAGCTTCTTGGAATTATTTACAATCTCATTGTATGTTTCTGTAGTTATGCTGATTAACTGTTGCTTTTCTAAACTGAAAAAAAAATGGGCCCAGCACTATTTCTTTTCCCAGTGGGCCTCATATAACAAAACATCTTGGCCTGCTCCTATTCTTTTTTTTAATAGAAGATTATCCAGATCAGATATGCACATGTAGAAGATCAGAACCTACTAGTAAATCTCTAGGAGATTTCTAGACATTTCTTACTGATTTGGGATCGTGTCAGGTATAAACAGTTAGATCCACTTATGAATAGTTCCAATTAACTACTTTATTGCTTATGCCTGTTTCACAGGAATCTTCCCAGACTTGCAGTTTGTACGTAGACCGAACTAGATAAGGTTCAGCAGCATTAAAGGGGAGTAAGAACTGCCCTCTTGTGCCTACATAAGGATTCCAGACTAATTAACTTCTTGACTCCTGCCCCTGGCCCAGCCGGTCTCTCTCCAACAGATAACTTGGAAAGGGTTTATAAGTACTAATCCTCTACTCCACATCCCTCCTTCCCAAAAAGAGGCAGCTTAAAACATAACCAAGAAAACAAAATAATTTTGATCCAAAAGCTGGGACCTCAGTGCTTATATGGAAGCTAAGAGTGTCCAGATCCTTAACTCTAAGCCTAATTTTCTGTTACCCGAAGAGGAATTCTGGCAGGAAGAGTCAAGGAGAAGCCTTTTTGCCTGTGGCCCTGACACTGTGAAACACTCTACCACTGGACTGCTCCCATGTGCTTTTGGCCTTCTGGAGGGGTATTAAAACTTGATTTTTCTAGTTGGTTTGGACTCCTTCAGGGAAGTGCTCACTGCTCGAGGTGATTGACAGGGAAAGACCTCATCCCTGTACCATCTATTTCCTGGTTCCTGGTTTTTTTGTATGTTTTAAAACTGTAATTTGCATAGTTTTAAAATTTTAGTTGCTTGTCTTTTTGCGATCTGTAAGCCATCCATAGTTGCCTTATCGGGAAGGTGGATGACATACATTTAATTAATTAATTTCTATTTTTTTATACAGTATATGCAACTCTTAGATTTTGAAATTCTAGGAAAAACTCTGTCTATACTGCAGTCTTGAAGTTGCCCCATTGTGGATCTCTTTAGCAAATAAACTCCTTTCCTTTCTCCTTCCCCTCCCCTTTTCTCCTCTCCTCTCCTTTCCTTCTTTCCAATTTTGCAATGTACATCGGGTGCTTTTCTGATTTATAGCCAGTGAATTAGCCACCAGTTGCTTAGAATGATTTGTTTATTGATTGTAGAAGCCATTTAATTCCAAGTGTGGCTTTTTTTTTTGTCGAAATCATTATTGCTTTCACTGTTGACAGTTTATGAGGAACGACATCGCTAATATGATAATACAGCTTGATTCAAAGGTAGGCCATGTGGCAAGATGATGTAGCCCTTACCTTGTTTTCTCAGTTGGCTTTCAGATGATCATAAATCATGTGGGAGCTTAGTTGTGTGCTGCCTCAAAGTGCAAACAATGGCAAGAAAGAATTGTCCATTTAAATGCAGTGGTCAGTCTAATTCTCATGACTACTCTTGAAGGCTTGTGTGGGTTTTTCTCAGTTACAGTCAGATGGTGTCACTCTTGAGAATTGTAGCTTAATTCATTTCAGTGATGGAAGAATGTCTTGGCTAATAATAATAGCATTTCCATTATTCTTTCCATACTTGGTCATCTTTTTTCCTTTTTTGTGCCCAAATAATAAATATTTTTTTTAAAAAAAATTGATATAATCCATATATTTTCCCCCTGGTTTAGAAGATATTACAAGTAGTGATAGGCGAACCCAACGGTGTTGGGGTTCGGCACGTTCGGACAAACTTTATGCAAAATTCAGACTAACCCAAACTGAACTCGAACCCGGAATCCCTCCCACGAAGAGATTCCAGGGGCGGAGCTTTGATGTCACCGACAGGTTGCTAAGGACGCCAAGGTGATCACTTCCTGGATTCCATGGAATCCAGGAAGTGATCACCTTGGTGTCCTTAGCAACCTGCCGGTGACGTCAAAGCTCCGAACGTCGAACACGACCCTGGACTTTGCCCAAAGTTTGAAAAAATTTCAGGTTCGTGTTCAGCATACCGAACACCGCAAAATTCGGTACGGACCCGAATTGTGCGGGTTCAGTTCGCCCATCACTAATTACAGGTACATTGCTCCAGTAATCAAACTGTAGTATGATTTGCATCTCAAATATTCCAGTGAGCAACTGATCCAAATCCAATTGAAGACAGTATCTGTGCAGACTCAGAATTCCTTGTTAACATGTGCATGAATACTTCCTTGTGACTGTTATATGGAATGTAGAATGGCAAAAATTATCACACGGCAAGATATAATGGCTCAGTTCCATTGCTCTACTTTTGGGGAATATCCAAGACAGCCCTTTTTGCACAGATAAGTGTTTCCTTGTTTATATGCTGGGATACAACTTCCTATCATCCACAGCCATGTCCTTTGAGGTATGTTTACAACTTTAAAAAAGGTTCTTTCTGTGTTTATTCTCTATTATTGTATGAATGTAATTTGAGCACTGAAGATTATCTACAGATAATCCTTGCTTAATGACTGGTTTTTTGCTATATTTTTTGCTAGTTTCCCCCAAAATTGCCCATTTTGGTGAGTTCACTTAACAATCATGGAGTTGATTAATGACTGTGAAGTTTGCTTAACAATTGCCACAAAAAATGGGCAGAAATGGGTGTGCTGATTTAAGATTTTAATGATTTACAACTATAATACTAGGCTCAATTATGGTCGTAAATCAAGAACTGCATGTACATACATATCCTCTCACTTCTGCCACCGTCAGTAATGTGGAACCAGGTGCCGTAGAGCAGTGATTTTCAACCTTTTTTGAGCTGCGGCACATTTTTTACATATACAAAATCATGGGGCACATTGAGCGGGGGGGACTGGGGGGGGGGCCTAAAAAAAGTTTTGGTCAAAAAATTATATATCTCTCTTCCTCCCTTTTGCTCTATTTCTCTCCCTCTTTCTCTCTCTTCCTTCCTCCCCCTCTCTGTCATCCCTCTTTCTTTATCTCTTCCTTCCTCTCTTTTTTGCTCTCTTTCTATCTCTCCCTACTTCCCTGCCTCTCTTTCTCTCTCTCTCTTGCTTTCTTTCTCTCTCTTTCTCTCTCTCTCTTGCTTTCTTTCTCTCTCTCTTTCTCTCTCTCTTGCTTTCTTTCTCTCTCTGTCTTGCTTTCTTTCTCTCTCTCTCTTTCTCTCTCTTGCTGAGCTTCGCGGCACACCTGACCATGTCTCGCGGCACACTAGTGTGCCACGGCACACTGGTTGAAAAAACAGTGCCATAGAGGTTGTGGCTAGTTTGGATCTGGGGTGTGAAAGCAAACCATCTACTTAACCCATCTAAATTTTACTAGAATTGACTTCACTCTAGTTGCAAAAGCAGGACATAAGCTTCTTTCTACCTAATTGGCATTGACCATCAAGGGCCTGCTCTGTCTGTCATTGGAGTGGTATGCTCCCTGAAGTTACGGTGGCTGTAACAGAAGAAAGGGGTGGGATTGTATTGGAAGATCCCAAGTTGGATGACTGTTACAGGGCAGCAGGGCACAGTGACTGATCATTCTTTGCTCCATCTCAGGAGCGTCACACCTGGTTGCCAGGCCATGGGGAGGCTTCTCCCATCTCCCTCTCGCCCCTTTAGACCTGCCGCTCGCTTGTGCCGTGGTTAGGGTGGACATTGGAAACTTCAGATCGTGCAGAATGCAGCTGCGAGAGCAATTATGGGCTTTCCCAAATACAGTAGTCCCTCACCTATCGCTGGTGTTACGTTCCAGACCTGGCCGCGATAGGTGAAATCCGCGATGGGGAATTTATCGACTGATAGTACTTATTTAAGTATTTATATTGTAATTGTTTGGTAAGTTTTCATTGTTTTAAGTGTTTATAAACCCTTCCCACACAGTATTTATTTTAGATACAGTATTTAAATACAGTATTTACAATTTTTTTTTGAAAAACCTGGCGATCGAGTTCGGCGGGCTGTTTAAATCTGCCGATCGACTTCCACAGGAAACCCGCGATGAAGTGAAGCCGCAGTAGGTGAAGCGCGGTATAGCGAGGGACTACTGTATGCCCATATTACTCCAACACTCCGCAGTCTGCATTGGTTACTGATCAGTTTCCGGTCACAATTCAAAGTGTTGTTTATCACCTATAAAGCCGTTCATGGCACCGGACCAGGATACCTGCGAGACCGCCTTCTGCCGCATGAATCCCAGCGACCGGTTAGGTCCCACAGAGTTGGTCTTCTCCGGGTCCTGTCGACTAAACAATGCTGTCTGGCGGGACCCAGGGGAAGGGCCTTCTCTGTGGTGGCTCTGACCCACTGGAATCAGTTCCCTCCAGAGATTAGGACTGCCCCCACCCTCCTTGCCTTTTGTAAACTCCTCAAAACCCACCTCTGTCGTCAAGTGGGGGGGAACTGAGACATCTCCCCCTGCCTATGTAGTATTTTTGTATGATAGGATTGTATGTATGTTTTTATATATTGGGGTTTCTTGTCTTTAGACTTTTAAATGTACTATCGTTATTTTAGATTTTAATTATTAGATTTGTCATTATGTACTGTTTTTATCACTGTTGTGAGCCGCCCCGAGTCTCCGGAGAGGGGCGGCATACAAGTTTAATAAATGAAATGAAATGAAATTGTCTTCCCACCTAGCACTGCAGCCTGAGGGAGATACAAATCTAATAAATAAAAAATTGGCGCAGTCGCTTGAGCCTGTCCTCATGTAGCCTCATCTTTGACGGCCCACTGATCAATTGTTTCTCAACCTTTTCTTGGCCGGCAAGTTTACCAATGCCACATACAAAGGCTTATCACAGATGCCTGGACTGCACAGGGCTTCAGTGGGGGTTGGTCAATGGGGCTTTTAATTGAGCACTATTTGCAGGCAGGTGGCAGCACTGTCATCGGTTTTGGTCATGTGACCAAGTCAACACTCTGGCTCAATTTCCTACGGTTTGTCAGTTTTTACGGAGGGGAATCCAATCTTTGCCCTCCCGGTGATTCACCGCTACCCAACCTGGGATCTTCCCAGGGTGTTGAGGTCACTGACAGGCCTCCTTATGAACCGCTGAGGTCAGCTAGGCTCAGGTATTTGTCATACAAGGTCACCTTCTTTGTGGCGATTACTTCAGTGCATCAGATCTCCGAGCTCTCCATAACAAAGGATTTGTGTGTCTTCCATTTTAGACCAACTTGTTCTCCGGTTAGACTGTCTTTCATCCCCAAGATTAATTCCTCCTTTCACAGGGTTCTGGAGCTCATCTTCCTAACTTCTGCCCGAATCCAGCCCATCAATTGGAAAGATGATGGCACATGCTGGATGTTCTCAGGCTCTGTATACATACATTGACAGAACTTATCAGTTCCATAAGACGGAAGCGTTTCTGGTGGCCTTCCTACCACAGTCCTTGGGCCTCAAGGTTTCTTCTTCAACCATTGGCCATTGGATATGTGGTACAATCAATAAGGTATATGAGCTTCAATGACAAGGCTGGTGGGGGTTATGGCTCACCGTACTCATAGTGCAGCTACTTCAGTGGTCTGGATGGCCCAGGTTTCCCCCTCCAGTGTGTCAGGCGGCTACTTAGGTGTCACACTTTCAGCTTATCCGCAGCTACAAGATTGACTCGTACCTATTGGCAGATGCGGCTTCGACTGGAGGGTCCTACAGAGAGGGCCGCACGGAGGCCAACTAAAGGGACTTGTCTATGCTCATCCAGGGGACATTTGGCTTTGATATATTCCTTCCTGAATACTGGTTCCACCCACGATGGAGAAGGGGCTTGGGTCTTACCTGATACGCCTCTTTTCATAGGGTGGAGCCAGCATTCAGCACCATCCATTGGAGATCCATTTCTGACAGTGTCTCCCTTTATTGGCTTGGACTGAGTTTTCTTTGATCGGATGGATGGACAGAAATATGTGTATTATTGACTATCCAGGAAATGGAGTTTCTCCTGTGAGTAGCCACGTCAAGAGTCTGCTTTTTTGGATCATCAAAGCTGGGTCCTAGGAGGGCGGATCCTGCCCAAAGCAACAAATTCGGTCTTCATTCTGATTGGGTCCAAGGACAACCCATCCTATGAGAAGAGATGTATCAAATAAGACCAACACCCCCTTTTGACCTCATTCCTCTGTTACTTTCATCATCTTTTCAGTTGCTGTTTCCTTGTTTCTTTTCTTTGAATTGCATTCTATAAATGCACCGAGAGATAAAATGCAGGTTTTTCAAGTTGCTTCTGCTGTTGAATAATTGGTTATTTCTTCTATTCTTCCCCTCCCCTTTTTTTAACTTTCTGCAGAAGGACGGATGCTGATTCAAGACATTCCTTCCCTGGCCAGCAGAGGGCATCTGGAGAGCACATCTGACTTAGTTATGGACCCCACCTACTACAGCAGTTTATACCAGCCATCCCTGTATCCTTACTACAACAACCTGTACAACTATTCTCAGTATCAAATGGCTGTGGCCACCGAAACCACCTCTGGTGATATGGGAAGCCCACTGACAGGGTCACCTGTTAAGAGCAGCCTCGAAGCCTCCCAACAACTTACATGTCAAGGCCAGTCGGGAAACAATGGCAGGTACTGTATAAATGAGTAAAAGCAGGGTCTTGCTTAATAAATTAAGCTTGTTCTGAGTTTTCTTTGAGAATCACTGGAATTGCTGAGACTCTACAGGTTCAAAGCACATGACCTTTTACCTAACTTGATATTCCCCGGGTTTGGGGATAAATAATAATAATAATAATAATAATAATAATAATAATAATAATTTATTGGATTTGTATGCCGCCCCTCTCCGTAGACTCGGGGCAGCTAACAACAATGATAAAAACAGCATGTGACAATCCAATAATAAAACAACTAAAAACCCTTATTATAAAACCAAACATACACACAGACATACCATGCATAACTTGTAATGGCCTAGGGGAAGGAATATCTCAACTCCCCCATGCCTGGCGGTATAAATGAGTCTTGAGTAGTTTACAAAAGACAGGGAGGGTGGGGGCAATTCTAATCTCCAGGGAGAGTTGGTTCCAGAGGGCCAGGGCCACCACAGAGAAGGCTCTTCCCCTGGGGCCCGCCAAACGACATTGTTTAGTCGACAGGACCCAGAGAAGGCCAACTCTGTGGGACCTTATCGGTCAGCTGGGATTCGTGCGGTAGCAGGCGGTTCCGGAGGTAGTCTGGTCCAAAGCCTTTATTCCCAGTTATTATTGCTAACTGTCAGTGATGATAGAAATTGTAGGTCAACATATCTAGGGAGGAACAGAGCTGTTTTTCAAAACTGCCCAAAGATAAATTGTAACACTTGGCAAGAAGATGATTTTCAGGAAGAGGAGTGAAGTCTCAGGCAGACGACCTTTTAAAGTCAGAAAGGTCACTGACTTTTAAAGTCACTGTCAGAAACGGACACTGTAAGCATTTCCCCTTCTTTGACATGGAATAGTGATAAAAGAAAAGGCTGTTTGGAGGTTTCAGACAATGATACTGAAAGGTCAGTGGCCTTTCTTCGAGATCACCTTCTATAACATACCTCCCAGCGACGGGGTAAATCCCACAGGGTTGGTGGTCTTCAGGTTCTGTCAGCTAAACTGTGTTGGCTGGTGAGTCCGTGGGGGAGAGCCATCTCTGTGGTTGCCCCGACTCTGGAATCAGCTACCTGCTGAGATCTGTACTACCACCACCTTATTGGCCTTCCCTGGTGCAGAGCTGAAAGGATTGAATACTGTAGCCTAGAGGATAATTCTCTGCCTTACAAGGCAAAGGTTGCAGGTTCAAGTCCCAGTGGGTATGGCTAGCTGATGAGCCAAAATAAGGCCGAAATAGATCTATCCTAGTCTCCCTTAATTTTCAAATTCAGCAAAAAAAACAACCCCAAAACATGTGACGTATATTTATGTATGTATGTATGTATGTATGTATGTATGTATGTATGTATGTATGTACATTGTTCTGAGTTCGGGTTTTGCCCTGTGTAATATTTTGCATGTCTATGCGACGTTTCGGTGAAATCACATTCACCATCATCATGCTGAAGTTTTAAGCTTCGTGTTGCTGTAAATATGGAAAAACTTAAAGCTTAAAGCTTAAAACTTAAAGCTTAAAACTTCAGCCTGATGATGGTGAATGTGATTTCACCGAAACGTCGCATAGACATGCAAAATATTACACAGGGCAAAACCCGAACTCAGAACAATCTACATACATATACCCGTGAAAATCTACGAAAACAAATATATATATATTTGTTTTCGTAGATTTTCACGGGTGCAGGTATGACGGTCTTGGCATATTTGGGTTTCTTCCCGTGTAGGATTTGGAAATTTCTGGCGACGTTTCGACGAGGTCCCACTTGTCATCTTCAGGCTGGTGCTTCTGTCCTTGTTCTAGGGCGAGTTCTTTTGTTTTTTTTGCTGAATTTGAAAATTAAGGGAGACTAGGATAGATCTATTTCGGCCTTATTTTGGCCTCATCAGCTAGCCATACCCACTGGGACTATACATACATACAGTAATGGGCAGCCAAAAATTTTACTGCCACACTGGGTGTGGCTTATCTTGTGGGTGTCGCTTAATGATCATGTGACTGGGTAGGAGTGGCTTGCCGGTCATGTGATCAGGTGGGAGTGGCTTGAATGATCATCGTTCAAGTGAACTGTTAAGTCCTCGACTTACAACCTTACCAGTGTTGCTCTCTGGGGTGATAATTTGCTTTGCATTTCCCACGCTCTCCTTCCTGGGTCACCTCCCCCTGCCTCAGGCTGGGTAGCTAGGCGAACAGGTGCTGCCAGAAGCATAAATGCTGCCAGTGCCGCTTCCACCCACACCTTCTGCTTGTACCTCAGGCAGGAGGTGGCCACGGGAGGCTGAAGGGGAGCCAGGCAGGAGAGAGGGAAGCTCGTCCGAGGCCAGGAAGGAGGAAAAAGGAAAAAAGCAATGAGCCCAGACGCAGCAGCAGGGAAAAAAAGGAGAGTTGAGCCGAGACCAGTAATCCAGGAAGTGATAGCTGCTGATCAGCTGGAGCTGCGCACGCATCTTCATTTCCGCTGGTGGAACTGCGTTCTACCCCGTCTGATCTGCTGCCCACCCCTGTCTCTCTCTGTGTGTGTGTGTGTGTGTGTATTTGGGTTTCATCCCACGTATGGTAGATCCACTGTAACTGAATTTAAACATGCCTGGGATAAACATATATCCATCCTAAGATAAAATACAGGAAATAGTATAAGGGCAGACTAGATGGGCCATGAGGTCTTTTTCATATATATGTATACATACATACATACATACATACATACATACATACATACATACATATGTGTGTTTTCGTAGATTTTCACGAGTACAGGTATGACGGTCTTGGCATATTCAGGTTTCTTCCCACGTAGGATGCAGAAATTTCTGGCGACGTTTCGACAAGGTCCCACTCGTCATCTTCAGGCTGGTGCTTCTCTCCTTGTTCTAGGGCGAACACAGCGAGACCTGAAATTGATTTTGACAGAACTAAATTAATTTCCAAAACAACACTGCAGCAAAAGAATAATCATGGAAGCCATCGAGATAGAAAAACACCCCCAAAATATGAACAAGCGTGATGATACCTCCCGCCTACCAGACATCTGGAAACCAGCCCTCATTAACAAACGTATCCCAGCCATACAAACTAAAACCAGACTCAGAACACACATTGCAAAACAACTAAGTAGGCTGCAAGCTCCAACTACTCAGGATATCACCCCTAATCCACAATCATTAACTAATCAGCATACCTCAGTTACATCAACAACCCCAGGTGTTACCCCACTGACTCACCAGGAAGTTTCTACACAGCAGACAATTGCTGAGCCATCAAACCATACCCAGCCACCAGTTTTTATAGAGGGAAGGCAGCTCAGGTCTCGCTGTGTTCGCCCTAGAACAAGGACAGAAGCACCAGCCTGAAGATGACGAGTGGGACCTCGTCGAAACGTTGCCAGAAATTTTCTGAATCCTACACGGGAAGAAACCCGGATATGCCAAGACCGTCATATATATATATATATATATATATATATATTATATATATATATAATATTAAATGCCTTAAATCACTGGTTTCCTTTTCTAGGGCCTCTGCTCATATTTCCTTCCCGTGGCAGTGATTGGGAAGGCAATATGAAGTAATTGCCATGGAAAGATAAAAGGAAAAATTAATTGGGTGTACCAACAGATACCGGTATATTACATTATTAATTGCAAGTGGTATTGAGCTAGTTGACCTAAACAACTTGTGTGTGAAGGATTTAAGAAAACTCAGGCATCATTTAAGCTCTTTAGAATGTGATGACTGAACGCAGTTGCTACCTCAGCTAAAAAGGTGTAACTGGCATCACCTCCACTCTCAAAGTTCAAATCGGGTACAGAGGTGGGTTCCTCCCATTTCGTACATGATCGCCCAAACCAGTAGCAACCTCCTGTTGGCGTCACAGATCTGGTTTGGTCGGTGACAATCTATGGGTACTGCCATTTTTTGGGGCGGGGGGGGGGATTTTTTTCTGGATTTTTTTACTGTTGTAACAAATCTAAATTAAAATACACTCTAAACATCCCAGTACAGTATTCCCTCGATTTTCGCGGGTTCGAACTTCGCAAAACGTCTATACCATGGTTTTTTCAAAAATATTAATTAAAAAATACTTCGCGGTTTTCCCCCTATACCATGGTTTTTCCTGCCCGATGATGTCATATTTATTATTTGGATTTGTATGCCATATGTCATTGCCAAACTTTCGTCTGCCTTTAAAAACATTTTTTTCAATAAACTTTGATAAATAAACATGGTGAGTAATAATCTAAATTGTAATTTAGGGGTTTAAAGTGTTAAGGGATGGCTTGGGATACTGTTCATAGCCAAAAATGGTGTATTTACTTCCGCATCTCTACTTTGCGGAAATTTGACTTTCGCGGGCGGTTTCGGAACGTATCCCCTGCGAAAATCGAGGGAACACTGTACTTAAAATTCATCAATCACATTCACCCCATCATTCATTCATTGGCTGGTGCTAGATATTAAGACTCATTGGCCCCAAGCCTGTCGGCAGGGGTGAGTTTTTAAAACCTCTGCTGCTGCTTGAAAAAGGGCCCTCCTGCCCGTCCTCGTGTTTATACTTACCTTCATTCCTTTGCCTGAAGCACAGCTGATCAGCTCCTCATGTAAAACATCGCAATTCGAACTGGTGGTGAAGGTAAGTGGAACCCACCACTGCTCAACTGGGAGTCACCTAAAATGATTGAGGTGGCTTTGCTAGACAGGAAGGTAGTAACGTTTTCAAGGAGTTGATTGCATGAAAGGCCCTATTTCAGGGCCTCACATGCCTAGTGGCTGATGAAGCTGGTTCCAAAGCTCTTTTATAAAACCTGTAGAATCCTTGTAATGGCTGATTATCGGACACTCTTGTTCCTTCAGCAGGGTCTTCCATCATCTTGCGAATTCTGAAAATTGTAGACCCAACATCTATATAGATGTACAGTGTTCCCTCGATTTTCGCGGGTTCGAACTTCGCGAATAGCCTATACCACGTTTTTTCAAAAAATATTAATTAAAAAATACTTCGCGGTTTTTTCCCTATACCACAGTTTTTCCCACCCAATGACGTCATATGTCATCGCCAAACTAATAATTTTTGCAAATAAATAACAACAAAAATAATTATTGTTAATAAATAAATGTTTATAAATATCAGGATCACTAAGTGTCTTATTCAATGGTGAGTACCAGTAATAATGGTGAGTAAATGGTTGTTTAGGGAATGGGAAAGTGTAATTTAGGGGTTTAAAGTGTTAAGGGAAGGCTTGTAATACTGTCCATAGCCAAAAATAGTGTATTTACTTCCGCATCTTCTTCGTGGAAATTTGACTTTCACGGGCTGTCTCAGAACGCATCCCCCTCGAAAATCGAGGGAACGTTGTATATAGAAATGTTAAGTCAAGATTTTAAACCATGGTTTGTTGAACAAACTATCATAGAGGCTTAGGTACTGTTATTAATACTGAAAGGCCTTGATTTACAACAGTTCATTTAGTGACAACAGCTCTGAAAAGTGATTTGTGACCATTTTTCACACTTAACGAACATTACACAGAATCCCCATGGTCACATTATCAAAATTCAGACACTTGGCAACTGATCCATATTTATGGCAATTGCAGTGTCCTGGGATCACTTGAATCACCTTTTGTGACCATGTGACAAAATCAGTGGGAAAGGCAGATTCACTTAACAGCTATGTCGCCGGCTTAACAATTGCAGAGATTCACTTAACAACAACTTTACGAGCTTTCTTGCCAGTAAGTGCATCACTGTAGCTGTTAAGTTAGTAACACTGTGGTTAAGTGAATGGAGCTTTCTGACTTTGCTTGTCAGAAGATTGCAAAAAGTGGTTGTGTGACCCTGGCACAGCGCAACTGTCCAATATGAGTCAGGTGCCAAACTTGTGAATTTTGATCAAGTGACCCAAGACGTGTGAAAAACGGTCAGGTCGCTTTTTTCAGTGCCGTTGTAACTTTGAATGGTCATTAAATGAACTGTTGTAAGTTGAAGTCTACCTTTACTGTAGGTACTAAAGCAAAGAATGTGTTGTTTGAAAGTAGCACTAACACCAGTGTGTGGCTGCATGTTCAGCAATCAGGGTTTGGGGCTGA
This sequence comes from Erythrolamprus reginae, assembly GCF_031021105.1. Taxonomy (NCBI): domain Eukaryota; kingdom Metazoa; phylum Chordata; class Lepidosauria; order Squamata; family Dipsadidae; genus Erythrolamprus; species Erythrolamprus reginae. The sequence continues at coordinate 271,672,526 of NC_091951.1, read as the reverse complement.
GTTCCAAGGATTTCAGCAAAGGAACTTAAAGGCCACAGTTTGTCCCAATCTCTGTCTAAACCTGAGAAGCAACAGGGCTTCATATCAGGGGCAGATTGCTCCTACCGCTTCTATCGGTGCGCTGCATGCACAATTTTGGGCGTCTTGCATGCACCTGAGTGCATGCAAGGCACCCAAAGCTCTGCACACAACTCAACTTTTGCTACTGGCGCAGTGTCCTTACTCGTTCTGGTAGGAACCCACGACAGCTTCAGATCCTTGAACAATTTGTGCTAAATTCCTCCAATCAAATTAAAATTATTCCACTAGCTTTGTCTCTTTACACTATTTTTATAAAATATTTTGTGTAAAAGGCTTACACAGAATATTTTATAAAAAATAGTGTACTAGACCAGTGTTTCCCAACCTTGGCAACTCGAAGATATTTGGACTTCAACTCCCAGAATTCCCCAGCCAGTGAATGCCTCCGGAACCGCCTGCTACCGCACAAATCCCAGCGACCGATAAGGTCCCACAGAGTTGGCCTTCTCCGGGTCCCGTCGACTAAACAATGTGGCCCCGGCCCTCTGGAACCAACTCCCCCCCCAGAGATTAGAACTGCTCCCACCCTCCCTGTCTTTCGTAAACTACTCAAGACTCATTTATACCGCCAGGCATGGGAGAGTTGAGATATTCCTTCCCCCTAGGCCATTACAAGTTATGCATGGTATGTTTGTGTGTATGTTTGGTTTTATAATAAGGGTTTTTAGTTGTTTTATTATTGGATTGTTACATGCTGTTTGTATCATTGTTGTTAGCCGCCCCGAGTCTACGGAGAGGGGCGGCATACAAATCCAATAAATAAAGTCCAGATATCTTCGAGTTGCCAAGGTTGGGAAACACTGTGCTAGACCATGGTCCAACATTAAAATCAAGGAGAAGATAAAAACATCATGCGTGAAATAAGAGAAATAGGTGGAATCAGTGGTCCATTGAGCAGACGTGTTGTTATATACCAGTTAGTTGCTCCTACTTGGTTTTTCTTCTCAGTTGACATTGCTAAACCAGACCAAATATGGTTTGGTTTAGCATTGCTTCCAAATTAGGATTGTTTCCCGCTATTAGTGATAGTCATAAGCTAATAAGAAGAAAAAATGGTTCTGAATTATTGAGAAAAATACAAGCCAAGATTCATATTCATGTGTTCAACAAAATGGTAAAAAAAAAAAAGGAACCTACTTGATTTTTCTCACTCTATCAAGTGAGAGAAGCATCTACGTGGGAATGATCAGGCAGGGCATGTTAGCTGGATCACTTCTTCTGAATATTGTTTGAACTGGTTCAAAACTGCCTTGAAACGCTTTGTATAGATTGTTTGTCTGCATATGAAGTAGAACTAATCTCTGAACTGAATCTCTGAACTGTCAGAGATGTTCTACTAATTGAATGTCAGCATTGTTTTTAAATTAGTCATGACTAATCTATAAAATAGCCAATTATAATTTAAACACTGGATTAAATATTAACATACTTTTATGCTAAAAGTAACCTAATGTTTCTGACAGCTCAAGTGTGACATGAATATAATCCATATTTCTTAGAGAAACTAATCTAAGTTGTTTATTTTCCGATACTGCTGATAGGACTATATCTCTTGGTGTCACAGTGGTTGAGATTCTGATGGTAACGTATTGTTTGTGGATCACTGCTTTTGTCTAAAAGAGTAGATTGGAAGAGAATAGCAAAGGTTAATTGAGTTTGTCTGTCAAGGTAGGACAGATACAGATGATCCTGTTGTATGAAAATTACCTTTTCCACTTAGAATCCATGGGAGGCAAGCACAGCATCACTGTGTATCTTTTAATCGTAGGGGGGGGGGAAATCACTTGGGTTTTTTTGTTATGGACTATGCAGAACGACCCTTGAGTTACCAAGGACATGCACAGAGGGAAATGTGGGATTCCAGCAGATATCCAGAAGATACGAGTAATTATTTAGTCATACAAAACAAATACATTAAAGTGTATAAAATAGTTTTTATTTTAGAAATAGCACAGTCGAGTTAAACAGTCTGGTCATTCACATTCATATCAGTCAATATCTCTCAATACCAGACCAGATTATCTCAGGGTCCGCCTTCTGCTGCACGAATCCCAGCGACCAGTTAGGTCACAGTGGGTCTTCTCCGGGTCCCGTCAACTAAACAATGCCATTTGGCGGGACCCAGGGGAAGAGCCTTCTCTGTGGCGGCCCCGGCCCTCTGGAACCAACTCCTCCCAGAGATTAGAATGCTCCCACCCTTCTTGCCTTTCGTAAACTACTTAAAACCCACCTCTGCCGCCAGGCATGGGGGAATTGAGATACCCTTTCCCCCTAGGCCTTTACAATTTTATGCATGGTATGTCTGTATGTATGTTTGGCTTTTTATTATAATGCAAATAATAAATCAAATAAATACATAATAAAATAAGATTTACAAACCAGTTTTTCTGAATCTGATATCTGCCTTGATTATGAAACAATAGATAAGAGAAAGTTTACAAAAGTCATAATTTATTTGGTATAATTGCTTTGAAAGTATTTATTTCCTAGATTGGAAGATTAAGATAGCTCTCTTAAATCTTATTGTTGCCTTCTCTTATCCCCAGAGTTAATTATGTATTTTTGAAACATACATGGCACATTGAAGCATTCAGGTTCATTGTCATGCTAAAAGAGTTCACTGTCGGCATATTCTGGGTCTGTTTCATGAATATCATGCTAAGGTCAAATAATGACCTTAAATATTATAATGTTTGTTACATATATTATAAACACTTTAATAAAATAAAAATGAAAGCTTTTTAGGGTATTTTTAGTGGTTAATTCAACACATCGTTTGCAGAGCCTTGGCTTGCCTCTGTCGGTCGGTCAGACTGTGGTTCACAGGCTTGGTGCACATAATAAGATTATAAACCATGTCTTCCTAGGCAAGGAGCACACACTACTAGTAATAGTTGTAATAATTCATTGGATCCTGGGAAATTAGTTGGCTTTTTTAAAGAGTAAGAAATGGGAGAAACATAAGAAGACTGAAAAGGAAACAGGTCATTGCCTACATAAAGTAAACAAAGTAGAAATCTTTTAAGCACCAGTGGGTAGTGGTGCAATTTATCGCTTCTGAAATTATATTATCCTTTTGCAGTTACTATTTTTAGAGGGTGCACGAAAAATCCAATTGGAAATAAATATTTTTTTCCCCACAGCAAAATAAAAAGAGATCATGAACAGCAGGCTTGAAAAAACAGCCTGTATCTCTTCAGTTTTCTTCCTGGTTGAAAAATAACGTCCAGGGTCATGATTCAGAGTCCTAGTAAATTGGTAACCTCCTATACAGGTAGTCTTCAATTTATGACTAATTATGTATATCAGAAATATGTATCAAGCGGTAGGTGACAAATACACCTAATACTCTTGCCTCCTACTTTCCCCATAACAATGACCCTGTGAGATAGGTTGGGCTAAAAGAGACTTTTGCCTGGTCTTTCTTGCAAATTTTGGCAGAAAGAATATATGGATAGTTCAGTGGATTTCAAGCTGCCTGAAGCATAGACACCAGAGAGTTATTGTTAATGGCGAGTATTCTGAGCAGAGACAGGTTACAAGCGGTGTGCCACAAGGGTCTGTTCTGGGTCCTATTCTTTTTAATATGTTTGTGAGTGACATAGGGGAAGGTTTGGTAGGGAAGGTTTGCCTATTTGCCGATGACTCTAAAGTGTGCAATAGGGTTGATATTCCTGGAGGGGTCTGTAATATGGTAAATGATTTAGCTTTACTAGATAAATGGTCAAAGCAATGGAAACTGCAGTTTAATGTTTCCAAATGTAAAATAATGCACTTGGGGAAAAGGAATCCTCAATCTTAGTATTGCATTGGCAGTTCTGTGTTAGCAAAAACTTCAGAAGAGAAGGATTTAGGGGTAGTGATTTCTGACAGTCTCAAAATGGGTGAGCAGTGTGGTCGGGCAGTAGGAAAAGCAAGTAGGATGCTTGGCTGCATAGCTAGAGGTATAACAAGCAGGAAGAGGGAGATTGTGATCCCATTATATAGAGCGCTGGTGAGACCACATTTGGAATACTGTGTTCAGTTCTGGAGACCTCACCTACAAAAAGATATTGACAAAATTGAACGGTTCCAAAGACGGGCTACAAGAATGGTGGAAGGTCTTAAGCATAAAACGTATCAAGAAAGACTTAATGAACTCAATCTGTATAGTCTGGAGGACAGAAGGAAAAGGGGGGACATGATCGAAACATTTAAATATGTTAAAGGGTTAAATAAGGTTCAGGAGGGAAGTGTTTTTAATAGGAAAGTGAACAGAAGAACAAGGGGACACAATCTGAAGTTAGTTGGGGGAATGATCAAAGGCAACATGAGAAAATATTATTTTACTGAAAGAGTAGTAGATCCTTAGAACAAACTTCCAGCAGACGTGGTTGGTAAATCCACAGTAACTGAATTTAAACATGCCTGGGATAAACATATATCCATTGTAAGATAAAATACAGGAAATAGTATAAGGGCAGACTAGATGGACCATGAGGTCTTTTTCTGCCGTCAGTCTTCTATGTTTCTATGTTTCTAAGTGAAGCCTGAAAACTATCCGTATAAAGAATGCCCATTGAAATGCAAAATTCTCCCATGTACGCCTTTTCTTTGTATACTCATACATGAATGCTATTTTACTTCGCTGCAATTTGTATCCTGTAGTTGCGCTCAGCAGTTTGGAAGCATGAAAATTTTAATCTTCCTGGTTTGGGCAACATCTGTAACACAGCCATCCGAGATGTGCAAATCGTTTGCTTTCACACAGTCAGAATATCTTCTGGCCTAAAAGAAGATTGAGGTTTGAAATGGGATATGTCATTCGAAATTAAAACTTTGCTTGGCATTTTTATGCTTCTTATGTCAAATTTGTAAATAGCTTATATACTGAAAAGACTTTGCTTGAGAATAAATAATTTGCCTGCTTGACAGCCCTGCAATAAAGTTGATCAGTTTGAGAAACTGAATACTCTTATACGATGGTAGGAATCAGGACAATATACAGTCATGATACTCTTACTTCCTTTTTACTGGAGACAGCAAATTCTTTTATAGTGGTCTCCGCATGTGAAAGTTGGAGACTGGATTGCTTGGAAGAGAATTCGAGCCTTATCTCTTTCCTGGTATCACTTTGGACTCCTTATCATTGCTAATCAAAGGACGGCTGGAGTCATTTGAAGCAGTATCCAAACCTGAAAAATGTTGAGCAGTAGCAACCAGAAGATATTTTTTTTATTTATAATATTTATTGGCTGTCCATCTTACCTTAGAATAACCCTGGGCAGCTTATAGTCATAAAAAAAATTGAAACTATTCAAAGATAAAATATAAGATAAATAATGTTGTCAGGGTAGCCTTTATAAGCAGCCTTTATATCTGAATACCTGAGCGCTACTTCAAACTTTCAAAATGCCTTTCTAGGGATGGAAACGATAACATTGAAATTTTCCACATGGATTTGTGGAAAACATTTCAGGCCTTAAATTCTCGGGATAAATTCATTGGGAGGATAGCATGAAACCCCCATTGAAATGATGAAAAAAATAATGGTTTACTCCAGGAATTTAAAGACCAATCAGGTCTTTCAATTAATATTGAGAAATCAGAAATAATTTGTTTAAATACAGATCCTAAAGAGCAAATCGAGATACGAAAAATTTCAGGATTGAAATTAGGATGTAAAAAAATGAAATATTTAGGAATTTGGTTATTCAAAAACCCAAATAAAATTGCTGAGGTAAATTACAATTTAATATGGGAGGATAGCATGGCAATATTTTTTTATTTATTTTATTTTATTTATTTATTTTGTCAAACAATTATAGAGTGGTAATTTATACAAATAAAACATTAGATAAGTAATGATAAAAAGTAACAAAAGAAGACAATATGACTGGGACGGTAGGCACAGTGGTGCGCTTATGCACGCCCCTTGCAGACCTCTTAGAAAGGCGGAGAGGTCAGTTGTAGATAGTCTAAGGCTAAAGGTTTTGGGATTAGGAGTAGAAACCACAGAATCAGGTAGTGTATTCTAGGTGTTGATTACTCTGTTGCTGAAGTCATATTTTTTGCAGTCAAGTTTGGAGCGGTTGACATTTAGTTTAAATCGATTTCGTGCTCGTGTTATGAACTATAATTAAGTCGGAACGGAGACGCCGGAGTTGTAAGTTGTCTAAACCAAGAATTTCAAGTCTGGCGGAGTAAGGTATTTTGTTGTGAGAAGAGGAGTGAAGGACTCTTCTTGTGAAATTTTTCTGGACTCTCAATTGTGTTGATGTCAGATATGCAATGTGGGTTCCATACAGGTGAGCTGTATTCTAGGATTGGTCTGACAAATGTTTTGTAAGCCAATATGCCAAAAATGTACTTAGAGGTGAGGAAAACTCTCCCCATTCAGTGCAATTTTTTTTCTCCTTTACAAGCTTGTATAATTTACTTTTTCTCTTTCACAGGTGAAAAGCCCAGAAGGTCGGCACAGCTTGAGTTCCCAATACAGGATGCATTCTTACTATCCTTCCAGCTCTTACTTGGGACAGAGCGTTGGGGCCCCTGCATGTGTTCCCCAAATTTTTACTTTTGAGGAGAATCCTTCTTACTCTGAAACAAAAGCAAATGGTAAGCATCTTGTCGACTTTCATGGAAAAAGGTGTTGGGGCATCTACTGAAAAGCCAGTGGTTGAACTGGGTAGAGGCAGGTAACGTTGGAGATGGATAACCTTTTTGTAACATTTTCCGAATTACTCTTAAAATCCGGGGTCCCCAAACTTGGCAACTTGAAGACTTGTGGACTTCAACTCCCAGAATTCTCCAGCCTGTTTGTTTGTTTGTTTGTTTGTTTGTTTGTTTGTTTAGTTAGTTAGTTAGTTAGTTAGTCCAATACATAATACACATTGAAGAGAATAGATATGTAGTAATATAAATAAAGAAAAGAATAGAAGAAAAGATATAAAAGTATAGGTGAACATATTTGAAAGGAAGAAAAGATAAATGAGATAAGGAAAAACAATTGGACAGGGGACAGAAGGCACACTGGTGCACTTATGCACGCCCCTTACTGATCTCTAAGGAACCTGGAGAGGTCAATCGTGGATAGTCTAAGGGGAAAATGTTGGGGGTTAGGGGTTGACACTACTGAGTCAGGTAATGAGTTCCACGCTTCGACAGCTCGGTTGCTGAAGTCATATTTTTTACAGTCAAGTTTGGAGCGGTTAATATTAAGTTTGAATCTGTTGCGTGCTCTTGTGTTGTTGCGATTGAAGCTGAAGTAGTCATTGACAGGTAGAACGTTGCAGCATATGATCTTGTGGGCAATACTTAGATCGTGTTTTAGGTGTCGTAGTTCTAAGGTTTCAAGACCTAAGATTGATAGTGTGCTTTCGTAGGGTATTCTGTTTCGAGTGGAGGAGTGAAGTTTGCCAAGTTTGAAGACCTCTGCTTAAAATGGTTGCTTACTTCCACTTTATGGAAACCATTTTATTCCTTCCTTAATAAAATAAATATTCCCAAGTTTTGGTTTATGTTTGTGTTTAGGGACTCCTTGAAAATCTGTGTGGTTTCCCATCCTGCAGCTGTTGGCATAGCGCTAAATCCTTCTTCAGCTTGAATAATTTGCAATATATAAATTGTTGGGGAGTCGTATTTTACCCCTTCTCCTCAACACCTTGCCCTCTGTATGTAGCAGACTGGCAAATCTGGGAGCTGTTCTCCAACCAATCTGGAGGGTGTCTAGTTGGTGAAAGTTTTTGGTAGGAATTTGAATGAGGAGAATTGTATACCTTGTGCATTTTTAAACTGCAAAAAATTCAGTGTTTTCCATCACTATTGACTACTTGTCCAGACAATATTTCAGATTCTGATATTGTTCCCTAAGTTAATCCATCAATCAGCAACAGACAAGCAGGGAGATGTAATTTACTGAGCTCAAGCAGACTTTTCTCAGCTGTGACAAAGTATTTTTCCATAGCAGGGTGACCTGCCAGCCTGAGAAACACAGGTACGCTTAGGAAAAGTGTGAATACAAAAACACACAGCGTACTTTTTGGGTGATCGTTCTAATAGTTAGCCCGTCTTCCGAATACAATGATATATTGTGTATGTTTCTATTTTAGAGGCAGACACAAATCTCCCATCTTCTCTATAACTGCAATTTTAAAAGATAGAAAGTAGAACCATGTACCGTACATGTTTTGAAATCAAAATATAAGGATTTGAAGGATATCTCTTGTTCGTTCCCCCTTTATTTGCTGCCCTACATGTGAATGTCAGAATTCTTTTAACAATTTTGCAGCTTAAAGATCTCAATAGGTGGCAGCACCCGGCAAACTTGTCTGGCACAGGAATTAAACCGGCTGTGATTGTTTAGTATTTGGATGGGGTGCCTCCACATGCTTACAGCTGTCGATCAAATTGGATGCCAAATAATAATTATTATTTGGCAATAGTTATTTTTTTTTAAATTTATTTATTTATTTATTTTGATTTGATTTGATTTGATTTGATTTGATTTGTATGCTGCCCCTCTACATAGACTCGGGGCAGCTAACAACAATAATAAAAAACAGCATGTAAATCCAATACTAAAACAACTAAAAATTGTAAAACTAATCATACATACAAACAAACATGCCATGCATAAATTGTAAAGGCCTAGGGGGAAAGAGTATCTCAGTTACCCCATGCCTGACGGCAGAGGTGGGTTTTAAGGAGCTTACAAAAGGCGAGGAGGGTGGGGGCAATTCTAATCTCCGGGGGGAGTTGGTTCCAGAGGGCCGGGGCCGCCACAGATAAGGCTCTTCCCCTGGGCCCCGCCAAATGACATTGTTTAGTTGACGGGACCCAGAGAAGGCCCACTCTGTGGGACGTAACTGGTCGCTGGGATTTGTGCAGCAGAAGGCGGTCCCTGAGATAATCTGGTCCGATGCCATGAAGGGCTTTATAGGTCATAACCAGCACTTTGAATTGTGACCAGAAACTGATCGGCAACCAATGCAGACTGCGGAGTGTTGGTGTTATATGGGCATGTTTGGGAAAGCCCATGATTGCTCTCGCAGCTGCATTCTGCACGATCTGAAGTTTCCGAACACTTTTTAATAATAATAATAATAATAATAATAATAATAATAATAATAATTTATAAACCACTTCCATATTACTGTCAAAAGATGTAGGTGGATATACCCATGAAGTTACCACTTTGAAAACAACCATATATTTAGAGTTTCTATAGATCCCAACCAGGTTTATATTGATAGCCAGCTTTATTGCTGTCTCTGCTTAGCACAGATTGCAGTATTGGGTTGAATACAAAATATAGCCTTCTAGAAGTCAATATTTCAATTATGTTTCTGTTCCTTAATATAGAGATAGGTGTTAATATCAAGTGAAATCTCAGAAGGAAGATGGCTGGATTGAAAGCACCACTACATCACTTCCATTTTAATTGGATCAGGCTTTTGGTAGGATTCTGCTCACCACAACTACCACCATACAGAAACGCCCTAGAATGTGGTCAGCAGATTACAATCGGCCAAACAAGAGGTGCCCAAGGTTTTGGTAATCTCGAGCAAGACTCCACTCATCCACGAGAGGCCCAACTAGCAGACAAGATAGTCATCCTTAATTTATTTTCAAGTACTCCTTGGTATCCTACTCATCTTACAACTGGAATTGTTTCATTCCGAAGGCCTTGGAAATGACATTAGGAGGACTGAGAACCACAGAGTCAGAAATTATTCATCACTTCTCTTTCTTCCTCTCCGGTTAATTAGCAGTGTGATGGCAAGGGAAGAGCAGGCTTTGCAGTGAGGCTTCAAGAACTTCGGGAACCATAGGATTGTGGTTACCTACTAGGGTTTAAGGAAATTTAATTCAGTGCTATGACCCTGAATTAAGGCATTATTACAGCATTGTCAAAAAGAGAATTGGTCAAAGAGGTTTGCTGCAGGTTACGAGAGAAGGAGATTTTATTAGGTAACTAAGAGGACTAGGTCTATTCAATTGTAGGTAGGTAGGTAGGTAGGTAGGTAGGTAGGTAGGTAGGTAGATAGATAGATAGATAGATAGATAGATAGATAGATAGATAGATAGATAGATAGATAATGATGATAGATAGATAGATAATGATGATAGATAGATAGATAGATAGATAGATAGATAGATAGATAGATAATGATGATAGATAGATAGATAGATAGATAGATAATGATGATAGATAGATAGATAATGATGATAGATAGATAGATAGATAGATAGATAGATAGATAGATAGATAGATAGATAGATAGATAGATAGATAGATAGATAATGATGAGAGAGAGAGAGAGAGAGAGATGTGTACTCTGAAGGCAAACTGTGCAGTTTGGGCCCAACTGAAGCAAAATTCCAATTTTGACTAGATATAAGTTATTTCTTTTACTCACACCTCCCTCCAACTTCTCAATGGGGCATAGATAAGTGTAATTAAGGATTTGTTTAGTTGATACCATGGAAACAATCCTGAAAGAAGGCCATATATAGAAGTGATACAGAGTTCTCATGTTCTGTCTTGCTTGCTGGCAAGTCATTTAGTTGATACTTCCTGATTACACTCCTTCCTTATAAACCATCCATTGTATTCTGCCAACTCCTAGCTATTGTTGGTAATTAATTTGTGAATAGGATTGAAAGGGGAAACATGGGTATTAGAGCTATGTAGCATTTTGTACTCTAGACTATGGAAACATCTGCCTGCAAGTTAAAACCGGGTGCTTATTTTTGTGGGATTGTATCGGGGATTGTGCTAGGAAGAGAAGTTTGCAGTCCCAGAAAAAGCAGCTGTTTTTTGAGTGCCCCTAGAGCCCCAGAGCAGTTTTTTGTCTTAAAATCTCTGCATTTTTCTGGTGGATAAGATAGAAACATAGAAGACTGACGGCAGAAAAAGACCTCATGGTCCATCTAGTCTGCCCTTATACTATTTCCTGTATTTCATCTTACAATGTATATATGTTTGTCCCAGGCATGTTTAAATTCAGTTACTGTGGATTTACCAACCACGTCTGCTAGAAGTTTGTTCCAAGGATCTACCACTCTTTCAGTGAAATAATATTTTCTCACGTTGCTTTTGATCTTTCCCCCAACTAACTTCAGATTGTGTCCCCTTGTTCTTGTGTTCACTTTCCTATTAAAAACACTTCCCCCCTGGACATTATTTAACCCTTTAACATATTTAAATGTTTCGATCATGTCCCCCCTTTTCCTTCTGTCGTCCAGACTATACAGATTGAGTTCATTAAGTCTTTCCTGATACGTTTTATGCTTAAGACCTTCCACCATTCTTGTAGCCCGTCTTTGGACCCGTTCAATTTTGTCAATATCTTTTTGTAGGTGAGGTCTCCAGAACTGAACACAGTATTCCAAATGTGGTCTCACCAGCGCTCTATATAAGGGGATCACAATCTCCCTCTTCCTGCTTGTTATACCTCTAGCTATGCAGCCAAGCATCCTACTTGCTTTTCCTACTGCCCGACCACACTGCTCACCCATTTTGAGACTGTCAGAAATCACTACCCCTAAATCCTTCTCTTCTGAAGTTTTTGCTAACACAGAACTGCCAATGCAATACTCAGATTGAGGATTCCTTTTCCCCAAGTGCATTATTTTACATTTGGAAACATTAAACTGCAGTTTCCATTGCTTTGACCATTTATCTAGTAAAGCTAAATCATTCACCATATTACCGACGCCTCCAGGAATATCAACCCTATTGCACACTTTAGAGTCATCGAAAAATAGGCAAACCTTCCCTACCAAACCTTCCCCTATGTCACTCACAAACATATTAAAAAGAATAGGACCCAGAACAGACCCTTGTGGCACACCGCTTGTAACCTGTCTCTGCTCAGAATACTCGCCATTAACAATAACTCTCTGATGTCTATGCTTCAGCCAGTTTGCAATCCACTGAACTATCCAGGGATTAAGTCCAATCTTCACTAATTTATCTATCAGCTCTTTATGTTCATTTTTTTAAAGCATTAATGCCTTGATCCTAATATGGTAGCTTCTCATCTTTAAATTTTCTATTATTATTAAGGGATAAAGAAAATACAACTGCAAATGGCTTGTAATATTGAAGTGGTTATCCTACTTCAGCTTTAAATAGAGCCCTGAAAGCACCATATTTTTCCGAGTATAAGACGCACCCTTCCCCCTCCCAAAAGAGGCTCAAAATTTGGGCGTGTCTTATACTCCAAATTTAACTTTTATTAAGCTGTTTTTCAGCCCTTATGAGGAGGTCCTAACGCAATCTTCCTGGTTTGCTAGCTAAGCGATCTCCCCTCTGCCTGTTTTTTTCATTGCTGCTCCCTCCAGTCAGCTGAGTCTTTTTTCAGCCCTAACCACATGCTAACATGTGAAGCATCTTCTTGTTTCGCTAGCTAAGCAATCTTCCCTTTGCTGATTTTCTCATTGTTTTATGTTTTGAAACAATGAAATGTTTTAGAAACGGTTTTTTATCCCCGACCAAGGGATAAAAAGCAAGCATGGATGCTCAAAACAAACAAACCAATGTGCGGAAGCTGACCAGACTAAGGACTACATGGATAAATACCTTTTATTTTTCCTCTGTTTTCCTCCCCAAAAACTAAGGTGTGTCTTATATTCCCAAAAATACGGTAACAAAAATGTTACTTTCCTATAAACCTGAAAACATCTAAAAAGGGAGCAGTATTTAAAATGCAGTTCAGACCAATGCCAAAGGAAAAATGAAATATCAATGATGTAAAATGTGAATCACATTTCACATTTAATTAAATTGAATTGTTGAATTGTCCCGCAGTAAGTTGTCTCATGGCAACTTGTCCATGTTGTCCTAAGATGAATTAGTTATGATGAGTTGACTGTGGCGATTTGGCCATAGTGAGTTGGCTGCTGCAAGTTGTCCCATTCCCAGAGGACCATTTGTTAAACCTGGGAGGAAGGAAAGAAAAAAGACTGGCTCCCATTGATTCACTGTGATATAAAAAAGAAGAGAAAGGAAAACATATAAGAAAACTTGCACAATTCTGTTATTATAATCGATCTCAATGAAGTATAGTTCTAATATTCCTGTGGAGCCAGTTTCTTGATCTGTTCTATCTAGTAGGGCTGACAATTTTTAATCACATTTGCTTTGGATCTTCCCTTTGGAAATACTGCTCCATGGCAGGCTTGTTTGGGGGTGGGATACCCTACGAGACTAGACTTTCAATCCTGGGCCTAGAAAGTTTAGAACTAAGACGCCTTAAACAAGATCTAAGTATTGCCCACAAGATCATATGCTGCAACATCCTGCCTGTTGGCGACTACTTCAGCTTCAACCACAACAACACGAGAGCACACAACAGATTTAAACTTAATATTAACCGCTCCAAACTTGACTGTAAAAAATATGACTTCAGTAATCGAGTTGTCGAAGCGCGGAACTCATTACCGGACTCCATATCCCCAAACCCCCAACACTTTACCCTTAGATTATCTACGGTTGACCTATCCAAATTCCTAAGAGGTCAGTAAGGGGTGAGTACAAGTGCACTAGAGTGCTTTCCGTCCCCTGTCCTATTGCTCTCCTATATCTCCTATACCTTTCTTCTACAGTATTCCTATATCTCTTCTTCTATTCTTTCATTGATATGTTCTATTACTATATCTTATTTTCTATTCTTTCTTAGATATATTTTACTATGAGTATCTCCTCTATAAACTTCATCATGTATTTTACTATGTATATATACATATATATATATCCACTAAAACCCTCATTGTGTATTGAACAAAATAAATAAATATCTTCAGTCGGCTCCCATTAATGTATCTTCAGGGTTGGTGTTTTGATAACCAGGAAGGTATTTTTTTCAGTGTAGACCTCCTCAGAGGCAGCGCTTAGGCCAAGTACAAGTTGAATAACCTTCAGGAGAGCTGTGCTGTCCTTCTGTCGGCCCCGCTGTCTTTGAAAATTGCCTGCAGAGTTAGTGAGCGGGAACAGTTAAGATTTACAAACAATGATGAAGCTTGTCACGCATCTTTCACCATTCATCATCTGAGTGCTGTGGCTGGGCGGTGAAGTGTTCTTCATAAAAACCAGCTCAGTGTGAAATACATCTCGCTGCAATGTTTACTGCTATGAAACTCGTCAGAAGCCCTTTATAGTAAATCCAGATTGCGAGGTGACATTACAGTATATCATTGCACAGCGCGGTGGGGTTTACACTAGGAATGAGTGCAGTTCACACCAGATGAGATGTCGAAATTGAGTTATGTAGGAATTTGGCTGTTATATGAGGGTAGCTTTTGTTTTCTCAAGACTGAAAAGTTTTATTTTATACTATGTGTGTGTGTGTGTGTGTGTGTGTGTGTGTGTGCTCATTCATGTGGGTGTATGTATGTATATGTATATGCATGTACCATATTTTTCAGAGTATGACGCATCATTTTACCCCCAAAAAGAGGGTGAAAACTTGGGTGCATTTCATACATTGAACGTAGCCCCACCCAACCACCCCATAACCTTTGGCCTCTGCCTCCCAGCAATTTACCTCCTTGCAGCAAACAGCGCAGACCATAATAATAACAACAACAATTATTATTGTTGTTGTTGTTGTTGTGGTTGCTGTTATGATTATGATTGGCTTCCCGACCAGCTGATTGAGGTTGCAGGCAGGCCCACCTGCGAAAATGAACGTGAAACTAAAACTGCAAGGAGGCAAATTGTTGGGAGGGAGAGGCAAAGGCAGATTTAGAATTTTATTTTCTTGTGCAAATCAGTTGCTGAAACTAGATGTAAGGTAGTAAGTCAATGACTATAAATGTCTATAGAACGTTCAAATTATTAGACTTATTTTTTAAAGAACTCTTTAATACTATTCTAGACCAGTGTTTCCCAACCTTGGCAACTTGAAGATATTTGGACTTCAACTCCCAGAATTCCCCAGCCAGCGAATGCTGGCTGGGGAATTCTGGGAGTTGAAGTCCAAATATCTTCAAGTTGCCAAGGTTGGGAAACACTGTTCTAGCCGACTTAAGAAAAAAGCTTTTTAAAATAAATGTTTGATCTGGAGAGGCCCAGTGCTATTGTATCGTCTTTTAAATAGCAGAGAATAATATATACTTCCAGAAAGCCATATCAATTTTAACAGCGTGTGTACAAGTATAATCTGAAATATAACAGTGTAACTATAAGGGTATGACTAGCTGGCGAGAGCTAAAAAGCTCAAACTAGATCTATCCTAGTCTCCCTCTCTTTCTTTATCAGTTCTTTACAAGTTTGAAAATATGATTTGTTGTCTGGATGGCCTCTGGAGTGGGGCTGAGAGGTCAAAAGGAGCAGTGAGTTTCCTCCGATATTTGGATCTGCCAGGGGACTTGACAGAAAAAGATATATATGTGTATACGTACATACATACATACATACATACATACATACATACATATGTGTATACATACATACATATAGTACAATACAATACAATACATAGTGTGTAGTGTACATATGTAAAGGTATGGGTGTGTTTTAATACTATATAATTTGCTTTCATTTATAAAACTGTAAAAATAAATGGGTGGATGGAGGAATGATTGCATGAGTTAAGTGGTAGAAATACATATTTACTTGTCATTGAGTTACTTATATGTAGTTGGTAATATTAATTTCTATACTTTCTTCATCCTGTTCACTACTTTCTGTTGTTGCTTATACATTTATTACTGATTAAACATTAGTGTAATTATGTTTTAATAAACAGCGGTAAGCCTTGTTATCTGCAAGCATAAATAAAGTGATAAATCCATCAACGAAAATATATCTACAATCCCAAACATCTTTTCTGCTATTACAAAACTAGGTGACAACATTTGCCAGAACTTAAGTTTTTCAGTCATATTATTTTTAAACATGGAGGTTTATATTGTTTTCCAGTCATTGTAGCCATTCCATTACGATGCCTGCTTTATAGTCTATGCACCAAAATTCAGATTTAAAAAGAATTCACTCGTTGAATTGTCATACTTTGCTGAACAAAGCATTGAGCTTAATTATATTACCCTCTTCATTATAGAAAAATAAAGTCAGGAAAATTTGATTATGGAGGATTTCAGTTTATAACTTTTATCAGTTGATTTTTATACACTTATCTCATCTTGTTCATCGAGGGAAAGAAAGAAGAGTTACACGTTTTTTTAAACTCTGAATGTTGGGAACCACCTGCCTAGAAGCGTTCTTAAACTCTTTTATAATGACTGCTAGTTTGTTTTTAACAAAATATATTTGACAGCAAGTTGCAAGATTTTGTGCAATTTTATGTAAAATTACCAACACTTAAAATTATGTTTTGGTCTTGAATTTCTAATAGAAAAATAAGCAACCTCTGCCTTCATGTGTGCTATAGGCTATGACAAGTGATGACGAATGGATGTTGTAGTCCAGTATCTTATGAGAACTATTATTATTATTATTATTATTATTATTATTATTATTATTATTATTTATTAGATTTGTATGCCGTCCCTCTCCAAAGACTCGGAGTGGCTATACATACATTTCTTATTTCCCTGACATTGTCCTTAAGACTGTTAAGCAATGAACACTTTTAAAGTATGGGGTAGAAAACGAGATTAGTCAAACTCACCCCTTTGTGTGGAAATGTACTTTTTGTCTTTGTCTTCTCAACCCAAATATGAGGAAAGAAAATGGTAAGAGAACAAGGGAAGATAGATTTCCTTTTTTGTTTAATTATTTTTTTTAAAAAAATTAATTTTTATTGAAATATATACATTAAAAACAGAACATACAAAGACACACATATATACATGCACACACACAAAACGACAACTATAAAAATATTCAATTAAATTATTCTCATCCATTAAACACATTATCTCCATAGTCATTTTTCCAGCTATTAGAGACAGTGATACTGAAAAAGAAAAATTAGTTTGGGTTATTTAATTTATATACATGTTTGTTCTGCTTTTACCGCGTTATATCAATCAATATTATAATATCTCAATTAATACAAATCAAATGGTTCATTATCAGTCTTTTAAAGGTTATTATTTAAATAACTTTATGCTTCTTATTTTTATGTCTAATTCAAAATTATATACTGTTGTTGTTCTTTCCTTGTTTCTACCCATTCATAAAATGTGTTTTAAGATAGATTTCCTAATATTTCCAGCTTTCACCCGGGAGTGTGGGAGGAAGCTAGATCAACAAACACAGATTTATTTTAAGCCAGGAAAGAGCTACTTCCATTACCTCCTATGCATGAGAGCACTGTGGCGGAGCAAATTCATTCGCATCATATGATAGATGCAATGGCTTCCCTTTGAGTGCTCCTTGCTTGTTCTCATGATGGTTGCTGTGGCCAGACCTTTCTATTTATGACCTCTTCCTCTTTAAGTCAAGGGTGGCAGTAGTGAGAAAAAAGTGGTGGTGCTATTGACTTGCCTATATGATCCTCCTGGATCCAGTGAGAATACCAAAGTTGAACATTTGTGTTCTAAGAAATATGTCTGATGCCAATAATAACAATGTGGTCATTATTGATGATTATATTTTATTTTTTTATTTATTAAATTTGTATGCCGCCCCTCTCCGTAGACTTGGGGCGGCTCAAAACAGTAATAGAAAAAACAATGAGGAATACAAATCTAATAATTAAAACTAAAACTAAAAATCCATAATTTTAAAAAACATGCATAAACCCATAATTTTAAAAAACATGCACACAACATACCATACATAAACAATATAGGCCTGGGGAAGTTATATCAGTTCCCCCATGCCTGACGACAGAGGTGGGTTTTAAGGAGTTTACGAAAGGCAAGGAGGGTGGGGGCAGTTCTAATCTCAGGGGGGAGCTGGTTCCAGAGGGTCGGGGCCGCCATAGAGAAGGCTCTTCCCCTGGGACCCGCCAAACGACATTGTTTAGTCAACGGGACCCGGAGAAGGCCAACTCTGTGGGACCTAATCGGTCGCTAGGATTCGTGCGGCAGAAGGCGGTCCCGGAGATATTCTGGTCCGATGCCCTTTATCCTTAACTTACAAATATTAATTTAACAACCAAAATTACAACAGCACTGAAAAGTATTGGGCCTTGCACATTTGAACCATGGTCAAAATCTTGATAATCGATAGGTATTTATGGTGGTTACAGTATCCCAAGGTCATGTGATCGCCATTTGCAATTTTCCCATCAAGATGCCAACAAGCAAAATCAATACAGGAAACTGGTTTCACTTAACAAATGTGTGATTCACTTAAGAAATGTGGCACAAAAAGTCATAAGACAGGCCGCGATTCACTTTACTTAGCAACAGAAATTGTGGTCCTGATTGTGGTTGTAAATTGAGGGTTACTTGTACATGTATTTATAGCTCTCTATAATCTTAAAACATAAACCAGAATTATCCTTGTCATTGATTGGAATTTTGGTTGTAAGTCATGCTGGTCTTTAAGCAGGTCACCATATGACCTCAGCCGTTCATGTGATCTTTTGGTGAAGTGATCATTAAGCAAACCAATTATCTGTCATGGACATTTTATTTTACCAGAAATCAGAAGTAAACACCTGTTTCCAGCAAAAAAAAGTTGTAAATCATGTCACACGATTGCAGGATACTGCAAATAGGAAATACAGACCAGTTTCCAAGTGCCTAAAATGTGATTGTGTGACTGCGGGGTCGGAATGGGGGCTGGTCATTGGAACTTTAAAATCTGGGTCACCCTTTTTTGCAACTGAATAATTGCTAAGCAACTAGTTGTAAGTTGAGGAATATCTATACACATTTTAGATAGGTCAAACCATTTGCCAAAGTAATCCAAATTGGGAAAAGAGAATTTTCCGGAGAATTATAAGCAAAATGATAGATAGTAGTGGGATTAAGATAACTCTGTTGGGCATGTATCATCAAACAGATAGCAAGTAAGAGAGTAATTACAGGTAAGCTTATTTATTCATTTTATTTATTTATTTATTTATTTCGTTTGTTTGTTTGTTTGTTTGTTTTGTCCAATACATAATACACATTGAAGAGAAAGATATGTAATAATATAAGTAAAGAAAAGAATAGAAGAAAAGATATAAAAGTATAGGTGAACATATTTGAAAGGAAGAAAAGATAAATGAGATAAGGAGAGACAATTGGACAGGGGGCGGAAGGCACACTGGTGCACTTATGCACGCCCCTTACTGACCTCTAAGGAACCTGGAGAGGTCAATCGTGGATAGTCTAAATGTTGGGGGTTAGGGGTTAGGGGTTGACACTACTGAGTCAGGTAATGAGTTCCACGCTTCGACAACTCGGTTACTGAAGTCATATTTTTTACAGTCAAGTTTGGAGCGGTTAATATTAAGTTTGAATCTGTTGCGTGCTCTTGTGTTGTTGCGGTTGAAGCTGAAATAGTCATTAACAGGTAGAACGTTGCAGCGACGTAGTTCTAAGCTTTCTAGACCTAGGGTTGATAGTCTGCTTTCGTAGGGTATTCTGTTTCTACTACATATTAGATTTATATTAAAATAGATGCATTATTTTCTTGGCATTTCAGCAACTGTTGCCAACAGCAATCTCAAACTTGTTGGACGTTTGGAAACAGTTTGTGATCCATTAGCGTTTATGGAAACTTGATGTAGAGGAAATGTTGCTATAGTTGAAGTCTGTGACCATGGAAGTAGAAAGTTGTCTAACATAACTACCAGAAAAATGTCCATTAACAAAAGGTAGATAGCATTGTATTACCTCTATGTAGGAAAGTACACAGAAGAACAATAAAGTAATGCTTATATCTCTCTTAATAATTTAACTTTGCTAGTTTTCTATTTCTTTAATGGTTGCAGCTTTGAATACTGGTTTTTTTTTTTTTTTTGGCCATTGTACATTTGGATTGATGAGGAAAAGTGACACCTCTGGGACTCAAACTTTCACTTTTGTTCCTCCTTCAGCAAGAAAATAGCCCTCGATTACAAAGAGCCCATCAGAGATAAGCAAACTGAAGGGGGAGTGAAAACCATGCATGAGAAAATAAGCTAGTTAGGTTGGGGGGGGGGAGTGAAAAGAGAGCAAAGCTGCCTGGAAAATAAGGAACCTCTGTTTGATCTGATGGGAGACAACCCCTCCCTTGCAGCATCCCAGAGCTGTCAATCACCTGGTAATGTTTCTACAAGTGAAAAGTCAATGTGTTGTTTAATTTGACATGACTCTTGAGCTGCGGAAAGGAACAGCATAATCGCTGCAGGGGACAGTTAAGTAACTGTGCTGGATGTCAGCTTGTCTCGCTCTGACTACTGCACTAAACGCTTTGCTGATGAGCGATAGATTTGGTTAAATACCAGGATAATTGCTAGCTATAGCACCCAGCACTCTTGTAATGCCATGTAGTACATCAGTACTAGCTCTCGCCTCAGGCGATCGGAGGCTTATCCACTCAAGAGGGCACTTATGTTCAATTATATTGTTCTCTCTTCCTTTCGGAGAGAAAGCAATTGTTGCTGAGCCAAATGAGCTATAATAAATTATATTTCTTTCCCCTCTGGACCTGTTGAATTAGATCAGGCATGCAAATGCCAAAGCTGCTATTTTCTAAATCTTACCAATATTTTCCCACCCCCACCCCCCTCCAGCATATCTACTTCAGGTTATCTGATTTTTTTGCAAGGCAAAGGTGTCGTTTTTAAAATCTGTACATATTAAATTGGTCCCGCCAGTATGAACCAAATATGTACAGTGATATCTCGTCATACAAACTTTTTGAGATAGAAACCCGGGGTTTAATATTTTTTTGCCTCTTCTTCCAAACTATTTTCACCTTACAAACCCAAGCTTCTGCCACTGAGATGCCCCGCCTCCGGACTTCTGTTGCCAGCGAAGCACCCGTTTTTGCGCTGCTGGGATTCCCCTGAGGTTCCCCTCTATGGGAAACACCATCTCCGGACTTCCATGTTTTTGCGATGCTGCAATTTTGCTGAGGCTCCCCTCGCTGGAAACCCCACCTCCGGACTTCTGTTGCCAGCGAAGCACCGTTTTTTGCGCTGCTGGCATTCCCCTGCAGCATCACAAAAACAGGGAAGTCTAGAGGTGGGGTTTCCCATGGAGGGTAGCCTCAGGGGAATCCCAGCAGTGCGAAAATGGGCGCTTCGGCTGGCAAAAGGGGTGAGTTTTGGGCTTGCATGCATTAATCACTTTTCCATTGATTCCTATGGGAAACATTGTTTCGTCTTACAAACTTTTCACTTTACAAACCTCATCCTGGAACCAATTAAGTTTGTAAGACGAGATATCACTGTACTTCTTTCTATCTCTAGCATGTTGTATATTTTTGATGGGGAAGATAACTTTTTGAGTATAGGTCATTCTTAAACTTATGATCATAACTGAGCCAGAATTTATGTTACTAAGTGAGAAATGTGTTAAGTGAGTTTTGTCCCGTTTTATGACTTCCCACACTTGTTAACTGAACCACTGCAATTGTTTAATTAGCCGCATGTTAAGTGAATCTGGCTTTCCCATTGATGTTGCTTGTCAGAAGGTTTCAGTAGTGTCTTAATGGAGCCTTGTGCTAGCCTGACGGGACCCCTGCCATTTTGCTTTTAAAATAAGTGAACAACCGTCTGCTTCAAAACACAGCTGCAGCATAATCAAGCCGCCTAATAGCTGATCTCCTTACCTGTAAGACCGCTAATGGGGCCATAGGCTACCTTCCGTTGACGGCTTGCAATTCTAGGAGGCTTCCCAGTAAGCACGGCTGTTTATCAGCCATTTTGTGTCATTGTTCTCTCAGTGGCCATTTGCTGAACTGAAGTTTGGATCTGATATCACAGCCGTACAAAATGGCGGATGCCTCTTCTGCCAAGCACGGCAATCAGTTCCTCCTCCTCTATTGGCTGAACAGCCGGGGCCTTCCCATTCCAAGGACAAAGAGCCCTCTGAGCATTCCAGGAAAGGATCCAGAGCAGTGGAGCAGGATGAGCGCTGCCATGATAAGGCCATACAGAAAATTTGTGCTCGATCCAGCTGTCAGGTGCTCCCCTCAGCCAGCATTGGGAGCCCTCCTTTAGGTTTAGCACCTGGGAACAACCTTCCTCACCTTTCATTGGGAAAACATCTCTCCCTAGATACCCCACAACTGGCCATCAATAAACCACATGTCTGGGGTATTGCAAAACCAGAGCTCTCAAATCTAACTCCTACAGCCCACTCCTAGCCAGGAGTCCTCTGCACCTCCTTCAGGACTTGGACAGGCTTCACGGACAGTAGCATTCCACATGGACCCGGCCAATCTGCAGTCCATGACCATGGCCGCTATTGAAGAAGGCATAGCTGCAGGGCTAAGTCAATTTATCAGACCTCCCTTGGTAGTCTCAGAGCTGCCCATGCCTGTCAGTTGGGCGATTTTTGGGGGGCTCTCTACCAGGGGCCATAACCCACAGTGTGATTCTAGGACTTCTTTGGCAGACAACCACTCCAACTTATCGGAGGACGATTATCGACCGGATCTTAATCTCTCTGAGGATGAGGACTTCACTCTAGAAGTCCTGTGAGGATTCCGGTGTCAGATCTCCGGACCCAACAGGACATTACTAAATCAATTGCCGCAACCCAATTTTTAGCAGAAGCTACGCTTCAAGCAAAGAGATTTGTGGCCAAGGCCATAACCTCATCTGTGGTGGCCAGGCACATGCAGTGGATGACACAGTGGCAGTGGTGCACAGCTTCTGTCCGATTCAAGGCTCAGTAATTGTTTGGGAGGCCCTGGACCCAACCCTTGTAGAGTCCAGGGACAAGAAGAAGGTATTCCCCACCTTCTCAAGAAAGGACAACTTCAGATCGTCTCCTTACTCCTGATGGTCCTTTCAGATCCCTGACCAAAAATCGGGATTCCCTAGATATCAAGGTCAGAATGGGCCCAGACAATGCCAGTTCCAGGACAGTTCAAATGGCGACTTTTGAGGTGGAGGAGGTCATCCTTCCAGACAGTCAAGTGATCCTTTCCTGACCTTTCCATAGGCGGTCACCTATTCTATGCCAGCAGATGGTAGGAGATTCCAACTCCTGGATCAGGGAGACAGTTCGGGATGGCCTCTTTCTGGAATTTCCCTCCCTTCCTCCTCTACACATGAGAGCGGGACAGAATATAACACCTGCATCTTTCTGATGTGAGAGTTTACAGAAAGGTAGACTATATATATGAGCTTCTAGATGTCCTGTCCTTCTACCACTGAGCAAGAGGACCTTGTCTTTTAAGATAATGTGTTGAATATGGTTACCTAAAGTGAAGAAGCCTGTTAATTCATTTCCACGTTGAAGGTCTGAACCCACAAAAATCCCATTAAAAGATTAAAATGACCATGTAATGTACATGGATCTGTCCATATAATCATATACTCCCTTGGATCTCTAGCCTTATATCTCTTCCCCTTGTCCATCTTGGCAGATACAATCTGAGTAGACAGATACCATACTCATCTGAAGTGTAGTTTCATCTACATCCAGTGATGGGCTCCTACGGGAATGGTCAGGAATGCAGTTCCGGTAGCAAAATTTGCACTGAAAGATGTTGAAACAAAATACATAAGCCACGCCCACAGTGTGGTAGTAAAGATTTTGGTAGCCCATCACTGTCTATATCTGATGAAGTTTTCCCTTAACTGAGGTGACTAGGCAATAGCAATAACACTTAGACTGATATACCGCTTCCTCGTGCTTTGCAACCCTCTCTTAAGTGGTTTACAGAGTCAGCATATTGCCCTCAATAGTCTGAGTCATTGTTTTATCAACCTCAGAAAGATGGAAGGCCTGAATCAAACCTTGAGCCAATCACGATTGAACTCTTGGAGTGAGCATTGAGTTAGCCTGCAGTATTGCATTCTAACCACTGCACCACCATGGCTGTGCGCCAACACCAGGCCCAAACAATTTTGGGGTATGCGGTGCTAGATTACAAAGCCAAGATTGGGATAATCAGGAGAAAACATTGTATTTGAGTAAAAGCACCACAATAGAGTTAACAAATTTAGAGCCTGAATTCTAAAGCCAGCATCCAGAGTTGAGTTTTCGGCACGAAACAAAAATAAAAACAAACCCTCATAGGACTTAATGTCCCTGTTTATAGATTCTCATTTTCCCATAGTTTTGTAGGCGTCATTGGGCCCAATTTCATGACATTTCTTCAGGTACCTAGTTGAGAACAAAGAAAGCCCAAATTTTGTCCTTTGTGAGTCCTTTCATTAAGGGAGACATTAACTAGGTTTTAAGAATGCTTCAAAGTTCTCCAACAATCTCATAATTAAGAGGCCCCTTAAACTACTACATTGATGTTTTAAGGTCAGCCCTGAGGTCAGGAAAGAAAGCTCTGGGGGTTTGGGACATATACATTTAATGTTTGCAGAGATAAAATCTATTATGCTCAAAGGGACTTCTTCTGAAAGGATATATACTTAGATGTTGCTCTTATAGAATAAGTACATTTATATTTACACCCCCTGCAAAAACAGATTCTGTGTTTACTGGGACTTATTTCCAGGCAAATTTTGTTGGAATCCTGTGCTCACAATATAGTTGTTGGTTTTTTAACAATCATAATAGGAATTTTGAGTCAATTTCCTTATTAAAAGGGGAGAGAGGAAGAAAGATACAGAATCTCATTTTATTTTCTTCCACGCTCCTTTTCTGTGTAAAAGTAAATCATTGAACTTTGGGGAAAAGATCGATATGATGAAATGTGTTTACACTTTTCTTCATTTATACTTGTTGCTTTGACACAACTTAATCTTCTCCCTAACGATAAACAAACGGGTGAACTGCAAATGTATGTTACAATCCCTCCATTTAAATATCCTACATTGTTTTGAAATGCCAAGAATAAAGGACTGTTGGAAATTATGCCAGAAATCTGTCATGCTGTGCTTATTTTAGATGTTTAGATGTTAAAAAAAAGAATTGGTGGTCAAAAGCATCAAAAAACTATGTGATGAAGTATTAGATACGGAAACAATGACATGTTAGGGCAAATAGAGGCAGTGACTGAAAATATCTATTCCATGTCCAGTTACTAATTATAGTGAGATTGGTAACATATGAATGAAAAGAATAGAGGTTTCAAGACTGGGAAACACTCCATGTTGTGGAAGGAGATGTGAATTGAATCTTAGGCCACTATTTTAGCAGCAGCCAGAATAGATAGTCCTTGACTCACAATAGTTCATTTAGTAACCATTCAATGGCACTGGGGGGGGGGAGTGACTTATGATCATTTTTCAGATTCATGACCACTGCAGCATCCCCATGGTCACGTGACCACAATTCGGACGCTTGGGAATTGACTCATAACCAGTGAAGGGTTGCCGGCTCCCACCTCTACCGGTATATTCCCCATGCCATTCCGCGCCCTTGGCACGCCCAAGCGAAATTTTGCTTCTGCACATGCAGAACTCACAACATGTATGATACACAACATGTATGATTAATTTATCTAATTTTCCTTCTTATTAGTGTATTAAATGCATCACTCTTTCTTTATGGACTTAGATTCCATTTATTTATTTATGTAAGAA
Source organism: Erythrolamprus reginae (assembly GCF_031021105.1). NCBI lineage: Eukaryota > Metazoa > Chordata > Lepidosauria > Squamata > Dipsadidae > Erythrolamprus > Erythrolamprus reginae. The sequence goes on along the minus strand of NC_091951.1, from coordinate 271,646,904 downwards.
AATATAATATTTACTGAAGATAAATAGGGGAGGGGATACATAAAGCAAAAGAACTATGCGAATATTGGTACAAATGTACCTGGATTTACAGCTGGCTGAAGTGTAGACATCAGAGAGTTATTGTTAATGGCGAGTATTCTGAGCAGAGACAGGTTACAAGCGGTGTGCCACAAGGGTCTGTTCTGGGTCCTATTCTTTTTAATATGTTTGTGAGAGACATAGGGGAAGGTTTGGTAGGGAAGGTTTGCCTATTTGCCGATGACTCTAAAGTGTGCAGTAGGGTTGATATTCCTGGAGGCGTCTGTAATATGGTAAATGATTTAGCTTTACTAGATAAATGGTCAAAGCAATGGAAACTGCAGTTTAATGTTTCCAAATGTAAAATAATGCACTTGGGGAAAAGGAATCCTCAATCTGAGTATTGTATTGGCAGTTCTGTGTTAGCAAAAACTTCAGAAGAGAAGGATTTAGGGGTAGTGATTTCTGACAGTCTCAAAATGGGTGAGCAGTGTGGTCGGGCGGTAGGAAAAGCAAGTAGGATGCTTGGCTGCATAGCTAGAGGTATAACAAGCAGGAAGAGGGAGATTGTGATCCCGCTGTATAGAGCTCTGGTGAGACCGCATTTGGAATACTGTGTTCAGTTCTGGAGACCTCACCTACAAAAAGATATTGACAAAATTGAACAGGTCCAAAGACGGGCTACAAGAATGGTGGAAGGTCTTAAGCATAAAACATATCAGGAAAGACTCAATGAACTCAATCTGTATAGTCTGGAGGACAGAAGGAAAAGGGGGGACATGATCAAAACATTTAAATATGTCAAAGGGTTAAATAAGGTCCAGGAGGGAAGTGTTTTTAATAGGAAAGTGAACACAAGAACAAGGGGACACAATCTGAAGTTAGTTGGGGGAAAGATCAAAAGCAACATAAGAAAATATTATTTTACTAAAAGAGTAGCAGATCCTTGGAACAAACTTCCAGCAGACGTGGTTGGTAAATCCACAGTAACTGAATTTAAATATGCCTGGGATAAACATATATCCATTGTAAGATAAAATACAGGAAATAGTATAAGGGCAGAATAAATGGACCATGAGGTCTTTTTCTGCCCTCAGTCTTCTATGTTTCTATGTATATGAATTTAGAGTATACAGTTATAAATCAAAATACAAAATAATATAAATCAAAATATATATAGAAGAAAATAAGGCTAAATGAGAGAAAGAAAAAGAGAGAAAAGGGGGAAGGAAAGAGAAGAGGAAATTAATGAGCTCCTAGTAACCTTCTTAATGCAAATTTCAGAAGAGAGAAGTGTAACTTTTTTTCCTGCTTTGTCTTTTTTTCCCCTTTTACAACATGATAATTTACGGAGATTGTAAAAGATTAAACAAAATACTGTACAGTCTTTCCTCCAGAGGTCTAGATTCCAAAATTAATTGAAATTAATAATTTCAAGCTAATAGCCAGGTTTGGCAGAAAAAGAAAGAAACTTCTGGTATTCTGATAACTAGCCATTAGTCTTCAGAATCCAGTTCTGTGTTAGAATTAGAACTCCAAGAATTTCCATCTAAGGCTGTGCATTGACTGGAAATTACAGTGATCCCCCGATTATCGCGAGGGTTCCGTTCCAAGACCCCTTGCGATAATCGATTTCTCGCGATGTAGCGGTGCGGAAGTAAAAACACCATCTGTGCATGCGCACCCCTTTTTCCATGGCCGCGCATGCGCAAATGGTGTTTTTACTTCCGCACCTGGGAAGACCCAGCAGCTGAGGAGCCGCCTGCCTGCCCGCTTGTCCGCCGCTTTTCCGCTTGTCCGCCGCTCTGGGAGTTGAAGACCCAGAGAAGGTTCCTTCGGCCGCCCCACCAGCTGATCTGCTCGGCAGCGCAGTAGCAGCGAGGAGCCGAAGATGGGGTTTCCCCGTTGCCCACGCAAAGGGGAAACCCCATCTTCGGCTCCTTGCTGCTACTGCGCTGCCGAGCAGATCAGCTGGTGGGCGGCCAAAGGAACCTTCCCTGGGTGCCACCCGCCTCTCAAGAGCAAGAGGGGGAGAGATAGAGAAAGAGAGAGAAGGAAAGAAAGAGATGAGAGAGGGAGGAAGAGAGTGTGAGAGAGGAAGAAGCAAGATAGAGAAAGAGAGAGAGAAAGAAAGATGAGAAAGGAAGGGAGTGACGTCATCGGGTGGAAAAATCGCGATATAGCGTTTCGCAAAGATCGAGATCGCGAAACTCGGGGGATCACTGTACACGTAATCAGTTCTGTTACATGACCAATCACCCAACATGGGACCATACGTAAGCCCCCATTTTGCCCTGCAATCTGACTTATTTTTTAAATGAAGACCTACCTAGTTTTGGATACACCAAATTAATTTTTATTTTATTTTCATGAAAATTTGGTTTAATCAACTTTGGCTTCTACTTTCAAAATGCAAAACGATCTCAAATAGTCATTAGGGAGATAATATTGTTTACCTGGCTTTTATGCATTCCAGTTAAAAAGAACTTGCCTTTCCATGTACAGTATGTGCCTGCACATAATGTTGCTCCTCAAAATATGATCATGGTATACAGTATTTGTTTTACTTGGGAAATAAATCACTGTTTCTTTATTACCATCACTGTTGGTACTTCCTTACCATCACTGTTCTTTATTATATTCCTTGGTTTGGACGGGTAAGGATTTTCTTTTGAGCACTATCTAGTTTGTAAATGTTGACTTAGAAGCAAATTTTGTTGGATTTATTAAGGCTTACTTTCAGGGAAGGGAAAATAAGTTTGCAACCTTAATGTAGGTTCTCAGCTGAAAGAACACAAGAATGTGAAAAAGCTTTAACAAATGAACTACCGGTATATCTTTTCAGAGCTTAAATCTTGAAAATATTGCTTCGCATTAAGAGTCTAATGGTCTTTAAATGTAAATACAAATAACATTTTGCTTTTCAAGCATGACTCTCTTAGTGGTTTCTCACATCTCTGGAAGCATATTATATTTTCCAGGCCATTGACTTAACAGCAGTTGACTCAAGTTAGTCTGTATGGCTTGGGTCCATTGATGATTTCATTCTAAAAGTTAGTTTTCCGCTGGCATTTTTTTTCTCACGATTTTGGCTTGGAAAACAGCTAAGGGGAAGAATGGGGAAGTAGGCATTGGGAAGATCAGGCAGGCAGTTTAATGGAAATGCCACACATGAAGCCATGGACATCATTGGTGGGATGGTTAAGAGGAGGTAGGGAAATTTAGGCACTGAGAAAGTTGCGCAAGCAGGCCAGGTGAAACAGGCATGCTTGAAACCAAGACCTTCAATGATGGCAGAAGCCAAACCAAAAATAGGAAAAGGAAAGTATTGAGAAGTCTGTAAAAATTACATAGGGTAGACCTCAAGTTGAACCCACAATTTCCATTGCTAACCCCAAAAAATTGTTAAGTGCCCCATTCTCCACTTGCACTGCTTCGGAGAGTCCAACATGGGTTAATCTTCAGCCAAGCTGGAAGGGACTGAGTTAAAAATTAGCATAATTTACTGGTCCAACCCCCATGCTGCCCTTCCCGGGTCAGTCTAAAAAACTCAGTCATAGTGTAGGGACACATGAGTTTTCTCTCCTAGGACTCTTAGAGTCTAGGGGTAGTTTTACTTGGTTTTTACTTTATTTGGTTTTAATGATTTAAGTGACTTTAATTGTGTACTTATCTGTTTTAATTATGCAATGTGCTTAATGTATTTTTCTCCTTTCTGTTTCCTTTTCAGAATCATGGAGCAGCTCACCTTGAGGTGATTGGGCCCCTGCTCTGTGGAGCATTGCCCTAGATTGTCTTCCCCAGGTCGGAGCCTCTTCCCTGCGTGGGTACAGCTCCCAAAACTGGTGTTACCGGAGATGGAGGTCCCTGGCCTGCGCGGCCATACCATCCTTGGAGCGGTTTCCTTGGACTCAGCAACTGGAGATTCGAATCTCCCGCCGAAAACCGCCATCAGTAGAGGTCCCCGGCCTGCGTGGCCATACCTCAGGGCAAGGCGTTTTTATATCACGTTGGGCCAGGGCGAGCAGGAATTTGAAATTCCCGCCCAAAAACGCCGCCCGGGATCGGAATGAATCCGAGGGTTCCCTTTTGCCGCCTGAGACGGCTACGGGACGAAACAGCCATTAGAAGATGGCGCGGCACACAGGGGGCCGCCATTTTGGAACAGCCGGTTTCCGGCTTGAGGCCTAGAGAGGCAGGAAAGAGACCGGATTTCCTGTTTATACAGGAAAAGAACAGCGGTGGCCATTTTTCGCTCGGTAATACTTGTGTAACAACAGAAAAAGTTCTTTGCTTTACCCTTGCGTTGCGGAGGCTTCGAATAATTCCCCAATGGCTGATCTTCCACAGCAGGGGACAACAGAGCCCTCAACAGCAAAAGCCAAGGAGAAGACTCACTCCTCAAAGGCAAAGTCAAAATCCTCTCAATCAGCATCTGGACTAAGAGAGGCCGAGCGTCGAATTAAGGCATTGGAGGAGCAGCTTGAGGCTCAGAAGCAATGCAATACCGCAGTCTCTTCAGTGCCAGGTCAGAGCGGGGGCATAATAACCGGGACCCCCCCAAGGCTCCCAGAGGGAAGTGGCTTGGCTACAGACAGGGACTGGTCTCCAGATAGGTTCGGGGGCCCATCCCAGGTGGCTGAACCCATAAGGCCTGAAGTTGCCAGGCCACCCTCTGTTTCTCCTGCATGGCACATGGCACCTCAACCATTGCCTACTGCCACGTTCACCCCAACAGCTGCGGGGCTCAGATCATCCCCAGATACCTGGCAACGCCTACCACCAGCCTTGCAGGATATGATCGCTTCAGCATATTCGCATGGCATAGCAGCTGGGGTACAACAATGCACAAGTGCACCACCTCCCTCTCCGCAACCTCCTCCTCCTTCTCTGCAGAGGAATATTTGGGCAGCACCAGCCCCCCCGTCACCTGCGCATGATTCATTTCTTGAAGACCCTGCGTTCAGAGGACAGGGATCAGAGCCAGATGATGGCCTGTCTGAGGATGAAGGGGCACCTCCAGAACCACCAGTGTATACAGGCCTTTTTAGGCCCGCTATCTTTCGTGTACTGCTCAATAAGGCAAAGTTGACTGTGGCTTTGGGCACCCCTGAGAAGCCCACAGATCCAGCCTCAGCCCCTCCTCCGGCCTCGAGAGTACTCACGGAGATCCAAAGGGATGCTGACCTGATACCAGCCCCTAAAATTTTTCTGGACAACGTGCAGAGGCCTTGGCAATACCCAGCAGCTGCTCTGGGCCCAACAGCTTCTGAGCGTAAGTTTTACGCATTTGAGCCGGAATTGGAAAAGTTACTTGAATTTCCATCAGTTGATGCTCCAATTGCAGCACTAGTATCTAATGCATTAGTCCCTTCCGATGTGGCAGACGGCCTAAAACCGGAAGACCGGAGGGCTGAGGGAATAAATAAAAAAGCTCACCAGATGTCGGCATGGGCCCTCAAAGCAGCTTCGGCAGCCTCATTTTTTAACAGAGCTTCGGTCCTTTGGCTTCAGGAAATGCTTTCGAAGCTGGGACCTGAAGAGGGTCGCTTAAGACAGGACCTTAATAAGTTGCTGGCTGCTGCGGAATTTTCAGCGGATGCCACTCTGTCCGCATCTCGTTTCTCCTCACGAGCTCTAGCAGCAAACCAATCATCCCGACGACTACTCTGGCTCCGGACTTGGCAAGCTGACGCCAAATCCAAAGGTCGTTTAGCCTCAGCCCCATTTGATGGGTCAAAGTTATTTGGAGAATCTCTTGACAAGGTCCTGGTGGAGGACAAGGACAAGAAGAAAGTCATGCCTAGATCTTACAGAAGGCAGGAAAGGCGCACTGCACCGTATTTTAGGCGCCAGCCCTTTCGAGCTGAATCTTCCTCCACTGCACCCCAGGCTGGAAGATCATATTCACAGGGGTCCTACTCCCAACTGTCCTACAGAGGGGACAGGGGTAACTTTGGAGATCGGAACAGGCAGTTCCAGCAATCAAGGAGGTCCTATCGTGGTTCCAACAGAGGAGGCTTTAGAAGGAACAAATGACTTTGCCACCATAGTTCCCATAGGGGGGCGGCTGCAGCACTTCACCGCCTCCTGGGCATCTATGTCCACCGACACTTGGGCCATAAACACTATAACTCAGGGACTCACCCTGGAGTTTGCCCTGAACCCCCCAAACAGATTTCTGGAGTGTCCGGTACTTTCCAACAATCACAAGCGCAACCTCCTCTACCAAGAAATTCATCATCTCTTTCAAATCAAGGCCATCGAGAAGGTTCCACCACACCAGGAGAAGCAGGGGTACTATTCCATAGTGTTTATAGTACCCAAGGCTTCAGGGGGTTGCCGCCTCATCCTCAACCTGAAGCAGTTGAACCTGTATATAAAATACCGCAGGTTCAAGATGCACTCTCTAAGGACTATACTAGCTGCTATACGTCAATGGGACTGGCTGACGTCAATAGACCTCAAAGAGGCATACCTCCATGTCCCAGTGCATCCAGATTCCAGGAAATACCTCCGGTTTTGTTTCGAAAACCACCATTTTCAGTACAAGGCCATGCCCTTTGGCCTATCATCAGCTCCCAGGACTTTTACAAAGTTATTGGACATTCTCACCGCAGAGCTAAGGACACGTCCTCTACGACTGATGGCGTATCTGGACGATATCATCATTCTGTCCAGCAGCCGCAGTCGGGCTCAACGCGACCTATCAGAGACTATAGCGACCTTGGCGGAGGCGGGGTTCTCTATCAATTACCAGAAGAGTCATCTCACACCAACCAGGTATCTACCGCACCTAGGTACCAACATAGACACCATGGAGGGCAAGGTCTTCCTATCGTCAGACCGCCAGGTCAAGGTCAGGGCGTTGATCACAGAATTACAGCGCAGCCGTACAGTAACACTGGCTTTTCTGTCCCAACTGTTGGGAGTTCTCATATCCTGCATAGACATTGTTCCCTGGGCCAGGCTACATGCCAGACCGCTGCAGTGGTTCCTCATTCCGTTTCAACAGAACCGGACCAGCCACTCTTCCAGATTGGTGTCAATTCCTCCAGAGGTACGCCGATCGCTCCCATGGTGGAGGTCGTCAGCGTTACATCAGGGGTCACCGTTCCTACTACAACAGGAGGTGACGATAACTACGGACGCGAGTCTCTCAGGTTGGGGAGCTCATTCCGAGGTGGGAATGGCCCAAGGATTATGGAGTCCAGAGGACCTCACATGTCCCAACATCAATTACTTGGAACTCAGAGCGGTCCACCTGGCCCTACGACACTTTACAGATCTGGTGAGGGGCCAAAATGTACTGATCCTTACAGACAATGTGGCGACCAGGGCACACATCAACCATCAGGGCGGCACGAAATCAGGCCGCCTGATGAGAGAATCTCAATCCCTGTTCAGGTGGGCAGAGCAACATCTCGCATCTCTACGAGCAGAGCACATATCCGGCACCTCCAACATACAGGCGGATTGGCTCAGTCGGACCACTATCGACCCGACAGAGTGGAGCCTGAGCTCAGATCTCTTTCGGGACATTGTGCGCAGATTTGGGACTCCGGAGGTGGACCTATTCGCCACCTGCCACAACACTCACTTACCAAGGTTCTTCTCAAGGTTCCCATCACCAGGAGCGGAACAGATCAATGCTCTAACCTGTCCGTGGCCAAGGGGTCTGCTGTATGCATTCCCCCCCATCTGCCTAATACCGAGGGTAATACACAAACTATTACAAGAGCAAGCAGAAATTCTCCTGGTGGCTCCGCACTGGCCCAGACGTCCTTGGTTTGCGGACCTCGTGGACCTTTCAACTTCTCCCCCTTGGCGCATTCCACATCACAAGGTGGTCCTGATGCAGGGGTCAATTTGCCACCCAGACCCCCAGTGGTGGAGTCTTGCCGTGTGGCACTTGAGGGGGAGAGGTTAAGGAAGGAACGGATCCCAGATAAGGTGATATCCACCATACAGGCAGCACGCCGTCCTTCCACAACACGGATTTACCAAGCTACCTGGAAGGCTTACTGCTCCTTCTGCAGGGCTCGGGATCAAGACCCTCAGTCACCATCAGTGATTCAGATTCTGGAGTTTTTACAAGCAGGTCTGGATAAAGGATTGGCTCCGAATACACTTCGCAGACAAACGGCAGCTATTGCCACAATACTCAAGATGGACTTTGCTACTCCAATCTCCCAGCACCCATGGATCCGGGATTTCATTAGGGGAGCAGCGAACATCAGACCTCCTACTATACACCGTTTCCCCACATGGGACTTGCCACTGGTGTTACAGGCCCTCACGGAGCCTCCCTTTGAACCCTTGAGGGAGATACCGCTGCGTCTGTTATCACTAAAGACGGCTTTTCTCACTGCAATCACATCGGCAAGGAGGGTCTCCGAGCTCTCAGCATTATCAGTACGATCGGACTTATGCATCTTCCACACCAACAGAGTGGTCCTCCGACCAGACCCTGCTTTCCTACCTAAGGTGAACACGGTTTTTCACAGATCTCAGGACATTGTGCTACCAGACTTTTGTGCCCAAGGGTCTCACCCACTGGAGCTAAGATGGCACAAGTTGGATGTTAGACGAGCCATCAAACTTTATATTAGACGGACTAATACCTTTAGGAAAACGGAGGCCCTATTTGTCTCCTACTTTCCAGCATCTATGGGGAGTAAGGTCTCGCCCAAGACAATTAGTTGCTGGATTCGTTCCTGCATTATCACGGCATACAAATCACGATCTGCACCAATACCAAGAGGCATCACGGCACACTCAACAAGGAGCGCAGCCACTTCAGCGGCATGGACGACGCAGGCCCCGATTGACGATATTTGCCGTGCGGCAACGTGGGCCACGCCTAATACATTCATTAAACATTACAGATTGGACACTTTCGCTTCTGCTGAAGCAGCCTTTGGACGCAGAGTACTGCAGAGAGTTTGCACCGATACTGCGCCCCTGGTCCAGCCTTTCCCCCCCTAATATGTTGAGCTTGGGTATATCCCATGTTGGACTCTCCGAAGCAGTGCAAGTGGAGAAGAACCGTTGCACTTACCTGAACGGTCTTCTCGCTGCACTGCGAGGAGAGTCCAAACCCACCCGGCTGTTTGGGCCCAGGGTCTCAGGGTTGTCATAGTTTGAGTTATTTCAAGTTAAGTTGATTAATAAAGTTCTTTGGTTTACTATCACTATGACTTCGTTTTATTATAAGACTGACCCGGGAAGGGCAGCATGGGGGTTGGACCAGTAAATTATGCTAATTTTTAACTCAGTCCCTTCCAGCTTGGCTGAAGATTAACCCATGTTGGACTCTCCTCGCAGTGCAGCGAGAAGACCGTTCAGGTAAGTGCAACGGTTCTTTTACAACCTTTCTTGCCACAGTTGTTTAAATGAATCACTGCTTTTGTTAAAATGAGTCACAAGGTTAAGTGAATGTGGTATCCCATTGACTTTGCTTTTTCCAAAGGTTGCAAAAGGTGATTACATGACCTTCAATCTTCATAAATACATGCCAATTGCCAAGTCTGCGGAGAGGGGCGGCATACAAATCTAAATAATAAATAAATAAGTGCCCAAATTCTAATCACGTTGCAAAATGGTCATAAGTCACTTTTTTCAGTGTTGCTAGAAATTTCAATAGTCACTAAATAAATGGTTGTTAAATCGAGGACTACCTATAGAAGAGGAGACAAGGGCTCACCAGCCTTGTCCTAATTTACCTATGGGACCTTTTGATTTCATTCTAGCTCTGCCAAATCTCAGGTCTACCAGAACGATTTGAAACACTGCTGTGTTAAATTTTGGTCCATAGCATCCCTGACAACTAATAGGGCTAGCTGAAGTTGATGGAAGGTAAAATCAAATGAGGCAATTCCACATTTCTTGTCTGTAGAGAATTTTTGAAAAGGGGATTTGTTCATCAGTGAGAAACAACATCTTTTTCTGGGTTGGATCAACTTAGAGGCAGGAGTATTCTAGCTTTTTCGGATGGGAAGAACTCAAACCAGATTTTGTTTTTACACTTAGTAGCTATTCAACATATTCTTCACTGCTGCTTCGTAGGAGATTAACTCAAGCAACCTTTTTAAACCTAACCCTCCTATCTATTCATCTTGTGTAATTAGAATTGGAAAGAAAATGTCTCCGAGTTGACACATGATTTTCTTCTTTCCATCACATTATGGTTAGCAAAGGACCTAAATCAGAATAGAACTGTAATAGCACTTAGACTTACATACCGCTTCATTGTGCTTTACAGCCTAAGTGATTTATAAAGTCAGCATATCGCCCCTAACAATCCGGGTCCTCATTTTACCCACCTTGGAAGGATGGAAGGCTGAGTCAACCTTGAGCCGGTGGTGAGATTTGAACTGGTGAACTACAGCCAGCAGTCAGCAGAAGCAGCTTGCAGTACTGCCACTACGTCACCAAGGAACCTTGGTCTTTTAGTCCAGCCCCTTGCAGGACTTTGACAACAGGATGTCTCTGTATTTTAGAACAATCTTCCTTTGTATGAATTCTTTGCACTCAGCTCAAATTGTCTACCATTCCACATTTATAGACCTTTTTGTGTGGACTCTAATGAGAAATTAGGTCAAAACTCTGACTAAAGCTCTTCCCGCACTCCAGGCACTTCTCTTTCGAGTGATGGCTTTTTCTCATCGGGTGCCAAAATCACCCAATGTGCCAGGACCCATAATGCAATGCCTACGTGACAAACCCCACATGCCCCGATGCCCACATTTGCACATGACACCTCCGCGTTCCCCCACCACCCCACAAATGCTTGTGCGACCCCGCCCTGTTTTGGCCCTAACAACCTACCTGCAGCCTGTTGGGACCAAAAATGGGCTGTGCTCCCCGCCCTGCATCCTCATATGACCCACCCCTGGGCATGCGTGCACAACCCCTGCATGCGGCCCACGCATGCGCAGTAGATGCCTGAAAATTAGCTGGCTGGTGTGGGCGTGGGCGCATGCACAGTGGAGCTGACCTGGAAAATGGCTTGGTGCCCTCAGAGAGGGTTCTGTGTTGCCACCTTAGACACACCTGCCATAGGTTCACCATTACAGTTCTATGTGAAGTAAGGTTACTGTTACCTACTTGACCATTTATTTTAGTCTTAAATTAGTCATATATCGTGAAAACAACCAATAATCAATTTATAAAAGTAGCAAAACTTTTATAAATCTAAAAGTTTATAAATCGGTACATTTAAAAACACAAATTAAATCAACATCAATAAAAGCATCACAATAATTAAAAGGCAACAGCCTGACACTAGAAATGTTTCCTTTATTCTCAATCCTGGGTAGGAGAGAGAAAACATACTTTTTTGACAAATAAATTGCTTGGCCTTGAACAGTGTTTCCCAACCTTGGCAAGCATTCGCTAGCTGGGGAATTCTGGGAGTTGAAGTCCAAATATCTTCAAGTTGCCAAGGTTGGGAAAGACTGGCCTAGAAGACCCACAAGACAAGACACTCTCCCATTGTCCAGGTAGACAGACCTGAGGGGCATCTTGAGAAGGGCTTTATTTGATGTTATGAGTAAATAGATTTATACCAAAGAGGTAGTCCTTGTAGTCCTATAGATATTTACTCTTATTGCATTTTTATTTTACTGTACTATAGTTAGTGAAAGGCTACCAAAATTTTTACTACCACATTGTGGCCATGGCTTATGCAGGATGCCCTGCATTTTCTTTCAACATATTTCAGTGCAAATTGGTGGCTCTGGGGTGGAGCTCCATGTTTGCTACCCCACTGTGTTCCCACCCATCAGGGCAGTAGCCCACCCCTGGCTATAGTGTGCAGTGGTACCTCTACCTAAGAATGCCTCTACTTACGAACTTTTCTAGATAAGAACTGGGTGTTCAAGATTTTTTTGCCTCTTCTTAAGAACCATTTTCCACTTACAAACCTGAGCCTCAGAAACTGTAATCGGAAAAGGCAGGGAGAAGCCTCCATGGGGCCACTTTGGTAATCTCCTGGGAGGAAACAGGGCTGGAAAAGGTGGGGAGAAGTCTCTGTGGGGCCCCTCTAGGAATCTCCTGGGAGGAAACAGGGCCAGAAAAGGTGGGGAGAAGTCTCTGTGGGGCCTCTATAGGAATCTCCTGGGAGGAAACAGAGCTGGAAAAGGCTGGGAGAAGCCTCTGTGGGGCCTCTCTAGGAATCTCCTGGGAGGAAACAGGGCCTCCACCCTCCCTGTGTTTTCCCCAATCGCACACATTATTTGCTTTTACATTGATTCCTATAGGAAAAAATGCTTTTTCTTACAAACTTTTCTATTTAAGAACCTGATCACAGAATGAATTAAGTTCGTAAGTAGAGGTATTGTATTTTTATATTGTATTTTTATAGCTGCCAACTTCAAAAGTGACTCTAAGTGGTGTACATCATAAAATGTAAAAACAAATTTAAATCAACACAAGATAATTTGTATGGATTCCAAATAGAATTGTTGCCATGAATTTTAATACAGTCAGGAAACACGGTTCTTGCCTAGAATCATAGGGCTAGAAGGGATGTTGCAGGGCTTCTAGTCCAAGCCCATTGTCCAAGACAGGAGTCTTATGTCAACCCAGTCATGCTCCAAAAAAATATTTTTGGAAAAACTTGCGTGATTTTTATATCTCAAACCCCAAGCCTGGACTCACAACCAAGCTTGAACTAGGCAATAGCTGTGACATTTTGCCCCAGTTGCTACTTCTAGTTTTACATGCACCACATTGCATTAGTCAAGAATAATTGTAACTAATTGCGGATAATTGCTACCAGGTTTGACAGTTTAGAAAGGTCACAGATTGTGCAAACACGCTTCTCACCACAATTACCACCTGCAAATCCACTGACAGCCGGGCGTTAGGAAACACTGCCAAATTATGAATCTCTACTTTCTGGGCAGATTCTGCTTTTCTGTTTCCCAACATCATCTTTGTTTGTTTATTTGTTGATTGATTGATTGATTGGATTTATATGCCATCCCTCTCTGAGGACTCGGGGCACCTTACAACATATGAAAGCAGTACAAAATATCCTAAATCCAATTAAATTTAAAACAAGCTAATCTAAAAATCAATCATTCCCATTCAAACAAACAAACATATATTTCATTCATTGGCCAGGGGTCTAGAATTTAATGGCCTCAAGCTGACGGCACAAATGAGTCTTCAAACTCTTGCAGGAGGCTGGGAGGGTGGGGGTGGTGCGAATCCAGTTTCCTCTGGATTTAATTTCAGCTTGTTGTTCCTCATTTAGACCTTGGTTGAAACTAGATAGCATGTAAAGACATGAGTTATTTCCTTATTTGTGTAAGTTCAGTAAGATAGAGTCCATGTATCTACAGCAAGAAAAATCAATTATTCTTAAAGGTATTCTATGGATTCCTGAATATGGATTGGTATTCTTAGCCTAGGCACAACAGTCCAATACTTTCAGTAAAAATATAATAAAGTTAATGGTGAACATAGTTTGCATTTATTGTTACATTTATTATTAAGAAAAGTGTGAGGTTTTGTTGTTCCTGTGGTTTGGTTTGGTTTGGTTTGGTTCAACTCAGTTTTCAACTCCTGACAACTTTATGGACTAGTCCCTGCAGTTTTTCTTGACAAGATTTCAATGGTTTACATTGCCTCTTTCCTAGGGCTGAGGGAAAGAGGCTGGCCCAAGGTCACTTAGCTGTTTTTCTGCCTAAAGCAGGACTAGAACTCCAAGTCTCCCAGTTTTTACCCTGGTACCTTAATTATTACATCAAAAAATTAGAATCATCATTTATTTATTTTATTTATTAGTTGTTCTTGTATGCCGCCCAGCTCCTGAAGGATTGAGCGGCTTCCAATGAATAAAAAAGCAATACATAAAAACAGTATACAGTGATACCTCATCTTACGAACCCCTCGTCATACGAACTTTTCGAGATACGAACCCGGGGTTTCAGATTTTTTTGCCTCTTCTTCCGAACTATTTTCACCTTACGAACCTGCAGCCGCAGCTGGGATGCCCCACCTCCGGACTTCCGTTGCCAGCTGAAGCACCCGTTTTCGCACTGCTGGGAATTCCTCTGAGGCTCCCCTCCATGGGAAACCCCACCTCCGGATTTTGCGATGCTGCAGGGGAACCCCACAGGGGAATCCCACCAGCGTGAAAACGGGCGCTTCAGCTGGCAAAAGGGGTGAATTTTGGGCTTGCACGCATTAATCGCTTTTCCATTGATTCCTATGGAAACATTATTTCGTCTTATGAACATTTCACCTTATGAACCTCGTCCTGGAAACAATTAAGTTCGCAAGACAAGGTATCACTGTAAAAGCATTGATAAAACCCAGCCAGCATACTTACTCTCACTCACATTCCTAGCAAAATCTAGGATTCCATTCACTCAATCATAAAAGCATCATGTCCTCCAATTAGTTAAGAATTTTGTAAATTTTGATTACTTGTAAAAGTAAGCAATTTTTTTCTGTTTCTTGAAAGCAATAAAAGTAGTAAATTTAAATCAAGGAAATCAAGGAAAGCAGAATCACTACTTGATAGCCACGATGGCGAGTTTTTGGCACACGTGCCACAAATGGCATGCGGAGCCATATCATTGGGCATGTGAACTCAGGTCCGGCATGCGGCTGATTTTCAGGCCTTCTGGGCCCACTGGGAGTCGGGAAACAGTCTGTTTTCAGCCTCTGGAGGAGTGGGGGGAGGCCTGTTTTTTTTTTTCTCCCCCATCAATTTTTCTAGGAGCCTAGGGAGGATGAAAACGGCCTTCCCCACCCTCACCACCAAAGGTCATCTAGAGGCTAGAAATGGCCCGTTTCTCAACTTGAAGAAGTTGGCAAATGGGCCATTTTGGGCCTCCGGAGGGCCTCCAGAGTGTGTGGGGAACACCGTTTTCACCCTCCCCAGGCTCCTAGAAAGGCTCTGAAGCCTGGGGAGAGTGAAAAACGGGTGTGCCATCGCGTGCTGGGAGGGGTGAGTGTGTTGGGGGGGGCTACATGGAATTATGGGTGTGGGCATGCCCTCCCCATTTTGGCCTGTGAAGGTTCGCCATCACTCCTCTATAGTTTACTTGAAAGAAATTCATTGGATATACAGTAGTCCCTCGCTATACCGCGCTTCACCTACTGCGGCTTCACTTCATCGCGGGTTTCTGAGGAAGTCGATCGGCAGATTTAAACAGCCCGCCGAATTCGATCGGCAGGTTTTTCAAAAAAAATATATATCTAAAATTGTAAATACTGTATTTAAATACTGTATCTAAAATAAATACTGTGTGGGAAGGGTTTATAAACACTTAAAACAATGAAAACTTACCAAACAATTACAATATAAATACTTAAATAAGTACTATCAGTCGATAAATTCCCCATCGCGGATTTCACCTATCGCGGCCAGGTCTGGAACGTAACACCAGCGATAGGTGAGGGACTACTGTAGTTCCCCACTAAATTATAACCATTCAAAACAGAATGACTGCAACACATTTTCTTCTGCAAATGACTGCAGCATACTTGTCCACCAAAGCATTTTGCTAATTATATCATAGATTTCCCCATTGATGAATATGTGCAGAATTAACAACAGGAGCATCAATGTTACCCTTTCACTCTTATTGTCGTACAAGAAGCCATGGCAGATGTTGGCAGTTAAGTTACACAAACATTAGTCTTAACGATTGCCCATTTGGATTTGATGAAGACAAACGGGAGGCCTGGTGGAAATCAGAGGCTCAAACCAATCAGGAAGTTAATGAGGAGAGAAATTACCACTGCAGCTTCTCCTTAATTACATCCAGGCTAGGCGGGAAAGGAGTGCGGTGGGTGGATCTTGACTCATCAAAGGTGAATGAGGTCAGAGACCCTTCCATCTTGTTGTTTTGTATCGAGCAGAGATTGAAATGTTGCAAATATTTCTTCCACTGTATTAACTTTTAAACTGTTTTAAAAGTTTGCTTTGATCTTTTGCTGTTTATTGTTCTGGAACCTCGGCTCTTCCTTTGGTATAACATCAGTTCTTTGGTGATTTGGGTCCTGCATCTTGCTGTATTATGCCACTTTCTACATTTATTTCATCCCTTCTGTATGGGGCCACTGAAATTGGGACACCTTCCTCTGGTCAGAGGTGGGCAACCTTTTGAATTGGGAGTCTGTTTTACTCATTTATTTATTTACAAGTTTTTGTATCCTACTCAGTCACTTTCTCACAGCCCATCACAAGATTGAAAATCAGGCCATCTTGAAAAAACAGCTATTCACTTAAAATGTACCTAGTGTAACCCCCAGAATGCCTGGAAAGAGGTTCCTTTTTATGGCCTCGTCATTAGTGATCCCTCTATCAAACTATCTGGGTTTTGACCTGCATCGCTTTGTCTGGTTGAGATTGAACAGAATTAGGTGTGATACTGGAAGAAGTGTCTCTGCCCCGTATCAGTTGGGATCAATGGTGGGATTTAACTTTGGGGGTTTTACTACCGGTTCTGTGGCGTGGCTTGGTGGGCATGGCAGGGGAAGGATACTGCAAAATCCCCATTTCCTCCTGATCAGCTGGGACTTTGGGGGCAGAGAATAGATGGCAGGGCCAGTCAGAAGTGGTATTAACCGATTCTCCAAACTACTTAAAATCTCCACTACCAGTACTCCAGAACTGGTCAGAACCTTCTGAAACCCACCTCTGGTTGGGATGGAAAGACACCCCCCCCTCCATTGTGATTATGGTGCTGATATTCAAACTATTAAATATATTGTGCGAGATTGCCCATGATGTGCATTCTCTGGTTCTCTAGAACAGTGTTTCCCAACCTTGGCAACTTGAAGATATTTGGACTTCAACTCCCAGAATTCCCCAGCCAGCGAATGCTGGCTGGGGAATTCTGGGAGTTGGAGTCCAGATATCTTCAAGTTGCCAAGGTTGGGAAACACTGCTTTAGAAGATCTGCATGAAGCAACACCAGAGGCCTGGATAGCAGAACTGGACTTCCAGTTATGACGCCACTCTCATACCTTCATAGATATTTTACTTCCCTTCTGTCAATGTTGTCAAGAAAACGTCTGGGATTTGTCCAGTTACCAGGAATCAGTACTGACTCAAGAGCATATCCCTCCCACAAAGAAAATATTGAGCAGGAAAAAAGTGATTTCTTTTTTTTCCTGACTGTTGTGGTTAGCTCTGGCCCAGCTCCTGCCCCAAGGACTGTGAATGTGGGGGAGACATCTACATGCTGCAGGCCTGTTTTGCCCCCGGTGGAATCTGCTGATGAAGGCTCCTCTGACCAAGAAGACATGAGTGACAGGGAGGAGGAGAGTGTGGCAGACAGCTCAGAACGAGATCAATTATCTAGCTCCTCCTTGGATTCAGAACAAGAGTTAATAATACAGCCACGCATGTGGAGAGCGGTGCATAGGCAACAACAACTGAGAGATTATTATCAAAGAAAATGAGGCCACCTGTGGTTGGGTGGGGCTGTGGTAATTAGTGAGGCTGCTATAAATAGCAGCCTGTGGGTTTGGCCATTGTGGAGGATTATCTGATCGTTGTGTTTCGTGACTGCTTTACTGACTTTGACCTTTTGTGTGCTGATTTTTCCCCGCTTTGAAACTAAACCAGAGCAAAGTGTGTTTCACTTTGTGAAAGAAGAAAGACTGTGAATTGCCTCACAGCTGCAAGCTAAGTATCACAGAACTGATAAGGGACTTGTACAAATTACCAGTTTGTTTGGAGACCAGTGCTCTTTGCTATACCAAAAGAGGGCTTAGGTTAAGTGAATTTTCATTATAAAGAACATTGTTTTGAATTTTCAAACGTGTGTGTGTCTGAAATTTGTACCTGTGAATTTTTGGGAGGAGTCTACCAGAGAGCCCGACAGAACACCTGACGATTCTCAAAATTTGATGAAAAAAAATTTAATTTTCAGTTGCTGTTCAAAGAAGAGCACTTTAATCGAATCTCTAAATTGAGGGGAATGTAAGGTAGCCAAGGCAGGTGGGTCCCCTGTCTTTCACAGGGCAGCCGTCTGTCAAGGAATTTAGTACCCACCTTGACATTCACATTTTGCTATATTTCAAGGGAAGATATCAAGAAAGAACTCCTCATGGGGTTTTTCAGACAAGGAGCTGCGGTGGAAAGATAAGAGAAAGTAAGATCAGCAGTTGTAGCCTTTGTCAAGCACTTTGAGAATAAGATAGAGAAAAGCAAAATGTTCCTTGCATTGAAGAAAAACTGCTGAGAAAGTAAAAAGCAAAATTCAGCATTGTTGGACTTCCAAGAAAGAGACAATCACTCAGTTGGGGGAGAGACAGTTGCCCTGACAACTAGAATTTAAGACTTCTGGGAGTACTACCATAGTAGCAACTCCACACACACCAATGTGCAAAATATACCTCCAGTTTTCAACCTTATAATAATTGTTAATGTTGTTTCTAAAACTTTTCTAGAATTGGGACCATATGTCCATAGAAAAAGCATGGCTTCTCTCTGAATTATATCTAGTAGTCCAAACTGGATTTTGTGTTTGTGGGTGCGTGTATGCGCACGCACAGTTGTTTCCTCAGTTGTATAAAGAGTTCATATTAGCAAAATGCACATGAACAAAGGAACTCAAAGGATTTGCCACCTTTTGCTGGACCAGAAGAGCCCTTCATCCCTCCACTCGAGACAGAATACCCTACGAGACTAGACTTTCAATCCTGGGCCTAGAAAGTTTAGAACTAAGACGCCTTAAACAAGATCTAAGTATTGCCCACAAGTTCATATGCTGCAACATCCTGCCTGTCGACGACTACTTCAGCTTCAACCACAACAACACAAGAGCACACAACAGATTTAAACTTAATATTAACCGCTCCAAACTTGACTGTAAAAAATATGACTTCAGTAACCGAGTTGTCGAAGCGTGGAACTCATTACCGGACTCCATAGTGTCATCCCCAAACCCCCAACACTTTACCCTTAGATTATCTACGGTTGACCTATCCAGATTCCTAAGAGGTCAGTAAGGGGCGAGTACAAGTGCACTAGAGTGCCTTCCGTCCCCTGTCCTATTTCTCTCCTATATCTCCTATACCGTTCTTCTATTCCTATATCTCTTCTTCTATTCTTTCATTGATATGTTCTATTACTATATCTTCTTTTCTATTCTTTCTTAGATATATTTTACTATGAGTATCTCCTCTATAACCTTCATCATGTATTTTACCATGTGTATATAGATATACAGTGATCCCTCTATTATCGCGAGGGTTCCG
The DNA here is from genome assembly GCF_031021105.1 of Erythrolamprus reginae. Lineage (NCBI taxonomy): Eukaryota > Metazoa > Chordata > Lepidosauria > Squamata > Dipsadidae > Erythrolamprus > Erythrolamprus reginae. The sequence goes on along the minus strand of NC_091951.1, from coordinate 271,627,650 downwards.
TTCCAAGACCCCTCGCGATAATCGATTTTTCGGGATGTAGTGGTGCGGAAGTAAAAACACCATCTGCGCATGCGCGCCCCTTTTTCCATGGCCGCGCATGCGCAGATGGTGTTTTTACTTCCGCACCTGGGAAGACCCAGCAGCTGAGGAGCCGCCTGCCTGCCCGCTTTTCCGCCGCTTTTCCACTTGTCCGGCCGCCGCTTTTCCGCCGCTTGTCCGCTTGTCCGGCCGCCGCTTTGCCGCCGCTTGTCCGGCCGCCGCTTTTCCGCCGCTTGTCCGGCCGCCCTTTTCCGCCGCTTGTCCGCTTGTCCGGCCGCCGCTTGTCCGCCGCTTTTCCGCTTGTCCGGCCGCCGCTTTTCCGCCGCTTTTCCGCTTGTCCGGCCGCCGCTTTTCCGCCGCTTTTCCGCCCGCCGCTTGTCCGCCGCTTGTCCGCTTATCCGCCCGCCGCAGCTGATCTGCTCGGCAGCGCAGTAGCAGCGAGGAGCCGAAGATGGGGTTTCCCCGTTGCCCACGCAAACGGGAAACCCCATCTTCGGCTCCTCGCTGCTACTGCGCTGCCGAGCAGATCAGCTGCTGGGCGGTCGAAGGAACCTTCCCTGGGTGCCGCCCGCCGCTCGAGAGCAAGAGGGGGAGAGATAGAGAAAGAGAGAGAAGGAAAGAAAGAGATGAGAGAGGGAGGGAGGAAGAGAGTGTGAGAGAGGAAGAAGCAAGATAGAGAAAGAGAGAGAGAAAGAAAGATGAGAAAGGAAGGGAGTGACATCATCGGGTGGAAAAATCGCGATATAGCGTTTTGCAAAGATCGAGATCGCGAAACTCGAGGGATCACTGTATACCCACTAAAACCCTCATTGTGTATTGGACAAAATAAATAAATAAATAAATAAACTAGGAATTCAGCAGCTGAGTTATTATTGGTTTAATTTTCGTTGTGATGTGCCTATTATTGGAGCCCTTTCGAAAATAGGTAGCAGTGTCAGTTCCAATGGAGTTGAAGTCAATTGACTCCTGCTGCATAAGAATAAGTATCGCTACCCTTTTTCAAGGTGAGCTCCCCGTATTTTTTAATAAGACCGTAACCCGTAGGGGTAGGCAAAGTTGGCCCTTCTATGACTTGTGGACTTCAACTCCCAGAATTCCTGAGCTAGCATGATTGGCTTAGGAATTTTGGAAGTTGAAATCCACAAGTCATCGAAGAGTCAACTTTGCCTACCCAACAAATTTCTTTGTTCCCTGTTCAACCAGGAGGCAGCCCCTTGTCAAACGTGTTAAATTCAATTCAATTCAATTCAATTTATTAGATTTGTATGCCGCCCCTCTCCAAAGACTCGGGGTGGCTCACAACAATAATAAAAACAGTATAACAATGGAACAAATCTAATAATAAAATTACATTAAAAACCCCCAACAATTTTAAAACCATACAACACATACATACAAAACATAAAATATAAGAAAGCCTGGGGGAGATGTCTTAATTCCCCCATGCCTGGCGATATAGGTGGGTCTTGAGTAACTTGCGAAAGACAAGGAGGGTGGGGGCCGTTCTAACCTCTGGGGAGAGTTGATTCCAGAGGGCCGGGGCCGCCACAGAGAAGGCTCTTCCCCTGGGGCCCGCCAAACGACATTGTTTGGTCAACACGACCCGGAGAAGGCCAACTCTGTGGGACCTTATCCGCCGCTGGGATTCGTGCGGTAGAAGGCAGTTCCGGAGGTATTCTGGTCCAATGCCATGAAGGGCTTTAAAGGTCATTACCAACACTTTGAATTGTGACCGGAAACCGATCGGCATGATACATGGATGATACATGGGTTGAACAACATCAGGAAATCTCAGGACGATAGGCTTTGTTGGGAAATTAAAGAGACATTCTTTGTTGCCAAGAAAATATAGATGCGTCCATACAGTCATCTGAATATCTAAGATTAATCTTAATTGAGGGAAGATTACAGGTAGTCCTCAAATTATAACCATTTATTTATTAACTGTTCAAAGTTATAAAGGCACTGGGAAAAAATGGCTTACAGCCAGTACTTAATCTTAAAACTGTTGCAGCACATGATCAAATTGGCAATGGGCATGTATTTATGACAGTTGGACTGCCCCTGGGTCATGTAAGTGCCATTAGTGACCTCAGTCGGCCTGCAACAGCAAAGTCAATGGGGGAAGCCAGATTCATTTAACAATTGTGTTATTGACTGGAAGAGATTCACTTAACAAAAAAAAGGTCATAAAATTGGATATGACTCACTTAACTGCTTTGCTTAGCAACTGAAATCCTCAATTGTGGTTGTAACTCAAGAACTATCTGTACGTTTCCATACCTTTTGTTTTCATACCTTTTGTTTGAACATATTTGATGTGAATTTTCTCTGGAGTGCTTCCATCATCAAAAGCTAGTATTTAGTGATAGCTTTTTCTCAAATTGAGAAAAATAGGTAGCTTTTTCTCAAATTGAATGCAAAATAGATAATCCTGGAATATTGGTCTGCCATCTAATTGGTTTAAGATTCTTTTAAATGTGTCTCAACATTGATGTTAATGTTTCTGAAATGTATTGATTGGTTAACTCCTATTGTCACTGACATCTGCCTGGAGGCAAGGAGGTCCTGTGTTATGTGTCATGACAAACATAAATTTGGTACCTGTGTGATACTTTATGACATCAAATAATTGCATCATTTGTGTTATGATATAATGCATGTGTCATTTTTAATTGCAGATATTTCTGTTTACTGATGCTGCTGCTATTCTGTAATGCAATTGTTTTTATCGTGTGCTTTTTCTACAGTCTAATTTTTAAAAATGTTAAGGAAAACTCTTATTCTTCCAAGCCTTAAGCAGATACAAGGGGGGGAAACCCAATCTCATGGCCTTTATAAATCTAATTCAGGTATTACCTGA